>NW_025422015.1:9402500-10027500 GCF_011764305.1 Mustela putorius furo | reverse complement strand
AATTCAGTAAAATATAATGTGGTTAATAATAATTTATTGCTTAATTCTTGTTAGTAAGTCCTGCCTCAGCTCGTCCTTCCATTTTCTCCCCTGCGGTGGCCATCTGGTTGATGCATGACAATGCTACCATTCCTCTTTTGCTTATGAGATCCTAGAGGAGTGGCCAAAATGCTTCAGAAAATTTTTCCATGGGACTGTTGAAACCTATTCCAGGTTTTCTTGGGGGCATATTTGTGTAATTGATGTGAATGAGCTTATATAGATCTTATAGAAACTATGTTCAGCACTGTTATTTAGGATGCAAACTCGGGAATAGAGTCTCAATTTTTGTAGAAGTAAATAGAAAGATGTTCTTGGTTGCCTATGAAATATGCTGAGGTCTTCTGGAATTAAGAGTAGGATCCTGGAAGACCTACAGCAGAACAGGTAAGGTACTAGTTTTCTTCCAACCACTTCTCAAATAGAACTCGGAGTAAAGTTGATTTTTTGTCTTGTTTTCAAGAAGCTCTCCAATTCAACTACCCCAAATATATCTGCCATATCTTCAAATATATCCAGAACAATAATCTTGCCAAGTTTCTTGATATCAAATTCTATGAAGTAACAATGATCAGAATGTATTCTTTTGATAATCACAAGCTTCCTTGTTGCTGCTCTAGTCTTTCTTTGTACTTTGTGGAAATGAAAAACAGCTGATCATCATCTGTTGCTTCATATTCCAGAAGGCAATTATTAACTATATCTCAGCCTCTACTTACATTATGAAAATACCAGCTCCTTTAATGTTCCCCCAAATGTTCACTGAAGATTATACAGTGAGGGAAGACCAAGGGGATTACCACCAATTATGATAATAAAACAGGAGGTAAATTAATCACAGCAAAATAAAAATGAGTACTAGTGGTTGATGAACGTACTTCGTAAAGAATTCAGTGTTCAGAATTTTTAATTATTCTGAGAAACTGACTCTTAACAAAATAGAGCATTTGTAATTAATGCCAGAAGATGTTTCATGGTAATCATGTAACAATCCAGAGTGCTGTGGATTTCAGTCTTCGGAGATGTATATTGATGATGAAAAGCTAAATATGTGTTTTGCTATCTTGATGCTTACTATCTATTTTCCATTGAAAGTAATTCAGTGTTAATGGAAGAGAGACTCAGGTCAAATCACAAAATCACAGAATTTTCATACCACAATAGATGTAATAGATCATCCTTTTCCAGCTGCCTGGCTTTACAGATGAGGAAACTAAAACACACATGAAGGGGAATTTGCCCAAGTCGGTCAGGGCGTTGATGGCCAAGTTAGGGGTAGTGCCCAGCATTGACTCAGTATTTCATATCATCTGCTTTTTAAAGCAAACACTTATTCGAATGGCAGAGCCTTGCATGCCTTTTGCACTAATTTTTTTTTCCTCACTCTTTTACTTTAGATGAAAGTTTTAAATAGCGTTTCCTGACATACAGGGTGGACCTGCAAAGATCACAGCACCCAGATTTTTCAGGATATTTTCATTTTCAAATTCTCTGTTTTACTCAGAATCAAAGTGAAACTTAGATACCCATGCAGATTTTCCACTACCTTAATTATAATAGATAAATCATAAACATCTCTTGACTGATCTCATAGCATTGCGGATTAGATCAAGCAACCAACTTTCCTCATAGTTAATCACAGTCAGAGAAATGAGTTAGGTAGGTGTCTAGTTTGTCATTCCTCTAGAAAAATAGAAGCCCCCTTTGGAAAGTGTGCTGGTAAATAACAAGCCTTGTTTTAAATGTGTACTTGGAATCTGGATCCTAGAATAAATCTTTAAACAACATCCTTCATGTCAAGTGGGCATTGACTTTTGACAATGATCCCAGACTATTGTTCCAGAAAGGAGCTGTGAGTAGAGGAGAGATGGGGACGATTTTGCTTAGGTAATAGAGACAAACAGGGTGCTTCTCCAAGAGTTTCAGCATGCACTTCATTTTTCTGCTTGTCTGAAGACTTTAGTGTTTTCAGACATGATACATGATACATGAGTTGAAGATGTCAGAGAAAATAATATATATATATATATATATATATATATATATATATATAGGCAAATCAGGCAGGAATTACCTGATGGATTTGTGTGGCAGGTGTTGATACTGATTAATGGTCTGTTCAGAGCAAGCCCTTTGTATGCCTATCTTTTTTTGTGACAGAAACTAAGATTTTCTTTATAGCAATCACAGAGGTCTCACTAGAAGGAATGAAGAGAAAAACAGTCATCATTGCTCTCTCTCCATTATTGCCTAGTTAGTCTGTGAAAGCCTACACCTGATCCCCCAGTGACTTCAGTGATTTGGTTATAAATGGGTCTAATCTTGGGTGCTGCACACAGGAATGACTCATAAGATTGTGTTCAACCCTGTCACCTGCTTCAGATGTAGATTTGGGAAAGAGGAATGGGAGAGTCAGGAATTGGGCCTGGGGGCTTTCTCTCCCCTACCTTCTCTCATTCAAATGATACTTTGAGAAGTTTGCTTACTGTCAAGTCAATATAAGCTAGAAGTGTGTCATAAGGCAAAGGCCACTGTAACATTGCGAGATAGAATATAGAAAGGCATAATTTATATTTTATTATCTAGATTTTGAGATGAGTCCCTCATTTTGAAGAACCTGGTTCTAGGATCAGCCTGCCTTTGCCTTGGTGGTCCTATCACTGGAGCAGGGACTCTAGGCGTCATAATTTTGCTTTCCCCAGTTATACTGTAATTGTTGAAGACACAGAAGGCATATTTCTGTCTCTGGAATCCAAACAGGAAACTTAGCTCTTCACCCTCCTTCTTCTCTCTCTCTCTCGCTCCCTTACACACACAAACCCACAGTGTGAAGAAAGCAGTGTAAAATTTTACTTTTCAGACATAATCTATAAAATAGCAGATAATTTGTACTATAAATTATTAGGTACTATACCTAAAAATTCAAATTATACTTTACAAATCTTCTGCAAGCATCTTTTCTGGAAAATTAGATCATAGGTAGTGAAGACGGAGATGCACGGTCTGGTATTTTTCAGACTTGAGACAGCCTCTTATGGTAAAATGCAATCTCATTGACTTTTATGTCCTTCTCTTTACCCATTTTAATGGGGGAAGAACTTCCGTGTTCAGGTAACTAATCTTTGTGGTTGCATCACAAGGATTTTGTATAATCTGTGAGAAAAAAAGTTCCCACTTTTCTCCTCTTGACCCATTAACTTCACCGAAGTGTCCTTGGAGGACTTGCTTCCCTAGTGGTCTATTTATGAAATTCAAGGGGAAGGAGAGGATAAAAGAAAAGAAAATCTGACAAGAGGGAATGGACTCAAACTTCAGCTTTGAAAATTAATGTTATATTGGTCATACTGGCTAGAGGACATTTTCTTCATCAAGCAACAGGAAGATCCATCTACCTCCCACTAGTCTGGGTAGCTTAAGGGGCTGATTAAAAGCCAGTGTCAGAAATTGCCCCAATCACTTCTCCAAAAAGTGGGGAGGAAACATATCCTTTTGGGTACAAATGTCTCTTACTGCAGAAGAGCTACAAGTGGCCAGAAATATACACACAACATTTTGGGCAAGATGGTATTGTGTGATAAATGGAAAGGAGTTACCAGAAGTTTAGCATAGTAAAGAACAGCTGAAAAGTCTAGCTTTCAATAAGTCTGCCTTGCTGTGGGATGGGCTTAGGAACAGTCCAGTGGGCAGAATGACCTTCCTGTCTCAACTCCAGTGTCTAAGACTCAACAGGCCTTTACAAGTGTGCACTGTGGAAGGTGTTACAAGTAAATGTTCTACGGAGAGAGTGCACATGCCAGTAAATGCTGCATTATCAGACACAAGCATGCACACCTCCCTGTACTGTGTGTAGCATAAATACAGCAAGATGCGTTACTCAAAGACTCTGGGTTTGAGATTTTGAAACTAAATGGTCATGCTTCTTCCTATGTCTCTTTTCTCAGTGGAGTTGATGAAGCACAATTTGAAGAGCTCTCGCATCCAAGGTAATTTTCGAGTAAGGAGGCTAGACATGGGGACCGAAGCCAGGGGACCTTCCTTCTTCCCTCAGGGCCAGTCACCCACCTCTCAGGGCCTCCTCTCCCCTTCTGCCTTCAGACTCCTGGGTTGCTGATAGATGCAGGTCACATCCAATTTTCAATTCTGCTTTCAATTTCAGCGAATTTATTGGCATGACAAGGTGTACAGGTATGCCTCTGTGTCTTAGAATGAGTAGTGTTTGGTATCTGATTCCCATAACTTCTCATTTCTTTGACAGAGACAAAGCTGACTGCTTCTAAGTACTTTATTTTTTTAGACAAGAAGTACAGGTCTATGCCTCTCCCTTGCTAATCAAGATCAATTTTCTCATTTTGATAGATGTGAGAAAATGCAATTTCTAACTTTTCTGTGTGCAGGGTCAACAAGGAGCCCTGATGGGAGAACTCACCAGAGCCATGGTGGAGAGCATGAACTTACAAAGTCAGCCTGTGTCAAGTCTAGGTTCTGTCGCTTTTGAGGGGACAAGTCCTTTAACTTCTCCAAGTTTCTGATTTCTGTCTGTGTTGCTTTTATAGTTTTTGAATTTTGTAACATGAGCATACTTCACTTATGCAGAAAGAAATACAAATATTTTCTTAAATGGTTAAGTCAAGCAGGTGTGATGGAACAGGACACATCAGAAGAGGAAATCCTGGAGTGTTGTTTGGAAAATATCATAGTAATTGGATCTGAGATGGGGTGGTCCTACATGTAGAATAAGAGTGGTGGGGGATGGATGGATGGATGGATGGATGGATGGATGGATGGATGGATGAGAAAACATAGCCCAGACTTTGAGCCCTGAATAAGGGAAGGAGTGAAGTTGAGCTGAGCTGCTGTGGCAGCTGGTAGATGGCTCCTTCAAGAAGCAGCTCCTTGATGAGGCTTCTCCTTTTCAGACTCTCCCATTCTCACCCTCCCTTCTCCATTCTCTGTTCCCACTTCTCCCTTCTTGCTCCTTTTCCACTCTCATGATTTTCATGAAAAAAATCCAAACCAGATTCTCCCCAGTCGACCTTCTATTTATATTCTCCATTTCACTAGAGACTTTCATTGCATGTTATGTGATTCTAAGACACTTTCAATGTTTTCCTGCTATCATCCTGCTCTTCTGTTATCATGTGGAATACAGTAGCGTGCACACAGAATAGTCCTGTCTTGTCTCACTCCTGAATGCATGGCCGTGACTTTGCAGCTCCTGCCATCAGGAGCTGCAGTCTACTTACCCACCCTGAGTCTGGGTGGCCTTGTGACCTGCTTTGGGCAGTAAAATGTGGCAGAAGTGACATTGTGAGCATTCCAAAGCTTCTGTTTTCACTCTCTAGGAATGTTGCTCTGAGCTCATCATGTCAAGAGCCCGGCCCAGGCATGTGGAAGAGAACCCAGTGCCCCTCCTGCACACCCCACTAATTGCCAGAGATGCGCAAGGGGCCGTCTTAGAGCACAGTCAAGCTCCTGGGCGAGTGCAATGGCATGAATGGTCCTGGTCCGGCCAGCCCAAATTGCTGAACCCAGAAGCAGGAGCAAATCAACAGCACTTACTTAAAGCAGCTAAGATTTTGATGGTATGTTACACAACAACAGAAAACTGGGCAAAGATTCTGATTAAATGTGGTGTCAGAATATTCCCTCTTGTTTATTGTTAGGTATAGCTATGAATTCACACACTGGTAGGTGGTAGTCACAGTTAAGGGAAGAAATAGCAGATGAACAGGTAGAAATCTTGGGCCTGTCCCTGCTGGGGCACTTCCTTTCCAGAAATAGCAGCATAATTGCTAGCAGCAGTTTTCCTGAGGAAGATTTAATTTTTAATTCACTGAGCAAAGATATATGGCAGAGGTCATAAAATTTCATTACTATCTTTTTTTGGAGGTAAATACCAAGGCTAATATGCATGATTCTCCCAAATTCTAGATATTTTTCTATGAACATTTAGGAAACAGGCACCATAGACAAAGTTGTCTTGTCTGCAAAGTTTGGACATGCCATCTTGAATTAGAATTGAAGGGAGTTGAGTTGCTAACTTATAATTACTAGAAGCAAAGGTACACTGAGGAGGTAAAGACAAAGCAAGGAGTGCACTGTCCTGAGCTGGTGTCACACCATGACCCCAAAGTCTAGAACAAACACAGCTCCCAGCAGTTATTGGAGAACAGGGCAGGAGACATAAACATCCCCAGGGTAACTAGTAATAGAAAAAGTTGCAGTCCATTGGATGAACAGTGAGAGGTGGTGGCACCTGCCAATAGAGAGTGTGTACAGTGTTTCAAGGGGACAATCACTGCTCTATTCCACTATTTGGGGTTTTTTTGGGGGGGGGGAATAAAAGCCCAATGCTACCGGTACCTCCAATTTTTTAAGAGCTAAAAATGTGGATTTTTATGTGAAGCCCCTAGAGTTTTAAATGCTACTTAATAATTTTAGGTAAATATAAAACCCTGGGAGGGCCACACAAATCATGTCTGTAGGACACCAGTTTATAACTCTGATAAATATAGTAAAAAGTGATATTTACTGTATTTTATAGCCAGTAGATTCACCATGATTAATATCCAGTATACTAGCGACACCCGTGGTGCTGAGCTCCCACTTGACCAGGTGTCAAGTTGAGTTGCTGCATCACGAGGAGTTGCAGAGGACACAGGGACAGGAACGAGGTAGCTCAGGCCATGGGGTAGCACTGAGTGGATGGCAAGGAGCATTGGCTCTTTTCCAACCAGCGTAGGATTATTTCAATGTCTTCACAAAGGGGAGTGTCTATTGCTAGGTACCAGATGGTGATCAGCTTTGTAGCAAAAAGAGCAAGTTCCCAGTGCTCAATATTTTTTTTTCAGTATTTTATTTTCAGTTTTACTATTGAAAGCAAAAAAGATTAATGTAAAATCTAGCTGCTGAATATTATAGCAGTTCTTGCTTTTATTCCCAAACAGCTCCTCTAGTGCCCGGCAATTGTCTCCACGGCAACTACTTAGGTTTTTATAAATCTTAGATTGTGATGAGCTGGGGAGGAAGCAAGAGTCATGGCGAAACCTTTACAAGCCAAGATTTTCTTTCAAACATGAATAAGTTTCTAATAAAAGCTCAGATCCTTTGCTTTCCAATTTATACCCATATCTCAAGTGTCTGAGTGCTGGTTATAACTTAGACAAATAAAATTTATAGCTCAATCAATCAAATATTTATTGAATATCCACTGTGCATTCAGCACTTTGCAAGCTGCTGTCAGGAATTCAAAAGAAAAACCAAGCTCTGAAAGACCATCACTGTTTCACAAGGAAGGAAAGAGGATGCCACAGCAGTAGTTGAATCAAGGACACAGAGGAGAAGGATTGATCTGAGTGGAGGTGCATGTGGAGGAATGGTGACAGGTGGCCAAGGAATGGAGAGAAATTTGAATTCTGAGCGGACAACACTTGTCTTCTGCCTCTAAATACCCTGTGTTCAACTTCAACCATTGCCTCCTTTTCTGTAGACACCTCCAGGGTTACTCCCACCGTGTCTCACAGTAACTCTTAGTTGATCAAGATTCCCAGATGACTCTCCATCATTTCAAGATGTATACTCTTGAACATACTACCTGACCTGGTGTGATTTCCAGCCCACTCACTTTCCCTCATCTTCACACACACTTGGGTTGTGCCCTCTGTAGAGCACAGTAACTCAACAGCATTTGTCTCTAGCAAGCCTCTTTCTCTTTTCTGGACACTGCTTCAGGATCCAGTTGTAACTGAATTTAGCGACCCCGTGAGGGCACTGCCTCCCTTGGAGTGCCAACAAGCAAAGCCTCCCCACTGCTCAAACACACGTTCCAGATGTTCCTGGTCTCCTTGCTCTTCTGTTCTTTCGTTTCTTTCTTTTTTGGTTTTTTTTTTTTAAGATTTTATTTATTTATTTGACAGAGTTCACAAGTAGGCAGTGAGGGGGGCGGGAAGCAGGATCCCCGCTGAGCAGAGAGCCCAATATGGGGCTCGATCCCATGACCCTGAGATCATGACCTGAGCCGAAGACAGAGTCTTAACCCACTGACCCACCCATCACCCAGGTCTCCTTGCTTTTCATATACCCTCTAAAATATTTTCTCTCCCTTGTTTATTGGAGCAAAAAGAAAGACAAAAACATGACCAAAACATCAGTCTTTTGAAACTCTGACTCTACCATATAGTTAGAGGAGACTTACAGACTTTACCCAGGAATATATTAAAACTGGACCCCTCTCTTCTTCCTGATTGGGTTGTAATTCTGGCCAAGTTCAAATTCCGGATAGAGGATTGATCTAACACAGTGATTCTGTGGCTTTGTGACCTCCTCAACAGTAATGATCTTTTTCTCCATATCACAGACAGCCACTCCACAGATGTATTACAGATTTCATGACCCTAAATCTTGCATTTCTGAAATTCAGTTTCAGGTATCTGGCTTCTAACTTCCATCTTTCATCTTTCCAGATCCTTTTTTCTAGTATTTCCATTCCAAAGAATTTTCAAACTTATTAGGACGTACAGTCCATTGATGATCAAATTTATTCTCCGTACTCTTCCTTACCTTGCCTCGCTCATAAAAGAATTTATACACTAATGTCAAAAGAAAATTCAGAGAGCTTTGCTTGATGTAAGTATTTTATTGAATGGGAAAGAAATGGTTCACAAACGGGTACTTCAAATCTGAAACTGGTAGGAGGTTCACAGGCATCACATTACAGGATGACTTACTAAGTGAAAGTAAGAAATTTTTACAATTGGTTGTTATCATGGGAACGTCCAGATGGCAGAAGATTGGTTAAAATGATTATCTTACACTATTTTAGGAAGATGGCTTAAGTTTCATTTCTGATTATCAGAGGTATTTCCAAGATATAATGTAAGTTTGGCCTATCTTCATAAAAGAAGATAGACTGTTTTACTTACATGGCTTAACTGGTGGTTTTGTCTGCCTGGAGATCTTTAGGGGTGGCCTCTATTTTATTTTATATTTTATTTTAATTTTTTAAAATTTATTTTATTAACACTAATAATATTCAAACATAAAAGATACCTGATGATTAATGTAATGAAAACCCATTTATCCTCTCTCCTACTTAAAATACGAAACTCCTGATCTCATTCCTCCTTCAGAACCTCTGAAGTAACCATAATTTAGTGGGTTTTTTGCTTTTTGAATGTTTAATTTGCTTTTTAAATGTTTTTGAATTGTTTAAATTGCTTTTGAAAATCATTTCCTACATATATTTCTACTTTTAATATATATGTATGCTTCTGTAAAGATACATAGAATTGTTGGGGCACCTGGGTGGCTCAGTGGGTTGGGGCCTCTGCTTTCGGCTCAGGTCATGGTCCCGGGGTCCTGGGATTGAGCCCCGCATCGGGCTCTCTGCTCAGCGGGGAGCCTGCTTTCCTTCCTCTCTCTCTGCCTGCCTCTCTGCCTACCTGTGATCTCTGTCTGTCAAATAAATTTTTTAAAAAAATTTTAAAAAAAGATACATAGACTTGTTTAGCATGTTTTTATATTTTGCAACAATCATATTATACTATATATATTTTATCAATTGCCTTCATTACTCAAAATTATTTCTGTGAAATTCACTTGTGTTGGTACATGGACTCCCAATTCCACCATTTTCATTCATGGTATATTATCCCATAAAATATGTATGTCACAATTTATTTATTTATTCTTCTAATAATGGACATTATGTTGTCTGTTGTCACTGTGAAGTTTTTCTTCTACTAAAAACAGTGTTGCTTATATGAGTTAATTTATATTACATCACACTATTTAATCTTCTGTTTAACTATTAGAGAACTTCCAGAATAAACCAGGGTTTGCCTTTGTCTTAATCTATTCAGGCAGAATTCCATGGAGTGGGTGGTTTATAAACAAAAGATTGATTTCTCCTAGTTCTAGAGGGGGACATCTGAGATGAGGATGCTGGCAGATTCAGTGTCTGGTGAGATGCCACTTCCTTGTTCATAGATGGCCATCCTCTTTAATGTGTTCTCATCTGGTGGAAGCAACATGGGAGTGCTCTGCAGCCTCTTTTATAAGGATACTAATTTTGTGCATGAAGGTTTTGCCTTCATAACCTAATCATCCCCCCGAGACCCACCTCCCACCCTTGTCATACTGGGATTTAGGTTTCAACGAATGAATTTTGGAGGAGGACACAAACCTTCAGTGCATATAGTGCAGCGGCTATATTGAATTATTTTTTCAATAAATGTTTTCAATAAATGTTCAGTAAATTCAATAAACCTTCAATAAAGGTTTCAACAGATGAATTTTGGAGGAGGATACAAACATTCAGTACATATAGCATATTGAATTATTTTTCAATAAATGTTTATTTATATTTAAATAAATATTTATACATAAATAAATAAATGTATTTTATTTACTAAGTTTTTTCTCTATTCATAAGTGAGATCACCAGGGATTTTCCTTTTCTTTATGTGTACCTTTTTCCTATGCGTGCGTGAGAAAGCCCAACTCACTGTCCTCAGAGAATGGGTTCCAGAATGAGTGTTCTTTTTCCATTTCCTGCAAGAATTTGTACAGTTTAGAAATACGTCTAACCTGAATGATTGCTAGGTATCACCAATAAAATAGTCTTAGTGTGGTGTGATTTTTATGGGTAGATTTATAGTTGTTTTTTCAAAATCTTTAATGATTATGAGGCTTCTTAGATTTTCAACTTAATTTGGAATTCACTTTTACAAGTCATATTTTCATATTTTCCTTAGAAAATAACTTACTTCCTCTTAGTTTTTAAAATTATAATCCTCAGGTTGCTTTACCTTTTTTTTAATATTTCAAATGACTTTACCAAAGTTCTTTAATGTAGAAACTGACCATATTGTTTTGCTTAGATAGACTCAACTCTGGACTTTGACAGGTGCTATGCAAAGTTAGTTGAAAGTCTTCCTTTTGCTTTTTCAATTTGTTCAAGATAAGAGACAATTTGTTCTTACTCTCTCAATGTCATCCATCCTTTCTTCCTTTCTTCCTCCCTCCCTCCCTTCCTTCCTTTTAACTGGTTTAGTAATCCAATACAGATGCCATTTATTTATTTATTCATTTATTTATTGGAAGAATTGACATATAATACTATATTAATTTTAGGTATACATTATGATTCAATATTATCTATGTATTGCAAAATAATTACCATGTTAATACTAGTTAACCATCAACAGATGCAGTCATAGCAATTTTTTTTTTTTTCTGGTGATGAGAAATTTTTAGGATCTATGCTCTTGGCAAGTTTCAAATATGCAAATGCAAAAAGAATTAGCATTCCTTATAATCTTTTTAATCTCTCCTTTATTTGTAGTTATGTACCTCTTTCTGCTCCAAATATGTGTTTGTGGCTTCTCTCTTTTCTCTTCATTAACCTTCTCAAAGGTTTAGTGCTTCTTTAACCTTTCCGAAGAACATGAGTTTAGTTTTGTTGACCTTCTCTGTAAATGTTTATTTTTAATTTTATTTGTTTCCACCTATCTTTATTGCTTTATCCATTCTACTTTCCTCATGATCATTCTCATTTTCATTTTTGTAATAGCACATTAATTTTAAAACATTTTTGTACTGACCACTAGAGCAGTTACTGAAAGTTTTGCTAGATTTTATGTTTGTTACTGAAGAGTTCTAAGTATTTTTTTTAAGATTTTATTTATTTATTTGACAGAGAGAGAGATCTCAAGTAGGCAAAGAGGCAGGCAGAGAGAGAGGGGGGAGCAGGCTCCCTGCTGAGCAGAGAGCCTGATGTGCGGCTCTATCCCAGGACCCTGGGATCATGACCTAAGCTGAAGGCAGAGGCTTTAACCCACTGAGCCACCCAGGCGCCCCGAGTTCTAAGTATTTTTACACTTCTCTTGTGATTTTTAACCATGAATTATTTAGAAGTATGTTTCTAATTTTCAGATCCAGTTATTGTTTTAGTAATTTTGTAAAAAATGTCTGCCTTAATTGTATTGTGCTCAGAGTATGTGGATGTTGTATTAATTCTACAAAATTTGTTAAAATGTCTTTTATGGTATAACCTATGGTCATTTCTTTCCCGTAAATGTTTCAAATGTGTCCAAAAAGAATGTGTAATATCTAATCTGAGATGCTGTGTTCTCTGTATCTGTAGGGCAAGCTTATTAAATCTGACATAGAATTACTTACTTTTCTTCTGCTTTATCTACTCATTACAGAGAACAGCATAAAATTTCCCCTAATAATACTTTATTTGTTAATTTCTTCCTATAATTCTTTATTTTTTAATTTCATTCATTTATTTGAGAGAGAGCACACACAAGTGAGTAAGAGAGAACGCAAGCAAGGGGAAGGACAGAGGGAAAGAGAGAAGCAGACTCCCTGCTAAACTGAGCAGGAGGCCAGATGCAGGGCTCCATCTCAGGACCCCGGGGTCATGACCTGAGCTGAAGGCAGAGGCCTTAACCCACTGAGACACTCAGGCACCCCTCTCCTTGTAATTCTATAAACATATTTTGAAGTCATGTTAACTGCTGATTACATGTTTTAGATTATTATGTTTTTCCCAACTTTACCAAGGTATTATTGACATATAACTTTTGTAAATTTGAAGTTACAGTGTATTTATTCTATACACATACACGTTGTAAAATGGTTACCACAATAAGATTATTACTATACCTTCACATAATTACCCTTTCTCTGTGTGTGGTAATAACATTTAAGATCTACTCTCCTAGTAACTTTCAAGTATCTAACGCAGAATTATTAACTTCAGCCACCATGCTGTACATTACATCTCCAGAACTTACTTGTCTCATAGCTGAAAGTTTGTACCAATATCTTTGACCACCAAGTTTGACCAACTTCTCCCCACTTCCTGCATCCCCCTGTCCCTAGTAAGTGCCAATCTACTCTCTATTTTGTAAGTTTGGCTTTTTAAGATTTAAGATTTTAAGATTTAAGATTTTTAAGATAGGTCAAAGCATATAGTATTTGTCTTTCTCTGTCTGACTTATTTCACTTAGTGTAATGCCCATATTATTACAAACAGCAGGATATCCTTCTTTTTATGGTTGAATAATATTCCATTGTACATACATACATACATATATATACAATGTATCTTCTTTATCCATCCTTTTGGTGATGGACACTAGGGTTGATTCCATTGTGAATAAAGCTGCAGTGATTATGGAAGAGCAGCTGTCTCTTTGAGATAGTGGCTTCATTTCCTATGAATTTATGCACAGAGGTGGGATTGCCAGATCATATGGTAACTTTATTAATTTTTGAGGAGCCTCCATGTCATTTTCCATAGTTTACAGTCAAATCAACAATGCACAAGGATTTTATTTTCTCTATCTCCTCATCAACACTCGTCTCTTGTCTTTCTGATGAGGGCCAGTCTAAGTAGTGTGAGGTAATATCTCATTGTGGTTTTGGTTTGCATTTCCCCAATGACTAGTGACATTGAACATTTTTTCATGCATCTGTTGGCAATTTGCATGTCTTCTCTGGAAAAATGTCTATTCAAATCTTCTGTACCAGTCAGCCTATCTAGAGATCCTGGGTGGATCATTTGATGGTATCTGCTGTCAGGCTTGTTGCTACAGTCCTGTAACAGTCTAGTCTGGCTCCTAGGTCAGCAGATTGGCAAACTTGGTGCTTGGTACATGAGGATCAGCATAGAGCTTGTGTTTACTGGGGCCACACAAGTACCAAGGATGTGCCCAACATTTGTATCCATAAAAGCCAGTCCAATGCTGTGACTATTTGGGAGCCTGGTTTTGTAGGAGACAGCCTAGAGACTTGGGGCCCACCTGTCATGGCCAGCATGACAAATTGACCAGGAACGTGAGGGTAAGAGGATGAAGAAAATAACTCGAGAAGTAGAGAGATGGGGGCAGGAGGAGCACTGAGGAGGATGTCCAACAGTGCTGATTTTATTCCACATTTTACAAGCATTTATAAGGCAGATCACAATAGAAGGAATAATACATCAGTATTTAGTCAAATAACCGCAAGTTCCTATAACAAGTTTACATTAACTACAACAAATCTCGTGATGCCAGGTAATCACGGCTAATGCCATTAGCTACTATTGATACAAGAATTTACAATCAACCAGGGAGTGGGTTATGGGAAGTACAGGAACAACAAGGACCAACTAAGAATCTAAGACCCTGACCACATTATTCCCTTGTGTAGGGAGAAGGTGTGGGAAGTCACGTAGGTGAGCCCACGACACATAGCACAGACCCTTCCTCAGTGTTACTCAGCTTTCTTGTCCTTCACCCCTTATCAAGGCGTCTGGACTTTAAAGGAGACACAAGTCAGGGCCTGGTTTGACCCATGATTCCACAAACATGCCGTGGCCTCCAACACTCGCCTGGTGCTAAAGTTAGACTGGAGCTTGGGCTATAGGAGCTGACTGTAAGCTGGGGTTTTGGAGACCAACCTTAAAGTTGGGTCTGCAGGGTCTGATCTAGCACTGGGGCAGGTTAAGAGATAGGTCCCTTAAGAGATAGTCTAGAACCTAGGTCCACAGGGGATGAACTGGCACTGAAGTGGGCTGGGGCCTTGGGGCTGCAGGAGTCTGCCTGGTGCTGGGGGATGGTGTCAAAACCCCAAGTCCATAGTAGTCAGCCAGGTGATGGGTATGGCTGGGAGTCTGGGTTCTTGGGGTCCACCTGGAGGCTGAGTCTATGGGGACTGATTGGAATCCTGGCATTGGACAGCACTGGAATTGGACAGCCCCTGGAATTGGACAGCACTGGGATATGCCAATAGCATGGGTTTGTGGGAGCCTGCTGGGAGCCTGGGGTCACAGGAGCGCCTAATGTCCCAGTAGTTATCTTGGGCCATGGGACCCTGTTGGTACTGAGGTGGGCCGGAGGCCTGGGTTCATGGGAGCGCTTTGGGAGCCTGGTGCTATGGAAGCCACCGGCAGGACTTGGCCTAGCGCTGGAGTAAGCCAGCCCTGGGGCCTGTGGTAAAGTCAGGACCTCTTTCCTCCTCCACAGGGAGGGAGTCTCTCTGCTGCACTGCCCAGGCTTGGAGGAGAAGAGAGGAAGGTAATATGAATTTATTTTCTCTGTGCTGCCCACTCCATTTTTTCCTTATTTCTGTGCTTCATTCAGGTGCTGTCATTTCTTACCTGGAATCTAGCTCTTATGAAGGCATTTTCACTGCTATTCAAAATTATGTTTCTGGGAGGGCATGGGTGCTAGAAATTCCCATGCTGCCATTTTGCTGAGGTCACTCCCTATATCTGCATTCTCATCTCTAGGTATATAATGTTCACACTAAATAAAAAGCTGAAAGGCTGGAAGGTTTAGGAAGGGTTCTCCCTCTATATGGCACTATGGAGCTTCAAATCTTTTCTTCCTGTGAGTGAGTGATGGCAAAGCTTAGAGATACGTAGGGGGAGATTTGTGGGAAGGGGCTCGGGGCTTCTCTGCAGACCACTGTCTCAGCACCTCCACATGTCCCCAACCTGGAATCTTCTTTTATTTTCATTATGAATTGTGTCACTTATTATGAAATTTTCTTCCCTATCTCTAAAGACAAAGGCCTTTAAAAATAAGGTTGTAATCTGGTATTAATCTTTCTAGGCCATCTTTATTTTTGTCAATATTTTCTGGCCTGTATCTTTTATACCTTTGTTTTTAACCTTTTCACATTCTTGTATTTAGGAGGGCCTATGCTAGATAACAGAAAGGTGCTAGATAACAGAAAGCCTGCCTGTCGTCTTCATTCTTTCCTTCCCTTCCTCCCCTCTTGCCTTCTTTTCCCTTTATCACTATATTGAAATGGGACTTTACACCATTTATAATTCTTTAAATTACTGTTACATACACATTTGTGTTTTGCATTTACCTTGTCTCTTCTATGATTTTCTTCTGCTTTCTTTCAATCTTTGCCTTTTTAATTTGAAATATTATCTACACTTGTTTAGATTTCATTTTTCTTTTTTTAAATTTTATCAGTGTTCCAAAATTCATTGTTTATCTATTTTGCTAATAGCTATTTCTAAATTATTCGTACTCAGACCTAACAAATCCTAAATACATCAACGTTTTTATTCTTCTGACAAACATAAGAACATCCATATTCTTTAAGATTGCATGTCTCAACTTACTATTATATTTCCTAGTATTTTAATTTTTTATTTTTTATAAACATATATTTTTATCCCCAGGGGTACAGGTCTGTGAATCACCAGGTTTACACACTTCACAGCACTCACCAAATCACATACCCTCCCCAATGTCCATAATCCCACCCCCTTCTCCCAAACCCCCTCCCCCCGGCAACCCTCAGTTTGTTTTGTGAGATTAAGAGTCACTTATGGTTTGTCTCCCTCCCAATCCCATCTTGTTTCATTGATTCTTCTTCTACCCACTTAAGCCTCCATGTTGCATCACCACTTCCTCATATCAGGGAGATCATATGATAGTTGTCTTTCTCTGCTTGACTTATTTCGCTAAGCATGATACGCTCTAGTTCCATCCATGTTGTTGCAAATGGCAAGATTTCATTTCTTTTGATGGCTGCATAGTATTCCATTGTGTATATATACCACATCTTCTTGATCCATTCATCTGTTGATGGACATCTAGGTTCTTTCCATAGTTTGGCTATTGTGGACATTGCTGCTATAAACATTCGGGTGCATGTGTCCCTTTGGATCACTACATTTGTATCTTTAGGGTAAATACCCAATAGTGCAATTGCTGGGTCATAGGGCAGTTCTATTTTCAACATTTTGAGGAACCTCCATGCTGTTTTCCAGAGTGGCTGCAGCAGCTTGCATTCCCACCAACAGTGTAGGAGGGTTCCCCTTTCTCCGCATCCTCGCCAGCATCTGTCATTTCCTGACTTGTTGATTTTAGCCATTCTGACTGGTGTGAGGTAATATCTCATTGTGGTTTTGATTTGTATTTCCCTGATGCCAAGTGATATGAGGAAGATATATTTCCTAGTATTTTAAATTCACTATTTATACCTTCCAGATTAGACATTTTTATTATTGCTTACACAGCTAATGTTAGATTAGATATGCCTGCATTTCTCAATTTCTTTTCTTATCATGGATTTCTGCATCTCAGACTTCTTTCTGGAGTCACTTCTTTTTCCTGAAATACATTCTTTAAATTTTCCTGTATTGATAATCACTTAGGTGCAAACTCTGCTAGTTTTCAATTTTCTGAAAAATCTCTATTTGAGTTTTATTCTGAAAAAAATGGCCTATTGGGTGTATAGATTTCTATGTTGATAGATATTTTGGCTCAGCTTTTAAAAATATTATCTTAGGGACACATGGATGGCTCAGTTGGTTAAGTATCTGTCTTCAAGCTCAGTTCGTAGTCTCAGGGTTCTGGGATCGAGCCCCACATTCCACAAGCTCCACATTCCACATCCCATCAGGCTCCAGCAGGGAGTCCTCTTCTCCCCCTCTCCCTGTTTCTGCTCTCTGTCTCTCTCTGTCTCTCTCTCTCTCTCTCTCAAACAAATAAATAAAATCTTTTCAAAATAAAATTTAAAAAACATTATCTTACTGTCTGACATCGTCATTAGAGTTAAGAAATTAACTATCAACCTAATTGTTATTTCTTTGTGGATAATCTCTTTTTCTGTGACTTTGGCTCTCTGATATCTAATACTAGGGGTTAAGGTGGAGCTTACTTTGGATTAGTTGAATATTCCATGTCTGGAGAGAGAGAGAAAGAGATAAACAAATATCTATATAAAATCAATTCTGGAAAAGCCTGAGCCACTAACTCTTCGAATATTGCCCCTCTCTATTTCTCTTCATTGTTCATCCTTTCCATTCTTTCTGGACTTCCACTGAGATACATGTTAGGCTTTCTCATTTGTAATAAATGCTACCATAATGCTTCTCAATATTCCAAGATTATTTCCTCCCACATTGATATGAACTTGTCCAGTGATTTCCTTTGCCTGTTGAGATATTAGCAAATGTGATGCAAGAAGACTTGATAATGCCCTTGCATGTAAGACCTTGGTCCCTTGGAACACCGCACCACCATGTGAAAAAGGTGATCTAGCCTTCGTGGGGATGAAGATTTTATTAGGAGAGAGGTCCAGCTATCCTAGTTTTCCCCACTGAGCCTAAGCAACACTTGAGATAATCCCAGGTACGTGAGTATGAGTCCAGGTAGAACTAGTAACACAACTGCCCAACAACTCAGAGAATGAGAAAAATGCCAGTGTTGTTATAGGCCACTGTTTTCAGATAGTTTGTTAGGCAGCAGTAGATAACTGATACATCATTCCATCTTCTACCTCTCCTAACCTCTCTTTCAGAGTTTCCATCCTCTTGTGTCTCTGTTTCCTTAGCAGTGGTTTCTTCAGGTCTGCTTTCTAACACTTTTTTTTCCCCCCTTGCTGGATTTAACATGTTCTTTCACCATCCACAGAGTTTTAAATTTCAATGATTATATATTTAATTTCTAAATTTCTGTTGGGTGCTTTGTTCAAATCTCTTTGTTTGGTTAGCAGTGGGTTTCTCATGTATTCAATTCAACATTTTATTTCTTTATACTTTTTAATACTATTTCTTTAAAGCTAAATTATCAAAGAAAATAATATATGAAATCAGCTTTCATTATCTGAAAATCTTAGAGGAGTCCAACTCTGTACATGATTTTCCCTCTGCAGCTCAGTGGTGGTGGCTTGTTTCCTCTTGTGTTTATAGTCTTGCATTTAGGGTTAGAAATTCTACATTGCTGGATTGATGGCACAGCATTATTGCCCAGAAGAGATTTTCTTAGTTCTGTTTCACCATCCTGGGTTGTTGTGAACCAGGACCATTTTTTACTAATTTCTTGGCTTGGCATTTACTGCCCTGGACAATATTATAAATTCAAAACCCAACCCTTGTAAATTGGACTGTGGTTAAAATTATCCAGAAAATCTGTTTAAATCCAGATCCCAGGTCAAATTTGACAAAATTTGTTGTTATCTTTCTTTCTGGACAAATATTGTTATAAATCACATTTCAAGGCAGGTTTAGGTATGTGTCTCAAACCAAAACCTTGCAGCCATTAAAGACCACATTTCAGAGGGACAAATACTTTCAAACCAGAATAACTTCTATATGGTTCACCCTCTGTTTCCAGCTCCCTCTTTCTTTGGAGCTCTGAGGAGTTCTACTATTTTTTTTTCTTTGTAAGTTCTGCCATATAGTTGAGAGGATGTTTGCTATATTTTATCAAACATTTCAAGTTCTTTTTTTAAACTGTGAGGTTGTCAGATTATTGAGAACACCATACTGCCTGAAATAGAACTCCCATTTCCTCTTCACCAATTTTACTTGGAATTTTATGTTCCTCACTCACTAACTCCTTTTTACCAAAAGCAATGGTTGATTCTCTGTCCCATCTTAACTGACCTCTTCTCTGCATTGGATGCATTGTGTGACTTATTCCTTAAAATATTTTTCTCCTTTAGATTCTGAGGCACCACATCTTCCTCTTTCATTCCCTATCCTATTCTTGTCTCAGAAACTTCCTCCTCTGTCAGACTTCCAAGGTCAGGGCCCATCCTCAGCTGTCCTCTTCCATCCTAAATGATCACACCTGTCCCATGGCTTCCCAAGCATCTAGATAGTGACAACTCTTCAATTCATATCTTTAGGTCCTAAAACCTTGTCAGGTTTAGGTACAGGTATGCTGCTCAATATTCCTCTCTAATGTTATGGTAGCCTGAAAACTGTCCCCTACCCCTAAAGATGTCCATATCCTAATCCCTGAAACCTATGATTGGGACCTTATTTGAAAAGAAAAAGAAAGTCTTTGCTGATGTCACTAAGGATCTTGAGATGGGGAACTTATCCTGAATTATCTGGGTGTATGTGTCCTTATAAGAAAGAGATAGGAACAAATTACACATAGGCAGAAGAGAAGGCACACAGAAGAAGAGAAGGCAATGTGACCATGGAACCAGGTAATGCCAGCCGCCACTAGAAGCTGGAAGTGGCAAGAAATGGGTCAGAGCCTCCAAAGGACATGTGGGCCTGCTGACACCTGGAATTCAGCCACTGAAATGAATTTTGGACCTCCAGAACTATGAGAGAATAAATTTCTGTTTTTTAAGCTGCCCTGTTTGTAGTGTTTTGTTAACTGCAGCCACAGGAAACTAATACATATATCTAGCAAGCAAGCAATTTATAGCTCTAGGGCAGGACTCGGGATTTTCTGCCTCAACTCTGCTCTAACTTCTATTCGCAATTACCACTTCCATTTTCAAGAAATAAGCTATAAATAATCCTTCATATTCCAATTTTCTCCCTCCACTCACCCCGTTCAACAGTATATCTAGTCAACCGTACCTTCAAAATATAATCTAAATGTTTTCTCATCGTTTCTACCTCCATCCTGAGCCACCATTATCTCCTCACCTGCCGTGGTCTCCTAGAAGATCCCAGACTTCCATCGCGTCACCTTAACAGTCCATTTTTGCACATAGGTACAAAACTGATCTCTAAGTATGTAAATCACATCCGTGTCTCCCTTAGTTAAAGTATCCCCAGTGAGCCCAAGTCCTGCATAAGAGCGTCTATGACCTGCTCCCCATCCCCAACTCTTGCTCTCCTTCACTCTGGCTATCATTCCAGCACACAAAGTTTGTTCCAGTCTCAGCCTTCATACTTGCTCTTCCTTCTCCCCGGAACATTCTGCCTTGAGATTTTCATGTTAGTGTCTTCTCACTCTTCAGATCAAATATCACCTCTTCAGAGTGGCAGCCACCATGTGTATCTGTCCTTATCTTTGTCTCTATTTTTATCACTTCCAAGTCTCTATCTGCTTTTTTTTTCCTCCTTTCCTTCCTTCCTTCCTTTCTTTCTTTTACTTTATGCCCTCTGTCCCTTCCTTCCTATCTTTCTATCACTATATCTCCATCTGGAACTAATAGAACTTCTTATAATAATGGAAGTGTTCTGTGCTGTCTAATATAATAATACTAGCTATGTGTGACCACAGCACCTGAAATCTTGAAATGTGTGGGACAACTGAAGAACTGATCTTTTTCACATTTACTTTTAATCTCTTTAAATTCAAAGAGCTACATATAGCCAGTGGCTACCTTATTGGTCAGCATAAATCTAAAGTAAGCCCCACACTATCTGTACCCTACCCGGGTAACCATATATTTCATTGCATTATTTTCATTTTATTCAGAGCACTTTTTTACTATATGAAATTATCTTATTTATGTGTTGATTTATATGGTTATATTCTATCATGCTCCAGCAGGGACCTCACTTGTCTTGTTCACAACTTTTCCCAGTGCTGAAATTAGTAGTTACAGTTAGAGTGCTGTCAGGAGGCTTCAGCAACATTAAAGTAGATGCTTGACTTGGCCACCAGTCAACACATGACCACAAATATTAATACTAGCTAACAATTAAGGAGTACTTTCCATATGCCAGATTTTGAACAAAGCTGTTAACTTAAATTGTTACCCAATACACAATAACTCAATGAAGAATTATTAATATCTTCACTTTACCAATGAGGAAATTAAAGCTTAGAGAGTTTCAGTAACTCAAACCATGGTCTCCCTAAAACTTCAGTTCTTATTCATTACCACTCTACAATATTGCTTCTTTCTCTTCAGGGAACATATATAAATTGATGGAGTTTGGCTTACATAACCTTTTACTTTCCTTTACCTTTAATATTCCTTAACTCTATAACTTAGAAAACAATATTTTATACAGGGATCAACAAAGTAAAGTCTGCAGGTCAAATCTAGCCTTCTACCTCTTTTGTAAATAAAGCTTTATGGGAACACAGCCATGCTCATTAGAGTCCATATAGTCAATGGCTACTTTCATGCTACAATGTCTGAGTTGAGTAGTTGTGATGGAGATCTTTTGGCTTGCAACACCTAACATATTTTTATCTGGCCGCTTGCAGAAAAAGTTTGCTGACCCCTGGTATAGAAGTTTCTAATAGTCAATTCTCTGTGTATAAGTCATTGATTAATAATCAAACTCAAATCATAATATTGTAACTTAAGCAAAACATGTTTTAAGACTACCCATTTTGTGACAAAGTGATTTTTATTTATTTTTTCCAACATCACTGAGATATAATTGACACACACTATTGTGTATGTTTAAAGTATACAACATGTTGATTCAATATAATTACACATTGCAAAATGATTACCACAATAACATTAGCTAACACGAGCACCACATCCCATAATTAACATTTATTTTTTATAATAAGAACATTTATGATCTACTTTCTTAGCAATTACCTTAATAATTAATTTTCCTATGTATTTTCTATAATTTTAAAGCAACACAAATTATTTACCATATTATTAAGCAACATAAATATTAAAAAATCCATTATAAGTCTACCATGAAGAAGAAATTACTATTTTATATTGGTATATTTCTTTTTAGAACTTTTATTTTTACAATTAAGATCAAATTGCTTCTGCGTGTGTTTTCCCAAGGAACAATTCTGAGGGACAGTCTCAAGATGAAAGTGGTGACTTTCTAGGTAAGTAATTTAATTTCTATTTTCAAGGGATTTAGCAACCATGACACCCTTCACCTGATCCCCAGATGATCACTATGATCTGATCATTATTTGTCTACTCCTAAAGATTCCATTAAAAAATACATGCGAGGGATGCCTGGGTGGCTCAGTTGGTTGGGCAGCTGCCTCCGGCTCGGGTCATGGTCCTGGCATCCTGGGATGGAGTCCCACATTGGGCTCCTTGCTCAGCGGGGAGCCTGCTTCTCCCTCTGCCTCTGCCTGCCATTCTGTCTGCCTATGCTCGCTCTCTCCCCCTCTCTCTCTCTGATAAATAAATAAAGTCTTTAAAAAAAAATACATGCAAGCACAACAAGCACTGGCATCTGGAGTGCCCAGAAGTTCAAGAGAGAATAGATCCTTTGGTGTTGCTCTATTTTATTTGATCCTGAAATCACAATGACTACAAGTATCATATTTCTTTTTGTGGAGTAGGAAGCATGCAAAATAAAATGTTGCATTTTATACTTGGCAGTAATTTTTGTGAGAGAAAGCTCTTCACTACCAAATGTTATTGCTTATGATGTTCTACCAGAGAAATGCAGGTCCGCTGTTTATTTAAGACACCAGAACCTAGTGTTAAAAGTAAAAGCTGTGGGGTGCCTGGGTGGCTCAGTGGGTTAAGCCTCTGCCTTCGGCTCAGGTCATGATCTCAGGGTCCTGGGATCGAACCACACATCTGGCTCTCTGCACAGCAGGGAGCCTACTTCCCCATCTCTCTCTCCCTCTGCCTGCCTGTCTGCCTACTTGTGATCCCTCTCTGTCAAATAAATAAATAAAATCTTAAAAAAAAAAAAAAGCAAAAGCTGTGGTACAGATTCAAACTCTGTCTCTGCTAGTTATAAGCTGAGTGACTTCAGGAAATTTATTAACCAGTTTATATCTCAATTTCTTCATCTGTAAAATGGGCATAATTATAGGGCTAGGGCTAGGGCTACTATAGAGATTCAATGAGTGAAAATATACAATGTTACTTAGAAGAGTCTCTGACAGGGGTTCCTGGGTGACTCAGTGGGTTGTTTCTGCCTTTAGCTCAGGTCATGATCCCAGGGTCCTAGGATCGAGCCCTGC
Source organism: Mustela putorius furo (assembly GCF_011764305.1). Classification (NCBI taxonomy): domain Eukaryota; kingdom Metazoa; phylum Chordata; class Mammalia; order Carnivora; family Mustelidae; genus Mustela; species Mustela putorius. The sequence goes on along the minus strand of NW_025422015.1, from coordinate 10,003,813 downwards.
ATCAGGCTCTCTGCTCAGCAGGGAGCCTGCTCCCTCTCTCTCTCTGCCTGTCTCTCTGCCTACTTGTCTATCAAATAAATAAAATCTAAAAAAAAAGAAAAAAAAGAGTCTCTGACATGTAGTAAATAGACTTAGCTTAGCCATTTGTTACTTTAAATGAGAACATCACATTTTGGGGGAAAAGAAAATAATTTCACTTAAAATGGAGTCACTTTTTGAAGATAAAAATACTCATCTAGTCTATGGCCATGCTGGCTCAATATTGTATATGTATTGAACCCACTTTGAAGTAAGTTTTCAAATTCCAACACTATGTGATTGGGGAAAGCCTTGGCTACTATTTAAACTAAGGGCTTTATTTATTACTATTTATTCCAAGGACTTTCATTAAATCGGCTCTCCTTTAGGACTTTAGTTAAATTGGCTCTCCTTTTTTATCCTTTCAGAATCTTCAGAAAAACATCCCTTTTTAGCAAACTAAGCCCCATTCTCTCTTCCCTTTCTATGGCTAATTTTTATTTTAACTGTGTCCTGTAGGACAGAGCCAGAGACACAGCATGACTCAGAGCCACATTTCTGTCTTGGTGACAGTGTGAACAATGTGAGCTTGAACCAGCTCTTTAGTCTTTCTGAGCATCAGTTTTCTTAACTCTGAAATGAGTATACTAATAATAATTTTCTCTAACTCACAGAGATATTGTGAGGATCAAACAAGATAATGTGAAAACTATAAATACAGTACTAAACATACATATACAGTATTATACATATATGCATATAGACATCTCTATACAGCTATAAATACAGCAGAGTGTGTGTGTGTGTGTACACACAATATAATATATATTGCTACAGTTGCTTCTTTTGGCCACATACATTCATAATTCTGGGAGGACCACTGGTATATTACAATAGTCTCATGAGACTACAATAACTAGTGGACAACACGTTGGTTTATTGCTCTTGTCAATCATGGTGCAATTGCCCATGCTCAGCTCTTCCAAGTCTACTGGTGCCAAACTCACACGCCTCAACAGGACAGCAAAAATGCAGCTCATCTGTGTGAACAACAGGAAAGCATGTATGTAGAAAAATAGATGTTTTTCTAGGAATGCTGGGGGAAAACATCTAGATAGATGACGACAAATGAGCTTTTTCCCGCAGAGCTTAAATTGTTATTGCAATAAACCAAAACTGAATCTCTTAAGTTATATGTCTCTTTGGTGAAAAAAAAAAAAGTGGTATAGAACAAATTATTTTTCAGAAAATTGGCACTCCCTTGTGCTTGTACCCAAGCAACAGTCTCTGCCAGTCACTGGGTGGATTTTGTCAGTAATGCTATTAGATGACATGAGTCTGGGAAATTAAAATTTGGTGTCTCTTGCCCAGGATAAAATTTCATCCTCAAAAATTATAGCTTCATGTGAATTTTTGAAAGCTGTTATTAGAATTTTGGATCTCTCTAAAACATTCAAAGGTTCTTCCTACTCTCATTCATTTATTGGCTACATCTATATTACAAGAATACTGGATGTAGGCATTGAGACAGGTACTGAAAATGTGAAACCCTGATTTCTGTGAGTTTATACTATGGAGTGTATAGTATTTATATCCTGCTTATTCCCAAAAGGATTTTGAGTAGTACATACAATTGAAACTAAAGTAAAAAAAAAAAAAAAAAAAAAAAAAAAAAGGAGAGAGGATTAAAAATAAAAATGAAAGAGAGCCCCCTGTGTAAGAAAAACACATTAGTGGGTTTTACTTGTCTCCTACAATGAGCTAATCACTATTCTTTGGAACTGGATTGGAATGAATTACGTAAGCTACTAAAGACAGAGAACCACTTCATGTTATATAGCTAAATACGCCAATAAAATATTCTCTCTCAACCACTGCCATACAAATTTTTCTGGAAAGGCAGGGGTTTATCTGTAACTAAACTTAGAAGGGCCATTGTAATCCTTGTTTTATTAGAAAACACTGTTCAAATAGGCAAATACAGTATTGAAGTTTTTAAAAGGTAGAATATATATGAATTGAACTCAGTCAAGATATTTTTGTTTGTTTTTTTGTAGAGACCTGAAATAATTATGGCTCACCACTTCCTGGGATAAACTCAGGCAAACTATATACGGGGATAAACTTGGACAATCTAATGGATAGAGGCTATATCCTTCAGACAGATTCTCTTAAGAAATGAGATTCATTTCCCCAGTCACTTACCAAATATATATAGTATTTCCTCTGGTAACTTAAACCCTTCATTGGCTCCAGCATGAAATATGCCTGAGAACCTACATGGGTATTTTTGAAATCACAGGCTGGGTATAGACCAAGAATCCTGCAAAAAACATCAAATATGAAAATTTTGAACTAACAGGCAGATTAGTATTTGAGGGCAACAAAATTCTGCTACTTAAAAGATAGTTTGAAATAAAATTTATATCTGCTCTGAAGATGTCATAGCTGTAGAGTTAATCAAGTAAATAGTTTGACAAGTGTTGGAACCTACCAATTAGGGTAGATGCTAAATTATTCAGGTGGCAAGAAATCATTTCATAGAAACTTTTATGATGTGAAAAAATTGATCACATATTTTAAAGTGCCTACACAAACTACTCTTCCTGAGACTCAACTGATGGAATCTCTGGAATTCATAACTCATAGACTGTATAATTAATAATGGTAGGTAACATTTACTGTGGCTCTACTAAATGACAGAAATATTGCTAAGTGATTTACACAAGTAATATATTCTCTGTTGTTGTAGAAAATATTGGCTTTTATTTCCTCCCACCCTAGAAGTATCTACTCGAGAGATGCGAATTTTCATGACTCAGCCTACAAGAACAACTCCAATTTAGTCCTTTGTTCCCCAAATATGTACTGAGTGCTTACTAGGTATATCAGGCATTGTGCTGCGTGCTAAGGATGAAAGAGTCTATGTTCTTGGGAAATAATAGGCTTAAGTAGTTTTATCTAGAATATTTGGTATACCCCACATCCACAGCACACTTTACATCAGCAGGGCCTGCCTGGACCAGGAGTACAAATGGTACCTGCTGTTGTCTGAATGTTTAAATATTGTAAGTCAAGTTCACAATCTGTTAAACAAAATATGTTCTATTCTCCTGCTTTAACAAATATACTTTCATAATGCTCTGGAAAGACAGGATCTTAATTAGAATTCTTGGGCTCCTTGGAATTCTGTGCTGGAACAAAGGGTGAGGAAAGAGCATGTCCTAGCACTCAGTCCCTAGCTGGGTCATGTCTTTTGCATCTTTGGCTTTATCCTACATCAGGAGGTGCCCCACATTCATACAAGTGCAGACTCTGTCTACATGCCTGTCAACAGTTTCCCTTGGCCTATCTTAAATATAGAAGTGATCACACGTGTGATGTGGCTCATTTCTCTGAAAGAGTCTCACAGAGCCTGGAAGCAGGCTCAGGGCCATTGGGCAGGGAATTCTGAGGCCCCAGGTACCCATGCATGATTAGAAGGAGAGAGGTTTGGGCTCCAGTTGTCCATGCTACATTAGTCCCAGGAACTCCAACTCCAGGGGGTTAGGCACAGACAGAAGAAGGTCAAGAAGAGCCCTCTATAACGTAGAGGTGGGGTGGAGGCAAGGATGGGGCTCCTTGTTACCAAGGTCTAAGGGTGAGAACTGTTGCCTGTAAATAGATGCTATCCACCTCGATAATTCCCCTTACAGACTATGTAGACCATCTACCTGTAGTTCACTCCCTGGCTCCACTCATAGTGACCTCTGGCAAGAATACAGAACAATAACTGGAACTTTCCCGAGATGTCAAAGGACCCCACCCAACTCTCACACTTCAGTTAAGACCCTCTCTTACCTACTGTGCACCTGCTAGGCATCCACTCTACATAGTCCCTCCCTAAGTCCCTAATAAGGAAAGGACTAACATTCAGAGTGGTATCTTTGTTCCCTCTTAGCTGACTGTTCTGGTATCACTCAGTCTCCTCCTTTTATTTATAAATACTCTCAGCCATGAAAGGATATGTGCCTTTATATTTTCCAAGATAACTTCCTGATCTTCTAGAAGAGAATATCTTATATATTGTTCAGGAAATAATGTGTTTCTTTTGATTGATTCTTAATACTTAAAAATTTTTGAGGACTAGAGTCTTCCAAATTCAAATATGGCTGCATTCCCATTTTTCATACACTCTAATTTTTCCTTTGACATCACAAAAAGTTTTGTAAACTAATTTGGAATAATAGCACTCCCCAAGCATGATCTGATAATCATTAAGAATAATTTTTACCTATCAACTTTTCTGTGAATAGAAATTGTACATATCAGTAAAAACTAGCATAATATGTGTTCAATAATCATCACTATTAAAAGTTGCTATTACTATCCTTCAATATTCTTTTAAATCTTCAATAAGAAATAACAGGAAACTCTAATCACATAAAAAAAATCAGGCCAATGAAGTGCAGACTTTCCAACTTAAGCAGTAAATAATCTTTTGAACTCATTTTATAATTGATGTTAATTCAAAAATAATTCCATTCTTACATTATATTTATGCTTCTTAATTCTATTCAGCATCTAGCTTTTGTCCTCGTAATGCTCCATAAATCAGTCCTTTTGGATCATGAATTAGCAAGCCTCCAAAATAAAGTGACAGATTAATTAAATTATGCAAGGAAAATGGTTTTCAGTTCTATACCCCAACAGAGAGGAAAGGGACATGGAAAATTTATGATTACATCAAGTCTTCTCTGCATTTTCTATCATTGTCTAATAATAACTCAAGACCCAATGACAGAGCAATCATTCTAAACTGTTAAGGATGTGAATATCGTCAAATTTGACCTGGTTAAGTCATATAAGCAACATCAATGAAAATGTTACTAGCAAAAACTTCCCAGTGAAAATGTCATTTTCTTAATTCACTCCACACAACACATCTTATGGAGCAAGCTTGGCATGTGAGTAGCTATATATTTGCACCCACTTGAAACACATTCTTTGGGAACAGCCTATATTTGTAAACAGTGATTTTTTTTTCTTACTTTCCTTTTCTGTTACTTTGATTGTTAAAAATACTATGTTCTCTGTGAGAATAATTAGGGTAATCAAATTATAGCAACAGATGTAATAAGCGTGTTACCCCCATATATTTCAGTATCCATTTCAGATTCCTCATAATACTGTCTGAAAACCAAGGCAAAATCCAGGAAGGAGGAAGGTAATTGTTGGCAGATAGCAGTCATGAAAATAACCACTAGCCCATGAGCCCCAGGTCTTAAAGAAACTATGCAAAGCCTAATGAGAATCCATGTGCCTGGGGTAAATTTAATCCACTTTGTCCTTTCCTCCTCTCCCCTCGCTCCCACTTTTCATCAGCAAGGATTCTACACTCATGAGATAGTCATGCAATGTCAGTCACAGGAAGTATGGTGAAGGAGAGCAACATTTTCTTTAGACATTTCCAAAATGTTTCCATTCCATGATATTTTCTTCTCCCTTAAGAATGTATTTCTTGGGATACCCAGGTGGCCCAGTCAGTTAAGCCTCCGACTCTTGGTTTTAGCTCAGGTCATGATCTCGGGGCCAAGATCTCAGGGTCATGAGATCAAGTCCCACATGGGGCCCAAGCTTAGTAAGGAGTCTGCTTTAGGCTCTCCCTCTCCCTCTCCCTCTGCTCCTCCCAAGCCCCACTCTTCTCAAATAAATAAATATTTTTTAAAAGAAGAATATATTTCTCTTATTCCTCCTTGCTGTAAACACACACATGGTTCCAATCTCTTTTGCTATAGGAAAAAACAGTTAATCTCATAGGCATATTTTGAGACTCTGAAAGTAGCATGGGCAGAAAATGTTTTCCATAAAGGAGAGCATTAATACACATAGAATTTCAGACTTTATGGATAAGCAGTTAGGACAACATTTCTGGGGAAATAATGGCCTTCCCAGAGTTGACTGGGCAAGTCGGCAGGGAGAGAGTGGCCAGGGCTCAATAATGACATATTAGGTGCCTGGCTTGTGTCTGTCTTTTCACCATGATGTAGCCATCAACTTACACCGCATGTGGACCCTCAATCAAAGTTTATTATATGAATGAATGTAATGGACACATTCAGCAATATGGGAGGTCTATTTCTGAAGGATTCTGCCTCTGGCTGTGCTCTCCTCAATCATGGATACAAAAGTGTCCCTCACTAGGTGTTCCAGAAGTTCACCACAGAGAAGCAGCATATGAGCCAGGACACAGAAATGTTGCTGTCCCACCCACTGACTTCTGAGCTGTACCCCATGGGCCAGTGGGATAGGTTGGAGTCATTCCAATGACTCTTTGGCTACCTAAAAATTATCTTTGTTTTCTTTCTTCTCATCTTTCTTTGTCCTGCCCCCAGAAGATGGCTCTTTGGTATCTGTAATGTTGTATTTACTAAGTCCTGAGAATGAAAAATACTCCACTCCCAAAGTTGAGTATAAAAAGGTCTACTTTATAAAACATTGTTCACTTTTTCCCTTTCTTATTCAGCATGTTATTCATTTTGACAAATGGCTTGAAATAAGTCATCATGTAGAAGAGATATCCCATTATAACTACTTCATAATTGCATTCCAATATTACTTCCAATAAACATCCAACCTGAAATGCTTACTCAAGCAATAATCTTATTTTTAAAATTTTTTTTACTTCTCTTTATCGTGAAATTCCTTACTGGTTGATATAGGTGAAAAATCTACTGTCTTGTTATGGTTGCATCAGTTTTTTTTTTTTAATTTTATTTATTTGTTTGACAGACAGATTACAAGTAGGCACAGAGGCAGGCAGAGAGAGAGAGAGGAGGAAGCAGGCTCAATTCCAGGACCCTGGGACCATGACCTGAGCTGAAGTTAGAGACTTTAACCCACTGAGCCACTCAGGTGCCCCTGGTTGCACCAGTTTATAGGCATATTGCTAATGAGAGTCTTGTTGATATGTGAACTGCCTCTAGGCTTTTCCTCAAAGTACTTAATTAATTACACCAAAATTTTGGATCTATTTACCTATTTGTGGATCTAGTATTCCAAAGTAATTTCCTGGGACTTAAAAAGCTTTGCAATTGTCTTTCTCAGATAATTTTTTGTATATATATATATCATTTTGTATAGTATCATTGACTTTGAGGAAAAGGAATAATTGTATTGTGAAATTATTTCAAATGAATAGCAAGAAGTTCTTAGAAAATGATAGGTCCTGTCTAATTCATATTTGCATCTTAGGAAAGACTGTCCAAATTCCAACACAAAGTATATGCTTAAAGTGGTATTGAAAAGAATATTTGGTGAAATGGTTAAAATTTTAAAAATCTAATACTATCAAGTGTTCACAAGGATGTAGAGCAACTTGAATTTATATATACTCTTATAGAAACGTAAACTGGTATAAATCACTTTGGAAAACTGTTTGGTTGAATTTTACTAAAGATAAGCATACCTATACAATGAACTAGCACTTTGACTCAGGTATATATACAACAGACATGTGTAACTATATGCAACAAGAGTTGTGTGCAAAAATCCTAATAACAACCCTAGTCATCATCACTGTAAAATGGGAGCAACTTTGATTTTTATCCACAGTAGAATGAATAAATAAATTATTATATGTATTCACAAAATTGATACTGTTCAGCAATGAAAATGAACAAAACACTTCCATGCAAACAATATTAATGAATCTTTCTTTCCCTCTTCCCCCCCAAACTATTGAACAAAATAAATCAGAAACAAAAGAATTACACATTCTATGATCCCATTTATATAAAACAAGCAAAATTAGCCTATGCTATTAGAAATCAATTGGGTGGATGGTTACCTTTAGGGAGATATAAGGAAGACTTTTGAGATGCTTTAAGTTCTATTGTTCTATTTCTTGATTTGAGTAAATGTTACATTGTTTGTTCTGCTTGTGATAATTCACCAAATTGTCTACAGGAAAAATATACCATGTTCTTCACTCTTACACTACTACTTATTCACAACATTTCTGACCCACATGTTAGGTGTCCCACACCAAGCAATTCTAATGCCACCTGGCTGGTGTTAACAGAAGACCCCATAGGTTAAAGGCTCAGTGCCACAAGACTGTCCCCCACTTCAGACACCACCCACAAGTGGTGAGCCCCCAAGTTACCTATAACTTCTGTTTGACTTGACTACAAATCAAAGATTCACATGACCTACTCTCTAATTCAATCATTTAATTCAATCACCAAGAACTCACAGAATTAAGGTAGTAAGTTTACCTGTTTACTATGTAATAAAGAATATGATAAATGATACGAATGAACAGCCAAATGAAAAGATACATAAAGTCAGATCTGGAAGTATCCTGAATGCAGGAGCATCTATCCCTATGGACTTGGGATATACCACCCTCCCAGAATGGACATGTATCCACCAATCAGGAAGCTCTCCAAAACTTATATTTTGGGGATTCTTATGGAGGCTTCAACACATAGGCATGTTGGATTATTAAATTAATCTCCAGCCCCTCTTCCCTTCCTGGAAGATGGGGGTAAGGCCAAAAGTTCCAAACTTCTAATCGGGGCTTGATCTCTCTATAGCTCACCAGAAGTTGCCTCATTAGAACAAAGACATTCCTATCACTCGAGAAATTCCAAGGGATTCAGGAGTTCTCATGTCTGGAACCAGAATCAAAGAACAAGTATTAAAACATGAGATGCTCCTATTGCTTTCCTGGTGCTCTTATTACTTAGAAAATTACATGGGTTTTAAGAGCTCTGGTCAGGAACCAGGGGCAGAGATCAATACATATATTTTCTATCATTTCACAAGCTGCAATGTGTATTTTATGAATTGTATACTTTAGCAGGTGAATGTTATAATTCAGTACAAAATTAATTTTTTAATCTTTCTTATTACTTACACCCTTTGAAATATTTAGTTATTTTAGCTAAATATGGGTATTAAAAGTGTCCCCAGAAGCAGTTGGCCCTAGAAAAATGAGAGGAATAATGAGTGAAGATGTAGTATTGGAGGCAGTTGGAGATTGCCATTTTAATTTATATGCCATTATCCAGCCACATTAAGTCTCTTTTAGTTTTATGAAACATGGTACATGATGCTCTCCCTTACCTCCATACACATATTTAATGCAGTGTTCTCCAGGTGGAGAAATCTCACTTCATAATAAAACTTAAGTATCATGTACTCTGGGAAAACTTCCCTGATCTTACTTTTGTGATTGTATGTGCCTATACATATGAGAATATGAAATTCGCCTGTATATTAAAAAATTTTAAGGATTTTTTGGCTCATAATAAGTCAACAAGCACAACAAATAAATTCTGTCTATATGGGAGACTGGTTTATCCAACTACTGCTAATTTTCAAAGTTTTCAAAATGAAGTTTCATGGCTATTCAAATAGTTCCAATTATTCTAATAAGCTGCCAGATACAAGTTGACATTTGCATTCCAATGCACATTTTAAAAATTCAGTTGATGGAGTAATTTTGAATGACCCTGATCATCCTACATTGGATAAGGTCCAGATGGTCACTCATAGCTCATGAAACGTAACATGTACAGAAAATTTACTTGTCAGACTAAATGGCAAATAGATTCATCTCAATTATAAGTCAGACTTATCTAATATTTCAAATAAATTATTTTTTACCTTAGGGCATGTAAATTAATTCAAATTATGTTCACTAGAGATTTAATGTCCAAGACCCTATTTGAAAACATGTGGGAATAATTAATTGAGGTATCAAATATTTATTTATATTTAAATGGATGTATTTATATTTAAATGGATCCATAATTTTACAATATTTATTTTTAAATATGAATATTTGCCTTCAACTTTGTGATAAATCAGACTACTTTCTATTTCGTGGAACTATCTGGTATTTACTCAGCTACATGCATATCCATCTTGTTCTTCTCATTTAGGGTGTATTTACCCCATTCTACATAATTTCTTGCTCTCCAGTTTAAAGTCTCCATTGCAATATGTCAACAATTCAGTTGTGTGTATTCAAACCTCCCTATTTGAAGGGAATCTCTCTTGATATGCATTTGGTGAAGAGAAATGCCCTGCTTCCATTGTGATCCCAAAGAGAGTCAATGGTTTTATCCTGAACCCAGAAGCAGCTGGCCTTAGAAAAATAGAAGAAAGGATGATTGACAAGTTAGTTATGGTTCCTGCCAGATTAGAGACAATGCTATGAGAGATTGTTATGCAGAGCTGTTGGATGTAATAAATGCTCTGAACAGCAAACAATATATAGGGTAGTTAATTTCATGTCAGAATACATGCATTTGGAAAAATAATGATCCAGTCACAAAATGTCTGCTTTCCATTCCTGCAACTCTGGATTTCTGGGTTGTTGGGTTTAAAACCCAAAGAAGAATTTACTTCTCATATTGGGCACAGTTGTTCCTCAGAATTTAAATAAAATAATTTTGCAGGTGGATTTCCTCAGGAAATAGATTCTGAGATGGAGATTAGCATCAGATTTTTCAGGGAGCACTCTAGAGATCGCACCTGTGAAAGGGAAGAGCTGTGGAAGCAGGACTTGGTGAACGGTGAACTTGAGTTGTGCTGTGATCTCAAGGAAATTCAGTGGACCCTATGGGTAGCTAAGATGGATGGTCCTTTAGAATTATCTGAAATTGGCTAAAAAGTCCAGGTCTCTACACCTCTGAGTCTACCAGTCAATGGATGCAAGTAACCCCAAAGGAGAGTGTGGACTTCAGTGAGATGGCTCTGTCCAACCGAGACAATCCCCAAAAGGAGATGACAGCTGAAGCTGTCTGCCAGCAGCCCTTGTAGCAGCTGGAGTAGTAGGGCCTATATAACAGAAGGGGAATCAGGGGATGAAGCTGTGCATCAGAGTCCACCACAGATAGTCTGCTTCCCAGTAACAAGTGCTATTGATAAAACAGTGAAAGATAAATGTAGGGTGTTGGATAGGATATGAATTAACACTATAAATACGGCCAAGTATTGCTATTTCACCAAGAGGGAAGAAAGGTGGATTGATGGGACTGAGGAAGTTCCTGAGATACTTCCTTCCATTACCCTGTCCAGGGGAAGTATTAATGGAAGATGACCAGTTACACAAAACCAGCAGGTCTAACAAGAATCAAGATCCCTCCAGAATAAATTTCAAGTCATCAAACCACCTAAAGGGCTCTGAGCAGTAGAGGTGCTGGCTGAAAACCAAAGCAATATCAATCTTGTGGGAGTTATAAACACAATTTACATTTATAACCCCTTCTTGTAAGCAGATTACACAGGTTAGTTACAGGGTTAAAGCCCCTCTTAAACAAAACTAAAGCTCCTATCAATATTTTCTTCCTTGTCATGTCATGTATAATTTATGTATTTTAACAACCTATATTTTTCCATCATTTTTTCCTACTATTATGTGTCAGCAATGGAAATATTATAACCCTGTACTGCCTAATATGCTAATCACTAGTTACATGTGGCTATTAACGATAAAATTAAATTAAATTAAAATTGAACTTGTATACCATACTAACATTTGTTCAATTGCCACACATAACTGGTGATTACCATACTGAATGATACAGATACAGACTATTTCCATCATCACAGAAAGTTCTAGAAACCAGTGGCTCTTAGAATCAGCTGGAAGGTTTGTTAAAATTCAGATTGCTGAACACTGTGGCCAAGGGTGCTAATTTAATAGATGTGGGCTATGATTCGAGAATTTGCATTTCTTCTTTTTTTTTTTTTTTAAGAGGCAGACAGAAAGCGAGAGAGAGAGAGAGAGAGAGAGAGGAGAAAGCAGGCTCCCCGCCTAGCAGAGAGCCCGATGTGGACTTGATCCCAGGACCCTGAGATCATGACCTGAGCTGAAGGCAGAGGCCTAACCCACTGAGCCACCCAGGTGCCCCGAGAATTTGCATTTCTAATAAGTTCCCAGGTGATGATAATGCTGTTGGTCCATGGTGAATAGTGATACTGGCTCTTCCTCAGACACCGCCAAAGTGGGATTGTGACAAGTCTGTGTAAAATTTCCTGTGACAATAGGAGAATTTAATTTAAATGTAGGGGATTAGAGAGATTCTCATTTTGGGGTTGGGTAGTATAATTTTAGACAATACAAATATTAGTTATATTAGGCAAGAGCTTTTTATTTTGGAATAAAAGTAAGGATAAAGGTGTACATGGAAGTTGGGCAAGCAGCCAAAAATGGTGAAGTCTATTACATATTTATCATTTTTCCTGCTCAGAACCCAATCCTTTTTCCTATTTCAGAGGAATCCCTATTGTGGGAGTCTTTTTAAAGTGCAGAGCCTTATCTCTCATTACTGAAGCCAAACAGAATCCTGCCGCCTGAATCCAGAAAGGGAATGATACGTTGTCTCAGCAAATGAGATGCACTTGCCTGGGACTTTGAACCTTGTAGAAGTGATTCAAGAGCATAAGACAGTCACAATTTGTTTGATGTGGTGCAGTCTATGAATGGCTGTGCCAGGACTGGGTTCCATCATGGAGACAACGCCCACAGAACAGTTGTGGCAAAAAGAAATAATGACATGGTAGAATGTTGGCCAGATTTTTTGCTGCTGCATAATTTTAGACAGCATCTTGTTTCCTGCCTGTTTGCCAAGACTATTCTCCCATTTTCCCACCACTCTTGAGATCCCCTCTACACACACCCCCAAATTCTCCATTTTTATTCAGTTAGTCCAAGTCAGATTCTGAAGTTTGCAACCAAAAGATGACTGGTTTCCTCTTCCTTGTCTAGGAAGACTTTTTCAACATGGAGCTAGCCAGTCATTCTCTTGATTTTCACAGCTGGATGTATGGTAAAGAGCTATTTCCAAAAGAGTGTATAGAATTTTATTAAATGCCTTTGTTGTATCCTATTCCTCCTCTTAGACCTTAAGTTCTTTAAGATCAGAACTATTGTTTTCATCTTTGTATTCCCTACAATCAACTAGAAAAACATTTGAATATGAATTGTTTCCAAAGAAAGAAGGGCATCTTGCCTTTGCTGTCAGCTTAAATGTCCTCCTATTTGTCAGCCTTTTCCTTGTCATCTGTAGCCAGCCCAGCCCCAGACAACTGTTTTTCAATAATCTGATTTATTTTCTGTATTAAACTTATCATTTTATTAAATTATACTGTTTATATATTTGTTAAATTATTTGCCTCTATCCCCCTTGATTTTAAGCTCAATGAGAGCAACAACCTTTACTGTATATCAGCCTGGACAAACACACATTAACCTCGCTTAGAACAAAATTCTGTCTACACAAATTTGAGTTTGGCTAAAATTACCAAATAGTGAGAGTCATAGGCAAGTTCTCTTCCTTCAAACTACAGCCATCTACAATGTCATTGACAAACGTCTCCCTCCCCCTGCTTTTCTTCTCTCCCCTAAGAGGTATGACAAAGTTCCCTTTTTGTTTAATGCACAACATTTAGAAATCATCATTTGCAGGTTGAACAGACTTTAGAATCCAATTCTTTACCTTTATCCATCGAAGTGTTTTCTTCCAAAATAGCTCTTTCTGGAAAGAATCAAATATAGTTTCCCCTAGCTTGTTGTGTTAATGTCTACAATCGTCTTCATCTAGATAGCTTCTATTACAAATTCAAGATTAGTGGAGTCAGAGTGTGCGTGTGTATACATGGGCCTGTGGTTAAACTTCGAGGCAAAGACATTTCCAACTGCTTAGTTTTTTCCCTGTAGACAACACAGTGAGTATGTGACTCCAATCCTGGCTACATCACCAACCAGTAAATAAATTACCAGGACTCCTGGACTTGCGTTCTCTTGCTTATGAAATAATGAAGTCCATCCGTCATTTGTGCATATAAATTGGCAAATAAAGAGATGGAAAGTGACAGATGGCTTTTGTTTTTATTTAATAAAAGGTGATTCACAGTTTAAAACTTTATTAGGTTTAGCCTTTGCAGACATAAGCCCTGAGATGTAGGCTTAGTGACTTGTCTTCAGATATGCTTACCTTGAGTGTCAAACTGTAGTCAACAAATCTGACAGAGATGATAACAGGAGGATTAGCACGGAGTTTGAGAGAAACAGCACAAATCCTAAAAGACTGCATTTCAATTGGGCTGATAAACTGTCATCTTACAGAGCACCGGAGTGCTGTCTTCCTTTAGGCAAAGAGAATTTGAGCCTGTGAGCTGGTGTTAATGCAGCAACCAGAGAAAGGGGAAAAAACAGTAAAGGATCTGTAGTAGAGTGGAGTTTCAAAGCCCTGGCAGAGTAGAACAAAACCCAGTCTTGCAGAAATAGAGAGAAAAAGAGATTTAAAGGGGGTGTCTTGCACAGCGCTGACATCTGACATCACCCTGCAAGGTTTGGGCTTCCAAGCCCAGCATGGCATCTTAGGCAGAGACTGCCATCTTCTCTCACTGTTGTTCCAGTTACACACAAACTCTTAACTTTTGACTTCATTTGCTTTTGCCATTTTCAGTACACTCCAGTCTCTTTTTCTTAACGAATACAGTCCCCCACCTCTACCACCACACCCACTGACTCACCCAAAAAAAGCACAAACAGACCAAAGGAAACCTGCTTTATGGACTGTTGACTGAACAAAGCATACATGAGCAGCTACAGGAAGGTTGAGAAAAATACACCCAGGTTTCACAGCCATCATCTGCTATGTGGCGCTCATCCATGCGGAGCCCCAGGATGAGAGTTTTACATTTCCCCTTGTTTTGTGGAAAGAAGCTTTTCCTCATTAACTTTATCACAATCTTCTCCTGTCTTATTTTAATTTGTTTATTTTAAACCATTTCTGTGAAGTGTATGACTGCTCAACTATGCTAATATTCTAGTGACTGGTGGCTTGCTTACACAGATTAAATGCCAGGGACAGGAAGAAGCCCGTATGCGTCTGCGAATCCAGCATCACACCTCAGGGATGTTGATGGGCTTCTGTGTGACTGAAAGAACAAATGCAAATCCTAACAAAATAACTACATTTTTATGAACAGAAAAAGTCTGAGGCAGAAATAGATACATTTGAGGGCTTAGGGCTTTAAGGAGAAGAGAGCAGTTACAGAAGTCACAGAAAACCTAAACCAGGCTTCAGAATATCACTTATTTTGGGTTCTTTAACATTTTTCAGGATGTTAACACATCATGCCATAAAGAGGCGAACAGACCCAGAAGCTCCAGACATGACCACGTAATGTAGGAAAAGAGCTCACCCAAGCCCAGAAGTAAGCATGGTCTAGGTGACCTTGTACAGTACCATTTAGAGGTTACAACAGATGAGGAGCTGGGGTTCAATCTGGCTGCAAGACAGATGTAGATGTGAAGGGATGAGAAAATATTGTGGGAACCCCCTTAACTATCTACACTAGATAGAGATGATAGATAGATAGATAGATAGATAGATGATAGATATAGGTAGATAATAGATAGTTAGACAGACAGAGGTTTGAAGTTTATATTTAACTTGATGGTCCTAGATGGTGAGAAGCAACAATACTCCACATACTCCAGTGTCTCCAATACTCCACAGCTATCTTTGGCCAAACGCTGCTGTTTTATAAAACCCCCTCCCCTGACTTCTATTTCATTCAAGATTGTCCTTAATGTCACCATTTCCGCATTGCACCTGTACAGAAATGTGAACTGTGGTGAGGAGAATCTCTATTTTCTCAGGCCACTTATCGCATTCTATATTTTTTTTAACCTCTAATTAACAAACACATCCCCTTTCCAACCGAGATGCCACCAAAATATAATCTTTTGGATGAACAGGGTAAAGGACAAAATTCTGCCAGCAAGCTATACCAAGAACTATGAAGAGGCTGAGAGTTTATCCTACTTAAAAACTTAACAAGTTGGTTTGCTTATTTCATGCATTCCGGCAGAAGCACAAGGTTCCTAGGTCAGAGACGAGATGTTATTGCTCATGGCACAGCAAGCAGCAGGAGAATTGGCATATTTGCATCAGTCCTCTTTGCCCTCAAGTGCCACAGGTGCAAAGTGAGTGGGCCGAGATGACACCTGCATACCTGGTGGGTTGCCTTTATTATAATGGACAGTTAGCATGCCAGCCCTTTGCTCTGGAGGGAGTTATCTCTGTCTTCTAAGGCTCCTTGCTACAGAGACATCCTTGAAAAGATAGCTTACAGTAAAAGATACTCTGTGTCTCTATGTGCAAGAAATACCTGAGACTCCATGGATTATCACCTCCCAACAGATTCCCTGCTTCTATTTCTCGCTACCTGCATTGTGCCCCCTGCCCCATCCTTACTGTCTGATGATATCACCAGTTCAGCACAGTGTTTGACCCTTAGGGGAACTCAACAAATGTTAAAATAATAAAGGACAACCTTTAGATAGTTCTTGAAGGCAGGGGTTGCATCCTATATAACTTTGTACCACAAACTATAAAAGAGCTCCTTTTGTAGAGTAAGAATTATTATCTCAATAAAATTAAGTAATTACTGCTTCATGTCCCAAGCAGACTAAGTCCAGCATTCTAAACCAAGAGTTTCAAGCTGAAGAGCAAGCTGGACTTCTTAAACCATAGTTGCATATTGCCACAGCATCATTTTGAAAAGCAAAGTATTTTAGATATTGTTGTTTTTCCATTTCAAAAGCAAGCATATTTCCCATACTTTATAGTTTTTACCATAGATTATCTTTCATGGTATCTCAGGTTTTTTTTTTTTTTTTTTTTTTTTTTTTTTTTTTGCTTCTATCACAAACATTCTTTATATAAAACTCACAAGAGTAGTCTTCACTTCAGCAACAAAATATGTTCACACATTTTTTTTTTCTTGAAACACGTACTTTTATTTTTCCACTTTGGATAGAGAAATGACTGTATGAATTGTTCTAACTTTTAACTCTGCCCTAACAAAACCAGCAGTGGGGGACAGTTGCAGGCAATGCTCCTTGGGCTCAGAGATTAGAATTTCGCAGAGAGAGTTAGGAATACAGAAAGCCTATGCCCTCCCTCTGGGATGACTTCTTCTCACTCCAGCCCAGTGCTGTCAGGTCTCCTGACATTGTATGAGTGTCTGAAATCTGGATGCCTATGTGAAAGCTCCTAATTTCATTTGTTGACCATTTATTCAAGGAATATTTACATGCAATGCATAGACTTCTCAGACCAATCCTGTCCCCAGGCCCTCAATTGGCTGCCTCTAAAACTGCCTGGAATGGAGAAGAAAAAGGTACCTGATGGGGATTAAAGGCCAAACTGTGAAAGTGAAAAGATGGATAGTACGCTTACATTGCATGAGAATGGCAGAGAAAAGCATCTTATGGTGCATATGATACATGGAGAATATTCAACAATTAGACAGAGATTCTCCCCTAAAGAAGCTTCCAGTGGATGGGTAACCTATCATGTGAAGGCCAAGGTGCACTTTTGGTGTTTTATTTACTCAGTACTTTAAGGTCCTAGATAGAATCTTATAAGTGTCTTGCATGGACACACTTTGTATAAGGCTTCCTAAGTCTTTCAGAGAAAGTTTTATGAAAATGACTTATCCTGCTTTCTGTTTCATCCTGTTACAAACAGGCAAAGCAGCAGCCAGGCAGGTACATACCTAGGCACACACCACACACGTCCGTCCACTGGGGTCCGAACACCCCTGAGTAGAGAAAATACTGGCCTCTGGGGGCCGATGCCCTAATAGCTCAAAGGTCTGAGGGAAGCTGGCCCTGCCTTGGGGCAAGTGAAGGTTGGCAGAGAAGCACCATAGAAGGGACATTCAGTGATGCTTCTCAGAGTAGTGCTTCAGCGCCATGAACCAAGGTCAGGTGAAGGTCCTCCACATGTATGTGTGTGGAGGGTGGTCAAGAAAGGAGCCTGAGAAATCAAACCAATCTGGTGAAAATTCTGTTGCATTAGGCCCAGCGACTTCATCTTCCTAAATTTTAGTTTCCTCCTCTATTCAATAGAAATAACAATAACAGCAGGTACTGCATGAAATTCTGGATACAACATACCACTAAAACTCTTAGAATAGAATCCACCCCAGAGAAGAAATGGGGACCTGTGGACAGACGGCAATGTATTGTAGCCTGGAGAAGCAAGGCGGAGGCAGGGCCACAGGACAGCTGAAGCAAAGCTACCCAGCAAGCCATCTGATAGGAAGCCCAGGTGGAAGCAGGGTCTGATCCAGGGGAGGATGGAGATAAGAGTAAGCACACACAGAGAGGACATGATGGCATGAGGGCTCACTGCATGCGCTTGGCCATTCCCTAGACTCTGGTGGAAAAAGAAAAATCGAATATATTTTTATTTTCACTGATCCACACCCTTGGCATGAAACTTGCTGAAATCCTCAAAAGAGCTATAGAAGAATTGCAATCTGAAATTACCATCAGGAGTTGATACAACAAGGATTGTGATAGGGATCCTTGATTTCTTAGAGGTAGGAAAGAAAACATGATCTTTAGACTACTTTTGCTTCTCAGGCTTTGTTTTATTTTAAGAGGCTTTAGAAAACAAACTCTTGGATAAAAATAAGGAGAGTCTTAGGTTCTGACTCTAGCTTTGCAACTAAATCTCTTGGATAGGACAACTGATCACTCTGTGCTTCATGATTGCCATGTGGAAAATGGGAATTAATAAAAACTGCATCTGCTTTCACAGCGAGAATGATGTGTACGTGAAGATGGTTCATGAAGCATTTAGCATCTGGAGTAAAATGTGTAGTAGGAATTCTAGGTTAAATCATTCATTAATAATATATGATTGATTTATAGAAGATGAGTCCCCCTTATTTTGGATACAAGACAGATTATTGCCTCTATTGTCCTCAAGAAGAAAACCATAATGCATTATCTTCTGAAAATGTTTGAGAAAATTAAAGAGTGTTACTAAAATTTTTATTACTGTGGGTATTGGCCAGTCCAGAAATAAAAATCTCATTACATTAATGCTAATAGTGGGAAATGAGCCATTTCACTTACATTTTCAAAAGCTAGTAATACACTGTTTTCTTAAGACTCTCAAAACCATGTTTCATTGCATACTTATGGGAAGACCAGCATCAAGGTTACCCATGACTGATGCTAAATAATTCACTATGAATATATATATTGCCTTCGGGAAAAGAGCATGAAATTTAGAATATATAAATATTAAGCAAAAGTAAATCCTTCAGAATCTTTCTACCATTTAGGAGCAAAGCAGGAAGACTCAGAATCATCTCCAAAATAGTAATTAAAGGGAGGAAAGATTTTAATACTTGAAACTCTGAATTTATTTTTAATGTGCACACAGAATTTCCATTTTAAAATACCAGGTGTTTTGATCACTTTAAAAATCAATTTATACCATCCCATTATTTCAACAATTGAAGTTATTTTGGACATGGAATTTATGGTAGATAATCTGGGTTGAATATTTTGAATTGAAAGCATTCTGAAGTCCTCTCCCACTAAAATAGAAAGATATATTGTATGCAATAAACTTATTGTTGGATTTTGGGATTTCAGGAAATAAAAAGAAATTTCTGAAGATTTCCCATCTTTCTCTGAAAAAAAAAAAATGTTAGCAAGCTGAATCCAGAAATTGAAACAATGAACACAAAAGAGATTGGAAAGACTGAATTGTCCTGAGTCAGGTGTTCAGAGCGTCATTTGATTCAGAAACTCCAATGTATCCTAAGCAGAATGAACCAAAAATAAATCTGTGACAAGAAACATTTTATTAAAACTGTAGAACACTAGAGGTGCCTGGGTGGCTCAGTCAGTTAAGTGTTTGCCCTTGGCACAGGTCATGATTTCAGGGTCCTGCCAGGTTCTCTACTCAGCAGAGAGCCTGCTTCTCC
Organism: Mustela putorius furo; assembly: GCF_011764305.1. NCBI lineage: Eukaryota > Metazoa > Chordata > Mammalia > Carnivora > Mustelidae > Mustela > Mustela putorius. The sequence continues at coordinate 9,983,986 of NW_025422015.1, read as the reverse complement.
CTCTCCTTCTGCCCTTACCCCCACTCATGTTCACTTTCTCTTTGAAATAAATAAATAAAATCTTTCAAAAAATATTAGCTGGAGCAATTACAAAGGTAATGGGATCATATTTTAATTTCCTTTGATCACCTTGCTCTCAGGACCGCCTGCAGGCCCAAATCATTGATGAAGCCTTGCTACAGAACCTTCCTTGATGTTCTAGGAAGCCAAAGACAGCAGCTTTGGGCAGACTGACCAGATCATCAGGGATACTTTCTGGTCTTCCCAAAAAACATCTGCTGTGGGGAGTCAGCCAAGATTATACTTTCTGAACGTGAGTACCTCAGAAAATTGGTGGTGAATTCTTTGGTGGGGGTTACTCCTGAGAACCACGCCCACTGTGGTGCTACAGGCAGCTGGAATCACTGATGGAGTCTCCCCTGTATCCCAGTGCTCCTATATTTCCTTACAGTAGCCTCCTGAGATTTTCTTTCCCAGTTTTTGCAGTGGTTGTGTAAACCTCTAATACTCGCTTTTTCTAATCAATATGCTTAAAATGGTACTTTTCACCCCATAACTATGATTAAAACAATCACCTACTTAAAACATTTTAAGATTGTATCAAAAAGGAAATTCAATCCTATGTTTATAAGAACTACATAAGATAAAGAGATTTCATAAATAGCAAGAAAAAAAAAGGAATGTTTAAGATGGAATTTCAGCCAAACAGCATTAAATTACACACCCACAAAAAGACAGATAATAATATTAGCACTACAATTCAAATAAAGACCTAATAATTTTGCATATTTATGCACCAAGTAACAAAGCAGCAAGATTCATGAATAAAAATATCAGGCGACATAAGGGAACAGACTAATTGTAACAAACTTAATTAATTACTTCTCTTGGTCTGTGATTAAGAAGTAGAAAAATAATAAGCATAAAAGTTCCAGTAACATATTTAATAAGTCATGTCAGATTGATAATTATGAATTCTACACTGAGAAAATGAAGAGTATATACATTTTCTCTTTAAGGAACCATAGAACACTAAAAAAAAAAATAAATAGCAAAATTGGTAAAATAACTATTGCCAGAAAAAGAACCTAACACAAATAATTTTACAGAAGAATTTTACAAATACAGAAGGAGATGATATTTACAATGTTTGCAATATTTTTTTAAACATATTCTTAAAGAGAAAAATTTCAAATGCTTTTGTTAAATGTGATTCTAATATTGAATTCAAAATCCAAAAAGTTTTCTATTAAAAAGAAAAGCTCATCAATGTAAAATTTGTAAATAAAATTTTAGCAAACATCTGGTGGGATATTAAGACATATATATCTTGGGTTTATTTTTACACAAAAGGATGGTTTAACATTAGTAAATCTGTTAATATAAATTTACCATATTAATGGCTCTAAAAAGTCCTATGATTATTTCCACAGATACTGAAATTGTATTTGACTAGTGTCTTCAATTCTTTTTCTCTTCAATTTGTTACACAGATATTCAATTCAAGGATAGATGGACATTTTTCTCCGTATAATAAAATATATTTATCGGATTTACCAAATCTTTATCATGTTTAATTCAAAATACAAGACCCACTTAAGTTAGAAGCAAAATAAGCCTCCCTAATTTTATTACTGTTATTTGGCATTTTATGGGTAGTACTAACCAATATAATCAGACAGAAGAAATTGAATGTATAATAATTGGAAAGGAGGAGGTAAAATTACTTTATCACATACAGATCGTAACTGAAAAACTCAAGAAAACCGATTAGAAAAATTCCTGCAAATAGTAATAAAATTCAGTGAGATCTCAAAGTACACAGTAATGTATAGAAGTGTACAATATGTATAAGCAATGCAAATTTGAAAAGAAAATGGGGGAAAAGACCCCATTTATAATGGCATTAAAAAAGAAAAATTTGCAATTCCCACACAAGTTAAGATTTAACAACATTCTTGAGAAACACCAATAATGTCTTGAACAAAAGGAAACACTGTGTTCTCAGCCAGCAAAACTCAGCATCAGAAGTATGTTAGTTAATTCTTCCCAAATTATGAAGGTTATAAACTCCCAATATACAAACAAATGGTGAAATGGGCTTCATGTATACATAAGTTGATCCTACATTCATATGGGGAAAAAAATCCATATACACATAGCCAGAAAAACTCTAAAATCATTGAAGAGAACAATAGGAACTACCATATATTGGTGCATATTAAAATGCCTCAATAATGAACAAGGTGGTCTTGCTACATGAAACAGATAAAGTCATGGTATAGAAGATAGAGTCCTGAAATAGATCTAAATATATATGGGAATGTAGTATGTGATAAAGGTGGTATTTTCAAGTTGTGTGGAAATTATGGACCAGATAACAAATTAATAGATGAAATAAACATGCAGACTTCTAAACAATAACATAATAACATAAAACTACATGGGCCCACACCTCACACTACTCACTAGAAAAATTTCAAATAGATCAAAGATTTATATATTAAAAAATTAAAATCATAAAAGTACTAGAGCAAGAGAGATTCCTTTCCAAAGGATGGTTTTAGGCATCAAAAATCTATAAATTATAAAAGGCAAGCTTAACATTTTTAACCACATGAAGTAAATAATTTGTACATGGCAAAAAAAAGAAAAGAACTTGAAACCAAAGTCAAAATAAATGACAAACTGGAGAACCATTTGCATGATGTAGGAATAATATAACACTTACCTATTTATATAGGTCAGTAAAGGACCACCACTGCAATAGAAAAATAAGTAAAAGTTATGAACAGACAGTTCACAGATGCCCATAATTTCTCATGTGAAAGGATACCCAAGGTTGGTACTTGTAAGAAAAACACTGGAAATAACCCAAATGTATACCAGTAGAACCCTGTTTCAAAAGGGACATGACACGGAGAGTGAAGAACAATAAGGAAGTGTTCTATTGATCACTAAAGAAAGCTCTCCAAGACATAGTGTTAAAAGAAAAAAAGCAAGGCAAGAACTTAGCGTATGGTTTGAAGATAAAAAAAAAAAAAATTAAGGACCTGTATTTAAAATTCTACATCAAATGCATAACAATAAAAGTTAAGTACCCTGTGGTGCATACATTTTACAAGAAACGTATCTAAGAATACAAAGAAATAAATATATTGATAAATAGATATTGTATGAATACTAACCAAAGGGAGCTTGGATAACACAAACAGACTTTAAAACAGAAAAAATACTATTAGGATACCATTAGGGATGAAGAGTATCACTGCATATAGAGAAAATATTAACTTATCTGAATATAAACGTTTTAAACCTAGGTACACATGAATTATCCTCACAATATAGAAAGAGAGATTTGAAAAAGTTTACCAACATAGTGGGAGATTTCAAAACAATCCTCTATTCCTAATAGGTAAAATTAGTAAAGATATAAGCAATTTGGACGGCCTGATTTAATGTTACAGATAAATAGGTCAACATCCAATCGCTATTGCCTTCCTAAGTGAAATGGAAAAAATGAAGGAAAGTTCTACTAATTCCACTAAACCAATCTCAATAATTTCAAAGAAATTTCTTTTAAAGTATTTAATATGATACAATTAAGTTAGAAGCAAAAGCAAAAAGAAATAAAATCTCCATATATATGCAAATTTAAAACAATTTCAAATAATTCATAATACAGATAAATCTTAAAATGGGAAAGGCTTAGCATTGAATGAGCTTGTCCATTAATTTTGAACGCAAGGCAAAATTATTTCAAGTAAACAAGAACACCGGCTTCCATTTCCCTTTTCTCTCTGCCCCCATGCAGGCGGCTAAATCCCCACACCCAGATAGCAGTAAGTGATCAAGCCAAGATATCCACCTAGAAGCTGTCATTTCCCAAGACACAGAAACTGATGATGCCCAGGTGACCAACAGGGAATAATTATAAACAGAGGAAAGCAAAATAAAAAGCAGAAACCCTAGTTTTGATACCACAGAAAGACATTTAAAATGGCAAGTATTGGGGGGCACATGGGTGTTTTAGTCAGTTATGTGTCCAACTCTTGATCTTGACTTAGGTCTTGATCTCATGGTGGTGAGTTGGAGCCCTGTGTTGGGCTCCACACTGGGTATGGAACCTACTTAAAAGAAGGGAAGAGAAGGTAAAGAAGGGGAGGGGAGGGGAGGGGAGAGGAGAGGAAGGGAAGAGAGGGGAGGAGAGAAAAAGAAAAAGCAAAACAAAAAAAAAAATGGCAGGTATTTTGATACTTACAAAATATGTACATGGGACAGGATTACACGGAAAGGGGCCCAACATACAGGCACTGATGATTAATATATAGATGGGAGTTGATATACATTGATAAAACAGGTAGGTGATTTAGAAAGACATAAAAAATTAGAGTTCAATATTTTCAGACTTCCTTACTTTGCAAAAGTGGCTTATGTGGAAAGAAGTCGAGCTGGAACCTACCTAACCAGTTTATGTTAAATCAGCCTTCCTAAGACTATCTTACTAATGAAAGCAATTTGTCCATCAAATCTTTCATGGAAAGATCAATTACTTAGGATATGCAATGAATAAGTGTTGGTACCATCTCTTAAATCAGTTTCACATTTCTAAAGAGGTGGCATTTTTGACTTCTGCTCTTCGTTAATCAGAGCCATAAAAATCAAAGCTCAGCAGGTCAAAAGTAAATTCGTATCTGGGAATTTAAAGAGGTACTCTATCTAATGAAACACAGAGTTGGCTGCCTTATAAAATTAAAATTTTGACTTGGAAAATAAATTTTAAGGGAATTATAAACTACTCTGCATTTGCGATGTATTGTATGCAGGAACTAAATAAAAGGGCAAATAAATGAATGGGTCCTAATTATCATTTTCCATTTAACTGGGGGGAGAAAAAAAAACATATTGACTTGCCTTAAAAACCCAACCACATAGTCAGTTGGACATTCTCTTGAACATAAAGGGTATTTGCTCTGTATTTGAATGTCTCCAAACCCTGAGGATCAACTTTAATACTTCCATTTTAGTCGGTTGGCCTGGCCACAGACGTGACTGCCCCTGACCTGTAGAAGGAGACTGACTCTACACAGTAGGTCCTCAGGGGTCTCACCCTAGGCCGGATAACATGTATCCATTCCAGATTGTGCTCATTCTGTTTCTTGAACCCAAAGCAGACCTTTACCCAGAGGTCCAGTTTTGGCCCTTTGCCTGTGAGTCTCTTGGACAGCTTCCTCTGTTCCTTACCCTTGCTTTGCCTCTATATGGTGTGCTGAGTTTTCTCTCCCTCTTGCCTGGCAATCAAAGCCAGACCCACTGCCCTTCGGGCCTTCCTGTACCTCGTGCCTGCCATTAGCTCCTGGCATCAGAACGTAAGGCCCCTTGCTCAATTTGATATATATTAAGTCCCCAAACTCCCCATCTGGGTGGGTGTGCAAAGAGACCTTACAGTTTTACATTCTTAAACACACACACACGCACACACACAGAATAAAGGCATCAGTAAAAATGCGACATAACACGTTCCTGGAAACCTAGCTTCCTTTTCAATATTTACCTCCCCTCCCTCCCCTTCTTACGTTTGATTTCTCCCTCTCTCCTCCTTTAGGATCTCACTGTATCAATGAGCTGTTTTCTCTTTTCTCTTCAATACTTTTTACTACCTCTTTTATTTTCTTATCACTGTTATTGCCATCAAGAGTGCCACTTTATGACCCAACCCTTAATGTCATCTTTAATTTTTCCCTCTACAGATTTTTTATATCCACGTAATAGCCAGGACAGTGCTGCCTCTATAACACCATGGAATGCAAACTACCTCTTTCCATCATCCAGAGCCTGAAGATCCTGGAAGGGACCTGAAATTCAATTTACTTCCAGGGAATTCATTTTGCCCTCAAATTAACACGTCTAGACAATTAGTTCAGTTTATAGGTTCCTATTAATGATCTATACTAAAATAACTTAGGAAGCATATTTGACTTCTCCATTATACTATTAGGTAACAATGGATATAGAATCTAAATCTAAAATACCACTCATGTTTTTGTTTTCTTTTCCAGTCCCACCTAAATCTTTTCATTCCTTCTCTAGCCCCACAACAGGGGATCCTATGAGACTCCTGCAATGAAGGACTCAGCTGACCTTAGCCAGTGCCTGTCACAGAGGAGAGACACAGATCTCCATTCGGCTTCACTTCCAGGTGGAGGCCAGGCCTTTCTTTGCTCCTCTCTGCACAACCGAGATGCCCCAGTGACATATGGCAAGGCTTCAGTGAGAGGTCAGAGTATGGGACGCAGCGTCTTGTCACCTACAGGACAATTGTGGGAACAGTATCTACAGTCACCAAACAAGTCTGAGAAGTGGAAAACGTAGTAGTGTCCAGCTCTATGGCTGCAGCAAGACAATCTCAAGATATTTCTCAAAAGACATGTTATTAGATAAACAGCAAAACAAGTCTATTGGACCCCCTTCTTCCCTACACACACACCCTCCAACAAATTTCGTGAGTTCTGTGTAAAGCCATATAGCTAACTCTCATTTACTCCGAGAAATAGAGGTTCTGTCGGCACAGGTCAATATCCTAAAAGACAGAGTTCTACGTTGACCTTTTGAACATTGAGAGATGATTGATCTTTAATGTTTTCAGGGGTGCCTGGGTGGCTCAGTGGGTTAAAGCCTCTGTCTTCAGCTCAGGTCATGATCCCAGGGTCCTGGGATTGAACCCCACATGGGCTCTCTGATCAGCGGGGAGCCTGCTTCCTAGTCTCTCTCTGACTGCCTTTCTGCCTACTTGTGATCTCTGTCTGTCAAATAAATAAAGAAAATCTTTAAAAAAAAATACATAATTTTTTTTAAAGTTTTCAGATTGCTTTTTTGGCTCTATTGGAAAAGTTTTGGACATGTGCAAAGGAGGAGAAAAAGCATTGGCTTCATTATCGTAGCAATTAAAAAATAAACTGTCAAAGAAAGGCTTTAAGCAGTTCCCTCTTGTGGATGCTCTTATCAGATTAAAAGGTTACATTGAAGTTCTTAAAATGTGCACCCTTCGGCCTGTCTAAGGAAAACCCTCCAAAATCTGTCAATAATCCCACAGAAGTGTTTGTGCCCAGTTTACTGAGGGATAAAGTAAACTCAAAAATTTTTGGTCCTGGAACAGTTCAGGAAGTTGAGCTAATCTCTCCCAGTGTTGCTAGAAGTTTCCCAACATTACTTAAGGAAAGCTGCCTTAAAATGTGACCAACATGTACACCCTGAGGCTATTTCCTTTTGACAAGTCCCAGAAACTCTTATTATAATGGGAATTGAGAGCAAACACTGGAGGTCAGACGTCTGCTGCAGGGGTTCCTTAAAAGAGCCCTTTTGAGCCCTTTCTAAAGAGAAAAATAAAAATCAAGAAATGCCCAGGGGCAAACACTACTTGTCCAGTTTTATTGTCACCACAGAAAGGAGTCACATGTTCAGAACTTTTCCTCTATAATTGAAACCTTTGTCTCTCAACTGAAGACAAGGTATTTCAGGCTATGCTGATTGTGTCAGTGGAACAGCCTTTTTACCTTAGAGTTAACTGTCTTCCAGTTTTTATCAAGAATGTCTATTACACAGTTTAATTTGGATACTGGGCAGTGGGAAAATTAGTATTTTAATATAATTATGTAGAAAGTACTTGCCATGCTGCAGCCCACTCCCACATTCTTCTGCTCTTAACTTCCATTATTATTATCTAACTTCCATTATTTCATCAATGTCTTATATATTCATTCTAGAAAACAGCAGAGTATAGAAATAAGTGAAAAAAAAAAACCAACACCTGTGGAAACTACTCTTGTTAGGCTGGCTAATATTTTGATGTGTGATATTTTGCTGTATATTAGTAGAAAACATTCTAATTCTTTTTTATGCAAATATATGAATGTAAATTTGCACTAATTATTTTAAAATAAGACCATCCTTATATATACACTTATATATATAGCATCTGTTTTCAATAGAATGTTATAACCATATTTTCAAAGTATAATCTTATATTAAAATTCTTAATGACTATGCAGTGTTCTCAAGTTATGTTACATCATTAATCAATTAGTCATAAATAATTAGTCTATTCTATACTGTTTAATATGTTAGTTAGCTATCAGTTAAGATATTTCAGATAAGACTGGGTTTTTTTCTGGTAACAATTAACTCCTGAACTGCAGCAGCTTTAAAACAAAATTTCTTTCTTGTCATGATTCATGGGGTTCCCCAGGGGCTCTGCTGCATCTTGCCTGCATTTCAGGATCCAGGCTAATGCAACAGCTACTGTCAGTTTTCCCTTCGCCTTGAGAGAGGCAGACAGGGTTCTGTGCTAGGTTGCTTGGGTAATAAAGTTCTGTTCCTCACAAATGATTGGCAGGATGTGTGGTGTGGCCCCACCCAGCTCCAAGAAAGCAAGCAAGTATGGCATGCAATGGAAATGTTTTTACTTTGACATTTTAACTTTTTTATCTTCAAATTTTCCCATGTGGAATTTTAGGCTTTTTATTCATATGCAGTTTTACTACCAACTTTCTAGCTCAGTACTGAATATTATTACTAAAGCAAAAATGAATATAGTTAAGTTCAAATTTGTACTTTTCTCATCGTTCAAATTATAAATATGTATGTATTATATACATAATATAATATGTATTATATTATGTATTATATTATATTATATTTTGTGATTATAAAGACAATTTAGAAAGCATACAAAATATTTTAAAAGAACAAAAATATTATCTATGATGCTATTAACCAGAAAAAAATAATGCAATTAACATTTGGCATTTATTTTCCAGTACTTAAAGAAAACCTCTAATAATTGAGATCACATCATTGATCAAAATGTATCATTCTTTTTTTTTAACTTATAGGCATTTACTATTATAAAAATTTTTGTAAATATAACCTTAATGATGCTGTAGGGCAGCAAGAATTGCTTTCCCCTCAAAGGTCCTTCAATCTGCACTAAGAATTAAAATGGAATAGATTAAGGAGAAATAGAAATAGATTAGGAGAAATCAAATTTAACAGGGGACATTCAGAGAATCCACACAGACATGGAAATTCCAAAGATAGGCAAAAGGAGATAATATATGTCATTCTGAATAAGGAGAATGGGGCAAGGGATCTGGGATTTCAAAGGGAAAGAATGCAATTCACTGGAAGCTGAAAAAGAGTAAATGTTTGGTAAACAGATGTTTGCTCTGCCACATAAATTCGTTATTCAGATTCAATTTATCTCTGATAACAACCCTTATTCTGGAAAGACCCTCAAATTTCGATTCTTCTATGTAGTTAAGGGACTGGCAAAAGCTTCTCTTGAACCCTTAGAGTCTTGTTTACCTTCAGGTCAAAATAAGTCACATGACATAATTGTCCATTCTAGAAAGCCCCTTGGCCCATACAGTGGCAAAATATTCCATTATATTGAGGAGGGAGCAGAAGGCACAGTGAGGACAAAGCATAAGCAGATACCCTGCAACCTCCCCCAAACCCCCTTTCCTGGGTAGAACCAGAAATCTCCCAACTAAATGTTAATGCCTTGCTAGAAGGGAAAAAAAAACCTTAAACTTGACAATGGCAGCGCTTCAGATATCTGGGTTATCTCTTAGTTCCTCTTTAGGATATGAAAGTTCTTTTGAAACATCCCTTTTTCTTAATTCCCCTAACCCCACAGTATATAATCAGTCCTTCCTCACTACCGAGGGTGCAGCCTGTCTTTCTGCCCGTGGGTCCTGTCTCTGTGCTTTAATAAAACCACTATTTTACACCAAAGATGTCTCAAGAATTCTTTCTTGGTCATGGGCTCCGGACCTCACATCACCGAACCTCACTTTCATTCCAAAACCCCATCAATATGACCATGCAAAATGAGTTTCCCAAATATTGAATATTTGGGTTATTTTTAGAAATAAATCATATAACAATTTGTATTAATGTTTTATGCACAGGTTTTTAGATGTCTTTCTGATTATTTCTGTGTAAAAGTATACATATTCTTAAATTTTCTGGTACTTGTTTACAAATTGTTTTCTTAAAAAAAGATAGATGAGAGTGCTTATTTCACTCAACACAGACAACCCTTGAGTATTCTCAAAAATATGCTAATGAGATTAATAAAAATGAAATAAATGGTTTTAATTTCTTAGATTAGTCAATTGTCATATGCTTTTAAACAATTTATGTGTCCTTTTTTATGAATTATTGCTTATAACCTTTGCACATTAACAATGGAACAGTAAGATCCTAGTATTTTCCTGTTAGTATTGTGTGAGCGCTTTCCATCTGAAAAATGCTAAGCAGGTGTCACAGTGGAGGCAAGCATTTCCCTAGATTGTTGATTGTTTTTGTTTTCTTAAATTTTGCTTTAAAAACCCATTCAGGTCACAGCTCCCACCCAGACGGGGATGGTGGTGTCACCCCCTCCCCATCAGCAATGAGATGACACTCACAGGCCCTGTCCTCTCAGCCATGGGCTGGCTTCTGGGAAGAGGGATGGTAGGGGCTGGACCAAGTCTCACTGAAGGCTTATGGGCCTTCTCCATACCTTGCTTGTGGACCTGCACTCTGGATCTGGTAGGCTATTCTGCCCAGGCTGGCTTCCCTCTGCTGCCTGGCTCTGCGCTGCCTCTGACTCTGAGGTATTGTTGTCCTTCTGGTGGATATGTCTGTTCTGGGGAGAGTGGCCAACACAGCAGAGAACAAGATCCTGTCCCAGACCACCCGAATGGGTGAGAATGGAGGTAGAGGACTCCTTAATGTGGCCCTCCCCACATGTTCCTCCTGGGGAAGGGTATGGACAGATTTGACATGAACTTGGAGCCACGGAGGGGCAAAGAGGAAGGTGATGGTCATCTTCTGGAAGGCGAGGTGAACACTGATCAAAGGACCACAGCCCAGGAGATGCAGTGTGAAGGCAAGGGATCAGAGCACTGCTGGGAGGCTACCAAGCAGAACAAGATTCCTTTCTTCACCGTGTCACCGTGAACCTTGAAAGAGTCATGGAATACGTGTAAAGTGAAGTTCTTAAAAAAAAGATGAGGAAGCACACAAGTCCTCAAGAATTTCAAAGAGGACTAGACTAGAATCAAGCAGGCACTTTTCCTCCTCTTCCAATGCAAACACCTGTCCCACATCCCAAGGCTCCTGTGGTAGACCGCAACATGCCCCTCCTAGAACCTTTCCTAGAAAAGCCCATGAAATATACCCCAAAATTATCCTTTATGAGAATAACAACAACAACAACAAAAACCTGACAATATCTTATGTTGGCAAGAATATGGAAAAACTGAGATTCATTGCTGGTAGTAAGATAAAGCAATTAATTTGGAGAATCACGTGGCAGGTCTTAAAAATTTACAAACACATATACCCCATGATCCAACAATTCCACTTCCAGATGCTTACCCAAGGGAAACAAAAATGATGTCCGCATAAAGACTTCACACAAGTGTTCACAGCAGCTTAATTCACAATAGCCAAAACACTCTAAATGTCCATCAAAAGAAGATGGGATAAGCAAACCATGGTACATTTATTCAGCACAACACTACTGAAAAATGAAAAGGCTTACTGATAGAGCAGCAGTTTTGATTATCAAAACATTTATTTGACCAAAAAAGGCAGGTACAAAGGGTTACTTACTGGATGATTCTTGTTATATATATAATTTCTAAGAAAATATAAAATTTATCTATGGGGATAAAAGTCAGAATATTGCACCATTGAGGTAAAATGACTGAAAAATGGAATGAGGTCAATTCCTAGGGTGATGGCAATGTTCTTCATTATGTTCTGGTTTGCTAATTGCACAGGCACATGCAATTGCCAAAACTCTGACCTAGACAATTAAGATTCTGTGCATTTTACTCCATGTAAAGTATATCTCAATAAAATAAATTGAGATACGAAATCCATTATTCAAAAAGAAATTCTTTTGTAAACACTGAATCCACCTACAAATATCTATACTTATTAGACTTCCTTCAACACTTACATACCACTGAATCATGTTCATTGGAACTATGCTCAAATAAAAGCCATTCATCAGTCCAAAAGTGTACATCTTAACAGAGTACATGTATTTGAATGCAAAAAAAAAAGTAAAAGGCATTTTCCTTCATTTGCAAAATTACCTATAAACGTGCTGGCAAGTTGTTCAATTTATTGACTTTCATTTCAACTGAAGAGACTTTATTATGTACGTCATATCTATTCCGGTTTTTTTCACTTACAAAATACTTCCTCCTAGACAAGAATGGTTTTATCAAGTTGAACAAAAATATCATGTAGATATTGGGTCAGAAAGAAACTCTCTGTCCTGCAAAATAGTCCACCAGAGTAGATTTTCTTTCTTAAAATCGTGTCATATAAAATATCGATAATATGGGGCATAATTCAATAGCAGTTTACATCATAAAGAATGATTAACAAAATAAATCTGTGATGTCTTTTGCTTTATGCCTGCCCCAGTGGGTACACAACTTGGATTAAGAATTTTTCATGTTTAAACCTAAGAGAGGATGAAAACACCAAAAATACATTTTTTTAAATCAGATTTTCTTTGATACAGTCTAGGAGGTTACTTATTTGAGACAGCAATTTACCTAAGAGGCTACTTCTTTTTAACATAAATATTTGAATAGAGCTTCAATTTAGCTACCTTCTGCAAAGAGGACTAGTTTTCTTTGGCAAGGAAGAGTATCTCAGAACTCCTTTCAAAAGAAAACCATTGGGAAATAGATGTGCATGTATGAGAGGCTTTACAATTTTTGTTAAAAACAAAACCCTCTCTAGACAGTCCCACTTACAAAATATTTCTATAAGTCACATTTTGATAATAATAGGGGGAAATGGAATTGGAGGTTGAAGAATGGGAAAAATGACAAAACAGAAGTGTTTTTGAATTGCTATCTTAAAAGTGATAAAGGACATTGAAGTAAAGCAAACTTGAAATTTCATTCTGATTCTCCAGTGTGGCTAAAAGCAGGAACAAATGAAGCCAGGTACAGAGTGTCTTACTTTATTCTGATGTATTGTTGCCTAAAATCATAGGCAAAAATACAGCAAGGTAACATCAGGTGCTACTTGAGAAATAGGGTTATATGTATTTACATCTGTATGTGACAAATAAGAAGGCACAGCTAAGAAATACTCTCTTAACTATCCTAAATAAAGTATATAAAGTAAATTATATCAACAGGTCTATTTTTTTTTTAAATGTTTTTAAGTACAATCTACACCCCCAACTTGGGGCTCAAACTCATGACCTCAAGATCAAGCGTTGCAGGCCCTATTGGCTAAGCCAACCAGATGCCCCATTTTATGTTTTTCAAATTAATAAGTAAGACATATTTATGGTAATTAATACAACAATGCATGCATAAATAATAGTTGATACATTCCTTCTCCCTCTGAAGTAACCAAATTTAGATGAGCGTCTTAAGGTCGCATTCTGCCAGAAGCAAATCCTGAGATAATTCAGGTGGAAGTGATTCATTCAAGATTTACTTCCAGGAAAAACCAGTAAGAAAAGGGGGGAAATGGGATAGGAACTGGGAAGAAGCCAGGTGAGGTCTTCTGTAATTTCAGGGCAAGTCCTAAACTCTACCTTCTCTCAGAAATCTTTGGAGTATAAAATTATGCCTGGAAACTAAAGCTTTATACTCAGCTCAGTACAAAAGCCCATGGGGGTACATAACTCTCAAGTATTTCCAGTACTCTTAAGAATGAGTTAGCTTCAATGCCCAAAGTAGTTTTCTCAGTGTCACAGATGAGGTCTTAGCAGCAAAGCATCCTAAAGCTGGGATGGGTAGGACAGAGCTAAGAAAAAAAGCATCTAGGTGGGGAATACACATTGCCTGCTTACACCTGGAATCTATTATTTTACACCTTTAGCCATGCTTATACAAATATGTATGTATATACATGTGATATAGGCACATGCATGTAGATGTGTTGTGTGCATATCATGTGCTTATAGATGCACATGTATGCATACATGAGATACATGTACATGTACACACACCTGTAATGTATGTATATGCTCACATATGTAATGTATATACGTGTATACAGGCTTGTACATGTATGTGTCTATGTACATATTTTATATGTGCATGTATATATATATTTGTGTTTTTTAGTATTTGTGTGTATGTATATATGTATATACACATACCTTTGTGTTTCTGTTATTAAGAAATGAAATATATTATTCACTGTTTGTCAATGTCCTTTTCTCACTAATTCATCCTGAACAGATGTATTTGTCCAGTGCAATAGATGTAGCACTAATCCGCGTTTTCAAGAGCTACATAATACTCCATAATTTGAATGCATTATAATGAATCCAGCTATTCCTTAACTAATGACCATTTAGTTCTGTTGTTTTTGTCACCATCGAGAATGGAGCGATTGAAAAATAAACCAAAAAAACCACCTTATTTCTGTAGGATGCCATTTCAAAAAATGAAACTGCTAAATCAAAGGTATGCTTGTGTCTTTATAATTTTCACAGATATTGCCAGATTTCTTTTCTTTTCCAAATAGAGAAATCTGCCTGCCTAGCAGTTGTGAGTGAAGATGCCTGCTTCCCTACGTGGTGACCAGCAGCACGTTGTCACTCTTCAAAATTATTGCTGATACAATAGATGGGAATGGTAGTACATTGTTGCTTTGGTTTTCATTTCTTTGACTAGTACAGATCTTGAGCATATTTTCCCATATTTACTGGCCATTTGGACTTTTTTCTTGAATTGCCTATGCATGTACTTGTCTCACTTTTCCACTGGGATTAATTTTCTGATAAATTTGTAGGTGCTTTTTTTAAATCAGGGTCATAAAGTCTTCTCTTTCTTGTGTCTTATGAATATTTAATCCAGTCTATCATTAAAAAGATAAAACAAAGGATCCTAAGTTTTGTTTAGCCAAAAATATCTTTCTTTCCTTTAAGACCTCTGTGGTTTCTACTATGTCTAAAGTTATAAAAAACATTTAAAAATATGTACAATAAATAAATAATAAAATATATATATTTGGTTTTGGTTTTGTCTTAAAGATTTATTTGAGAGAGCACAAACACACATGCAAGCATGCAGGCGTGAGTTGGGGGAGGGGCAAAGGGAGAGAATCTTCAAGCAGACGCCCCACTGAGTGCGGAGCACCCCCCCCCCAGGGGTTCAATCCCCCAACCCTGAGATCATGACATGAGCCAAAAGCAAGAGAGCCAGACACTTCAGACACTTAACTGACTGAATCATCCAGGCACCACACACACACCATATATATATATATATATACACACATATATATATATATATATATATACATACATACATACATATATACATATATATATATTCACACACATATACACTATATATATATTTATATTTAAAATCTACAGAAGTATTTTCTTGGAAGAGGTATGAATTTTTTTTCTACTATAATGATGATAAATTATATTAGCACCAATATTTTCAACATTTTTCATTGAAACAAAATGCAAACCTTGTAATTCATTAAAGTTTCAAGTATTCATACTGATTTCTGGGCTTACTTATTGGTTTGCGTATTCCTGTATCAACAAAAATATAAAAATCGGTATGGTTACTGATATGATTTGCAGTATATCATCCAAGGCAAGTATGTAATTATATTTTTAAAATGCATAATTTCCTATTTTCAACATTTTTCAATATGAAAATTAATTACTTAATATTATTCCAAAAATGTCAATATTGATTGACCTTTTGTTAAATATATCTATTAATGAGGGAAGAATTCACATTTTTATGAAACTAACTTCTTAAAATATTTTGCAACACAATTAATTTATTACAATAAAGGTTTACAGTTTTCTTCATAGCGATCAGACACAATTCTTGAAAATTTTATTTTGAAATATTTTTTAGTCTTTGGCACAATTGTAAGGGTAATTTTTTTTCAATTTCCATTTATAACTGAATATTGGCCAAATTATTGATTTTAATAGTGAATGCTCTAGGTATAGAAGACTATCATTTGCAATTACAAATAATTTGGGGGCACTGAGCTCAAGACTCTTGGCTTCAGCTCAGGTTATGATCTTAGTTGTAAGATCGAGGCCACTGACGAGCTCCATGCTGAGCGTTGAGTCTATTTAAGATTTTCTCTTCTCTTCTTCTGCCCTGCCCCCACGTGCTCATGCTCTCTCTCTCTCTCTCTCTAAAATAAATAAGCAAATCTTTAAAAAAAGATAATTTCACCTTTTTTCCCAATTTTTGTATGGATTTTCAAAATTTTCATATTAATGAAAATCATTGTTAAATTAATGCTTTACAAGGGGTATCCTTGGACTTCAATTTAAAAGCCTTCAATGTTTTACTTATTTTGATACCTACTATTACTTTTTGGTGGTCTTTATCATCTTGAGTTTATTTTTATCCTTAGAATTTCTATTAGGAATCCTGAATTTCTGTAAACACCTTTCAATTACTATTGATACCATCCACATATTTTTTCTCCCTTTAATATACTGATGTAATAAATTATGTTGACAGATTCTTAATGCTGAAGCATCTTTTGTATTCCTAGGAGAAGTCTTATTAACACATCATGTATTTTTCTTTCAGTAAATTAGATTTGGTTTATTAATATTCTATTTATATTTGGAAGAAATGTATTTTTCTAAGGTATATTTATAACTAGAGAAATTTTTCCATATTTTCTATGTTCTAGAATCGCTTAGTCATTCTGTCTCAAGGACTTCTTATCCAAGCATCCAATTCGTCCTGATTCTTTAGTGCTGAGGAGGGACAGAGATTGGTGTTCATAATAGCCATAACACTTTTCCTCCCCCTGCCTGTCTGTGCCCATTGTCTCCCTCCTTTTAGTACTGGGGGATGGGGGAAGAGAGAGTCCTGAGATTATTTTCCCATATAACTGTACGAGATGTTAGGTAGTCAATAATGACTCCTTAAGTATAAAGTTCCCGAGGGAGAATTATAAAACCTTAATTTTCTTCTTTTAATTATGTATGGCTTGCAAACATGTAAGTGCTAAGAAGGGCAAGTAAAATCTATGCTAAGAACATTTCAAGAAAGAGGTGTAACACTTCTTTAGAAAGAACCCAGTTGTAGATTAGAATTCTAGGAAAGCAGTCTCTGAGATGGAAGTTAGTTCTCTGGGAGTAATTCTGAAATCAACACTTGCTGAAGAATGGAAGTAAGCAGGATTGGGCAAAGGGAAAACATGGCTTAGGATTCCATGTCAATAAAGGCGTAACCTGACTTTACAGCAAGCAGTCTGTGGAGTTGTCAGCTGGGGCAAGGAGGCTGGTCTTCACACTCCCTCACTGACCAGGCATAGGAGGCAGGCTGCCTCAGAAAAAGTGGCGGAAGTCACTCTTCAACAGAAAGCAATCCCTGGGAAATGTTTTCAGCTAACAGAGCTCCCAATGTCTCTCAGTCCTGAAGAGAGATTTTGGTAGTGCTTCATATTACCCACCATAATTAACAAGAGGCAAAAATGATAGTTCTAGCTACCACTGTTCTTCCCCCTTAAATTAGTAGAGGAAAGATCTTCACATAGGAAAGTGTCCTAGTTTGGGCTGCAATAGCGAAGAACCCATAGATTGGGTGATTTATAAACAACAGAAATGTATTTCTCATAGTTCTGGAGGCAGGAAGCCTGAGGTCAGAGGGCCAGCACAGTCCTGACTCTTCTGGATTGTATATTTTCATTATATATCATCACGTGGTGGAAAGAGAACAAAAGAGCTCTCTGGTGTCCCTTTATAAAAGCATTAAACCCATCCTTAAAGGCTCCATCTTCATGACCTAATCACTTCCCAAAGGCCCAAATTTCTAATACTATCATGTTGGGGGGTAAGATTGCAACATATTAATTTGGGGGTGCAGGGGAGAGGAGTGGGGTCACAAATATTCAGTCCAAACAGAAAGTTAAGGATAAATCTCTTGAAGAAAAAGATGAAGAGATAAGAGAACAACTAGGTCTCCACAGAAACATAAATCTTATCTAGAGGAGTTAAGAATACATGGACAGGCGTCCTGAACCACTATTAATCATCTTTTTAGTATTGAGAAAAATATATTTGATATCTTATTAATAAATATTTTTTAAAGTTTTTAAGTAAAACAAAAAATTAGTTTAGAGTCCTACTAAATGGTAAGAGCTTTTTGTTAAAGAATTGCAGAATGGTTTTGAAAATCACTTATCCCCCTTTGGAAAAAAAAAATGTAGAAATCACTAGAAACTGGTGTATGGTGTATGACTCCAAGAACAAATGATATCATGTTTTTAGGGAGTTGCTAAGGATAGAGAGGTCCTTGCCTTTGAGTAACTTCCTGTCTAATAAGATAACCAGGGTTTTTGGTTTTTTTTTTTTTTTAAGATTTTATTTATTTATTGACAGAGGAGAAAGGGAGAGTGTGCAAGTGGAGAAAGGGGCAGAGAGAAAGGCAGACGGTTCCTTGAGCAGGGAACCCAATGCCAGGCTTAATCCCCAAACCCCAGAATGATGACCTGAGCTGAAGGCAGATACTTAAATAACTGAGCCACCCAGGTGCCCCAAGATGACCAGTTTTTTGACCGAATAACTCAGATTGTATATTTGGTTTGGGATCTTATAATTTAGCTCTGCCTTACAAAAAAAAAAGAAGAAGAAAGAAAGAAAGAAAAGTTCCTTCATAAATGATGTTAACATTGTATTCAGGCCATTTATTCAAGTTTTGTTTTATATAAACACTCAAACAAAGTTACCAAATGGGTGGGATTGAGTTTGTTTTTAATGTTACATTGCAAATATCACCAAACACACAGGTTGCACTTGATTTCCATGACTTTGGATGTAATATTTTCCTATTTCAAAACGTATTTTCAGGCGAGAATTGAGTATAAAAAAAATTATCAAAATGATGGACTTTCTGTACTCAGACTTTCCAGTCTTATAAACCTTGGTAATATTTAGAACCGTGAATAGTGTGAATTTTCCCATTTTCATTTGTGTAATAACCCATTGTTTGCCATATGTGAATCTGGTTTTTTTTCTACTTTTCATTATTCCATGATGTACACTGGTTCTTGCCTATTAATATTTCTCATTCAATATTTCTTTATATTCTCCTCTCAGTCTCGTTTTAGCTTGAAATCGAGGATTTAAAATTTAGTGTAAAGTTTAAACTCTTGTAAACAGAACTATACTCCTGGGAGACTTCATTTATATCTCTAATGCTTCCCAATTTCTACTATTTTATTGGTTACTAAATTAATAACCTACATCAGTACTACATTCAATAGCAGATTCTTGAAAATATAAACAGGAGTTAAGGGAAAGGTATGATCTACTGCAATCTATATTCAATTACTAAATAGCAAAAAATCCAAGGTAGTTATAATTAATATAATCATAGTGTTTAGCTCAGCATTTTGCACAAAGAACCCACTCAAAACCTATGTTGAACAAATAAATGAGTTCATTAAAGCAGTTCCTGCTACTACTTCTATTTACGAACACTATTGATTTTTAGTCTGTGCTATTTTGTAACAAAACTGTATTTAAAGCAAATAAAAAGCCTTTTGTATAATACAAAAGTATACTCTAAGTAATCCAATTTAAGTTTTCCTGTATTTAGGAAATTTAGCAATTATTTTAAATAGTTCTAAAACCTTTGAAATTGAGTTTCAGTCATGTAATAGAGGCTTTGCTAGATATTCTACTGTGGCTACGAGCTGTTTAAATTGTATTGTTAGAAGTAGAAAAAAAATGAGGTTTTGGTATTTTTTTTAAGTTCTCCACATTTAATAACCAAGTTTAGAACACTTAATAAGTCTTAAGTATAGCCATTTGTCTGACCTAAATATGTGCCCTAGCAAAAAGAAAATTAAAAGACCATATGCAGATAAAAATCTAAAAGGGTGGGGGTTTGGAGAGCTTCTGGCATGGAGGTCCTCCCCTTAGCACCTGTGAAGAAACTTTAGTACAGAGGTGAGAGTAGCCTTTATACGTTTCTTATCTTCCTTAGTCTACATGAAATGTGAAAGAAAACATAATCCTAATCTGCTCTTCTGTACACTCCCCTCTTCCCTATATCTCTCTTTAAGCATACATTCAACTTCAGTTAGAGAAAGATTTGCTTTAGCAGGCGCCTGGGTCGCTCAGTGGGTTAAGCCTCTGCCTTCGGCTCAGGTCATGTTCCCAGCGTCCTGGGATCAAGCCCCACACTGGGTTCCTGCTCAGCCTGCAGCCTGCTCCCCCTGCCCTCCAGCTCTCTCTCTGCCTGCCTCTCTTCCTACTTGTAATCTCTGTCAAATAAATAAAATAAAATAAAATAAAATAATAAAATAAAATAAAATGAAACATATCCAGATATGTTGTGTCATTGCAGGTAGGGGGATTTAGGGATAGTCAGAAAGAAGAAGACTGGAATCTGGAAGTATGAGCCGTGTATGGAGCAGGCAATCTTACACCAATTTTCATCATCTATCATAATCAGAGACTTTTTTCCTTGTCCTAGTTAGGATCTTTGAAGTTCCAGTACAAACCTACTTAAAGTAACCTAAATTTTAAAAAAAGAAAAAAAAAAGGAAAGAAAACAAAAGAAAAGGAGACTTTCTTAGACGACTAAGATACTTCAGGGCATCCAACAGCAGGTTGTGTCCTTGAGCCTCACAGAGGACCAGAAGCAGGAACAGAAAAGTTACCAGGTACCCAGTTGCTTTATGGGAATTCTTGGCCAAAACACAGCAGAAATACCCCTTTTTAACTAAACCACAAATGAAATAACTGTTTCCTGTACAAAGAGTTAGTGATTTAGAACTGTAAGAAATAGACTGTTGTCCCAGGAGTTTTTCATCAGGAACCACTTCATTATCTTCTCAGAATAGTATTATAAAATCAACAATATTCTCAAGAGAACATCTACTCACTGGGACAAAGACCTTTCTTCACCAAACTTTCTACCTCCTGATCTCTGGGGACAAGAGAGGTCTGTGTAATAGGAATACCATGGAACCTCCCCAGACTTTCTCAACAAAGATCAGGTTTGTGGCCCACACGTGGGGGACTAAAGCCAATATTCTTCAGACTGACTTGCTTCCACCAAAAAAGACTAAGGGCAAGCTTCAGATGCCACCCTTCCTTCTTCCTTAATATTCACTGTCAGTCTTGGGGGACAATTTCCTAAGCTCTTTATCCTGTTTTTGACAGATCCCAGAGGAGAGGACCCCATGGCTTATTGTTTGGTCTTCATCTCCTTTCTCTCTGCTCCCATGGTCTGAAGGTCTCATCAGGTCAGACGGTTCATATTTGATAGAAGGTGTGAAAAGGACTTCCGCTCCCTCCGTAACAGCAAGGGGGAAAGGGGAAGGATAAACCAAAATTATATATGTACTTTTATAAGACTTTGAAAAAAATGTGGTTTCAAAAATTCCAGACGTGGAGGAAGTCATCATAGGTGAGCTAAGGGTCGCAATAATTTCATTCCTGGAGACAGGTGCATAGTCTGGGTAAAGCAGACAGAGGATTGAGAGAGACTATTTAGGATGACAGACCCTCGAATATTAGTTTCCTTCCTGGTTGAATGGATTTGACCAGAAAGGAGAACAAAAGAACTGTCAAGGTAATAGAAATCTACTATATTTTTACTTGGTTGTTGGCTACACAGATGTGCACATTTTTTCCCACCTCGTCAGACTTTGATTTTGAGATTCGTTTGTTTCACAAGTAAGTTAAAAACAATAGAGAGGGTTAATTAAAACAAAGATGGCAGAGCATTAGTGGTTATTGCAGCTTGGTGGTGAGTGCTTGGGGATTGGATATACTCTTCTTTACTTGTGTCTTAAAACTTTTCGTAATAAAAAGTTTTTTTAAAAAATCAAATTACATCACTTTGTTTAAAACCCTCCAAAGGCTCCCCATCCTGCTAAGAACAGAAGCCTAGTCCTTAAAACAGCTTACAAAGCTCCAGCGGGCACCATAAGAACTGGGCCCCCTTGGAATCCTTCTTGACCTCGTTCCTTATTAATCTGTCCCTCACTCACGCCACTGTACCATTCACAATAGCCACTCCAGATTGTTTCTTGAAGGTGCCAGTCAAGTGCCCAAGTTATGCCTATGCAGTGGTTGTTCACTCTCCCTGTTCCTGTCTTTCCCACACACAATGCTGGACAATGCCCTTATTTCCTTTAATTACTTAAAAAAATCACCTTGTCAATTAAGCCTACCTTAATATCTATACCTAAAAGTGAAAAATGTACCCTTCTCTGCCTTCTGACTTTTTTCCCCAAAGTGATTATCACTTTTTAACATGCATATACTTTCCATATTTATTATTCCTTGAATGTAAGCTCCATAGGGTAAGGTAGAATGGTGCCTAGAACAGTACCTGACACATAATGGTGTTCCATAAATATTTAGTGGGTGAATGAATACATGATTTCTCAACCTTAGTCTGTAAAGCTTCCTTCCTTGATAAGCAGTGAAGGCCCCCTACCCTCTATTTTTCGGGAGTATACAAAGAGTAATTCTGTTGTCTTGAAATTTTGGGTCACAATCTAGGCCATCCTCCCTTTGAAATCTATTATTAACATTACTGTCAGGGATGATATCCACTTTACTTTTCTTTGTCAATTGGACATTGAGAGGAGAACTTGTAGAAATATTAGAAAATATTAAAATGCAAATATTCTCATGGCAGAACAAAACATAAAGAATTGAATATTTGTTAATACTTTTGTTTTCCTACCTTGTGCATTCATCAGGGTTCTCCAGAGAAACCAAATCAACAGGTGTGGAGGGCAGGGCACAGGATGGGGGAGAGGTAAGAAAAAAAGAGAGAAAGAGAGAGAGAGAGACATAGACTGTGTTATTTCAATAAATTGGCTTATGCAATGTGGAGGTTTGATAATCCACAATATATAGGGTAGACCAGCAGCCTAAGGAACTCAGAGGAGACTTGCAGTTTGAATCCAAAAGCAACTGGTTGGTCAAATTCCTTCTTGCTCAGAGGAAATCAATTTTGTGCTAGTAAGGCCTTCAAGTGATTGAATGAGGACCACTCAAATAAAGAAGAAAAATCTGTTTCACTAGAAGTCCACCAATTTAAATGCTATCTCATCCAAAATAACCTGCCATCTCTCACAATCTGAGGCAGCAGCTCTTCCTATGAGCAGGTCCTGTCCTCATGCTTTAATAAACCACCATTTTGCACCAATAAATAAATAAATAAATACATGAATAAATGAATAAATAAATGAATAAATAAATAAATAAAAACCCCATGAGAGAAATATACAGAATAACATTTAACCAAGTATTCGAGCACCTTCACCAAGTCACATTAACCTATAAAATTAATCTTCACACCTTGTTACAAATTATAGAAGGTGTCCTTGTGGCATAAATTTCAAAACCATATGTTGTTGGCTTTATGGCCCAACTATCCTAATAAGTTAACCAAGAATACCTTTTTCTCAGATACACAAAAGGATTCAGTCTCTTTCCGTATGTATTTTTTCCCTATGTTGCTTTCTTTTTCTTTTCTTCTCACTTTCTTTTGTATGGTCTCTCTCTCTCTCTTCTCTCTCTCTCTCTCTCTCTCTTTTTTTTTGCTTTTCTTTTTGGAGGTTTTATGTTTGCTTTGGGTTTTTGTTTTTTGGGTTTTTTTTTTTCCCCTCTCTCTTACTCTCTGGTTTTTACTCTATTGTTGTCTTGGTTTTGCTCAAGTTTATTACATTTGTACATCATCTTTTTTTTTCCTTAAGACCAGATTTCTCTCTTTGCTTCTCAATATACAAGGTGACTCTCCAGCCTCAACCTTAAATGCCCTTGCCTATAGCTAACTTTCTATATTCTTTGTATCTCAATACACAATTCCTAGGAAACAGTCAGCTAGTTCAACCTGGTCAAGTTGTCCAGTTGTACGTGGTTAATTTTCTATTTCTCTGGGACCAAAAGGATGGATGATATGTGACTTCCTATCTGCTTTTTGGGACTTTGGAAGTAATCCAAATTTCCTAAGGAAAAAAAAGTGTTTCTGTAGAAAGAACACTGTTAAACTAAGAAATCTCTAATAAAGTACTCTTGACTTGGGTAAAGGGTTTAATAATTTAATATAACACTTAAAATAGTACTTAATACAATATTTGTAGATCTTAGATTTTTTTTTTTTAATTTGTCAGAGAGAGAGAGAGACCGCGCGAGCGAGCACAGGCAGACAAAGTGGCAGCAGAGGCAGAGGGAAAAGCAGGCTCCCCTCCAAGCAAGGAGCCCGATGTGGGACTGGATCCCAGGACACTGGGATCATGACCTGAGCCGAAGGCAGCTGCTTAACCAACTGAGCCACCCAGGCATCCCTTAATACAATATTTGTAATAATGCACCAGTAACTTAATAGAAGAAAGACATTTCTATTATTATTAAGTTTCATTAGTTTTTTTGACAGCAGTCACGCCTATGAAAATGAGTAGGAAAGAATACATGTAAGGTCCAATATGACAAAAAAATTAAGTAATAAGTTAATGGGAAAATGAAAGAATTTATCATTTATGGAGCATTTATGTACATACTTTTATCCATGGGGGACAGGTGTGTGTGTTTAATATCTTGTTGTCCTGATCTGTTCAGTTGAAGTTGCCCTAGCTTTATCAAGATCTTTCATCTCTCTTAAGATCTGGGACCACAATGGCAAAGAGCATCCCTCCTATATCAATGTATCTTTCCAAGGAAAAATAAAAAATTGCATCTTCCTTCAAATTGCTTCGTAATTGGAGAACAGAAAGATAGTAGCTTATAAGTGGAGAAAACTGGCTAATGTTTTTTATCCAAGTGATCAAAAAAAAGACACTATAATGGAGCAGATCAATATCATGTGTCTCCTGATAGACACACTGAGGACACAGTATTACCTCTACATTATTCCTGCCCAAAAGACACAAACTGAATGTAATCAGAAGGAAACATTGGATAAATCCAAATGAAGGGGATTTTCAAAAATAACTGTCTCATCAACCTCATGAAAGACTAAAGAAGACTGAACAAATCTCCCAGATTAAAGGAAACCAAAGACATGATATTAGAATGCAGTGTATGATCTGGTATTTTCTTTTTCTATAAAGAGTAAATTGGGATAATTAATGAAATTTGAATAGATCTGCAGATTAGGAAATACTATGGAATCAATATTAATTTCCTGATTCGGATAATTATATTCTGGGTAAGTAAAAATGTGTTATTATTCTTAGGAAACCCAGGTTGACATATCTAAAGAGTGATGGAACATCATGTTTGCAAGTTTTTCTCAAATGGGTCAGAAAAATAGTTTACTATAGATAAAGAATACGAAAATGCGCAAATGGGTTAACATTTGGAATATCAGGGTGAATTATTATTTGTATTACTCTAGAAGCTTCTTGGTAAGTTTGAACTTAAGTTAAAGTATAAAATTAAAAGGAAAAAAATATTTCATCATAGAATCAAACCTACTTTATACCCATATACATGTTTCAGTTATTTTCTATGGTATAAGCCTAGACTAGAGACTTCTATTCCGAGGATATGTGGATTTTCTATTTTAATGTCAAATTACTCTCCAGAGTTGTTTCATCAGTTTATACTCCAGTAGTGCAGAATTCCCAAACTTTCATAACTTTCCTTAAATCTGACACTATTACACTGAAATGTTTAACAGTCTGATAAGTATGAAATTATATTTTATTATTTGATTTGTACTTTTATATTGAATATATTTTCATGTATATGTAGAGAGTCTAGTATTATTTCTCCATGGGTTTTCCATATATTTTGTCCATTGTTAATGTTATTTTCTCTCTTATTATTGGTGTATATTTCTTTATACACTAATCTTTATTATATAGAATGGATGCTTTTTAAAGTATATGCACATGCTTGTCTAAAAATTACATTTGAAGATCAGAATAAGGGTCTGTATGTTGAATAAATCAGTTAAAGCTCACCATGTGCTGTAGAGGATGAAGGCTCAGAGAAAGCCTAGAGTATCACCATGGTCACATAGTGCCAGTTAGAGCTATTACATGTCAATAATTGCACTGCTGAATTTTTTTTTAATTATCATTAAAGCTTCCTATTTCCTGATTGCAAGTTATGTGGTAAAATGGGTTCAATAATATTGTCAGTCCTGGAAATTTGATAGAATAATTCAGTTCTGATCCTGTCTGTCGCCTCCTGCAAGGCATGTTTAAGTAAGGCTCCCAGGAGTCTGCAATTTACTTTGGGATTTTCTTTAAAGTACATGTCCCTCCTTCTCACACCTCATGAAAGATTACTACAGAAAACTGGTTTAAACCTGGTGATTGAAATATTTCTGATTTCGAGGGACATAAAAAACCCAGCAGAGTTGTTTTGGAATACAAGCAGGTTGATCTTCATCCCTCCTAAGAGATGTAAATATAATTTAGAAAATTTGATGTCTACAAACTGAATGAAGATTTGCAGAGGACCATAATGAACATCCTCAACGCTGTACTTCTAAATTAAATATGACATTAATGGGAACCATTTAATGCAGTTCAGCTCTGCTCCACTGGCCATTTTAATTGGATCACTGCTGCGGTGAATGGAAAAGCTGCTGACAGTGTTAGAAAAAGTGGGCTTACACGAAAGCACCACTTCATATGGTGGATCTGAATTTTCATGTATAATCAGTCAAATTCACTCATCAAAGCCCTCTTTCAGAAGTGCAATCTGATACAGTGGTTGGACAAACAAACAGTGTCTCGTCAATTTTATGGCCTATGTTCTGATGATAATAGTCTTTTTCCTGAACCAAGTTCCGTATCTGTTTGCCCAGTGACTTCTAGTTACATCATGTAACTACACCACACAGGCCTTTCATCCTAAGGCAAGGCTTTCTACCAGTGATCATGAGTATTGAATGACAATGAGTTAAATAGGAAACTAAAAAAAGATAAAGTTCATTCCAGAAACAGAAATGACTCCAGTAATGTTCCCTTACCATACCAGTGTCCTATGCAGATCATTCTAATCTTTTTTCTTTTTTAAAAATCTTAAATTTTTTCAGCTGTATTGAGATATAATTGACATTGATTATTACATTGATGTGTCTAATTGACATTGATTATTCCATTGATATGTTTAAGGTGTACGAAACAATGATTTGATATACATATGTATTATAAAATGCTTATCACAATAAGGTTATTTAAGGGGTGCCTGGGAGGCTCAATGGGTTAAAGCCTCTGCCTTCAGCTCAGGTCATGATCCCATGGTCCTGGGATCAAGCCCCGCTTTGGACTCTCTGCTCGGCAGGGAGCCTGCTTCCCTTCCTCTCTCTGCCTGCTTCCCTGCCTATTTGTGATCTCTGACTGTCAAATAAATAAATAAAATCTTTTAAAAATAATAATAATAAGGTTAGTTAACACATCCATTACCTCATATACTGAAAAATTATGTGTGTGGTGAGAACATGTATTCTAGTCTCTTTGCAACTTTCAATGTATAACACAGTTTTGTTAACTATAGTCACCATGTAGAATATTAGAACTCTAGAACTTACTCATAACTGGAAGTTTATACCCTTTGACCAAGATCTCCCCCAACAAATCCACGCTCCAGGTCCTAGGACTACCATTCTACTCTCTGCTTCTGAGTTGTTGTTGTTGTTTAATTCCACAGATAAGTGAGATCGTATGTTTTTCTTTCTCTGACTTAATTCACTTAGCATAATACTCTCAAGTTCCATCCGTGCTGTCACAAATGGCATGGATTTCACAATGGATTTCCTCCTTTTTATGGCTGAATATACATGTCTGAATATATACTATTATATACACATACCATATTTTCTTTATGCACTCATCCATCAGTGGATACTTAGGTTGTTCTTATGTCTTGACTTTTGTGAACAATGCTGCAGTGAACGTGGGGGTGCAGATCTTTTTTTTAAAAGATTTTATTTATTTATTTGAGATACAGGGAGAAGGTGCAAGCAAGAGAGTGGGAGAGGGGAGTTAAGGGAGAGGGAAAGGCTCTCTGCTGAGCAGAGATCCTAACGTGGGGCTCAATCCCAGGGCCCTGGGTTCATGACCTGAGGCTAAGGCAGATGCTTAACCCTCCAGGAGTCTGAGCCATCATGACTGATGCTTCCAGGCATCCATCCTCATGACTGAGGCCCCTTCAGATATCTCTTTGAGATAATGATTTCATTTCCTCCAAATAAATACCCAGAAGTGGAATCGCTGGATCATATGGTGGCTTTATTTTTAATTTTTTTTATTAATTTTTTTTATTTTTTATAAACATATAATATATTTTTATCCCCCTGGGTACAGGTATGTGAATTGCCAGGTTTACACACTTCACAGCACTCACCATAGCACATACCCTCCCCAATGTCCATAACCCCACCCCCCTTCTTCCACCCCCCCTCCCCCAGCAACCCTCAGTTTGTTGAACCTCCACATTATCTTCCATAGTGGCTTTACCATTTTTTATTCCCACCAACAGTGTGCTAGGGTTCCCGTTCCCCACATCCTCACTGACATTTACTATTTCTTGTCTAATTTTGATAATAGCCATTCCAGCACTTATGAGATGGTATTTTATTGTGATTATGATTGGCATTTCCCACAACAATTAATGACATTGAACATCTTTTCATGTACCTCTTGGATGTTTGTATGTCTTCTTTAGAAAAATGTCTGTACAAGCCCTCTGCCATTTCTCTTTTTTTTTCCTAGTATAATTGAGATATAATTGACAAACACCCACATTTAAATCAGATTGTTTGCATTCTTGCTCTTAAATGTATGAATTCCTTATAATTTTTAAAATATTAATCCTTTATTAGATATATTGTTTGCAAATATTTTCTCCCATTCCATGGGTTGTCTTTTCATCCTGTTGTTTCTTTTGGTGTGTAGAAGCTTTTTAGCTTAATGTAGTCCTACTTGTTTATTTCGCTTTGTTGTTTGTGCTTTCGGTATCATATCGAAAAAAATCATTGTTAAAAGCCATGTCAAGGTGCTTTCTTCTAGGATTTTTATGATTTCTGGTCTTACCTTTAAGTCTTTTTATTCTATATAGAGTTAATTTGAATAGTATTAGATAGGGAGCCAATTTCATAATATCCCATTTAACCGGCGCCACATATTGAAGAAATTACCTTTTCCCCGTCAAGGATTCTTGGCTTTCTTGGCAAATGTGAGTTGACCACTGGGGTGTCTGGGTGGCTCAGTTGGTTAAGCATCTGCATTTGGCTCAGGTCAATATCAGGGTCTTGGGATCAAGTCCCGTGTTAGGTTCCTTGGTCATTGGAGAGCCTTTTCCTCCCTCTGTGTGCTCGTGCTCTCTCTCTCTCTCTGACAAATAAAGTCTTTATAAAAAAAATGTGAGTTGACCATATGTGGGTGATTTTGATTCCTTGATTCCATTTCATTGGTTTAGATGTCTGGTTTTATATCAGTACCATACTGTTTTCATTACCACAGCTTTGTAGCATAGCTTAAAATAAGAAAATGTATTGTCTTTAAATTAAGAAAGAAAGCCAATTGCTTTAACTATTTAGGATCTTTTGTGGTTTCATATGAATTTTAGGACAATTTTTCCTACTCATGAAAAACAATGCCTTTGGAATTTTGATAGAGACTGCATCCAATCTATAGATGGCTTTAGGTAGTACAAGCATCTTAACAATATTAATTTTTTCCAATCAGTGAACATGGATATTTTTTCCATTTATTTGTGTCTTCTCCAATTGCTTTCATCACTGTGTTACAGTTTGCTATGTATAGATTTTGTAGCTCCTTGGTTAAATTTATTCCTGAGTGTTTTATTGTTTATGATGCTATTGTGAATGTGTTTGTTTTTCTCTTTGAAAGGTTTTGTTGTTAGTGTATAGAAATGCAACTAATTTTTGTAGGTTGATTTTGTATCCTGCAACTTTATTGAATTCATTTATGAGTCTTTCAATTTGGTGGCATCTTTAGGTTTTTCTATACATAGGATCATATTATCTGCAAACAGAAACAATTTTCTTTCTTCCTTTTTAATTTGGATGCTTTTTATTTCCTGCCTAATTGATCTGGTGAGGATTTTCAGCACCATGCTGAGTAGCAATGGTGAGGGTAGGCATCCTTGTCTTATTCCTGATTTTAAAAGAGAATTTTTCAATTTTTCAATTGTCAAAAACAATTGAGGATGATATTGGCTGTGAGCTTTTCATATGAGGTTGCTTTTTGTTTTTTTTGTTTTTGTTTTTAATGTTGAATGATGTTCCTTCTATATCCAATCTGTTGAGAGATTTTATCGTGAACGGGTGTTGAATCTTGTCAAATGCTTTTTCTGTATCTATTGAGAGCTTAGTGTGATTTTTATTCTGCAGTCTCTTAATGTGGTATATCACACTTTTCAATTTACATAGCAACTTTGCATCCCGGGGATGCATCCCACTTGGTCTCGGTGTATGATCCTTTTTTTTTTTAATAAGTTTTTTTTTTTTTTTTTAAGGATTTTATTTATTTGTCAGAGAGAGAGAGTGAGCACAGGAGACAGAATGGCAGGCAGAGGCAGAGGGAGAAGCAGGCTCCCTGCTGAGCAAGGAGCCCTATGTGGGACTTGATCCCAGGACGCCGGGATCATGACCTGAGCCGAAGGCAGTCACTTAACCAACTGAACCACCCAGGTGTCCCAGTGTATGATCCTTTTGATGTGTTTGTGAATTTGGTTTATTAGAGTTTTGTTGAGAAATTTTCCATCTATATTAATCAGGGATTTGGACTGTTCTTTTTTTATTGAAATATAGTTCATATACAATGTTATATTACTTTTAGGTGTACAGCATAGTGATTTAAAACTCTATACATTATGCTATGTTCACCACAAGTGTAGCTACCATCTCATACAACATTATTATGAAACCATTGATTATATTCTTTGTGCTGTAACTTTCTCCCCCATAATTTACACATTCAGTAACTGGCAGCCTGTAGTTTTCTTGCAGTGTCCTTCCTGGCTTTGGTATCAGGGTAATGCTGGCCTTTCTTTCTCTTCAGTTTTTGGAAGAGTTTGAGAGGGATTCTCATTAATTCTTTAAATGTTTGGTAGGATAACTGGTAAAACCTTCTAGTACTGGGCTTTTCTTTGATTTGGGAGGGTTTTGATTACTGATTCAATTTCCTTAGTAATTAATAGTCTATTCAGATTTTCTGTCTCTTTGTGATTCAGGCTTGATACGTTGTATGCTTTTAGGAGTTTATCCATTGCTTTTAGATTATCCAATTGTTGGCCAGAGGTTTTGATATATTGTGTGTTCATTTGCCTCAAGATAACTTTCTGATTTCCCTTTTGATTTCTTCTTCGACCCATTGGTTGTTCAAAAGTGTGTTAAGTTGTATATATTTGTAAATTTTTCAGGCTTCCTTCTATTATTGATTTCTAGTTTCGTAGCACTGTAGTCAGAAAACATGCTAGATATTATTTCAAACTTCTTAAATTTGTTAAGTTTTGCTTCATAGCCCAGTGTATGATCTATCCTTGAAAATGTTCTATGTGCACTTGAGAAGTATATATATTTTGATGCTGTTGAATGGAAGGCTCTGTATTTGTCTATGGGGTCTATTTGGTCTGTAGTGTTATCCAGATCTGTTGTTGTCTTATTAATTTTCTCTCTAGAGGATCTATTCAATGTTAAAAGTGAAAAGTGTACTATTAAAATCCCCTACTGTTATTGTACTGCTGTCTATTTCTCCCTTCAGTTCTGTTAACCTGCCTTAGATATTTCTGTCCTGCAAGTTTTGGTGCATATATATTTATAATTGTTATACTCTGTTGATGAGTTGATGAGTTTATACTTTTATCACTATAGAATGAACTTCATTGTCCCTTGTGACCAATTCTGACTAATGGTCTATCTTACTTGGTATAAAGATAGCCACTCCCGCTCTTTTTTATTACCAGCTGCATGGAATTCTTTTTCCATCCCTTTACTTTCAACCTGTGTGTGTTCTCAAAGATAAAGTGAGTATCAGGGCCCTGGGGTGGCTCAGTCTGTTAAGCATCTGGCTTTTGGTTTCTGCTCAGGTCCTGATCTCAGGGTCGTGAGATTGAGCCCCATGTCGGCCTCCACATTCACAGAAGATCTGCTTGGGGTTCCTTCTTTTTGCCCCTCCCCTGATCACACACTGTGTCTCTTTAAAACAAATAAACAAATAATCTTTTTTAAAAAATCTTTAAAAAAAAAAATAAGTGAGTGTCCTGTAGGCTGCATATGGGTGGAGCTTTATAAATTTCCACTGGTCATATCATACTTGCCTAATTCCTTATCATCCACACAACCTTGCATTTATGTGTATGCATTTGAAGGAGACTTTTCTTCTTCCAGTCTCTACAGACTGTTTTCAGTCAATACAGACCTTCCGCTGTCTGATTCCTCAGCTGATGGGATTACCTCTGGAACTGAAGTCATACTGGGTTTGTGGTGGGTATACACTTTCCCTGGGCACAGTGGGATGCATGGTTGGTGAGCTTACTATCAGTGGTTTGGGTGGACATGGATCCTGTCCAGTCCCTGTGTGGATAGAATTACATCCAGTAACTGGTTCAATGGAGTGGCACTGAAGCATAGGTCCACTTCAGGGTCCACAGTTGGGTTCTCAGACAGCAGGCCTATTACGAGGTACATGGCAGATCTAGTTCCTGCCAGATTCCTGGAGAACTGTCATCTGCTCACTAGATAGGGTCCATGTGTGGGCAGGAATGGCCCTAGGCCATGGCTGAGAGGGTCTGGAACCAGCTCCTAGAGATTATTTCGGTTTCTTCACCAGAGTTTGAGTTCGGCAGACCAGGTTTTGGACATAAGAATAGGCTTGTCTCCTGCCAGGTCCTTGGGTAGTCTGGGCTGCCCATGAGTATGACTGGAGGGTCTGGAGCTGAATAGAAAGGCCCTCTCAGTGTCTTCTCAGATGCAGACATGAGCGTGTCCCACCTGCAGGTCATTTTTTCAAAATCAGTTTTGATTTCTTCTTTTTAAATCTTAAAAATAAAAGACCAGAAATTCTTTCTTTAATACCAAAGAATAAGAATCAGGGCTATTATTTACTTAGACTGCCTCTGAAAGAAGTTTTGAATTTAATATCAACTTACGGACTTGGGGCTATAACTGAATGAGAGAATTAGATTAGAGTCTCCAGGTCAGAAATAGTCATTCTGCAAACTGTCAAAAAGCCATTTTCTAGTATACTGCCATTTTTGTGTGTTAATTTTATTTTATTATAAGCTGCATGAGTGGTTATACCCAGTTTATTACTTTCTCCCAATTTAATTATTCCTTCAATATCACTTGGAATTGACTATTCATGATTATTAATTTCTTCTTAAAAACTTTTAAGAAAAGTATTTAATAAACGAAGGTACTCCTATGCTCCCCCAACAAGCACTCGGATCACTCTATATCATTTAAACTCTGTTTATATTTCTTCAACACCATGCAAATGTGCAAATTATTTTATTTCTTTTCAGATTATTATTATTTTTTAAAGATTTTATTTATTTATTTGACAGGGAGAGAAAGGGGGGGAGCGCACAAGCATGAGGAGCAGCAGTCAGAGGGAAAGGGAGAGGCAGGCTTCCCCACTGAGCTGGGAGCCTGATGCGGGGCTCATGACCTGAGCTAAAGGCTGACACTTAACTGGCTGAGCCACCCAGGATCCCCCTTGTCAGATTATTAATGTAGGTTTCTTTACTGCTGAAATAATGTTCGTAGCCAGAAGCCAAACGCTACTGCTGTCAAAGGCTGTCACTTTTTGCAAAACCAAAGAATATATTTTTTAATTTGATTAGTTTGAAAATGAACTGAAGTTACTTTTCTTCATTTCTTCCACAATAGGAGAGTAGACATGGCAAGGTGAACATGTAAGTTTTTAAATAATCTGGCATAATCCACCAGAAGCCTGAAATAACCTTTTTGTTTTCACACAGGAACATTTACTATAAAGCTAGATCTACGGTTCTGATGGCAGTGCTTTAAGAATAAGGGGGCTGTTCCAAAACTGCCACCTCCATAATCATTGGATTTTCACCTTAAGGAGGTAACTATTACAAGTGAAAGTGTGAGGCGAACGTGATAACCACTACACTACAGAAACTTATATGTGAAAGTGGTAGTAAGAATGATGTCTGATAAAATGCTCTATAAATACCTACCTATACGTAGGAATTGCTTTTTATCAAAATGCAAATTATTGGACCACATTCCCAAACTTATCCAATACTCTGGGATGTAGATTTCTTTTAACAAGCCCTCTGGTGATTCTGCTGCATGCTTAAGTTTGAAAACTAATGGTCTAGAAGCAATCAGTTGTCAAAGGAGGGAATGGAGGTTTGATTGGATGCTGCATTGGAAAGGAGCTAGGCAAGTGCTGGCAAAGTGAACTCCTGTCTGGTGGCAATGCAGAGTATGCAGAGCCTGGCCATAGGCTCTATGGCTGAGACCAGGGCTATCTTCCACTAGCTCCTGGTTTAACCAGGAAAGCTTCCCAAATCTAGGGGACAAAAACCTTCTATACAGGTGATGAAGAACATTTCAAATTTGTTTCTGGTGAAACTATATTCATAAACCTGGTCCTGGTACGTTGAGACAATTGACCTGCACTAAAATTATTTAAAACGTTTGCTTTAATTTGGGCAATCTTAGGCATTTACAATAAATTGAGCAAAGTACCTGTCTTAGGTAAAATATGATCTCTGAGCATGCAGCTAAGAGACTCCAGTCAGAGGCTATATAATTCTGAAAGAGTCTCTAAAACCAGTTACATAATTTAGGAATATTTTATAGACTTATCGTGTCACATTGACATAATGAGAGCAAATCAAAAGAAGGCTATAGAATAAATGCATATATATTGAAAGTTCTGCACACCTATGCAAAATATGAGAAAATTACCAGCTTTTTATAATTGTGAGGGATTATCAAAATTTAAAATTATGAAAGTACTATGTGAATAAAAATAAAATGCCGTTTAGCAGATTTTTTCAAGTTATGAGTCTGAATTTCTTTTTACTAACATTAAATAAACTTTATAGTTCAAATTGGAAGATGTTTCAGAGTTAAGTTGGTTGCTATAATATGAACCTTTATTCATATCAAACATAGACTAATGCTATTAAAATTATTCAAAAGAAGCTGTCCTCAAGTGAAGAAGTTATAAATGGATACAGAAAGAATACTGTCAGTTTGACTGAAGCTTGATTCTGGGTGACTTTTCAGTATTTTCTAGGTAGGCCACATGTTTACCTAGCTGAATAGCTAAGAAGTTATATCTAACCAGTTTCAATGGCAATGCCATTCAATATTCCTCTTCAAACTTAAAGGACTTTTTCATCACTAATAAAAAAATCACCGGCTTCCTCACGCTCATGCTAGCTGAGGAGGTTAATACCTTACCTCTCCTTTTAACTTAAATCTGAGACCCTGCCTGATATAAGGCCTTGTGTCTAGCTATGCCTTTGAATATATCTCTGGTTTTTGTGCCTACCATGCTCTGTTGGAGACTGGGGTTATTTTTCTATTATATAAATAATGCTACACTTTTTGTTGGATATTTTCCATTGCACCTCAATTAATTCTCTACTTATCTGCACCCTGCTCAGTGCCCCAGGAACCTGGCCTGTATAAGGGGCATCACCCCAGCTTCTTTACTCTGGTTTTGGTGTGCAGTCAGCCAGGATGAAGACATGGACAGGACAGAAAAATGTGCAAGGAGAGAAAAGTCCAAGAACTGATTCTCTCTGTCCCTCCCTGTGAGGTTAAGTCCAGCTGGTTTCATTCTTTACCAAAACTCATAGTTGTTGTTCAGCCTTCTCCTGTAGGTTCATTATGCTCTCTGAGTTCCATTAACTGTTGTTTCTCCTTCCCTTCCATTTCCCTGAACCCTGTCAAACTCTCATCCATTACCCATTTCAGTGGGCCATCTCTTCCCTTCAGAGACCGTGACTGATGTAATTCTTGACAGACATCACTGGGCACATAACAACAAAAGAGACAATGCAATACCAAAGCACTTTCTTTTGCCATTTACCTGAGGTTTTTGTATCACAGTGACATGTCTAATTCTAGTCTTAGCAAAGCAAAATAAATACCAGAGTAGAAGTACTAAAGCATTCCTTTAAAGCACTCAATAGAGAAAGAAATAGATGTAAGCCATAATGCCTCATGTCTACAGAACACTTTGTAGCTTATTAAATGTTCTCACAAACATCATCTCACTTTTTTAAAAGTCTGGGAAATGATGATAAAAGAAAGAGAAAAATTGACTTCATAACTTTGGAGCTTGGGTACAGTGTTTTATGTCTTTAGAGAACATCTTGTTCTATATCTATGTATGTAGCCATTTCCATGTATATAAAGCTCATGCATATGTAAATCCTCTTAGTAGACTTTCAGTAAATGATGGCTCCCTTCTCTAATTCCAAATGCAATATCTAATTTTGCTATAGCGTTGAATGGTATCTAAATAATAGCCCGGATTTTAAAATTTCAAACAAATGTTCTATGCTGGAGAAGTTTGCAATGCAGTTGGGAGGTAAGTAATACACTATTATTTTTCCTTTTATTATTTAAAGCATCATCTCAAAACTTCGTGGCTTAAAAATAATAATCATTTATAACATTTCTCAATTTCTGTGAGTCAGGAGTTTGGAAGTGGCTTAACTGGACAATTTATGACTTGGACCTCTCATATGGTCATTCATCTTGTCTAAACTATGGCTGGTGGGTTCATTTCTCAGGTGGCTCACTCATAAGGCTCACAGTTGATACTAGTAAATCTGTTTCTATCCATGTTGGCCTCTCCACAGGGCTGCTTGAGCATCCTTATGACATTTCTTCCAAGCAGTTGATCCAAGAGAGAAAGTTTGGAGTTGTAATGCCTTTTATAACCTAGTCTAGTACTTCTGGGGGCGCCTGGGTGGCTCAGTGGGTTAAGCCTCTGCCTTCCGCTCAGGTCATGGTCCCAGGGTCCTGGATCGAGCCCCACATTCCCTGCTCGCTGCTGTTAAAAAAAAAAATTTTTTTTTAAATGTACTTCTGCCACACCCTTAGTCACAAAGACCAGCTCTGATTCAACATAAAAGTTGAACACAAAGGACTATAGATATTGGGAACTATCTTGGATAATTATTACCACATAAACCTAGAAAATAAAACAACAATGTGACTGGCTAACCAAATGGAGGCTATTATGAGACAATGGTACAGAAGAGTCATAAGAGGGAAGATCAGTATGTGTTGAAATTATAAGGAAGGTCTAAAGGATGATGTGATGCAGGTTTACAATGGTAGGACTTGTAAATATGGGGAGGAAAGGAAACATGCACAAAAAGAGCTCAATTTTTAGACAGTGAAACAAAGCAAGGATGATTATAATGTGTCTGAGTCTTTCTAAAAATGAATGGTGGCAATTTGGAACATAAGTGAGGGGCAAACTGGGAATTGGGATTTAATCCTTGCAGGCCATAGGAAAGCGTGTAACTGACATAATGAAATTAACACCATAAAGTTAAACTGGGTAGTAAAAGATGTATTAGAGTAGGAGAGTAAGGAATCCATTGGAATTATTTAAATTTGAAGGGATAAAGACCTAGACTAAGTTATTGCTGGCAATTAAAAGTGAGGGAGGAAGGTAGGGATGGCAGGAACATTTTGGAACAACAATGAACAATGGTTAGTGTTAGACAATGTCTGAGGAGAACAAATGTTGACACCATGTCTTCGAACTCAAATAATCTAGAGAATGAGGGTGCTAATGGTGAAAACCAGAGAAGTTAGTTTAGGGGGGCTTGGGTCTGTGTTTAGACAGAATGGCTCTGAGATGGAACACAAAGCAAATAAAAAGGGTATGTCTCAATGCTTCAGAAAAAAAGAATAAAAAGGGTATGTCACAACTGCATTTGCTACCATCTGTGACGCTCTCTAGAAACACTCCTAAGTTTTCAGAAAGGAGCTTGTCCACAATATAGAATTCTTGTTAGGAATAGCATATTATACACAGCTCCTACAGACCCTGACCAATTCTCTCTAAGAACCTCACAATTTAGATTCAGTAGTCAAATAAATGGCAGCCTATCTAACAAGGGGGAGAAATGTGGAATTTTTTTTTACAGTTTTATGAACTGGTGAGGTCACAATTGTTCACATTTCCTCTGTGAAAACACGTGCTATGACTCATCAATGTGGATACTAGCGATGGCCAATTCTGCACTCAGGCCAAAGGGCTACTGCAATTTGACCATTGTTACTTACCAAGTAATGACCAGTACTTCAGTCTCATGAGTATGAAAGATCCCCAGATCTTTCTGTGAAAAAAATATACATTTCTTAATAATTTCATTTTGGAACTGATATATGGAAAACACAAATAAAACCAGTTTTCCTTGGTACTGCTCCTGGCATCATGACTTGATTGATTTAAAGATAAACAGTCGTTATCAAAATATATTTACCAAGTATCTGATTATACAAAGAGCTGTGCCATAAATACTTGAAATGGTTCAAATGCCACTCACAGGCAAAATATGATCAGTTTTATAATATTGGTAGGGTGGTCGGGCTAATGGAGATCCTAAGAGGAAACCAATTAATTTTGGAAGGGGAAAGAGATGGGATGTGAGAGTGTTCAAAAAACATTAGAACATGTAATACTGCACATGCCAGGCATTTAGAACATTTCAGTATGAAAATTTCCATCATAGACAATAGTATAGGGGCACCTGGGTGGCTCAGTCAGTTAAGGCTCTGCCTTCAGCTCAGGTCACGATCCCAAGTTCCTGGGATCGAAACCCTCATCGGGCTTCCTGTTCTGCAGGAAGCCTGCTTCTCCCTCTCTCACTCCCCTTGCTTGTGTTCCCTTTCTCTCTGTATCTCTCCCTGTCAAATAAATAAATAAAATGTTTTTTAAAAAATAGTATAATGAAACCCCTTATACCATCACCCAGTTACAAAAATCACTGACCCACAAATGCAAGTATTTGATTTGTTACTTTACATTAATACCCAAAGAGAGTACAAACTTTGGCCAAGAATACACAATTAGTAGACAGTAGGCCAAGAATACACAATTAGTAGACAGAAAGTTGGGGTTTGAATTCATATCTGTGCGATTTAAACATCCTGGCTTTCTCTGCAACAGTAGATGTAGAACAAGGAGATGATAAAACCTCTAAAAACACCTTCCCAGATATACTGTTGGTCTAATAAAAAATGTTATCCTCACCTTGGCAATGCTGGTATACATATATTATTTAGATCATACATAGAGTATGTGTAATTTTGAATCAGCACAGAATTAAAAATCAAAATACACATCATAAACACACAACCCTGACAAATATCCTTAATAGATACTTTTATGATCTGAAATGTCATTATCATCTTACAAAAGCTTGTAGAATCAAAAGCAAGGATATCAATGAGGAAAAGAAAAAAAGAAAGTCATTAAGTAGAATATGCAGCATGCCAGCTCATTCTGTAAATTAAAAAACTGAATGGCTTCCTTTCCCTGAATCCCAATAACCCTTACCACTGTTCTTGAACACTAGTTTGATGTTGACCCCTTAATTAGATTATAACCTTTGAAAGTATAGGGTATGATGGTCCGATTTCTATTTTGCCTCCCTCGCGGAGCCCAGAACTGCTCTCAGGACATAATCAGAACTCAGAATGTATTTGCGGAAGAATTCAACAAGTTGACTGAGGCTTAGAGTCTTGTTCTATTTCTCATCCACTCCATTGCTTGTATCAGTAGAGAGAAGGGTATAACTTCTGTCAGAATTGTCGTGTTAAATAAATGAGCATCCGGTTGTACTTGTCATAGTTATAGGATGCAGGGAAATGTGTTTTCACAATAAGCCCTGAGATCTGCCTGTGACTGTTGCTAAGGCAACAGGAGGAAGGGAAGCCATCTAGGGTCTTGCGCTGCATGACTCCCCTGGGACAGCTTTTTGATTCCACCAGTTGCTTCCACCCTCGCAGACACATGGGGGTCTGTGGTAATTTAAATATGCAGACAACTGCCAGGGTTTGCTCTTTGTGTCTTATCAATTTTCTGCTTTCCTAAGGTTGGTGAAATTGACAGTGACTGGGAAGAAGGAATAGCATTAGAACAATGCAGCACATCAGAGATGAATATTTCTCAGTTTGAAGGTCATTACGCTGGATGAGTTCAGTGCAATGATGCCGCTAAAAACAGAGAATGTCTGGAGAGAGACCTTGGAAGTCAAGGAGAAAAACTCGCGAACACTCAGCCGCCTGGCTGTATTTCAGAACATGACTCCTAGCCGAGAGCAAAGAGCAAGCCAAATTATTTTCAAAAGCATTCATGGGGGCCATTAAAGGTTTATGTCAACTTTATATGTTGAAAATTTAAATTATAATTATGCAGTTTGAAATTACCACCATTCTCTGCTTTAAAGGAAGGCAGGAGTAAAGTCTTAGGAGTTGTATACATACAATCTTAATAGTAAATAAATTAAAGAGACCTCAAAGACATGGGGTCCAACATCTACACCATACTAGAATCATCTCTACAGTATCTCTATCTCCACAGTATCAGCCCCTTTAAGCATTCTGTGATACTGCGAATGTTCTAGAAATATGTTCTTGTCATGATTCTGAGGAACTCCTCATGAGGTAAAACTCAGTGGTGAATTCTGGATTTTGATGTTTTATTAAGAAAGACAAGGACTGTGTAATATTAATCACTTATATATGGAATCTAAAAAAGTCAAACTCATAAAAAGAGTAAAATAGTGGTTATCAAGGTATGAGGTGGAGGAAGAAGGTTGATGTCATTTAAGAAAACAAACACAAGGGCACCTGGGTGGCTCAGTGGGTTAAAGCCTCTGCCTTCAGCTTAGGTCATGATCCCAGGGTCCTGGGATCGAGCCCCACATCAGGCTCTCTGCTCAGCGGGGAGCCTGCTCTCTCTCTGCCTGCCTCTCTGCCTATTTGTGATCTCTGTCAAATAAATAAAATCTTAAAAAAAAAAAAAAAAGCACACCATGATGTCATTTAAGAAAACAACACAAAATGTATCAAATTAACATATTGTAACATATTTATTGTACACCTTAAATTTATATAATGTTATATGCCAAATATACTCAATTTTTAAAAATTTCCTTTTTCATATTGAAACAAATATTGCTCCTGCAACTTCTATCTTTTGACCATAGTGACAAGGCTTTGTGGCCTATTTTTCAGATGAAAAACTTCTCACTACTGGGCTGGCTCACTTATTTCTTCTCCTGGATCTGCGATGGGAAAGGCACAGGGATGGTGGGTTGTTTAGGGAGCCCTTTATTTCCTTTTCTTATACTCCCTTTCTCTTCTACCCTTCTCTGGTACATTTTCCCTTCTCCCTGGAAGTGGATTGAGTAGGAGAGAGGACTTGAGAACCAGGAAAGGTTTACTTGATGGGTATGGCACTGACATAATGTAGGTTTGACTCTGCCCGAGTTCCATCAGCCCTCTAAGAGCGTCTCTTGGGTCAAAATAACTCCAGGACAACAACACCATTCACTATTCCACCTTCCACACAAGCACAACGACTCCCGAAGCTGGCCGTTCTGCTCTGCTGTCCTGGGTAGCTGGCCAGCCACAGTCTTGCCTTTCGGCTTTTGGATGTGGGACTGGAACCAGTCTCTGTACCTCACAAACCGTGGTAGGAATGGGGTGGCAAAGGTCGTTATGGCGCTCAATCAGCTGCTTCTGAAGAACCGTCTCCAAACCCAGTGTGGCCTCTTTGTAATGTCAACCTCCTAAATATCCCTAGATTTTCTTCTTTGCCTTTGCCTCACCTCCCACGCCCCTTCAGTTCCTGCATGGAGGATCTACCATCATACTCTGAAATACTAAAGGGGTACTCATACTTAGCAACTCTGTTTTTCCTTCCTTCTTAGAGTCTTCAACCAAAACTGGGGTGGAGAGAGTCCTGCT
Source organism: Mustela putorius furo (assembly GCF_011764305.1). Lineage (NCBI taxonomy): Eukaryota > Metazoa > Chordata > Mammalia > Carnivora > Mustelidae > Mustela > Mustela putorius. The sequence continues at coordinate 9,941,978 of NW_025422015.1, read as the reverse complement.
CTCCCCTCCTATTACATAAATACCGCCCTTCACTCACTTGCCCTTCCTTATCTACCCTTTACTCTGCAAGTTCAATTTTGATGTCAGATTCCTCTGGATAGCACTTTCCTCTGAACCCCTAGCCTATCCCACAATTTCTTCCTGTAGGATTTCCCATCTTTGCAAATATCCTGCCCTTGTCTGTGCTCACCCAGTTCCCATGGTCTCCACTTTTTCCAGCCTATTGTTTTTTCTTTGGTGTCTCATTTTACAAATGTCTATGGTGGTTTCATACGGATCTACACAATTATTTTTAAAACCATTTTTCAAAGGCCTCATTTAGTTCCTTTTCCTTTCCCATGTCCTTCTGTTTCCTATTCACTCTGCCCACCCACTGCACTTAGGCTCTCTCCTTTGTCAAAACTGGGCCATACTCTGACTACTGTCACTTGAGCCATAATCACCAAGTGCTCCCTAAATCAAATACCTGCAGAGTATTTAGCACTCTCCTAGGCTTGCAAGATCAGGGAAATGTAAGGTCTGCCTTCAGGAAGTTTCATTTTTATTGGTCAGGACAGAATACACCAAAAGAAATACCAGAACATTCACTATGTTTAAATGTGTGATTTGACAAAGTGCAGGTTTTCCCTTAGATCATAAAGTTGCTTCTGTAAGGTTTAAAGAAATTCTGAAATCTCTCCTGCTTTGTGAGGTCTTCCCATATTGTTCACAGAAGGACCACTTGTTTCACTCTGACAAGTTTTGACATGTTAGGTCCACAGAGGTACCTGCCTTAGCCTTCCACCATGAGTGTAAATTTTCCCTAAACTTATACATGAGATACATTTTAATTTAGGTTTTGTGTACAGTAGTTAAGTCATTTTGCTTCCTGTTCTATCTGTGCATGATATTTAGCATCTAAATTGTTGGGTAAAGATCAGGTTCTTATCATTTCTTTTCATTCTTTTCCAACATATGGACTTATTAGACGTTCAGGGCTTTGTGATGATGATAATGATGCTAATGACAATAATGACACCTTCCGTTTGTGTCACACTTTATAAAAAAGTTGTATACATTATCTTATTTGATTCAAAAAATGCACTTGTGATGATTATGACTATTCTGTTTGTGACTGAACCTCTCAGAGCCCATAATAGCTGCCCTGTCACCCACAAGCTCTGTTCTTCATAGAAAGTCACACCCACCGAGTTCTATTGCTCAGGTAGATCTCCAGCCTCCTAAGCCCATTTATTCATGTTTCCGTGATCCTAAACACAAAGATGTTGATTTAATTCCCATTCTTGCTCTCCACTCTCTCCTTCTCAGGCCTGCCTTACTCCAGAACACAGACTTTGGTTCCACTTTGCTCTGTGCCCTATAGCCAAGTGCCATTAGCACCCAATCCCAGCTGCAGATCTTGAAATCATAGTCTTGACCCTGATCCCTGAAGGAGGGTGGCCATCAGTGTAATTACCAGCAAACAGAATAATCCAATACCCCAGCTTAAAGATCCTACATGAGTCGCTGTTTTCTTTCCACATGAAAACATGATTCTAGGACATGGTACAATCGGTGATGTAAGCCCATCATTTTAAAGGTCTACAGTTGTTGTTGATGTAGATCTGAAGTTAGCAAAATATGAAGTCAATTTTTCAACATTTGTCATAATATTTTAAGTCATCAGGACTATGAGAGATGATGCCCAATCCCATAACTTAGAGTTTTCTCAATGCTTTACTCAAGAAAACTTGACACCTACTATCTAGCTTTTGTTTTACAAAGCATTATAAAAACAGCTCCAGTTTTCATGAATTCTTCCTATTACCCATAAGTAGAACATATTGAGCAATAGGAGTGCCAATGACTTGCAGGAATTAAAAGCCCAGCAGATAGATACAGAGATGGCAGAAAGCCTGAAAGATGAGGATAATGTTGGGAGATCACAGACAGTTGAGTGTTGCTGCTCCAGGAAGAGTTTGCACACGGCCTGTCTTTAGCCTAGACAAGGGTGTTTCTATTTTAAAGCAAGTTGTTGCATATTTCCTGAGGAAAACTGTTTTGAATGCTTTTACTTACAAGTTTAGAGCATTACAGAATGTGCTTTTATTCTTGTTATTAAAATAGATGTGATTTGTTACAAAATAGGCAAACCAATAACATTATGAAGGTGATTTATGTTAAGGGTTCTAAGAAATATAAACTGATTTCTTCATTTTCTTTTTTTTTTTTTTAATTTTCACTCTACTCCCAGATATTGGAGAAGGTAAACATGATGTCGTGACCACTCGTTGACCTGAGAGCTAGTTCCAGGCAATTAGAGACTCCTTACCCACTCCTCTGTCCTTGGTATACACCCTCTGCCCTCTGTTCCCACAGCAGGAGCTGCCCAAGGACACAACCTTGAGAAAGTAAGGTGTTGTTGAGACCATCTGGACTGTGTATGTCCCTGAACCCAGTTAAGGCCTCTTCATAAACTTTTAAGATTCTGGTGGAGGAGTATGGAGATCTACTCATCCTGGGGTTGCCCAAGACAAGTTTCATGAGTAAGTTCCCTTGCTTATTAAACCTGCAACCTACCCATCTAGAGTGGACTGCCTTTTTCTTAGGTGGCTTTCTGCCATCTTTGCACATGAGCCACCGGGAAGCTCCTGAGATTGCAAACTAACAGTGAGTCAGCCAGGAAACCAAGAAATGGGCCTTGGGAGAGGTATCTTCCAGGGAAATCCCAATCCAGCCATTGACCTTTATGTAGGAAGGGGTGGCCCATATGTTAGATGCTTATGGACCACCACATGAATATAGGGGTACCCTGAAAACCCTAGCCTGTCTCATACACTTGTTTGAAGCACTGCACAGAGCACATAAGAGCAGAGAAGGGGCCTGCATGGCTGCACAGTGGCCTGGCCTTTATATGGGCTGTGCTGCTGGACACTGCTGCGCAACCAGAGGTTAATGCTTAAGTTAGAAAGTTGGAGGAAGAGCTGAGGTTAGAGAAGGATGGGTGGCTGTGCATTGCTCTGCTGGTGTTGGGCTGGCATACAGGATGGGAGAGCAGGATCATCAGTTGTAGACCTTCGCATGCTGTTCTGCAAAGTTAAGAGGGCACAAGTTGCTGCAGATGAAGTTCCAAGCACTTGTGACTAAGCCTGCTTGGGTTGCAAAAAGGCAGGATCCCTGGGCAAGTGAGGAGAGTGGAGAGGAAGGATGTCATGGTGACAGCAAAGTGAGTGAAAAGCCCTGTGTTGTGCTGTCTGACATTTAATGGAAATGAAATCAAAAGCACAGCAACAGCAATCCCAGCTAGTGTGGCAGCTCCACATTTCAATGTTCATGATAAGAGAATATATCCCTGCTAAGCTTATTGACACAGCTGCCTAGTTTGAAAAAAGCCAGGAAGAGTGTCCAGGCATGGGGAGTGTGGCTTTGGAAGGGCCAGGGGGAGGAGGGAGGTGTTTCTCTGACCTGACCTGGTAGGAGGCAAAGGAAATGAGCAACATCACGACACACAACGTTCTCTGACAGCATCCGCGTGGTGCTCAGGTGGTTCAAGGTACTTATTCCCTTATAGATTGGATCATTCTAGCCTAGGGGGGTGGGGGGGGTGGTTGGCCCAATGAGGGGAACCTCCCTGGACACACAGATCCCTGGAAATCTACTGAGGAGTTACAACAAATCCTTAGAGCAGACAAGAGACAATGAGACAAGCGATCTACATCCCAGTCTGAATGTCCTGATCTGGCCACATTCCCTGAAGGAATGAAAACCATTCTGCCCCAGCACCTGTATGGAACGCTGATATCCATGCTGAGTGCAGCCATGGAACAAGTTATTTCTGATGTTGGACAATCCACTGCTGATCTGGAGGAAACTGATAAATCCCTGAGAGAGGTATGGGCAATGGGAAAGATCCAAAATGAAGAGGAAACTCGGAAAGCCAAAAGGTTTCCCAACTGGTTGTAAAAATAAGTCGGTAAAGATAACCTGGAAGCAAATGTACTTTGATCTCATTGCTGTGAGAACCCCACTCGACCAGATAGATCAACAACCCAACACTGTGTTGACTGGTCCATGGAAAGCCTTAAAAATATGAACAATAGTTCAGACCTGGCCACATCGGCTCCTACCATCCCTGTTGCCTGCTCAGGGATAATTTTTATATGGAGTGGATGCTTCCCATGCCCTGAAGGTAAGATGCAGTCAGAATTGCCTCCATGTGAAGGTTATTGGAGGTGATCAAAGTCCTCATGTTGAACTCACTATTCACTGGTCCTCCAGAAACAAATTAAAAATGGCCATTCTGGTGGATACCTGAGCCAAAGGTCCTCTACTACATGACAAACCTCACAAGTTTTCTGGCCCCCTCAGCACCATTGATGGTTATGTGGAAAAACTATTACAGTCAGAAAGGTCCTTTTGACAAGCAAATTGGGCATTCTTCCCACCATTCCCAATAACATGAGGATTTCATTTCTCTAATACCAGAACATATTGGGCCTTGATAGCCTACAAGGTCAAATTCTGAAACCCTGTATTGATGAATTCCCCCTCCAGGTTAGAATAACAAAACCAGTGCTGAGGGAAAATGCCAGCTGGGAACCAATAAGCATTCCATCCCTGTAAAGAACTGTACTTGCCAAACAATAAAAATTGCCCAAGAGGCACAAAGGAGATAAGAGAAACTATCCAAGAACCACATCCAGTGGGTATTTTATGCTTTGCCTATAGTACTTTCAAAAGCCATTATAGCTAATAGAAAGCCAGATGGCTCATGGCAGATTACAGTGGACTACCAAGAATTGAACAAGGTAATGCACCCATCCATGTGGCTGTGCCCAACACTGCCACCATCTAAAATACTTTATCTATGGTCCTAAGAGTGTACCAGGCTGTGCTGTACTTACCGAATGCCTTTTTCAATATATTTCTGGCCACTAAGTCATAAGATTAGTTTGTCTTCATGGGGAGGGGCAACAATGGACTTGTCAAGGACTCCCCAAGGTTACCTACATAACCCAACTATATGTCATGGGATAGTAGCTAGAGACCTGTCCTTCTTTTTTCCGCACATCGATAAAATGGGCCCATTACATTGATTAAAAAAAGAGAGAGAGAGAGAGAGGTTAACTTGTATAGACTTTCCTCTGCTATAAGACACTCTAGACTTTGCTGGAACATCTGGTAAGAAATGAGAATGGACAGTGAACACATAGAAAATTCAAGACCCAGGCCTTGGAAGTTTTGAAGAGTTGTTTGGTCAGGCAAGGTGCACATTGTCCCAAGGCTGTAATTTTTGAGGTACAAGTCTACTCAATCCCTAAACACATGAAAGGGGTGCAAGCCTTTATAGGGATTTGGGTGTTTGAAAGATTTTTAGGTCTCACTTAACACTTTGCCTCCATCCTTATACAGTCTGGTAAAGAAAGGGCATGTGTGGGACTGGGTTTCAGAGCAGGAAGCCTCCTCTGTAAGGGCAGAAATACTGGTGAAACAGACTAAAACTCTGAGCATCTCCCAAACAGGGCTACCATTGGAGTTAGATGCATTTATGATTCTGACAGATATACGTTGGGCACTATGACAGAGACAACAGAAGAAGAGTATTCTCTTCTCCCAGAATTTTGGTCCCAATTCTAGAAGGAAGCAGGAATCGACATACCCCCACAGAGCAACAGCTCCTAACATTATGCACAGTGCTCCTCCATGTACAGCTTCTTACGAAAGAATGGTAAACCATGGTAAGAACTTCCCTTCCTATCAAGGGGTGGATTAAAACTACATCCCATGGACCAACCTCCACATGGTTCAAACCCTCACTTTGATTAAGTGACAAACTTACTTGCAACAGAGGAGCACCCTGTCCACCACCCCACTGTCTCTAAAACTGTGGATACTAAGCCCTATAGTGTATGTAGATCTCCTACACATTCTTATTCCTCTGGTGGCCCCTGTGACCTGCCAGAAAGGAGCACAGGAAATTCCCACTTATGCCTGATCTATGGATTGGTCCAGCTAAGCCAATCTGTCCACATGAACTGCAGTTGTTATTCAGCACCATCTGGATGGAAACAGAAACAACCTGAAACAGCCAGTGGGCTAAACTCAGAGCAGTTTGAATGGTGATCATCTGTGAACCCTGGCCATTAACCCTTCGCACTAACATCTGGGCTATTCTATTCTAAAGGCATTAGCCCTATGATTCAGGCAATGGGAAGCCAAAAGATAGATGATCATAAATAAGCTTTTGTCGGGTCATAATATGTAAAAAAAGACATTTGGTTTCATCTACAAGAGCCTGAGGCAGTCCTCACTGTCTTCCATGTCCCCGGTCTTAAGATATCAACTCTCCCTGGCAATCAGAAAGCTGATCCCTCACTGAGTATGAGCCCTAGCAACAGACCCATCATCACATACAGATTAGATAGAGAGAAAGAGTGGCCACCACAGTGCATGAATGAGATGCCATATTGCCAAGGATGCCTGATTGCTCTTAAAATACAGTGAGTCAGTTTGTGCAGTAAGAGCATGCCCTGTGTGTTCTAAACCATGCCCAAGGTAACTGCCGAAGGAGCTGGGGCCATCCACTAGAGTTGCCAACTGGTAATTGTCCCCCTCCCTGCAAGAGAGGATTCTAAATGTGTCTTGGCTCACGCAGATTCTGCATCTGGCCTAATCCAAGCTTCCCCCTAATGCTGTGCAAGTCAGGCTGCCACTTTTAGGAGATTAAAGAAGCTGGGGACCATACATGAATAATCTTGTAGAATAAACAGTGATGGTGGTCACATTGCAAAGGTCATGATGTACAAGACTGAACAAAAGAACATGACAGTGGATGAAGGTTCCATTTCTTCTATAACCTGCAAGCAGTAGGGTTAATGGAAAAAAGAAAGAGAGAGACTATTAAAGCAACAGGTTTTTTAAAATAAAGCAGATAGTTAAATTACTAACAGGTAAACTCATCTTGGTCAGGTGAATTAAAATACTATGGCAGGTTTTAATACATCTAAATGATCAACCAGTAGGGCCTGTTGCCCCATTTGCCAGACTGGGGACCCCTCCCAAGATACCCAGTGCTGTAAAGGTATAAAGGTCAAGGGAAATAGCCATTGTCTCAACTCTTGCTCCCAACATGCTGTGCTGCTGATGGCACCAAACCACTTTATGCTCAGGAAAGGCATTATCTACTGCAATTTACAAGATGTCCCACTGGGATGGATGAGTTACTTTCTTCCCCTGGGTGATGGGGAACTATTTAGTCTCCTCTGGGATTCTATTGTCTTGCTACAAGCTGTAACTGTTGAAATGCACTTTAGCTGGAATAGAACACATAACATGGAAAGAAGGGAAAGGGTTTGGATCTTGGTCTGTCATGTCCCACCCCTATTCCAAGTCTTCATACCTTCTTGGCCTTCTTCCTCTGGCCAAGCCAACATGCTTGGTATACAGAACCAACTCAAATTCTTAAAGCTGCCAATTTCCCTTTCCTCAAGGCCAGGTGGACATGTTCTATTTTCCACTAATATAATTAATTTGGCTGCCATTTTTATCTCATCCATTGGTCTGAAAAACATTATAATACATATATATATGGGCTATTCTATATTATTCTATTCTATGGTATATATATATATATATCATAGAAGTCCTTACTAAACTTATGCAACAACCCTAAATGATTGCTGGCAAAGCCTGTCCTTATTGAACACTGAAATGCCTCTAATGAAAAATGCCATCTACTAAAATAGGATGGCCTGGTATACTATTATTGTCTTGCAAGGAGGCTCCTGTACCATTATCCACCCCCCCAAAAAAATGTTCATTCCTGAAAATTCTGCTAACATATCATCTTTATTAAATCACATAAAAACACAAGTGAACACCCTGAGTGATCCAACTCAAGCCTAGAGGACACTTCGTCAATCAATGGCTCCTGGTGGAAAATTGTTATTTTGAGGATCATCTTAATCTGCTTCTCTTACATGTGCCTATATCGTTGCTATGGTTTCCACCTCCAATGCAGCCAGGTGGCCACCAAACAAACCTCCTCCATGCTTGTAAACCCTTTGCAGATGGCTCAGGGCACATGACAAAAGAGAGGGGCATAAAAGATTGCAAGCACTGGTCATCAAGACAATGTGATCGCAAGTTGACCCTCAGACTGGACCCAGGCAATTAGAGGCTCCTCATTTCCATCCTGTCCTTGGAATGTACCCTCTGCCTATCATTCCCACCGTGGAAGCTGCCCAAGGACACAGCCTTGAGAGAGTAAGTTGAGACCATCTGGATGGTATATGTGGTTACACCCGACTAAGACGTCTCTATAAATTTTAAGATTCTGGAAGGTGGGCATGGAGATATACTCATTGTGTTGCCACCTAAGACAAGCCTCGTCTGTAAGCTCCCTTGCTTATTGAAATGGCCACCGGCAAATCTGGAGGGGCCCGCTTCTCCCTTCAGTCTCTCTCTACCCTCCTTGAATAGGAAGGAGTTTTGGATTTCACCCAGGAAATTCCCAAGGTTGTAAACCAACACCAAAATTAAGTGCATTTTTTTTTTTTCAGAGAAAGGTAAAACAATAAAAACAAAAATCTATAAGAAGAGTTTCTACAGCGTGTTTAGAGGACAGGAAAATTCCCTCTGTTGAGGAATTGAGCCCCTTCCCCTAAAGACTGAAATCGCTCTCCTAGCGAAGCAGTCTGCCTGTTGGCTGAGGCAATTTTAAGACTGGGTTGGCATTTCCAACCAAGCTTAAGAAGCTTGTCGGAGGGGGTGCGCAGTCTGGAGTTTAGATAAGATTTCCCAGAGGTTTTAGTTGCTCTTCACTTATTTCAATTTGGCTTTCTCGTCAGCTGGCTCCTACATAGCATTTCGAGCTTGTGTTACTATCCTGGTTTTCAATAGTATCAAATCCTAGAGTCGTCTATAAAACTGCACTGCTGTGCCACACATAGAAAAACATACTTCTGCATCTCCTGCCATGGAATAGGACTCTAAAAACTGTCGGTCTCAGAAATGCCTCAACCCTTCAGTGTTCTAAGCAGTGGGCCTGTCATTTTCCTTCCATTTTATAGCTTTTAGAAAATGGAATACTGATTTAGTCAGGCTCTGGGGCTAAATTCTCTTCCGTGAGTGTGTTTTTCCTAGCACAGTGCATTCATATATGCAGGTAAAAGAATAACCTCCCCAGAAGAGAGCTATAGGATGGTTTTCTAGCTGAGGCGCCAGTATAATTTGACTCTAAATGCAACTCAAGGCAATCACTTATGAAGTCTCATCACTCAGTTTTATATTCACATTCCTCAGATATTTTCTTAAAACCAAGAGTGACTTTTTTTCTCAGTGTAGACTTTGCCCCTGTCCCATCACTTTGCATCCATTTTACCTCAGCCACACTCACAAATCAGCTGCACCCAGACTCCAGGCCTGAATCTTGTACATCGAAAGTCCTCCCTGTCGTCACAACCCTGGGGCCCCCCGCAGCGGCATCCCACACACCGGAACAGTGGCCCTTCGACAGGACAGTTTCAGATCACTGAGCCCTCCCATGCCCTAGCCTCCTTCAGCAATGTCAGGGGCTGCCTTCCAGCCAGACTCCACAATCAAAATGTGAGCTACATTCACACCACAATCCTTGATGTTCACGACTCCTGCTTAGTCCCCTGCCTCTCCATTCCAGATTCTGTTCTCTTCCTTCGGCCTCATGCGAGGAAGAGCAGAGCTAGGAGACAATTGTTTGGTCACCTGGTCTGGCCCTTGCATACTTCTGACCTTCCTCTGTGTGTTCCAGGCTTTTCAGCAACCTCGAAATTGCCTCTAATCTTCTGCACACTGGCTCCAACCCTCCTCATTTTCTCCTTGGTAAATGCCCTACGTGAGAAAACAGAAAAGAGCTGGCGTGAATTCCCCCAAGTTCTTTCCTTCCCATGCTGAATGGTTTTTGTTCAGCTTTTGTTCACTCTTATTTTATCGCTTTCCAAAAAGCTTCTTTCCAGGAATGCCTCCTCCACTTGTGTGCTCTGTCCCATCTGTCGGAGGGAGGCTCAGGGGAAGGAAGATTCCAATGGGAGGAAGGCATGAGCTGGGGAAGAGACTCTCTGCTTGTAACCATTACAGAGGCATCCAGAAATCACACCAGGACTGACTGTCACAAAAAAAGCCAGGTTTAAAGGCTTTGCTGGAATGAGACCTCTCCCAAGAAGGAGCTGGAGTGGACATGTTCTGGCTGTCCACCCCCAGTTCTTCTTTCCTTGGGTAAAGGAGAACTCACCCTATTTTTTTCTTTAGGAAATCAACCCTTCTGAAGATTTGGTGGGATTCCTGATCAAGACACCCCACTCCACTCTTGCCAAAGGATGGGCAAATGACCCCAGGTTGGCTGACTCATTAGCAGAATGGACTATGAACTGGTGATCTGATTCATGCTCACAGTGAAAAGATGACTGTTTTTGGAGACAAATGTCCAGCCCTGCTCTGAAGTCTAGTTCTTCCACTTTCCTTTCAATTCCATTGAGCTATCTTTTGTACTTCAAAAAAATGTTTTTCTGAATTAAATTACCCCAAATCAGTTTATATTTTTTGCAAAAAAATCTCAGTCTCATGGCACTTGAATGAATGAAGGTAATACGATATTGAAGAAAAGCACTGGGTCGAGAGACATAGCCTTGGCTCTCCTTCTAGTTCTGCTACAGACAGTTGCAGTTTATTTGTTCCTATCTTGCTTTATCTTCAGAATGAGACTCTCACCTGGAGAGGGCATATCCAGATTTCTCGGGTGGATTTTTAAAACCATACACATTCATTTCCCATGCAAATTCTGTCAAAAGTCTCTCCCTTGTCAACACCGCTCCCATGCGCTGCCTTACCGCTGGCAATTAAAGTCCACTGAACCTCCATTCCTAACAGAAGTGTGTTCTAATCCTCAGAGGTGTTGGGTGGAAAATACTCTGCTGGACTAGTATATTTCCAAAAGTCCTTCTAGGTCTGACACCCTTTGAACTGATGAAACACTTTTTTAAAAATACAACTGTTTAGACAGGTTATGAAAGAAAATTTAAAGCAAAAGCAGATGGAGGTCTAGGAATAGAAACAGGAATCAAATCTCAAAAATTGGAGGAATAGTTTTGTAAGATTTTTGAGTTGCTTTAAGTACAATGATAAAACTTGAAGCAAATGTATTCATTAGGACTCAATGAGAGTCTTCATATTTTAATTCCCTAGTGCAGAGGGCTTCAATTTTGTGAAAAGACTACTTAGCTTGAAAAAAATTCCTTGGTGTTTCTTTAACACACTCTGTGTTTAGAAAATTTTTACTACATTAAATATTAAGACCGTCAACGTGCTCATTAAAAAAACTAACATCCACTGTCAAAAAGAAAACATTTTTGAGGAGTTTAACTGAATGCTACTATTCTAAAAGAACATGGTACCAAAACTTTCTGAAAAATTTGTTTTTCATTAATGAAACATGTAACAAATGTGAATAATACAAAAGGAAAATAGTTCAAATAAACCAGATATACACTAATGAGTTAAAATTAAACATGAATTAAACATTACGTAGTTAAATGTTAAAGAAATATCTAAATAAAAATTTAAATATAAATTTTAATAAGAGTCATTTCTGTTCTGTATTGCTGGTTTCTTTCAATGGAGAAATGTTAAGAACACTGAAATCAAAATCATAGTCGCTGACTGCCACTCAGCTTTGACATGATCGACTCCAAAGAGTCCAAATAATTATTTATAATGAATATACTTTAATTAAGTCATCAGTCATTTTTCTATTCTCTTTCTCCTTTACATTCATACACATATACACCACCCCCATAGTACTCAGGCCAACAATAATTGCTCTATTTTGGCACTTAAAAGAGCATACTCTTTGATATGATATTCTCTGCCCCTAAAATTGCTTAGGATCATATGGAATAGACCCATATGCTTATGATGTTCTGCAATTTCTGCAAACTGTTCACCATATGTTCCTACTGGAAATTTTAAAATTATGTTTTATCCTTGCTACATCGATAATTTCAGAGGCTGGTGCATGCATATAATTATAACTTCATCCTCTTCATTGCTTTTTGTATACCTTTTATAAGTTCTTTTTATATAACAGGTAAGCAACATTCGTTCAAAGAAACGAGGTAATTAAAAGTTAAGAGCTAATCATGAATCTAACTAGTTCCTTACCTTGGCAGTGAACATCCACTTAGGAAACTTCTAATTATTTCAACAATAATTATATTGGCAGGAGGACAATGGAGTATGTAATTTATGATCATAATTATACCACTTAACTGTATCTCACCTAAGCAAATCTTTGTGAGACCTCATGCTTGGTAATACTCTGGCTTATGTCAGGGTTGTATCACTCAGTTTGTTTTGCAAGTTTCATTCACTATTTCATCAATGGGGGATAAAATACAGTATATAACATGCTATAAATGGACAATGAAGTATGAAAGGAGAAACATGATACTTTTTGTGAGAACTTTATATTATATAGTTTCACCCATGATGCACTCAAATTTTACATCTTGCTTTTTGCTCAGCACTGGATAACAAAAGATTTTTCTGTACTGTTGTTTAATTTGGGGGAAGTGATGGAGGGAGTTTTTTTTACCATTGTGTTTATGAATTTGTTTAAGGACCCCAGGGGAAAAAAGCATTGCAGGACAATTTTAATTTCTATGGGAGGTTGTGGGGAAAATTAGAGAAATGTTTATTTAAAAAATTCAAAGATAACCATTTAAGAGAAGATGTTAAAAATCTTTTACATCTCAGTTGGAGGTAAGAAAAAAAGCAGAAAATAGAGGAAAGGATAAACAGAAAACTGAAAGAAGATGGTATAAACTTCAAATGTGCTAGTGATAACAACAAATATAAGTGGATAAGGTTTTAAATGTAGATAGTATCAGATTTGGATTAAAAATAAAGAGATATGTGCTATCTATGAGAAATAAATCTGAAGTAAAAGACGGTTTTAAAACAAGATAACTCAGAAAGATACAGCTGACAAATACTAACAAAATAAATTACTATAAGATAAAAGAGTAATTTAAGGAGAAAAAGTTACTAAAAGAAATAATAGGAAATGCTACACTATGATTTTTCTCTCTTCTTCCTTTCTTTCTTTTTTAAAGAATTCTTTATTTGAGAAAGAGACAGAGCCCATGCTTGGGCCATGCACACACATGTGTACACACGTAAGGCGGTGGGTGAGGAGAAGACTGAGAGGGAGAGAAAATCCCAAGCAGACTCTGCACTAAACACAGCCCAACTCAGGGTAGATCCCATGAAGCATGAGATCATGACCTGATTCGATGTAAGAGTTGAATACTTAACCAACCCAGTGGCCCCTTTTTTTACTTTTTTTTCTTTTTTTTAAATAAACCTACACCCATTATGGGGCTCAAATTCAACCAGAAGATCAAGAATCACAGGCTCTACAGACTGAGCCAGCCAGGCACCCCAACAGTATGATTTTTCTAAAAACCATATCATCAGGGCCTCTGGGTGGCTCAGTCATTAAGCATCTGCCTTCAGCTCAGGTCACGATCTCATAGTCCTGGGATTGAGTTTCACATTGAGTTTCCTGCTCGGTGGGGAGCCTGCTTCTCCCTGTCCCACTCCCCCTTCTTGTGTTCCCTCTCTCACTATGAAATAAATAAATAAATCATAAAAATAAATAAAAAGCCATATCTTCAAACTATATAAGTGAAAACCAATAGAATTATAAATGTTTAACAAATCTATAAAAGTATAGATTTAATAACATATATATTTGTTTAATTTACTATTTTTAACAGGTAAATTGAATCTGTACTTTTGTGGATATATATTCTATATCATCTACTACTTTTTTAATAGATAAAATATATGTGTGTGTGTGCATGCGTGTGATTAGAGATTAGTTTAAAATACCTGAAAATACCAGTTTGATACTTTTCATAGTTAGAATACTTTATTTTTTCTCTATTTTTTAATAAGTCAATGAATTTCTCCTTATAGGTGTGTCATATATTTTTGTCAATTTTTTGTGCAAAAGCTATAAAGAATTGGTTATCTTTATGTCATTGGAAACCAGTAATGTTACTCAAACTGTTCCATTTCACTTAAACTTGGACCATTTTATCCTCCTCAGGAAGCTACTAGCCATCAGAAAAAGTGAGAACCTCAAAAATGGCTGCACCCCCTCAAGCACTGCTTGCGTGAGTAAACACAGCACAGGTTACACCAGCCGTGGTCTGCAGGGGCAGCTTCCATCAAGAAGTCATTGGAAACCAGAAATGTTACTCAAACTGTTCCATTTCACTTAAACTTGGACCATTTTATCCTCCTCAGGAAGCTACTAGCCATCAGAAAAAGTGAGAACCTCAAAAATGGCTGCACCCCCTCAAGCACTGCTTGCGTGAGTAAACACAGCACAGGTTACACCAGCCGTGGTCTGCAGGGGCAGCTTCCATCAAGAAGCCCACCAGCCCTTTCACACCTTGGTGAATACCAACCAGCCACCAGCTGCCCTACAACTAAAACCAGCAAAAAGCCAGCACCCTATCCCACCCCTTCAGGACAATAAACTTTACCTTAATTCCAAATATCATATCAGGCAGGAAGACACTGAATAGGGAAAGCCTGATGGCGACTGTAGCTTTGAATTGACTATATATATACTCGTCTGAGAGAGCTTGTTTTAACCTAAAGGAAATTACTAAACTGGGACAGAAAGAAATAGCAGGATTTGAAAATTTTAAGTTCAATTTATTTATACACTAATGCCTCGCAGGGTATGGTCTCTTCAGAAAAAATAGATTAGTTATAGAAAAATAAGTAAAGCATACAGAAGTGTAGGAGTATAAATCATTACACAGTCTACATCACAGCGTAAATATATAATTCGCAATAGGCATCCTGTGTTCCTAGAAGTATTATAATTATGTATGGTCCCTTTTGGATACAGTTGTAGATACATATAGGTCTAGTACGGTAGATATTATAGTAGTATACTATAGTAGATCTATTTATTTATCTAATATAGTTATATAGCTATATATGGTACAGGATAGTATGTAGACTATGTAGACAAGCTTGTATGTTCTCTCATATGTAAAATTTCAATTAAAAACTAAATTAATTAATTAATTATATAATACATAATATATATTATATAAATTATATGTATTTATTTATATATTTTATATATTATATATATTATAAAATATATAATAAATTAATAATTTAATTAATTAAAAATAATTAGATTTAATTAAAATTAAAAACTAAGTCATTTTCTGAGTTTTGTAATATTTTATGGAAGTAAAATTACAGTGGGAATAAACATTTTAAAGATTCATGAGATAGTTTGCCAAACTAGCTATACTTTATCTAAACCAGTTCGTTCTTGTAAAACAGCCAGATATTTGGAATGATACAGGATAGAATAAGAGGCCATACCAGTGTAGAAGGGCATTTGTCATCATTTATACTTTCATGGTTGGGAAAGCTGGATTTCGAGGGCTTATTTTCTTCTTCTAAGGGATTTGCTCTCTACAAAGAAAGACACCAGACACTAGCTGGAAGGTAGCACTGCATGTTTCCTTCATGTCATCTTCGGTTGGCCAGGCTCAAAGATATGCCTTTCCACTTAAATAGACTGTAATTAATTTAAGTATCATTATTAAGTACTTTGTGCACCAAGTCTCAAATACTATCAGTTGCACGAGGCTCATGGAGATTAATGCTTTCTCTTCAACCAAAATTTACTAACTTAGATATTTTAAATTTTGTATATAAAGACCTATGTAGGAATTCAAATGTAAAAAATAATAATAAAATGAGCCTGGTGGTGGGTATTATGGAGAGCATATATTGCATGGAGCATTGGTTGTGATGTATAAACAATGAACACTGAAAAAATAATGTTAAAAAGAATAACAATAATAATAATAAAATGAAAAATAATTGTGAATAAGCTTTGTAAAGAATGTGGCAATGTTTACTATATGCTACCTTCAGGAGCTTCCACTGAATTTTTCTACTGTTGATATTCTAGGCATCAAACAGCAATCCCCATCCTTTCAGGAAATAATCAATTCAGTGTTGGTTGAAGTTCACAGAAGGGACAGAGTTGGAACCATCATTTTTTCCTCCTTGTTTCACTTTGTTCTTTCAGTTAGAATCATGGAGGTCTTCACACTGTTCCCTTCGCATGTAATCATCCATACTGTGAATCGGGCTTTGAACTTATTTATTCCTGTGGGGTTACAGCTCTCTCCTCTGGCAGCACAATCTCTCAAAACCAGATTTGTGCTGAAATGTCTTAATTTTCACAATTAACATTGCACCACACATTATTCTAAGTATTTGAATGGATTAATATCATTTCTAGAGATGAGACAGTAGAGCGAAGTGTTAAATACGTGGAGGAAAAACAATGCAAAAACAAACACAACTATGTACTCTTGAAATCACCTAGAAAGGAAAATACACACACAGTTATACACAGATTTTTCTCTTTTGCAAGGACACTATATAAAAATTTGAACATCAATTTCTTTTACTCTGGAGTTTCTTCAGCATTAACTTGAAAAATTAGGCGAGGCCAACAATTGAAAAGAAATTTATTTTTTCTTAAAGATTTTATTTATTTATTTGACAGACAGAGATCACAAATAGGCAGAGAGGCGGGGGGGGGGGGGGGAAGCAGGCTCCCCGCTGAGCAGAGAGCCAGGTACGGGGCTCAATCCCAGGACCCTGGGATCATGACCTGTGTGGAAGGCAGAGGCTTTAACCCACTGAGCCACCCAAGCGCCCCAAAATGAGATTTAATTTTTTTAATATTTTTTAAATATTTTACATGTGACTTTTCAATTTTTAATGCACATTTGTATTCCCTTGCTTTCATCCATTTTCTTAATTGACTTCAAAGAGACTATATTTTATTTAATATCTGTTTACATCTTCCAAAAATCTCTGGATCATTCTGAAAATGTACTCAAAGATGACCTTACTGATCAAAAAGATTCTCTTCTTCAATTTAAGAGTGCAGATATACATTTCATTCTGAATAGTATCAAGCTTTGAAAAGAGAAGCAACATTTCCCTTTATACTTGGTGGCAATTTTTGCTTTGTATAATCATTCATGGAGTTCAAAGACATTTTCTTCCACAGAGAACAGAAGTATTCCTGACTTAGCATTGTTCAAATGAATTTCATCCTGCTGCTTCTGGCAACCTTAGAGAGCCAGCATTATGTCCCCAACTCTCCCAGAGCTAATACAATATTGTTTCTAAAAGACCAGTGAATGAGAGATAAGGTAAAGAGAATCAGGCATGTGGAGCTTGAAAGGGAGGATAGCAGTGTTAAATAGGGTGGCAAATTCTGAAGATGTCTTTTTCTAGGGACAGAGTGTAACAAGCAGAGGGAAGAGCTATCAGGAAGGCCGTAGGCAGGAGGGTTCAGGGTCCTCCTCTGCATATCTGAGGAGCAACAAGCTTCCTCTGCTGGAGCAAAGGAAGTCATGGGAGAGCGTAGCAGAAGAGGTTGTCTGGTTGTCTGGAGGTAATGGAGGTGAAGGAGGTAGAGTTTCAAGGCCCTTGTAAAGAATTGGCTTCTGGTGAATTTGAGAGCCAGTGGAGGGGAAAACAAAGAAATGATACTTGTAAATCTGACTTTTCTATTAAAAAGAAGATATACAGGGGCAAGGCTGAAAGAATGGAGACCAATTAGGACACAGCTGAAGTCATACAGGACAAAAAAATGGCAGATATCTTCTCAGCAGATTGTATTTTTCAATATAAAACATGCCTCTTTGTCCTCTTCAATTCAAAGCCTTTGACTTGAATTTTCATTTACCCGATTTTATTAAATGTCCACATCTAATTCCTCATGCTAAGTATTTGCTGGAAATCTCTTTTTCCAATACTTTATTCTCAACTTTAAATGACATTTTGCTAAATGTGTTTCTTAATCCAAGGACGAGATCAATCTTTAGTTTACCTAATCTAAGAGTATATCTTAATTCCATTAATATTTATTTAAATGTGAATATTTAAATTTTTTTTTTACCATTTTATCTTGTACTTCCTGTTTATTATGTTTTCTTATTTTCTTTGGTTTTCTTCTTTTGCTCTGACTTTCTGCATTGATAGTTTTGTTTCTTTTCATTCCTTTATATTCTTTGGAGGTCCAAACTTTATACATCTTAATCCCACTGTTTCATCTGGCAGCCCTCAAAATTATCATACATGTATTTAAATTTGCATTTTCTTCAAAAACCAAAAAATATTATTTTAATTAATGATTATTTCCTTCTTCCTTTTATCTTATATCATCCTTCTGTAGTTTTCACGTTATCTCTCTGTGATTTTGAGCCAGTATTCCCCTTTTTCACATGCTCACGTACTTAACCTTCACTTGTTTTCCCCACTCCGAACACATTTCATCCATACATCTCATTTTTTGTACAACAGAGCCCTTCCTTCCCGTGAAGTTGTTAATCTATTACGTTGAATAGCATTGAATATCCAGATGTATCTCTCTCTTTCAGTATACAGTAGCTATTCTTCATGGTGGGAGAATCAGCCTAATTTTTAGGAAAGAGAACAATTATGCACATCACACAAAATTATATAATTCTTCTTGATTATAATTTATAATGCATACACACTCTCACATACATATTTTATTATGCATCTTTGGGCTTTATTTGAGGAAAAATGGTTTTTCTTCCCTTGCTGTGGCAGACTGTTTTACATGTTGTTTTGTTAACACAGTGAGGAAGACAAGATACTTCAGAAGACCTTAACATTCACATGCAATGCTGATACCTCATCTTCATTGCACATTAAAAGTCTCAAGAACCATTTGGAAGACTGCAGAGGCAGACACCATATTTTCTTTGCTCCAGTACTTCCTTTCATTAAACTAGAGAGTAACCCAGCTATTTCATTAAACTAGAGAGTAACCCAGTGTTGAAGTTATCCTTAGGGAAGTGTTGCTTTCAAATGGAGCAGAGTTTCCTTAAAACCACATTTCCAGATAGTACAGGAGAGTTCATAATCAAAACTGAGTTTTTCCATTAGGTTTTCCATTGAGAAGCAGTTCAATCAATAAATTATCTTTGATCACTAGATTCTCAAATTATTCTCAAATACTATCGACAAAAATATTAATTCACAGTAATTTGATAGTTTCAATAAAAAGCCAAAATTTTATAAAGGGGAAAAAACAAAACAAAACCTCTCTTCAGCCCCAGCCTTTTTCTGTCAATATTAGCTATCTTTCTGTTTTTATTAAGCTGTTTTTATTTCCTAAAATGTTTTTCACCTTATCCATCCAATCCAGCCATTACTTATCACATTATACCTTATTTTAGTTAAGTAAAATATTTACTGTAGTCTGACATACTTTATTTAATCTGTCCCTTAATTCACTTTTTTGACTGTCTAATCTCTTTCCCTATTGAAAGCAAAGGTCTTTTATATTATTTGATTCCATATTCCATAGGCACCTTCAGCAAGTCTTGGCAATATACTAGATGCTTAATGTATATTTCTCAAAATATAGAGAATACTACAATAGTTCAAATTTAAAACTTTAATTTTATCATCATATACTTAGGAAAAATAAAATTATAAGATAAAATATACTAGATTTTTAAACATTTGCAGAACTTGGATTTATTTATTTCCCTTAACTATCTTTAAGATGGTAAAAAATGAAAATATAAGATTTTAATATATTTTAAGGAATGATATATGTACATCATTGCAAAAAAATGAATGTCTTGTATAAATATTACTGATGATGTTTTGTAAAACAAGAAAACATTTTTAACCCTTTTTTATAAAAGAGTTGATAGATTTGTTTTTTAAGTAAAAAACATATATGATTATGATATTTTGATTTTGACTGAAAGCCAAATACCCTAAAAACTGTTCTGTGTGACTAGTAGACCTCTTTGACACAGGTTAAAAAGATATTTGAGGGGGGTGCCTGGGTGGCTCAGTGGCTTAGGGCCTCTGCCTTTAGCTCAGGTCATGATCTCAGGGTCCTGGGATTGAGCTCCACATTGGACTCTCTGCTCGGCGGGGAGTCTGCTTCCCCGTCTTTCTCAGCCTGTCCCTCTGCCTACTTGTGATCTCTGTCAAATACATAAATAAAATCTTAAAGAAAGAAAAAAAAAGATATTTGAGGGAAAACTAAAGAAACAAATAATCCCCAATAATCAAAAAAGACAACTGTATCAACATCTTTCAGTAGGGAAGCTGAAAGTTTAAAAAAATCATAGATAGCATATAAGGCAAAACTTAGTAATAATATAAAACAGAAGATAAGTGAAATGAAATTTCTTCTTTTCCCACCTCCATCTGTCTGATATCTTAGATTAGATATTTTAAAAGCAGTGAATTTGCTTGTCTTCAATTAAAGATGAATATGAAAAATGAACTACCAAAATTACTGCCAAATTAACTGGTGCTAAGGAACTAAATCTAGGCGCAGAAAAATGCTGAAAAAAATATTTAGTTTCAACTTCAGACAGAAATTCTTTTAGTAAAATATAAAATTATCATATAAAACATGAATGCTAAAATAATGATTTACACAATCTGAGGCTTTTCCAGGTATGTTACCGGCATTTAAACGTCAAAATTTAAAGAAAAATAAAGTTTGTGGTTTCCCATAGGCTCATTGTGGTCACCTAACTTCAAATTCTCCCACATATACTCCTCTCCAAAACATTTATATCAAGAACAGCAGCAAATGACATCACCTATACCCTATGACAACACCAACGAGGTAGAGGATATTGAAAATTTTTATTTAGATGTAAGTAAACATTATCCGGCTTAAAAATCAGGGTAGAGGGTCGGATAGGGATGATGCAGAAGGGAACAGAATACACTAGAATCCTAGTCATAGTAGAAGAGTGACTAAGGTTTGCCCCCAGGAGGGAAGGGTAGTATCTTGGAGAATACCATGAAAAGATCTAAAACCAAGTATATGAGAGCACTAACAATAGGGAGTAAAAAGAGAGCATCTTAAAAAGTGCACAGGACCAGCAGAGACACCCTGAGGAAGGCACTGGTTCTGGGAAGAACATGACAGATTTGTCATGAAAATGCTTCCCAGAGGCTTAGTGGTAATGAGAAAGAAGGAAGCGTCTGATGATAATGCCTTTATAGATAACAAAATATTATCAAAGAATCAGGAGAAGAAAGACTGTCTCCAAAATGCACCCTTTATTAAAGAATATATGCTTCATAGACAAAAGCGCTCTTGAATTAAGAAGATAAGTTGGGACACCTGCATGGCTCAGTTGGCTAAGCATCTGACTATGGCTTAGGCCAGGATCTCAAGATCTGCTTGCACAGCAGGGAGCTGTTTCTCCCTCTCCCTCTGCCTCTTCCCCTATTGTGGAAACCATGTAAGCCACATTTTCTTCCACCCAAACCCAGCGTCCCCGGTCTAGAGAATCACCTTTTATTTCCAATACAGGAAAACCCAATGCAGCTAATAATGAACAAATAAACAAAATTTTCAATATCGATACAAAGTAACTTCAACCGGGGGGGGGGGGCGCGGGCTTGGGGGTAGGGAAGAAAAAAATGAAGCAAGATGGGATCGGGAGGAAGACAAACCATAAGAGACTCTTAATGTCACAAAACAAACTGAGGGTTGCTGGGGGAAAGGGGGTTGGGAGAGGGTGGTTGGGTTACGGACACTGAGGAGGGTATGTGCTATGGTGAGTGCTGTGAAGTATGTAAACCTGGCGATTCACAGACCTGTACCCTGGGGCTAATAATACATTATATGTTAATAAAAATTAAAAAAATTTTAAAAATTAAACAGAAAATGAGAATGAAAAATTTTGAGTATATAAAAACACCAAAAATAGGATGAAAACGAAAAAACTGTAAGGCAACACTACTACATACAATTCACTAATTCATACAAATGATATTAAAAGGTAGTTGCCTATATGAAAAAATGCCATTAACTAAAATTCTGAAATGAAGGATTAGGTATGGACAAACAATAAGACAATGTCAAACAGGGATTAAACAAACTAGGGAGAAAGAGAAGACAAATTAATCTTGAAATTAAGATTGAGTTATACCCTGACTGAAAGCACAGTTAAGGTAGATATATTTTTTCAAAAATTGAAATAACTTCGAAAACAAAAAGAAAAGAAAGAAGCAAAGTGGATTAGAGTAAAATTCATAGTTTTGGAATATAGACCATAAAGATCTAATGTACATAAGATTAGAGAAAGAAGAAAAGCAAAAGAATAGGGCAGAAAAAAAAATAATAATGATATAAATTATGCATATACCTTTTTATAAAGGCCCATTGTGTATCCGCAAACCTGATACACAATGGTCAACTCCAGGGCATAGCCCAGTAAAATGATTAAACTTTAAAGATAAAGAAAAATACAAACCTCTTGGTTTACAGGCAAAATACCAAATTACTTACAAAGGAAAGAAATCAGGATGTATTAGACTTCTAGACAGTAAATAAAATAAAAACTTTCAAGAATTCATGAAAAAAATTTTAGCTAAGGTTTTTATATCCAGCCAAATTTTCCTTGAATGTCAAACATATAGAAAAATAGTGTTAGCATATAAGATATGAGATAATATTTTTCTTATGAGCCCTTCTGAGAAATCTACTAAAGGATGAGTTTAATGAGAAGATTGGGGAAATTGCAACTGAAGAATTGTGTTAAGGATTGATTATACTTAATTATAAATGTAATATTAAAGTGAGATCTAGATGAAGCTGGAAGTATAACATGTATATGTTATAGGCTCAGATAACATACAAATAATAGAATAAAAAAAGGAAAAGAGAGAAAAAGAAGGGAAAGAACAAGTGGAAAGAAGTATGAATTATTTCATTGCCTCAGATGTACTAAATAAGAGTCAAAGGATAGTACATAAAGCTGATAAATCAAACAATAAACAACCATAAAAAAAGAACTAAGGTCAGTATTTATAGGTATTAACATAGAGACAACTATCAGAACATGAATACAGGTCTTTCTAAATAGCAAAAGAAATACAAAACACAACCATTAACAGAGCACACAATGTAAGACATATAGTAATTACAGCAAGGCATGCAGAAAATAGAAGTTAAGCTATTTGACTTAGCTGAAACTAAACACATTTGATGAATCACTAATTTAAATGCAAATGGACTTTATTCATTAAAAGAGACTTATTTTTAGATTGGCTCACATAAAAAGTCTAATTTTATGCTATCTTTAAGAGATGCACTTTGTTTTGATGTATCGGGTTTTTTGTTTAGTGTGTTCATGAATTATATATTTCCATTTTCTTTCAGTCTTTCTTTGTTCTTAAAATGTGTTCTTTATAAGCAGAATATAGTTGGGTTTTTTCAACCAAGTCTGACAGGTTTTTTCATTTATTTATAATACTTAGTCTATTTATATACAATGTAATTAATATATTTGGGTGGTTAAACTTATCATGATATTTTTTATTTGTCTCACATTTTCTTTTCTTAACTTATACTTTGTTTTGTTTTTCTGTTTTCTCCTTTCTTGTCTTCTTTTGGATTAATCAGGTTTTTTTCTCTTAATCATTCCACCTTCCCTCCATCTACTGATTCGTTTGTTGGTTACATATATTTGAATTGTTTTTAAAATGATTATCCTAAGGGTTAGATATTTTCATATATCCAATTATTCGTGAATTTAAACCTCACAATAACTACTTTTGTTATTTTAAACAG
The DNA here is from genome assembly GCF_011764305.1 of Mustela putorius furo. Lineage (NCBI taxonomy): Eukaryota > Metazoa > Chordata > Mammalia > Carnivora > Mustelidae > Mustela > Mustela putorius. Next base: position 9,918,232 of record NW_025422015.1, on the reverse strand, counting down.
TGAAAGTTCCCGCACATTTAACCAGATATATATTGTTTACTCTTCATTCTTTCTCTGTGTATGTTGTTTCAACTGGAATCATTTCAACTGGAATCATTCTACCTGAAGAACACACTGTAGTATTTCTTTTATTGCATTTCTTCTTTGAAAATATTAAATTAAATTAAATCTTTGGCTTGATAGTTTTTGTCATTTTTGGAAAATTCTCTACCAATACCTCTTTAAAAAAATTTTTTTTTCTGTTCTACTTTCTCCTTTTTTTCTGAGATACAAAATATACGCAGGTTAGATCTTTCCACCATTTTCTATCAGCCTCCTCTCTGTATTTTCTATTTTTTCCCTCTGCCCTTGAATCTGAATATTTCTTACCACTGTATTTATTTTACACTTCACCAGCTTTTTCTACTCTGTCTAATCTGTTATATACCCTATAGCAAACTTTTAAGCAATAATATTTATTTCTGGGGTTTCTATTTGATTTTTAAAAATAGGATCTAGTTGTCTAATTAAATATCCATCTTTTTATCTACTGGCATGAAAATACTAACCATAGTTATTTTTTAAATTGAAATAATTCATATAACATAAAAATCACTAACTTCAAGTGTACAATTCAGTGGTTGTTAGTATTCTGACTATGCTGTCCAAACATCACCAGTGTCTAATTCCAAGTTAGTCCAATTATATCCTCAAAAGAAACTCCATTCCTACTAGCATGCAACCTAATCTTCCTGGCCACTCCCCTCTCAACCTCTAATCTATCTTGTGTCTATGGATTTGCCTATTCTAGATATTTCATATAAGTTACTCATTCAATAACTGTCTTTCTGTGTCTCAAGTTTCTTCCACGCTGTAGAATGTTCCTTTTTAAGACCAAGTCTTAAAATGTCATAAAAGTCATAAAATGCAAGTTTATTGCATTTTATGAATATACTCCTTTTGTTTATTCTTCAGTTACTGGATATTTTTATTACCATTTGCAAATAGTGTTACTGTGAACATTCATTGACACATTTTGTGTGAACATATGTTTTCCATTCCCTTGGGGATGTATTGGGTCTTATGGTAATGCTGTGCTTAACATTTTGAGGAATGCCCAAACTTTTCAACAGTAGCTACACTATTTTACATTCCTACCAGCAATATATTAGAGTTTCTGTATATATCCACATCCACTTGCTACTGGATTTTATTTTGCATATCCACATCCACTTGCTACTGGATTTTATTTTGATTATAGTCATCCTCATGGGTGTGTAATGGTACCTCTTTGTGGTTTTGATTTGTATTTACATAATAGCTAAAGATATTGACCATTTTTTTTCACGTGTTTATTGGCTCTTTGTATATATTCTTTGGAAAACTGACTATCCAAATCAGTTGCCCATTTTTAAATTGAATTATTTGTCTTTATTTTTCATTTGTATTCACTCTTATTTCTGTTCCTCGAAGTGGGCAACCTCAATTGACCTATCTTCAGGTTCACTGATGCATTTTTCTGCCTGCGCAGACCTATTGCTGAGCCATTCAAGTGAATTTTTATTTCAGTTTCATTCTCCAACTCCAGAGTTTCTATTTGGTTCCTCTTTATACTTTCTACCTTTTATTCATATTCTTTCTTTAGAGAGTGTTTTCAAACTTTCCTTGAGTTCTTCAGGATTCCTTCAATTCTTTACTTCTCTGGGTTTCTTAAGTTTTTTGATATATTTAAAATAGCTGATTTAAAGTTATTTTTATTTTTTTTCCTAGAAAATCCAATAGGCTTCCTTAGGAAAAAAACTGCTATGATTTTTCTTTTCCTATACATAAACCATACTTTCTTGTTTCTTTTCATGTCTCATGATTTTTTGTTGAAAACTGGACATTTTTAATATTACAAATGTGGCAATTCTGGAAATAAAATGCCCCCCCCCAACCTGGATTTGCTATTCTTGTGCTTATTATAGTTGTTGTTTATTTATTTCATGAATTTTCTAGACTAATTCTCTAAAATATTTATCCTTTGTTGTATAGACTATTTAAGTATCTGTATTCCATTAGCTTAGTAGTCAGGTAATGATTAGATTAAAATGTCTTTAAATACCTAGAGCCAAAACATTTCCCAATCTCTACCAAAGGGCTCTGTGTGTGCATAGGGAGTTTACAACTCTGCCTTCACCTTCTTTTCCTGTTTCCTTAACCTCAAGATCAGCCAGGGGTAAAAGCTTAGGACCTTTTCAGGTTTTCCTGAGGTTAGCCCTAGGTTTATATGTGTTCTTCTAGAATATACCTTTAAGAATATATCAGAGATTATGGACATGTTTTGCACCTGCATTTTCTCCCAAGTGTTTTGTTTAGTCTATTGTTTGCCCCAATGATATTTATCACCTTTGGCAGCAATAGCTAAAATATTTGTCTGTAAATGACCCCAATTAGCAGCCTTAGCACTGTGCTGGTTTTAGTCACGTGAAATAAAGATAATCCTTTTGAGCCAGTCTGCCAGGGGAGCCACCAGGCCAACCAAAACAAATTATAATTCTTTGCAAATCAAGTCCAACCTTCTCTTTCTAGTATTGAAAACCTGGGCTGTTGTTTTTAGACATACTGCTGAGCTGAGAAAGGGCACATGGGATTGGGAAACTTAAAATGCCACAGAGCTCATTGTGCTTACTTTCATTCAACCATTTTTCTTGAATAAATGCCCCCCAGGCCAGCAAGCCTTTGGTTAATTTCCAAAGTTCTTAAAATTCTGACAGTTTGGGCCAATCTTTAAATTTGTTTATATGGAAGAGTAAACCTTCAGAGTTCCTTACTCCACTATCTTCATGACATAATTCTAATTAAAATTAATTAAAGCCTATATCTCCATTTAGCAATTTTAAATTAAATTTTAATTTTAATTTTATTTAATATATATTATATATTAATATATATAAATTTTATTTACATATATATTTAAGTTTTTAAATTTTATATCTCCATTTAGCAATTTAAAAAAACCCACAAATTCTTAAGCATTCCTCTTGTTGATAGGTAGGATCTATGTCCTTTCTCCTTGAATCTGCACAGCTTTTATATTTCTTTGAGCCAAACAACACACATAAGTGATGCCATGTAATTTCCAATAATGTGTTATAAAGTGCCTACAGTTTCTGCCTAACTCTTTGGGGATGATTATACTTAGGGGAACCAGTTCCCATATAAGAAATGCAACTACACTAAAACCACAACTACTAGAGAGGCTATGAGTTGTTGGCGCCCATTTAGCCCAAGTTGAATTCCCAGACAATAATCAGCATCAATTGCCAGACATGTGAAGAGTCACCTTGAATATATAGCCCAGTAAAGCCTGCAGATGGCTACAACCTTAATCAACATCTAACTGCAACCATTTGAAAGACCCCACATAAAAACTGCCAACCTCTTCCCAAATTCTTCATCCTCAAAATCATCAATATATTTGATACCACCAAGTTTTGGGATACCACGTTATACAAAAGTAACTACCACACAATGATATCTAGATCATCAGTAGGTCTGTTTTATTATCTATTTTTTCTCCTGCTTTTCATTTTGGTTATGCTTGCAACATTCTGTGTAATTTTTTATTGGAAGACAGACACTGAGGAGATAAAATCGTGGTGGAATAGGAGGACCCTAGGCAATCTGATCCCACAAATACAGCTAGATAACTATCAAATCATCCTAAATACATCAAAAATTGAACTGAAGACTGACAGAACAAATTCCACAAATAAAAGTAGAGAAGAGGTCACAGAGAAGAAGGTAGGGAGTACAGAGACACAATTTGGGTGAGAGGTTGTGGCCACGTGGTGGGGAAAGAGCCTCAGTTTCAGAGAAGGATGAGAGACAAATTAACACACAGCAGACCATGTAGAAAAGACAATTCCCCATACCAATTGGTTTGGAAAACAAGAGGGACCAAACTATGAATTCTTGCAAGCAGTGAGGATTAAAGCCTAGAGTTTTAAAGGTTAGTGGGCTTGGCTCAGGGACAGCCTGGAGGAAAGTTTATAGCAGTACCTCAAGAAGCAGGAAAAAATCTCAAATAAACCTTTTAATCTTACAACTAAAGACTCTAGGAAAGAAAATACAAAAAACAAAACCCCAAACCAGCAGAAGGAAGGAAATAATAATAATTAGAGAATACATAGATGAAATAGAAACTAAAAAAAACCAAACAAACAAAAACAAAAACAAAAAAACAAAAATTAGAACAGATAAATGAAACCAGGAGCTGATTCTTTGAAAAGATCAAAAATATTCATAAATCTCTGGGCAGACTCATCAAAAACAAACAGAAAGGATTCAAATAAATAAAACTGTAAATGAAAGAGGAGAGATAACAACCAAAACCACAAATGTCCAAACAATTCTCAAAGAAAGTTATGAAAAACTGTATGCCAACTAATTGGACAACTTTGAAGGAAGGGATAAAGTCCTAGAAAAATATAACCCACCAAAACTAAAAAAAAAAGGAAAGAGAAAATTTGAACAGATCCATTACCAACAAGGAGATTGAATCAGTAATCAAAAAACTCCAAGGAGCAAAAGTCCAGGACCAGATGTCTTTACAGGCAAATTCTGCCAAACATTTAAAGAAGAGGTAATATTATCACCACTGCTATTCAACATAGTACTAGAGGTCCTAGCCTCAGCAATCAGACAACAAAAGGAAATTAAAGGCATCCAAATCGGCAAAGAAGAAGTCAAATTATCACTCTTCGCAGATGATATGATACTATATGTGGAAAACCCAAAAGACTCCACTCCAAAACTGCTAGAACTTATACAGGAACTCAGTAAAGTGTCAGGATATAAAATCAATGCACAGAAATCAATTGCATTTCTCTACACCAATAGCAAGACAGAAGAAAGAGAAATTAAGGAGTCAATCCCATTTACAATTGCATCCCAAACCATAAGATACCTAGGAATAAACCTAACCAAAGAGACACAGAATCTATACTCAGAAAACTATAAAGTACTCATGAAAGAAATTGAGGAAGACACAAAGAAATGGAAAAATGTTCCATGCTCCTGGATTGAAAGAATAAATATTGTGAAAATGTCTATGCTACCTAAAGCAATCTACACATTTAATGCAATTCCTATCAAAGTACCATCCATCTTTTTCAAAGAAATGGAACAAATAATTCTAAAATTTATATGGAACCAGAAAAGACCTCGAATAGCCAAAGGGATATTGAAAAAGAAAGCCAAAGTTGGTGGCATCACAATTCCGGACTTCAAGCTCTATTACAAAGCTGTCATCATCAAGACAGCATGGTAATGGCACAAAAACAGACACATAGATCAATGGAACAGAATAGAGAGCCCAGAAATAGACCCTCAACTCTATGGTCAACTCATCTTCGACAAAGCAGGAAAGAATGTCCAATGGAAAAAAGACAGCCTCTTCAATAAATGGTGCTGGGAAAATTGGACAGCCACATGCAGAAAAATGAAACTGGACGATTTCCTTACACCGCACACAAAAATAAACTCAAAATGGATGAAGGACCTCAATGTGCGAAAGGAATCCATCAAAATCCTTGAGGAGAACACAGGCAGCAACCTCTACGACCTCAGCCGCAGCAACATCTTCCTAGGAACAACGCCAAAGGCAAGGGAAGCAAGGGCAAAAATGAACTATTGGTATTTCATCAAGATCAAAAGCTTTTGCACAGCAAAGGAAACAGTTAACAAAATCAAAAGACAACTGACAGAATGGGAGAAGATATTTGCAAAAGACATATCAGATCAAGGACTAGTGTCCAGAATATATAAAGAACTTAGCAAACTCAACACCCAAAGAACAAATAATCCAATCAAGAAATGGGCAGAGGACATGAACAGACATTTCTGCAAAGAAGACATCCAGATGGCCAACAGACACATGAAAAAGTGCTCCATATCACTGGGCATCAGGGAAATACAAATCAAAATCACAATGAGATATCACCTCACACCAGTCAGAATGGCTAAAATTAACAAGTCAGGAAATGACAGATGCTGGCGAGGATGCGGAGAAAGGGGAACCCTCCTACACTGTTGGTGGGAATGCAAGCTGCTGCAGCCACTCTGGAAAACAGCATGGAGGTTCCTCAAAATGTTGAAAATAGAGCTACGTTATGACCCAGCAATTGCACTACTGGGTATTTACCCTAAAGATACAAACGTAGTGATCCAAAGGGGCACGTGCACCCGAATGTTTATAGCAGCAATGTCCACAATAGCCAAACTATGGAAAGAACCTAGATGTCCATCAACAGATGAATGGATCAAGAAGATGTGGTATATATACACAATGGAATACTATGCAGCCATCAAAAGAAATGAAATCTTGCCATTTGTGACAACATGGATGGAACTAGAGCGTATCATGCTTAGTGAAATAAGTCAAGCAGAGAAAGACAACTATCATATGATCTCCCTGATATGAGGAAGTGGTGATGCAACATGGGGGCTTAAGTGGGTAGGAGAAGAATCAATGAAACAAGATGGGATTGGGAGGGAGACAAACCATAAGTGATTCTTAATCTCACAAAACAAACTGAGGGTTTCTGGGGGGAGGGGATTTGGGAGAAGGGGGTTGGATTATGGACATTGGGGAGGGTATGTGCTTTGGTGAGTGCTGTGAAGTGTGTAAACCTGGTGATTCACAGACCTGTATCCATGGGGATAAAAATATATGTTTATAAAAAATAAAAAATTAAAAATTAAAAAAAAAGAGGTAATATTTATTCTTCTCAAACTATTCTAAAAATAGAAGAGGAAGGAAAACTTCCAAATTCATTCCATAAGGCCAGCATTACCATTACATTGATTCAGAACTGATAAAGGCACCTCAGAAAAAGAAAACTACAGGCCAATAAACTGCAAAAATCCTCAACAAAATACTAGCAAACAGAATCCAACAATACATTAAGAAAACATTGGCCACAATCAAGTGGGATTTATTACTGGGTTGCAAGGTGGTTCAATATTTGCAAATCAACCAATGCAAATCAACATTGCATCAGTAAGGAAAGGATAAAAACCATATGATCATTTCAAAAGATGCAGAAAAAACATTTGACAAAGTTTGACATGCATTCATGATAAAAACCCTCAACAAGGTAGGCTTAGAGGGAACATACCTCAATATAATGAAGGCCACATGTGAAAAACTCATAGCGAACATCATACTCAATGAGAAAGACCTGGCAGCTTTCCCACAAGGTCAAGAACAAGACAAGACTGTCACTCTCAGCACTTTTATTCAGTATTGTTCTGGAACTCTTGGCCACAGCAATTAGATAAAGAAAGATATAAAAGGTATCCAAATTGGTAAAGAAGAAGTAGAATTTTCACTATTTACAGATGACAAGATACTCTGCATAGAAAATGTTGAAGACTCCAACAAAAAACTACTAGAGCTAATAAATTAATGCATTAAATTCATAGGAAACAAAATCAATGTGCAGATATTTCTTGCATTTTTATACACTAACAATAAAAAGCAGCAGAAAGAGAAATTCTTTTTTGAAATCCTATTTACAATTGCACCAAAAATAATAAACTACCTAAGGAATAAACCCAACCAAAGAGGTGAAATTCCTGTACTCTGAAAACATAAAACACTTATGAAAGAGAGACACCGGGATAGCCCAGTCATTAAGCGTCTGCCCTCAGCTCAGGTCCAGTCCCAGAGTCCTGTGATCCAGCCCTGTGTCAGGGTTCCCACTCAGTGGAGAGCCTGCTTCTACCTCTCCCACTCCCCCTGATCATTTTCTCTCTCTCTCCCTCTCTCTCTCTCTCTCTGTCTGTCTCTCTCTCAAATAAATAAATAGTCTCTAAAAACAAATAAATGAATACTTATGAAAGAAATTGAAGATGACACAATGAAATGGAAAGACATTCCATGCTCATGGATTAGAAGAACAAATATTGCTGAAAATGTTTAAACTACCCAAAGCAATCTACACATTAATGCAATCCCTATCAAAGTACCATGAACAGTTTTCATAGAACTAGAACATAAAACCCTAAAATTTATATGAAACCACAAAAGACCCCAAATAGCCAAAGCAATTTTGAAAAAGAAAAACAAAGATGGAGACATCATAATTCCAGACTTCAAACTATATTACAAAGCTGTAGTTATCAAAACAGTATAATACTGGCACAAAAAATAAACATATAGGTCAATGAAACAGAATAGAAACCCAGAAATAAGCCTACAATTATATGGTCAATTAATCTTTGAGCAAGAAAGAATATCCAATGGAAAAAAGACCATCTCTTCAAAAAATGTTGCTGGTAAAACTGGTCAGTTACATGCAAAAGAATGAAACTGGACCACTTCCTTACACCACACACACAAAATAAATTCAACATGTATTAAAGACTGAAGTGTGAGACCTGAAACCAAAAAAATCATAGGAAGAGCATGGGCAGTAAGGTCTCTGACATTAGCCATAGGGACATTTTTCTAGATATGTCTCATGAGACAAGGGAAATAAAAGCAAAAATAAACTATTGGGACTACATCAAAATAAAAAGTTCTCCACAGCAAAGGAAACACTCAAAAAAACTAAAAGACAACCTATGGAATGGAAGACAATATTTGTAAATGACATATCTGAGAAAAGGTTAGTATCCAAAATAAATAAAGAACTGATACAACTCAATACCCAAAAAACAAACAATCCAATTTAGAAACGGGCAAAAGGCATGAAAGTTGTTTCTCCAAAGAAGACATACACATGGCCAACATGAAAAGACACTCAGCATCACTTATCATTAGAGAAATGCAAATCAAAACTACAATAAGATATCACCTCACACCAGTCAGAATGACTAAAATCAACAACACAAGAAGCGAGTGTTGGCAAGGATGTGGAGAAAAAGGAACCCTCATGCACTGTTGGTGGGAATGTAAACTGGTATAGTCACTGTGTAAAAGAGTACAGAGGTTACTCAAAAAATTAAACATAAAATTACCCAAAGATTCATGAATCACCATACTGGGTATTTACCAAAAGAATACAAAACACTAATTCAAAGGGATACATGCATCTTTATGTTTATAGCAGCATTATTTCCAATAGCCAAATTATGGAAGTGGCCTAAGTATCCATTGATAGATCAATAAATAAAGAAGAGGTTGTGTGTGTGTGTGTGTGTGTGTGTGTGTGTGTGTGTGTGTGTTTGGTGAATAGCTCTATTGTATACCTGAAACTAATATAACACTGTATGTCAACTATACTGGAATTAAAAAAAATTTTTAAGTTAAAAAAGTTAGAAATTTTTTTTAAAGCTAAACAAGGAAAGGCAGACATCGTGTATGAGAAGTTGTGGAGGAACTGGGTGGTGCTATCTTCTTCCAAAGAGTTTTTAGTGTTATTGGAACATTTTAGTGTTATTGGAACAGATCTTCAACATACTGGTTGATCTTCTTCATCCAGCTGATGGTAGTTTATTCCTTGCTTACTCTTCTTCTTATGGCTTACTCCTGGGTTGTTGACCTCCTTGGCAGATTCACTTTTTTTTCTTGATACTTCAAAAAATTGCTCTTTGTTTTTTAGCTTCTTGTCACTGATTCAGCTTGGTTTCCTACAAAACTGTTTCATACATTCATAACTTTGGAGTCAGCAAATGCGGTCAAAGTGTTCCTCAAGGGGAAAATTGTGTACAGTATATCAGGTTCACATTTCTTCTAGAATTTTGTTTTTAAAGTCCTGGTTACCTTGGATAATCTCTGAGGTCTTCAAATATTTGTCCTTTTCATTTATTTTTATTCTAGACTTTATAGTTGTTTTTAGTAGGACAATTGGTTTGATAACAGTTACTCCATCAAATTCAAAGCAGAAGTTTATCCTCTTGTATTTTTTTCTCCATAATATGTTACATGCACTGTATTTACTTGGTCATTCTTTCTATGTCTCTTTAATGTAATGTCTTGAGAGCAGAACTGAGTTTTGTTCATTGTGAAGTCCCAAAGCCTAGAAAAATGACTAGTGTAAAGAAGGCACTTGGTAAATACGTTTGAAGGAAGGAAAGCAATCAACAGGCTTGATCCTCTCACCCAGGTACATACCTGGGAAACTTGGTTTAAAGACTTCTGTTTATCCTCTTTAATCAATAGATCTTAAACTTCCCCTAAACCCCCACTCTGCATATCCCATTAGCTACCAATTCTGATAATCCCATATTTTCAATATCTTTCCAATATGCCCTTTCTTCTTCATCCTGGCTATATGAATTTGGGAGTGTCATTATCTTTTACCTGGTTATTACATAAGTCTGTTAATTAATGTCTTATCTCTAGTTTTCCTTCCCTTGTTATATCTTTCCCTTACATAGTTTTCAGTATTTTTCTCTAATACAAATCTTATTATATTTCAGGGCTTTAAAATTTTTTAAAAATATCAATGGCTCAATGCAGTCTACTGGTAAATACCGGTAGGATAAATACCGAACTTTTATTTTCATGAAATACAAGGAAGTTCAAAATGTCTCTCAATGATAAAACAAGGACTTTTTAAACAAATCTCGAATGTCCATACTAAAGTGTCTGAAACTCCAAGATCATAAGCATATCACCATGATTTTATGCATAATTCTTGATAGTCCAAAATGGCTCAGAGGAATTAGGATTAAACTGAATATATTAAGGATTAGACTAAAGAATAAAGTGGGATGTAAATATTCCATATAAATACTTGCTGCAGTTGGTTGGCAAGCAGTGGCATTCATACTTTCTTTTCAGTACATCTGAAAAGACTTACATTATATTACATTAAACTGATAGGACTTCTTATACTTCATGGCCTTTTAGAATTAAAGAGTTAAAATCATATTACTATTATTTTATTTCTTGAATACTTGCTGAGTGCCTGCTCTATGTCATGGCTGTCTAATTCTTCATGACATAAATATGTATAAGATATAGTTTTTCTCTCTCTCTCAACAGGCACAGAGAGTAGTGGTTCCACCTAATTGATTAATTGAAGCAAGCACTGTGTTGTGATTATTTTCTATTATATTTTTAACTTAAATATTATTTATTTGAAGTATGCAAATGTTGAAGATCCCCTAATGAAATATTCCCTCATCTGCCATTGGCTTCCCCACTTAATTGGCTGCATATGTAACACTTTCTATATCATTACCCAGACTTATAAGAAACAATAATGTTAGTCAAACTTTCCATGAAGACTACAGAGGAAAGGGGCACCTGGGTGGCTCAGTGGGTTAAAGGCTCTGCCTTCGGCTTAGGTCATGATCCTGGGGTCCTGGGATCGAGCCCCGCATTGGGCTCTCTGCTCAGCAAGGAGTCTGCTTCTCCATCTCTCTCTGCCTGCCTCTCCCTACTTGTGATTTCTCTGTCAAATAAATAAATAAAATCTTAAAAAAAAAAAAAAACTACAGAGGAAAAAGACAAGATTTGGGAAACTGCTCTGAAGGGTGGGTAGGAGAAAGACACTAGCAAAACAGACTTTTAAGGAGTCAGAACACTAAAAAGGAAAAAGTAAAGGGATGTAAATGTTTAAAACCTCGGTTTCCATATCTGCAGAATAGAAATACATATTTATTTCATACAATCAATGGGAAGAAAAAAGGATCAATGCTAGCAGACCTATTAGCATAATGCCTGATGTTTAGTAAATGCTCCTAAATATTGCTGTTTTTGTTTCACTAAAACTAATTTTGTGCTCAAGCAACCAAATCTATAACTAGATCATGAGCCAAATTCTTTATCAACAAGAGTACTGAAGATACCTGTTCTTTGAATCACTGCTTATCTTATTTGCTTAAGTAGAAAAATGAAAACAGAGATAAACATAGGCTAAAAATTTGCAACTTAACAGATGATTTATCCCATTGTATTTTCACTAAGGAGACATAATTCAGATAAAAGGCCATCCTTTTTTTTTTTTTCCAAAACATTCCCTTAGCTGTTGAAATCACGAGTTATTATGAGTGGCATGAGAATTGTAATGAAAAACTCTCATCAAAACGAATAGTACAAAATATAAGAAGCGGAAGTTTTAGGGTCCGGGAGCTATTTCATATGCGTTGACTTTGCAACATTTTGTTTTATGTGGGAGGTTTCACAGGCTTTGCCCTTACCTAAGGGGTGATGTAGAATGTCTAATGATACCCATTAACACCTTTGTCAGGGCTTCCGTGACTTACAGATTCTTTATGTTAATTGAGATTATGCTTCTGGCATATTTAGAAACCCACTACAATTTTTTTAAACTTTCAAGTCAAGTGATTTGAGAAAAGCTAAGCATAAGGCTTCAGGTGGTAGAGGTATTTCAGGAATGACAGCACCAAAGAAAAAATAATTAGCAAACACTTTCATGATAGCTAATTTTCACTGGGCCATGTGCAATCTATTTTTGAACCACCAGATGCCCCCCTTCAATGCAGTCTTATTTTTATTTACATAATAAGGTTATTTCTAAAGTTGACAGAGATCTGTCAATTTGTTCTAATTTTTTGAGAGAAAATTTGCCGGTATCACATGATAACATCTTCTGCCCCATGTATCCAAGCCTCATACTATATAAGGTGAGTTGCTCTAACATGAAGGTTGGAAATAACAAGCCTCCCCCACAAGCCCATGACGGAAAGTCTTTGCTATTCAGCTCATTTTGAGATCTTATCATCACTCACCAGCTAATTAAAACTTGAGCAGACTTATTCAGTTTGGTAAAATATTTCCAGCCGGTGCAATCAATGAAGTTTTTCCAAAGCTACCTACCAAATAGTGTTTTTCCTGAATTTCAGATTTTCAGTGGACTGTTTGTAAGTTCTTTGAACAACTCTGACAAGAATTTCCTCTAAGCTTTGAGATCTGAGTATATTATTTCTGGAGAGGAGGAGAATTTTAACTCAATAAAACAAGAAATTGGTTTTTATTACAAAATTATTTTAATTAGTTAAACCATAATGGTTATATGAACAAAGCCAATGAACATATAAAAGGGAACTTGATTCCATTGTAATCAGGAAAATGCAAATTAAAATTGAATGAGATAATATTTTATACCCACTAGAACAACAAAAATAAAAACAATAGACAACACAAGCATTAAAGAGGACGGAGAAAACTGGCACCACTGGTGCGAGTGTAAGTTGGTACATTTACTAAAGGTGAACAAACACATACCCTATCAATCCAGTTTCATTCATAGGTATTAACCAAGCAGAAATGTATATGGATATGCACCAAAAGACACACATAAGAAGGATCAGAACATTGTAACCTTTAACTGGGTGATTCTTTTCCTGAGGTCGGTAATGCATATGCTGATGAGTAAGCAGTTGAATATTCTTTGGGGAACTCTGAAAAACTGTAGGTTTCCCTGTCAGTTCTTCCCTTTCCAGTATTTATCCCATTAATTCTACCTGCCCTGTTCTTCCGGGTTCTCAGCTCTACCTTCTTCATTTGGGTAATCGGATAGGCTCTGTCCCTGTTCCCTCTCTGTGCACCATGACCTGGAAACTCTCTAATGCTGTAAGCTGAAGCATTAATAGAGACACACCATTTGTTTTTCATTTCTCAAGGATCATTTCCCATTATCTTCAAAACTGTTATTTCTACATTTTTTCCATTTTTTAAAAATCAGGCAGTTAGGTAAATCCAGTTCCTGATACTCCATCTTATCCAGGAGTTAACATCCTTAGGAATGCCGCATTTACTGGAAACAATTACAGAGGGCCAGCCTTTGCTTTTTCAGGATTGGGCTTTTGGCAGATTATTTTCCCTGCAATCAAGCAAGTAAGCCTGTCACTTCACAAAAAAACAAGTGTTAGCATTTGTTATCAATGATAAAATTCAAGCTTTCAAGAAAAATTTAGAATTGTAGAAAATATGTATCTGCCACGATTAGCTTGTTAACATCTGAAATACATAACCAGAAATACTTCTCTAATGAAAACAATGGGAATCCTCTCATATGTGATTTTTTTAACATTGTATAATGAAAGTAGTCAACACAGAAAAGGTTGCATTACTTGCTGCACTAATAATTGTGAAATGACCAATACGGGGGCGCCTAAGGTAGCTCAGTTGGCTGGACAACCGCCTTCAACTCAGGTCCTGATCCTGGAGTTCCAGGATCGAGTCCCGCATCAGGCTCCCTACTCAACCGGGAGTCTGCTTCTCCCTCTGACCATCCCCCTTCTCATGCTCTCTCTCCCTCTCCCATTCTCTCAAGTAAATAAATAAAATCTTAAAAAAAAAAAAAAGAAATGACCAAGGTATATCACAAAATCATGCATGGCTACAACATCTATTTTTAGTACAAGATAGACCAAAAGATTTTAAGGTAATATCACTGATACTGTTTCAGATTCTGTACTGCAGCTAAATTTTAAGGAATTATCATTTCTTGAGTTCTGGTATTGTATCAAAGATGAATATACACAGTAATTTGAAAGGTTTTTATAATATTTCTACCATTTCCAAATATAGACCTCTATGTACCCAGATTTTTAATATTCCCAATGGAAAATACACTGCTCTGGATAGACAATATACTGCTTTTGAGACTGTCAATAATTTCTTAAGCATGTAAGGGACTTCTGAGACCAAACGTTGGTATAGAAAACCACAGGCCAGAAGACTTCTTTACAAGAGAAGTTGGTTGTTTTCTCACTTATTGTTTTCTCATTTGAAATTTTCCTCTTAATCTCCTGTGTCAGGCCCATGCTTGGTTCTTCTCATTAACACCCCAGCTCATTAGAGTCCTGCCCTGATGCCCCTCACGATTATGGATTTCTCTATATCCCACTCTTCAAATCCAGGCATCAGCTGTCAGAACTACTTTGTGCAACCATGGGCCTACCTGATCTCTGCCCATTGGCCCCTAACAGCTACACTGTGGACTCACAACACTGTGCTTCTTCTCTTTACTTTCTGTGTGACCTCTGTTAACCAGTGCATCTTCAAGGGCCTTTTCAGCTCTGTTTTCTCACTGCCCACTGTAAATCTGTATGCCTCTTTCTAAATTTCAGATGTTCTTTCCTACTTTCCAAGAGAGATGAACTCCACAGTCTGATAGATAAAAATAATCGTAGGGAAGGAGTTAAGATGGCAGAGTAGTCAGAGGACACTATGCTTGCCTCATCCCTCAAGCACAGCTAGATAAATATCAAATCATCCTGAAAACCTAGGAAATCGACCTGAGGACTGAGAGAACAAACTGCACAATTTGAAAGAGAAAAGAGGCCACACCATGGGAGGTAAGAGTTGTGGAGCTGTGCTTTGGGGGACAAAATGATCCCTTGTGCTGTGGATGGGAGGGAGCCATAATCAGAGTGAGAGGAGAGAGAGAGCAGGGTACAGAGCATTGCATAACAAAAACACTTTCCCCAAACCACTGATGGGGAAAATGAGAGGGGCTGAGAATTACAAGATTTTTCAAGCAGTGAAGCTCAAAATCTGAAGTTTTACAAGACTGTACCATCACTGGGTGGAGCCTGGTGGGCATAACTGGTGCTCCTATGAACAAGAGGTGGCGGGGGAGAAGTCCCAGAGAAGACACCTTGGTTTGAGGATTCCCTGAATCACACTGGGAGAGACAGTTCCTTTTCTAGTACTACATATGAGAGAGGTGACACTGCCTGTCCAGGGTCAAAAGAGCCAGCAGTCACCATTGGACTACCCTATTCATTAGTATAGGAGCAGAGGCCCCTGTGGAGGGCAGAAAATCTGGATGCCAGCTTTTTGCTACACTTCAGTCTAAACTCCAAGCCCCTGCATGTTCCTGCATCTGCCCTTCTGGGACAAACAAGCACCAACCACAGCTCAGCAAGACCCTACCTCCAGAGGATCTCTGTGGGTCTGTGCCATGACAGGTCCCTAACATTTGGAGTCAGCATAATATAAAAGATAAAATTATGAACAATAATAAAGCTGAAAAGAAGAGGGAAAGAAAGATATTGGATCAGGAATATAGACTTAGAGAACTCAGCAACTCCATAAAGCATACTAACATTCATATCATTGGAGCCCCAGAAAAAGAAGAAAAGGGAAAAGGGGCAGAAGGTTTATTTCAGCAAAAAATAGCTGAAAACTTTCCTAATCTGGGGAAGGAAACAGACATTCAATCCAGGAGGCACAGACAACTCCCAACAAAATCAACAAAAGCAGGTCAATACCAAGTACATATCATAGTAAAATTTGCAAAATACAGAGATAAGCAAAGAATTTGAAACTAACAAGGGAAAAGAAATCCCTAACCTACAAGGAAGGACCAAGTAAGTTAAGCAGTAGATCTCTCCACAGAAACTAGAGAGGCCAGAAAAGAGTGGCGTAATATATTCAATGTGCCAAATGAGAAAAATATACAACTAAGAAAACTTTATTCAGTAGGCCTCTAGGTGGTTCAATTGGTTAATTATGTAACTTTTAGTTTCAGCTCAGATCAGCATCTCACAGTTGTGGGGTCGAGCCCTGCGTCAGGCTTTGCACTCAGCTTGGAGTCTGCTTCAGATTCTCTCTCTCTCTCCATCCCACTCTCTCTCTCACTTGCTCACATAAATAAATAAAATCTTTGAAAAAAAATTACTTTATCCATCAAGGCTGTCATTCAGAATAGGAGAGATAGTTTCCCAGACAAATAAAAATGAAAGGAGTTTGTGAACTCTAAATCAGCCCTGCAAAAAATATTAAAGGGGATTCTCTGAGTGGGAAAGAAAGACCAAAAACAATAAAGACTAGAAAGGAACAGAGAAAATCTCCAGAAACATCAACTTTACAGGTAATACAATGGCACTAAATTCATACCTATCAGTAATTACTCTGAATGTAAATGGACTAAGTGCTCCAGTCAAAAGACATAGGGTATCAGAATGGTTTAGAAGAAGAAGAAGACACATCTATATGCTGCCTACAGGAGACTCATTTTAGACACCTGTAGATTGAAAGTGAGAGGATAGAGAACCATTTATCATGCTTAATGGATGTCAAAAAAAAGCTGGAGTAGCCATACTTATATCAGACAAACTATGTTTTAAAACAAAGACTGTAACAAGAGATGAAGGACACTATATCTTAATAAAGCAGTCTGTCCAACAAGAAGATCTAACAATTGTAAATACTTATGTCCCCAATTTGGGAGCAACCAAATATAAATCAGTTAATAACAAACGTAAAGAAACTCATTGGTAACAATACAATAGGGGACTTTAATACCCTACTTACATCAATGCATAGATCATCTAACCAGAAAATCATTAAGGAAACAATGGTTTTGAATGATACACTGGATTGATGGACTTAACATATATATTCAGAACATTTCATCATAAAGTAGCAGAACACACATTGTTTTTGAGTGTACATGGAATAGTCTCCAGAATAAGTCACATACTGTGTCAAAAATCAGAGCTCAACAAGTACAAAATATTGAGTTCATACCATGCATATTTTCAGACCATTGTGCTATGAAACTTGAAGTCAACAACAACAAAAAAAATTTGGAAAGACCACAAATACATGGAGATTAAAAAGAAAAGAAAATAAAAAATCCTACAAGGGAATGAATGTTTTAGTCAGGAAATTTAAAAAGAAATAAAAAACCAAACCATGGAAACAAATGAAAGTGAAAATATAACCATTCAAAACCATTGGGATGCATGAAGGCAATCATAAGAGGAAAGTATATCATAATATAGGCCTACTTCAAGAAGCAAAAAAAGTCTCAAACATACACCTAACCTTCCAACTAAGGGAGCTAGAAAAAGAAAAACAAAAACAAATGAAGCCTAAAGACAATAGAAGAAGGGAAATAACAAAGATTAAAGCAGAAATAAATGATATAAAAACTAAAAAGAAGACAACAACAAAAAAACACAATAGAACAGATCAATGAACCAGGAGCTAATTTGGAAAAATTAATAAAATTGATAAGCTACTAGCCAGACTTATCAAAAAGAAAAAAGACTCAAATAAAATCACAACTGAGAGAGGAGAAATAACAATGAACAGCACAGAATTACAAAGAATTATAGGAGAATATTATGAAAATTTATATGGCAACCAATTGGACAATCTGAAAGAAATGGATAAGTTCCTAGAAATGTATAAAGTACCTAAGCAGAAATAGGAAGAAATAGAAAACTTGAACAGACTCATAACCAGCAAAGAAATTGAGTCAATAATTAAAAATCTCCCAACAAAAAAAAAAGTTCAGGGCCACAAGGCTTCCCAGGAGAACTCTATCACACAATTAAAGAAAAGTTAATACTTATTCTTCTCAAACTATTACAAAAAATAGGCATGAAAGGAAAACTTCCAAACTTATCCTATGAGGCCAGCATTACCTTGATTCCAAAATTAGACAAAGGCCCCCTAAAAAGGAGAATTAAAGACCAATATCTCTGATGAGGCTAAGTGGGTTAAAGCTTCTGCCTTCAGCTTGGATCATGGTCTCAGGGTCCTGTGATCGAGCCCCACATCAGGCTCTCTGCTCAGCAGGGAGCCTGCTTCCCCCTCTTTCTCTGCCTACCTCTCTGCCTACTTGTGATCTCTCTCTCTCTCTCTCTCTCTCTGTCAAAAAAAAAAAAAAAAAAATCCAACAGTACATTAAATGTTAAAAGAATCTTTCACCTCAGTCTAGTGGGATTTATTCCTGGGCTGCAAGGGTGGCTCAATATTTGCAAATCAGTCAACATGATACGCCATATTAATAAAAGATAGATAGATACAGAAAAATATATTTGACAAATACACCATCCATTCTTGATAAAAAACCCTTAACGAAGTAAAGATGGAACATACCTCAACAAAATAAAGACCATATATAAAAGACCCACAGTTAGTATCATCCTTAATGGGGAAAAGCTGAGAGCTTTTTTCTCTATGGTTAGCAACAAGACAAGACAGAGATGCCCAGTCTCACCATTGTTATTTAACATAGTACTGGAAGTCCAAGTCTCAGTAATCAGACAACAAAAAGAAGTAAAAGGCATCCATATCAGCAAGGAAGAAATAAAAATTTCTCTATTCTCAGATAACATGATCCTCTATGTAGAAAACCGGGAAGATGCTACTAAAAAATTGCCAGAACTGATACATGAATTCAGCAAAGTTTCAGGATGCAAAATCAATGTAAAGAAATCTGTGGCATTTTATACAGCAATAACACAATAGAAAGAGAAATCAAGGAATCAATCCCATTTACAATTGTACCACAAACCATAAGACACCTAACAATAAACCTAACCAAAGGTGTTAAAGATCTGTACTCTGAAAACTATAAAACACTAATGAAAAATATTGAAGGTGACAGAAAGAAATGGAAAAAATATTCCACGATCATAGATTAGAAAAACAAATATTGTTAAAATGTCTCTACTACCAAAAGCAATCTATACATTTAAAGCAATCTCTATCAAAAGACCACCAGAATTTTCAATGAGCTAAAACAAACAATCCTAAAATGTGTATGGAACCACAAAAGACCCCAAATAGCCAGAATAATCTTAAAAAAGAAAAGCAAAGCTGGAGGCATCACAATCCCAAACCTTAAGATGTATCACAAAGCTGTAGTCATCAAGACAGTATGATAATAACACAAAAACAGACACACAGATAAATGGAACCGAATAGGAAAACAAATAGTGTTCTCTCAATTCTATGGCCAACTAATCTTTGACAAAGTCGGAAAGAGGATCCAGAAGAGACAAGACAGTCTCTTCCACAACTTGTGTTAGGAAAACTAGACAGCAGCATGTGGAAGAATGAAACTGGACCACTTTCTTATACCATACACAAAAATAAATTCAAAATAGATGAAAGACCTAAATGTGAGACAGGAAACCATCAAAATCCTACAGAAGAACACATACAGCAACCCCTTTGACTTTGGTTGTAGCAACTGTTTACTAGACATATCTTCAGAGGCAAGGGAAACAAAAGCAAAAATGAACTATTGGGACTTCATCAGGATAAAAAAAAGTTTCTGCACAGTGAGGGGAACAATCAATAAAACTAAAAGTCAACCTTCAGGATCGGAGAAGAGATTTGCAAATATTGAACTCTTTAGCTTCAAGTAATAGGTTCTTAGGACTGATAAAGGGTTAGTATCTAAAAAAAACATATGAAGAACTTAAAAAACTCAACATCCAGAAACCAAATGAATCAGTTAAAAAAAAAAAAAAATGGGCAGAAGACAAGAATAGACATTTTCCCGAAAAAGACATAGAGATGGCTAACAGATACCTGAAAAGATGTTCAACATCACTCATCATTAGGGAAATACAAATCAAAGCTACTGTGAGATAACTCCTCATACCAATCAGCATGGGTAAAATTAACAACACTGGAAACAAAAGGTATTGGCGAAAATGTAGAGAAAGGGGAACCCTCTTACACTGCTGATGGCAATGCAAACTGGTGCAGCCACTCTGGAAAATAGTATAGAGATTGCTCACAAAGTTAAAAACAGGAGTACCTAGCTGCTATTTTTAATGGCACAGTCAGTTAAGCCTCATAACTCTTGGTTTTGGCTCAGGTCATGATCTCTGGGTCATGAGATCGAGCCCTGCATAGGGCTCCCTGCTCAGCTCAGTGTGGAGTCTGCTTGAGATTCTCTTTCCCTCTCCCCCTGTCCTTCCACAGCACTTTCTCCCACTTTCTCAAAGAAATAAATAAAATCTTTTTTTAAGAAATTTAAAAATAGAACTATCTCATGATCCAGCAATTGCAGTGTTAGCTATTTACCCAACGGATACAAAAATACTAATTCAATGGGACACATGCACCCCATTGTTTATAGCAGTGTTACCAACAATAGCCAAATTATGAAACAGACCAAATGTCCATCATCTGATGAATGGTCAAAGAAGATGTGGTATGTATGTATGTATGTATGTATGTATGTATGTGTGTGTGGGGTGTGTGTGTGTGTATATATATATATATATATATATATATATATATATAACAAAATATTACTCAGTCACCAAAAAAATGAATCTTGCCATTTGGGCCAACGTGGATGGAACTGGAGTGTATTGTGCTAAGTAAAACAAGTCAGTCAGAGAAAGGCAAATACCATATGAATTCACTCATATGTGTAATTTAAGAAACAAAACAGAATGAACATAGGTGGAGGGGGTGAAAAGAGAGGGACACAAACTGTAAGAGACTCTTAATGATAGAGAATAAACTGAGAGTTAATGGAGGGAGGTGGGCTGGGGATGGACTGAATGGATGATGGGCATTAGGAGGGCACCTCCGATGAGCATTGGGTGTTCTATGTAAGTGATGAATCACTAAATTCTACTCCTGAAATCAATATTACACTATGCACACTAACTAAGATTTAAATAAAAACTTAGAAAAAAAACTACATTTCCAAGGAGTGTTTGGGTTTAAAAGTATTTCTACAGAAGTGGTACATATCTTTAGTGGATCTTTAGTAATAAAATAAACTTTCCAATAGGAATGAGTGTATTTTCAGGGTCAGGAAGCCATCTGGAGATATAGGAAATTTTCTGATGCTCTGCCAGCCCAAGACATGTCTACTCTGCATAAGTGAAATTCCTTTTTGCCTGTTCCATTGCAATGATACAGAGAGCTTTTATTGAACTCTTTAGCTTCAAGTAAGGTACTTAGGACTCCCAAGCATTTTGTATATTACAATAAATAGCTGAAAGACCATAATGTTGTATTTATTCTTTAAATAGTTTTCCCAAGTCCCTTACTCTTGAAGTACTGTCTCTAAAACTATCCATGCCATTTTCCTGCAACTTATCCCAACACCCAATTTATTACCCAGAGAAACGTAATGCTATTTCTCTGAAGTTACTTGTATCAGATAATTTAGGAAAAAATATTACCTAAGATCAATCCTTGGTGTGGGTTAAGGAAGAGAGGTAGGAGAGAAGAAAATTATCACCATTCAGAGTTTTCCATCCAGATAAATATCTCATTCCCTGCAGTTCAGAAAACAAAAATTCTTACAGGTTTTTGAAAGAGCCAATTGTCTACTTTTCCCCTCTAATAGATAAAATGTAATGGGGTTATTTTTTTTTTAATTTTAAAAAGTCCTCTTGCTATAATTTCTCCCCAGTGATCTTTGAATGTATTCCAGCTGTGCAAAGATTGGATTGACATGGGTGGGATTTCCTGAGGAAATAATTTTCTTTTTCACTTTATCATTGTTAGTGTTTCCCTCATCAATTTGAGAATCTAGCAATCTCAGGTTAGGAGGTCAAAAAGTATTTAATTCATGAGTACTTTTCCCTTGGCATATGGCTCCATGGTCATTAGCTAACACAAAGGAAAGTAATGATGAACCAAGTACACCATCATGTATTACTAGGTATTTTGTTCCATCCTTCAGTTTGAAGAGAATGACTCCCATCTGTTTCTGAGCTTCCATGGTGGTACAACGCATGGGAAAGAACAGATAAAACTCAGGATGTTTCCAAGGTAAAGAATCAAATAAAAGATTGGATCCTGAAAGGGCTACACTCATAGTAAAAGTGAGAATTAGCATCAGACACAAAATAAACCTTACCATGTAAAGGGATCCTGAAAATATCTTCCTATTTCAGGTCCAAGGTCAAGTATAGGGGAAAAATCCTTCTTTGAATTTTTGTAATCCCAGAGTGACCCTTGCAGTGCACTTGAGATCTGAATTTATACTACCTGACTGACTCAAATACTCCTCCTAGAGTTTAATTTAAAGTGGTACCAAGCAACTGGCAAAATCAATGCAAATCTCTGTAGGATTCCAACTTCAACCTGGGTCTCAAAGAAAAATGACCAGCTCTCTATCTAAACTCACAAAACAGGAAAGGAAATAAAGAAATATGGTTGGGAACTAGCAGAAAAAATAGTTAACAGAGAAAAAAAATCAACACTAATTCAGATTTTGAAAATATCAGACATAATATCTAATAGCAATGTTTAATAAGAGAGACATTTGTAGTATGATCAGGGAATAATAAAATATGTGAAGGAGTCAGATAAAGCTTCAAGAAATAAAATAGTAAATATTAAAATAAAACATTAAATAGAAAATTAAACAGCCAATTAAATACACCTGAAGAAAATATCTGTGAACTGAAAAAACAGATATGAATAAATTATCTAGAATATATCTAGGAAAACAAGGAGATAAAAGATTAAAAGACACAAAATTCAAAAGTGGTTTTTTTTTAAGATTTTATTTATTTATTTGACACAGAGAGAGAGATCACAAGTAGGCAGAGAAGCAGGCAGAGAGATGGGGGAAGCAGGCTCCCTGCTGAGCAGAGAGCGGGAAATGGGGCTCGCTCGATCCCAGGACCCTAATATCATGACCTGAGCTGAAGGCAGAGGCTTAGCCCACTGAGCCACCCAGGTGTCCCAAAATTCAAAAGTATTAACATACATTTAATCAGTATTCCAGAGGGAATGATGTAGATAATAGGACACATAAAATATGAAAAGAAATAATCATCAAGTCCACAAATTTAAAATGAAGGGATTTTCAGGTAAACAAAACTTGCTTGACTAACAAATACCTTCACAAAAGGAAAAAGGATGCATTTTGGGTAGCTGAGAGAAAGCCATATATGTTTAAACAGTAAATATTAAAATAAAACTTTAAATAGAAAACTAAACAGCCAATTAAATATATCACATGTAAATATGGTTAATATTGTTAATTATAATGAATTGTTAATACTTTAACACCACATGTGTTGAGGTGGCACATGAGGGGAATGGAGTGCAGTGACACTGGGGAAATAAATGGGTAAATCCAACAAATCCTGATGTTTATGTCTCATTTGTAGAACCAATAAGTGAAACTAAATTAATGGACAAGAGCAGTTTACAGATTGGGACTAGGTGACTAGAAAAAAAAAATTCTAAATTGTTTTTAATGTGTGGGAGGATTAAAAAATGAATAACCTAAATTATTTTAATTACCAAGGTTAACAGGACATAGAGTATATTACTATCAAACCATTTGTGGAAAAAATAATTGGATGAGAATGGGGGACAAAAAGAAGGCATAAAAGAGGAAGAAAAATAAAAATAAAAAATAAATTCATACATACATACATAAATACATCCGTCCATATATACATACATATATACATACTACTACAGGTAGAAATAAGTAAATCCAAAGACAAAAGTAATCACTGTAAAGAATTTAAAATGAAAGATTTCAACCTGATTAAGAAAAAAAATCCAGTTACATATTGTCTATAAGGGAAAATATATGAAGTGTAAGGAAACAAAAATATTAAAAGTAAATAATGAAAAATCATTACTATTATTTACTACCAAGTAAATACTAACCAAAAAAATAGTTGATATATGGCAAAGGGCTTTAGGATTGAAATAAGCAAAGAAACCAATCAAAAACCTTTTTAGAAATGTGGCTTATTATACCATAATAAAAGGCTCAATTCACCAGTAAGACATAATAGTAGGAAACTATGTAAATAAAATATATATTCAATGAAATTTCCTTAAACTATTTAAAAATTTCAAGAAATCTACATGGAGAATAGTATCATAGTACAAAATTTTACTAGATTTCTCTCATTAACATAGAACTAAATCAGGGAAGGCTGTAGAAGGTTTGAAGAGCATATTTAGCAATATTGATCTAATGGAGTTATATAAAGCTTTATAACCATTAATAGTAGAATACAGTTTTATTCAAATGGGGGATACTGATGAAACTTGACTCCATGCTATACGTGGAAATTTAACCTGAACAAAAAAAAATTTTTTTAAGTTATTTATTTATTTATTTGACAGACAGAGATCACAAGTAGGCAGAAAGGCAGGCAGAGAGAAAAAGGAGGAAGCAGGCTCCCTGGTGAGCAGAGAGCCCAATGTGGGGCTTGATCCCAGGACCCTGGGATCACGACCTGAGCCCAGGGAAGAGGCTTTAACCCACTGAGCCACCCAAGTGCTGCCTGAATAAAATCTTAAGAATCTTCACCTCCTTTAACCTCAATGAAATTAAGTCAGAAATAAGAAAGAAGAACTAGGGAAACTGATTATGTTTAGAAATTTCACAAATTTGTACAAAAATCTTATACATGTCTGTGCATGTATATGTGTTTATGGGCATGCGTGTATATATATATATGTGCATATAAAAATATTTGTCCATATGTAATATATACATACATATATATACTTGTATCAGTGGTTGAAGAGACTATGATAATATATGGGGATACTTTATCTAAATATGTGAGCAAATGGGGGTGTTTAAAATTGTGTCATGGTAACAAATGAAATTGGGAGAATATAGAATTATCATTTAGCTGTATTCCCCTTCAAATCCATACATACCAAATTTTGATACTAAATGTATGTGTGTATGTGTGTGCATATACTTACAAACAAATAAATGGCTCTTTCAAATGTAAAGGTGAAATGAAATACTTATATAATTTAGAAAATCCATTTTAAATACATAATTAAAACTTTTTTACAGTCAGGGCATCTGGGTGGTGCAGTATGTTAAGCGTCTGACTCTTGTTTTCAGTTCAGATCACAATCTCAAGGTCCTGGGATCAAGCCCACATTGGGAGTGTTCAGCAGGGAGTCTGCTGAAGATTCTCTCTCTCCAACTCCTTTTGCCCTCCAGCTTGTGCTGTTTCTGTCTCTCCCTCTAAAATACATAAATAAAATCTTTTAAAAAAAAAAAAAAAACTTTTTCACTGTCTATGGTCACCTTATTTTGCTTGCTTCTTCCTCAAAGAGCCATCCAGATATTTTGATATTGGTCAATGATTCGTCAAGAAAGAATTAGTTGCCTTGTATTCTGAAGATTTGCTAATAATTTCTTTATAATCAATATGGATTTTTACAGTTTTCTGAAAAAATATAGAAACATTTATGAAAATACACATTTATAAACTCTATGAATGATTCCTTGGGGCCACTTAACTCTTTACTTTTTGAAAGCAAGTTTCATGCTTCTTATAATCATTATAGAAAGAATACTAAAATTTCCCTAGATACCTCTTGGAGAATATAAGTCTTATTTACATTTGCAATTATTATGGAATATTGGCATTATTTAGTAAATTATTGTGATTTTTTTAAATGAAAACCCTCCGTAGTGTCTCATTCTAACTGTATATAAATGCATACACCAAAATGAACTGAGGAGGCCATAAGAAAATCTCACGAGAAGGAAGAAGATTTCAGTAAGTAACTTGTGACATGCATCACTGCCAGAAAGTGGCTGGGAAGGAGAAGATCATAGGCAAATTTGCTGTTACAAGAGCAATAACCAGCTTACCATGAATAAATGTAGAAAATAACACGAAGTATAATATAACACAAGTTAACAGTTGCTGGTTCATGGTTGTTATCCTTATCTGAAAATATTATACTCAGCCCTCAACCTGTAGTAGGTGCTAAATAAATCTTTCGGATGAATGAACAATGTGTGCATGCATGCAAACCAACTAATCTGTCGTTGGACCATCTGCAACCTTTCTAAATCATTTTAATAGGGGAAGGAATAAGGGAGGAGGGTGGAGAGAGACATAGATTGAGAAAGTAACACCTTTCCAAATGAAGAGGATTTTCCATTTAATGAAAAATCCATTGTGCACTCCTTCTGCCCCCAAACCTACATTCTTTTAGTTGATCATTTCAATTATATACTTTCCTCTCTGAACTAATTAGGGGCTTATTTTGTGTCAAACAGGAAAAGATTAAGTTGAAGGTAGAGAAAATGAGGATGAGGATTGAAAGGAAATTAATTTTATTTATAAAAATATGGTACATAATCATATGAACAAAAAGAAAAGGAAATAAGAACAAGTATATTGATTCTTTTGTTTTGTTTTGTTTTTTTAAAGATTTTATTTATTTATTTGACAGACAGAGATCACAAGTAGGCAGAGAGGCAGGCAGAGAGAGGAGGAAGCAGGCTCCCTGCCGAGCAGAGAGCCCGATGCGGGACTCGATCCCAGGACCCTGAGATCATGACCTGAGCCGAAGGCAGTGGCTTAACCCACTGAGCCACCCAGGCGCCCAAGTATATTGATTCTTAATTTTCCTATTAAGTTATACGTTTTGGGGCAAGTAGCATTCTGAGTTATGTTTAAGTATCTACCCAAATATAGACAATCTTGAATTTTTTAATGTATATATTTTACACCTTTCTAATTTTGAATCACTTTATACATGATATCAAAAGATTATAAGACAACACTATTCAAATGGACTCTAAGAAAACAAAAGTTTTGAAGCTCAAACATGTTTGTTCATTATGCCCTGAGGTCTATTAGAGCTTAACTTAGTATGCATTACTTCATTTAATGCTCACAACAAGTTGGATTAAATAGAATTTTTGTTTTTATTTTACAGATAACAGAGGCACAAAATTAAACAATTTGCCCAAAGTTCTACTACTTATAGCAGAATTAGGATTCAAATGAGGCAATTCTGTCTCTACTGCATATGCTAAAAAAGCTGCCACCAGTGCCTCCCTTCTCCATTTAGATCAGCTAATCCATTCACTTAATTTTTTATTGTAAATATAGAAGAGTGATAAACGTCCTAAGAGGCTAGTCAGAGCCTGGGGCAAGGGAGATGAGGTGACTTATGGAGGTACAGGCAGAGGAGTCTGGAGCAGGACATGGACTCCCCTTTGCTGATCTTAAATGTGGGCTCATTTTTCTTCTCAGCACCCAGAGGTGTGCGATTCATACAATGAGACAGGCTTGTTTGTAATGCTTGGCAGGACAGATTTTCTGAACAGAAAGAATTACTGAAGTCTATTCAATACAAACAAAATACTGAGTAGAATATAGAAAACAAGAAACGCTGCACAATGCTTATAAAATCTGTGTAACTTGAATCATGATGCCTATCCTAGAATATTTCAAACCTGCAAACGCAATTACGATTTCATTAATCCTAATACTCAAATCCGGAGAGCTCCAGTGCTTCCCGAGCGTATGTGGAAAGCCCAGACCTTTCCTAAAGTCTCTCCAGGAATTTCTCTCATTTTACTTCTTGATTTATCATCCATCAGTCATTTGCTATTAGTAATCAACCACCATTGTTTGAAGCCAGTCCATAACAATTCTTCCCAGGCAATAATAAATGCTGTAAAGGAATTGGGGGGACATGACCATTCCCCCTGTGTTGGGCTCAGTTAGGGGAAGCCCAAAGTTATTTTGCCCCACAGTATTGCCAAACTTGAAAAAAGCTGGATCTATTTTCATCCATAGCCATTCTTCTCCCCAGGTGCTCACACACCCAGAACAAATACAGTGGTTTGTCCCTGTGCTAGATTTACCAAGCAAGACTGGGTTGAATTTTTCTTCTCTTCTCTTGGGTTGAATTTTTCTCTCTAGGCATTAGAACATTCCTTCTTAGATTCAGTCTTGCCTCACACCAATCACAGTAGCAGTTAGAAAGATTTCCCCACAGCTGAAACCCTAGTTAATCAGTTGGGAAAGACACGCTGTGAGGAAGTGAGGGTCAAGTGTGAGGAAGACAGAAAACAGGACTCATCCAGTTTCACAGGACAGATTTATCTGCCAGTCCTGCCCAGAGCACCCATTTACATGCATGGGACAGAAAGTTCCAGAAAGGTCTTATCACAGCAGCCAAATCATTCACTGCAATATTGTTAGACAGTAAGACAGTAAGTAGCAGGACATTAACTAAAAGGAACCAAAGATAAATTTTCTTGGAAAGAAATCAAGAGGCTGCAAAGTTTTTGATCACAAACCATCAAAGTTCAGTGTCCCCAAACATTCTTTATAGGCTCGCAGTGGGCCTCCCATGTGCCTTGTAGGTAAACCTTACCTGTGCTTCACCACGCAAGTGGGTCCCTGAGCCAGGAGAGGCGTTTCCTTTTCAGCATCCCACACAGAATCATGACATATGACATAGAAAAATTATTCACCACTAGTTAAAATGGTACAGAAATCTTCATTCACTACTACCACAATAGGGGTCAGCACCATGGCAACAGGGGAGGGAGAATGAACTCACCTCTGAATACAATAGGGATGAACGGGGGATTTACAACCAAGGGGCAGAGTGAGGGGGTTGATGGATAGAAAATCATTTAGAAGAGATATTAAGCAGTGGGGGGATGGGATTCTTGCTAAAGTCAGGGCAAGGTCAAAAAAACATAATTAAGAAGAGGGTTCAGAAAAGCATGATAAAAATTTGGTCATGGAAGGAGTCTTGTCAGTAGCTGAGGGCAATGCCAAGAATGGATCTCACTAACCAGTTACACTTGGGCTTTGAGAACCACACTTTAAAAGCTCTAAAATGTAGAGAGACTGTTTATTTATTGCACTTCAATATTTATTCATCCAGTTTACTCAAGTGGTAACTTTCTGATCAGCTCATTTTCAAAATGTGTTAATTTGTGACTTTTTTTTGAAAAAGTCATAAAAGATGTTGAAATTGGGAAGTATGAAAATCATAATATTTAAATAATTTGACAGTAATTATCTCTGGATCCTCCCCCAAAATATCCATGCCCTTAGCTATTATTTTATAAATGATGGCTACCTTCCCATTTTATATCTTGCTCTACTATACCTCTCCCTTCCTATCTGCATCCGTAAACTTACCAATTTATTACATGGTCATTCATTTAGAAAAAGGACCTGGGGAAAATAAATCTGTCTCCTCCATTGTAATGTACTTTGGTTGGAAATGGTGTCCCTAATGCAGAAGTCCTGCTGCAACTGGAAAAGTCTTTAATGGTTGTCTCTTCCAAACCCTCATTTATCAATTCAGGAAACCAAGATCCAGATTAGTTAGTGATTTAATTAAATTTAGGTAGCTAACAGTAAGCTAAACTTAGGCTTTCATATCTTAAGTTTAACATCTTTCTTTATGTTAAAATAGTCATAATTGTGAGTTTTTTAAGGCCTGTGTAGAACATCCCGGAAAATACCTTTTCCTCCTGCTCTTCTCAGAAGAGACAGGTAAGGACTGGTTGCCACTGTCTTTTGTTGTTGTTGTTGTAGTTTAATTATTATTATTTTTATTTTAATTTTATTAGGTTATATTATTATATTATATTATATAGTATGTCATTACTTTTTTGATGTAGTGACCCAAGATTCATTGTTTATGTATAACACCCAGTGCTCCATGCAATATGTGCCCTCCTTAATATCTGCAGATGACATTACAAAGGGCTGATATCCAAGATCTGTAAAAAAAAAAAAAACTCTGTTAGGGTGCAGAGTCGACCACCCCTCAATTAAACAGAGAACACTCTCGATAATGCAAGTCATACACCGAGGTTTATTTCCAGCTAGCTGGGGTCCAAGTATCTGCCTGGCGCAGCGGGTTTCAACAAGGACCCCAAGCACTCAAAGCCAAGGGTTTACATAGCATTTTCAAGGCACTTTTTCATAGCTACATACATCTCTTGCGCCCCACTTTGACAGTTTAACTTTGTTTAACTTTTTGCCACCCCGGTGTCACCCTGGTGGTTAAGTGAGATTTAGGTTTAGAAGAATTTTCACCTTAATTACATTTCCTTCTGCCTCAGCCTCCTACAGTTTTATGGTGGGGAGGGCGACCTTTGGCCTCAAGGTACTAAGCCATTTGTCTCTGGAAATTCGGCCATTGAAAAGATGGCCTTTTTGTTGTAAATCACCAGGACATTTGCAAACCAAGGGACACTTGGGTCTTAGATCTATATTATGATCTCTGCAAGTTAACTATTTGTTTTTCTTCAACATTTGGTCCCTGTGGTTCCATCACCCAACTGTCCTGATGGTATATGCAGTGTCAGTCTGTTGGAGACACTCAGTAAAATGGTTTCCAGGCCTTCAGGATGGCCATTCTTATGCTAACCCACTCTTACAGTGCAAGGTGCCGGCTTTTGCTTTGCCAAGATGGCTGTACTTATGTCAGGGCCAGACCCGAGGTGGGTACAGTCTTGTTTTTCTTGGCCTCCACACCTGGAGCTGGTTTCTGGGACTTGATTTTAAGTCCCCTGGGGGAATCGGAGCAGGGAGAGTTTAAGGGTTAAACAATAAAGTTATTGTTTAACCTCAATGGAAGCCTCTGGTTAAAATAAAAATATAAAATAGGTCCTTACAACTCAACACCCAAAAACCAAATAATCAAGTCAAAAAATGGGCAGAAGACATGAGCAGACACTTCTCCAAAGAAGACATACAAAGGGCTAGTGAACCCGTAGTTGCCACTGTCTTTAGCTAAGAAAGAGTTGATATGATATTGGCTGGACTGAGGAGTTTCTAGAGCCTTGTAGGATCTGAAACTACTACTGAGTATGTTAAGTTTGTGAGTCCTATTCAAAGATAATTAGGAATGTTAGGAAAAACCTTAAACCTGGAGTTGAGATATCTGTACCTTTTTCCTGACATTGCCACTAACCCATTGGGCAATTTTTTCTTGGACAGTTTCTTCCCCTGCCCACAATCTCCTAATCTATAAAATAAGATGAAAGATCAGTACCTAGCTCCCTTACACTGGAAATACTGGTTTATTTTGTGCATTAAACTGGATGGGTGAATAAATTAGCATATACAAAGAAAGCAGTTCACACTGGGCTGGTGCACAGTAAATCCTCAAAATAAAGTTAACCCATTTTCTGGCTTTCCTCCTTACTCTTCCTTTTTTCCTTTCATCTTGCCTTTGTTACTTCCCTGTTTCCTTCCTTCCTTCCTTCCTTCCTTCCTTCCTTCCTTATTCCTTCCTTCCTTCCTTCCTGTGTGAGTTGGAAGATGAGAACTGGGTCGGGGGAATGGGGAGACTGAATGGGCAGGTGAGCATTTGAGAGCAGACTGCGATCAGTTATCCACTCCTTACCTTGTTAAGGTTTTAGCATATCCCATTTGTATCCTTGGGGAAAAACCACACAAAATAAGTTTATAAAAATGTCTACCCATCTAATAGAAGCAATATTATCTTTAACAAGTCACCAATGTAATTTAACTTTTA
Organism: Mustela putorius furo; assembly: GCF_011764305.1. Lineage (NCBI taxonomy): Eukaryota > Metazoa > Chordata > Mammalia > Carnivora > Mustelidae > Mustela > Mustela putorius. The sequence continues at coordinate 9,886,278 of NW_025422015.1, read as the reverse complement.
AGAGTCAAATCCAGACATGTTCTCTCAAGAATACCTCTAAACATTATGTAGATTTGGTGTATCAAATGTCCAACATGAAATAGAAATATAAAACTGGTAATTAGCAGGTGTAGTCTTCATTCAGAGCCTTTCTCAAAAAGTATCCAACACTTTTAGGACCTTATGCCCCTCTTTCTCAGCAATCCCCTCATTCACCAGCCTAAGTGAGCATTTTAAATCCCATTTCTGTTTCCAACTGTTATCACTATGCTTTTTTTTTTTAAGATTTTCTATTTATTTATTTGAAAGACAGAGATCACAAGGAGGCAGAGAGGCAAGCAGAGAGAGAGGGGGAAGCAGGCTCCCTGCAGAGCAGAGAGCCTGATGTGGGGCTCCATTCCAGGACCCTGGGATCATGACCTGAGCCGAAGGCAGGGGCTTTAACCCACTGAGCCACCCAGGCACCCCTGCTCTTTCTTTTAAATTGGGATCTAAGTCTACTTAGAAGACTGGAAAATATTCCTATCCCAAAGAAATACTCCTGACAAATTTGAGAAGCTGAACAAAAATCATAAGCAGTGAGTCCGTTTTTGTGTAGAAAGTTTAGTCATCTGGGCTTAATTAAAGGGGGTGATGGGCTTTGCTTTCCTTTGAATGCTCTGCAGTCAATACAGTCGGGATTGGAGAATGCATATGAATAGGAGGCAGCTGGGAGGTTTTCACATTCAGGGAGCAATTCTAAAAGGCAGTGCCACAGTTGTGTATAACAAAGTGCCAGCCAGCCTAGGAGAAAAGCAGGGAATGAAATAAAGATGACCAGATTAAAGACCAGACACAACCCGTTCTTCTGTACTGGCTTAAGCTCCATTCCTATGTACATTTACAGTAATGATAGAGCACTAAAGAGAAAACCCAGTGAATGCATGTATGTTGTATTAGGTGTCCTAAGAAAAAGAGTCTCTTGTTTGGAGAGAAAAGGCCTCCTGAGGAGACTGGAAGTAACTTTCTGGAGGAGAGAAAAGGAGAGATAAATAAGGTCTCTGGAACAGAGGACACAGCGCAAACAACAGTAAATGGTTTCTCTTAGTCCCAGCAAAATGTTTGCGTGTGGGTGATTATGAGCTCTAGCTAGGAGTAAGCACATGAGGTCCTTCAGGAATTGGGACAGGCATTTCAGAGGGTCCCTTGAAGAAAGAGAATCTTCAAGGACAAATGGAAGCTCAGCCAACCTTAAAAATAAGATATGGGTATATAAAGAAGATGGGACTTGATAGTTCATATATCATAGTACTGAAAGGCATAGACTTGGGAGCCATATTGCCTGGGCTCAAATCCCAGCTCTGCCACCAGCTGTGAGACCATAGGCAAGTACCTTAGCTTCCCATTTTCTCTTAGAGGAGAGCTTGGCACTAGTATGCACCTAATACATATTATTAAAATAACAATCAACAAATTTATGTTGTTTTATTATTTCATATGTATTTTATTTTATTTAATAAACTATACAGTGAGCCTGGGTGGCTTAGTTGGTTGAGTACCTGACTCTTGGTTTTGACTCGGGTCTTGGTCTCAGAGTCATGGTCTCAGAGTCAGAGGCAAGCCCTGCCTTGGGCTCCACCCTTAGCAGGGAATCTGCTTGAGACTCACTCTCTTTCTCTCTCCTTCTCCCACTACCCAAACCCCAGCTCGTGTGCACTCTCTCTTTCTCTCTAATAAATAAATAAATCTTGAACCCTGTGCAGCAAATATGTCATGCCCTCTTTGCATGAAGTCAAGCAGGAAATTTACTGAAGAGACACTGTGTACAAAATTTTACATTTGAGCATTTTCTTTAGGAAAAGATCCTAACTTTCCTCAACTCTCAAAAGATTAGGTATTACTAGCTTACTCATCCATAAGCATTTTTATATAGAATATTTTATCACACACCTACCTTTAGCAACCAATTCAAAGCAATGTATGTATGTTACTCATAACTTAAAATATAGCTTGGTATTCAACTCGGCTATAAGCCCACAGATGTCTATTAGATTTTTTATTAAGGTGGGAACAACATCAATACAACCAGAACTCAGTAAGTTTGTATGTAAAAGGCCATTTGTCACTCACTCTCCCATAAGCATATGTGCAATGTCAACCTACTCCCTAAAATCCAGCACAAGAAATTGCTAGACCCATCAATTTACCACCATTAATGACTTGTTAAATGACTTGTTAATGAGTTGGTAAAAGATTCTTTCTTTTGCTTCAAGTACAAAGCAAGTAGGCCTATGGAAGTAGTATGTTCCTTGAGCCACAGGTGATTCAATACCAAAATTTCTACAGAGATATTAAAATATCATATTCTTTTACTTGTATTTTTCAGTTCTCTTTCTCTGTTTCTTTTTAGGTTTGTTTTTGATTATATAAGAAAATATATTTTCTAAAAATAGTTCAAGCTACAAAAATATTACACTGGATGACCAGATAGTCCAGTGTCACTTTCTGTCCATGTACCGGGATCACCTTCCCCTTTCATGGGTCACCAGGGTTAACTGAAGGTTGTCAATTCTTCCAGCTCATGTATATAAGATATACATATATACATGTATGCATTTTTATCTACATATATATCTACACATAATGTTACTTATAAACAGTCATCTGCTTAAATAATTATTATATGTAGTCCTATATGATTATGTCATAGTGCGGAAATCCCAGGGGTCAACTAATCTAGGACAATGGATGCGTAGGTTGATTCCAGTCTTTCGTTGCTATCAAACCCTTGTATTTCCATCTGTGGGCAAATGGGAGTTACTTCTCTAGAAAAGAAATTTGTTACTTGTCTTCTAATTCTTGCAACTTTCACCATTTTAAACTTTGTAATTTTATGTAGGCAAATGTGACAACTTTCTTCTTCATGATTCCTGAATTTAGAACCTTTCTCAGGAAACTCTTTCAGACCCTAAATTACAAGTGAATATTCTCTTTATTTTCTCCACATAATTTCATATTTGTTATTTATGTATAATTACTTGATATATTTCAAGCAATTTTGTGAGGCTGTGAAATAAGGCAACACCTTTTTTTTTTAATTGTCAACTAATTGTCCCATGACTTTTTTATTAAACAGCCTATTCCTTTCCCCACTAAATTCCCAAGATAACATATGACAATGCTTTTGTCACATGTGAACTTTCCCTAGGTTGCTGGATCTGATCTTGCACTACCCTTTTCTATGTAATCAAGCTGTCAATCCTGAACAATTACATAAGGGTTTAGCTACCATAGATTTACATTAGGTATTTTTAACATGAATGAGCAAATACCACCCTTTGGTCTTTTTCAAAATATTCTTGGCTATTATATTTTCATCTTCAATTGAACTTTAAGTTAAATCTGTCAAGCTCCAAAAATAGTTCTTTTAGGATTTTATATGGGATTGCATTAAATTTACAGATTAATTTGGAAAGAACTAACATCTTTTAAATGTTATGTATTCTCTTCCAGGAACAGGTTATGTCCCTGCATTTATTTAGGTTGGTTTATGTATCCTTTAGAAATTGTTACATTGTTTTTTAGACCTCTTACTAGGTTTAATTCTCACTGGGTATTTTTTTGGTTTCTGTTGCTATTGTGATTTGGGATGTTTTTCCATGATATGACCTAATTAGTTATTGCTCTATATAGAAAAGTTATTATGTACTGAATTTTGTATACAAGTACCTTTTTAATTTTAATAGTTTTTTTTCAATTGATTCTCTTGGATTTTCTAGGTAGATGATTACACTGTGTATAAATGACAGTTTTATCCCTCCTTAACTAATGCATACATATGAGCATGTGTGTCCCGTTTATATTCAGTCTTTATAAAATTTTGAATAGTAGTGTTGAGAATAGATACTATCATATTCATCCTGACCGCATAATGGCCATTCACAAATAAATAAGACATAATACTCCAAAGCTTCAAATTTCCTGTCACCTGTTTTATTCAGGGGATATTTGCATTTCTATAGCTGCAAAAATAACCACAAAATATAATACTGTGCAAATCAGCAATACTTCAAATCACTTCCATCTTTGCACATTGTCTGTTCCTCATAAAAGCCACTAAGGCTAAAATATGGTGTCTCTAATAAATTTTTATTGACTGACCAAATGAAATTAGTATAATAATATCATTCTGACATAAATCTCTATAATATTTTTTCACATGATATTTTATATCATATTGATAGATACAAACTGATATATTCAACAGATATACAAATTTTAATTATAATAGCAAAATAACTACTATGAAGCCATATTCAACTTAAGAGCTTCCATTTTTTGAGATTTATACAAATTAATTCATGATGTATGCAGTCCTAAACATTTTGCCATTCTGAGTATTATGTGGGTAAGATTTATCTGTGTTGTTGCATATTATTATAGTTTATTCATGTGTACCACTATTTAATATTCTATTATATAAATATGCAGCAATTTATTTTCATTTTATAGACATTTGGGGTTGTTTCTGGTTTTCTACAATATTAATAATAATGCTACAAGATGACTTCATATCCCTTTTGATGCATATGTATGAGAGTTTCCCTAGGGTATTTCTTAGAAATGAAATTTGTTTGTAGTGCATGGGGATTGTGAATGTCCAAATTTTCATAGTACCTGGTATGGTTTTATAAGAGATATACTTTATACAAAAAAAGGAAATTCTCTTTGATTCATAGCTTATTAATAGTCTTACATGAATAGTTGTAAAGTTTTATTAAATGTTTTTTCTACAGTGAATAAGGTAGCTTCTTTTAAAAAAAAATGCATAAAAAACCACCCCTAAAACTTAGTGTCGTAAAACAATAATTATTTATACACTATCATGTATCTGTGGGTAGGCTACAGTCAAAATGATCTAAGAAGGATCAAGGTGTACTTGGCTCCATGCTAGGGGTGGAATCTAGTCTGTCCCACATGTCTCTCATCCACCCTGAATTAGCAGGCTAACTGGTGAAGGTTCGTTTGTGGCAATAACAGAAGCATAAGAGCCAAGTTTGATATAAAAAAAACTGACCTCATAGTCCAATCATAATGTTACAATTGAATTTAATACTCATTTGCAAAACTGTTGAGTCCTAGTATTTTCTTTGTTGGGAATTTTTATTTACTGATTCAATTCACTTAATGGTTATAGGACAATTTCAGCATCCTTTTTTAGTCTGTTCTGGACAGATTCTATTATTTATGGAATTTTTCCTTTTCATAAATTTTCAAAATTGGTAGCCTTCAGTCACTCATAATACTCACTTACTGTGTTTTAAATATCTATATTTTTAATTATGTGTCCTTTTTTGTTCCTAATACTGAGCAGGAGTATTTACTTTTACTTCTACAAGAAGTTAAAAGAATTTGTGTTCAGGGACCAATCTAGCCCCTTAAAGTTGTGTGGGCTAATGAAGAATTCCCAGTGTCAGCTTTTCTATCTTGTAAGTGGCAGAGATTTAGTTTCCCAATAGATGATAGAGCTAGAATAATCACTTGTCCTCAGAGCAAGTTTGGCTATCTGTGATTGCTTCTTGTCCACTGATCCTTTATACCCTTTGGGTAGCTGTGCAGAATGCCACAAAAGATTTCTTTCACTTCTTACTTTGAGATCAGAAATAAATTTAAAGGACTATTTTATCCCGATAGAAATTACTTTTTTGCTTGTTTATTTTTTATAAAAACAAGAAATCTTCAGAGAATGTCCAAAATTACTGATTCCTATATATCATACTAATTCAGGGATAAAACAGTATATTGTTTCAGAAAAAGCATACCAGTTAGCTCCCTTTGAGAGGCTTGTCAAATCCTAGGTTCTGCCCATCAGAGATATTCCTAGCAGTAACCTAATATTAACCTAATAGTAACCTAATTATTACCATTCACTGTAGTGAGCACCTTAATAATAAATCCTCCAGCCCCAGTCAAGCCTTCAGATGACTGCTGCCCAATCCAGGATCTGATGATAGCTCATGAGAGACACTGAACCAAAACTGCCCAACTCTGCCACTCTTGAATTCATGACACACAGAAACAGTGAGATAATTGCTTACTGTTGTCCTAAACTGCTAAGTTTGGGATCATTTATGACACAGAGATGATAGTATACAAACTGTCATTGTTAGAAATTAGAATCTATTTTCTTTTTCCTAACAGAAAATGTGTGTATATTGTCTCTAAATTGAAATCAGTCTGATGCTCTAGTTTCTTTGTGGGTAATGTAATCAGACCATAAGCAACACATTTGGATGAATAAATATGTACAAACCCAACCATGAGCATTCACTGAGGCCATCAAACAAATGCCCAATAGCAAATCTTATGCCTGATTCAAGAGAAAATTCTATATTCCCTGTGAGGAGAGGCACTATAAGAACTGATAAACATGTTTCTCATCTTTCTTCTCTTTAGGGAACTATGAACATCCCACTGACAGAGTTCCTGTGTCTTATGTGCACACATTTACATTTTTTCTCTTGGATAACAGAGCACTACAGGATTTACAAATGGTAACTTCATGTTCACTGTGAAGCAGCACTATCAGCTAGGCAATAGTAACAAATAATATCTTTAGATAACAGAATATATTCAGCAATTTTTCCTAGTGTGAATTTTCAGGCTTTAAAGAAATCATGTTGGAAAAATATGATAGTTTGCAATGAGATTTAAAATGTCTTATTCAAGTTGAATATAATGATTATTGTTAATGCTTGGAATATATAACAATTTTTGAAACGGAACTCACTTTGCTTGATCTACTTTTCATTAAAGCAAGCAGGTGACAATAAATGCTGTTAAAAGGTGATATGTTTAATCCTGGTTCACAATATCAAAGAAGATACCCTCTACTTATTTTTTCTATTTACTTAAGCAAAGTAATTGCTGTTAGTGTAAAATGGAAAAAGTATTCTATGTAATCTTTGCTTGGACAAAACAAGGAACTCTGGTCCATTTGTAGGCATAGTGCTTGAAAACCTCACATGCACTTGGAGAAAAGACTGTGCAGCTATTGAAGGCAGAAATTTACTGAAGCCTGAAGGCAGAAAATACAAGAAGTACCCATTTTGTTTTATGAATCTTTTTGCTTTAGATCAGCACTAATACCTATAGTCAGCTTTCTTGTCTTCATTTGTCACTATCCATACTCTTTGTCTCATTGCATTGATTATTTAGGTTGTGAATTATAGCTATCCCTTCTTCTTGATCCTGTGGTTTAAAAAATTACTTCAAGGGCAAGTGTAAAGAGCAATGTCTGAATACGTTGCATGGACAGCTCCATACAAAATAAAACTGTGGGTTGCCTTGGCACACGTCTTAGTATCTCTCATGTTCTGAGCTAACATGATCCTCATCGGTTTATTTGCTACATGTTGGTACAGTACTGGCACAATGGTAACTGTCAGTTAGAAGAACAAAAGCTCATCAAAGTTTCTTTCTCCTATTCTTTTTAAAATCAAAGCTTTGTCTTTTAGCATGGAATCGTCATTTAAATCTACATCACAGGTTGAAAGTAGCTTTGAAGATAATCCAGTTAAACCTGCTCATTTGTATTTGGAAGGCAGCTATGCTCACTGCTAAACCACCAATGCACACTAGTGTTTGAAACCTTTCTGTAGACACATAAGCTATGTGTCTAGCTAGTCCAGGTTCGAACTCCTCAGTGTAGCTGACTCTCCACAAACACAGGTAGCTCACTCAATCTTCAGCTGGTTATCACTGAAGATTGTTTCTACACCTTTTTTGAACAAAGGCAGCCAATTTGTTTTCTTTCCTCTTAAAACAAGGATGGAGACTTAAGGGTTTTTTTCAGCTTCCTATTTTTGAAGTTAGAATTTAAAGAGCAAGAGAACCAACATTCCACCATTTCCCTGGAGACTGAAACACTACTGGTGGTATTATTTCATTCATCCTCTTACCTACAGTAATGACAAAAAGGACCTCACGCTGTTAAGCAAGTGATTCATCCAGGCATAAAATTTGTTGCGGCGTGTCATGGTGACTTTGGATCAGAGCTCCAGAGAAAAGCAAGCAATTCTATATTAGTCAATAACAAGATGTAATGGTAAATAAGGGGACCTGAGCACATATTTCAATGGTCTTAAAGACACTTGCTTCTTAATAACTCCCTTGCTTTGTACTGAGTTTATCTTTTATGCTTCCAGGCATCACTGTGATCAAACCCCTCACCTCTCACTTGTCAAGATATTTCTCTCATCTGCTCATTGGAGGTTTATCTCATAGAAACTATCTTAACAGGGACAACAGTTCTGCTTGGGTTTCTAAGTCTGTCTAAGATGTATAAGAAGCATTCAAAAGTTAAACTCATAGATATATCTTTCTAATGAGGATATGCCTTACAATGGCATAAAAATATTAACAAATCAATCTACTCTGTTGAATGCCAGTTTTCGATACTCCTGAAGGGCTTCAGCTTTTACACAAATTGACTAATTCCTTTGGAAACCACCCAAAGTATCACGTCACTGATCAGAAACAGCTAAAAAATGGTTAGAATAATTGCAAAAAGCAAATAGGCTTTTCTGCTATTTTCTGTAATGATTTAGGATAGAGATCATTGCATTTAGGTAAAAAGTGTTAAATTCTGCAATTCATGTAAGTGGACTAATGAGATTTAAGTTTCAGGGACCCCCAAATGTATGGGTCCCTGCCAAAGCCAAAGAAGGTATCTTCAGAATTTTATACATTGTTTCTAAGAGGGCACCCCAAACTTTTTACAAGCTTCAATCCCCATAAATCTAAATCGACCTCTGCACCCAGTACAGTGATGAGGTGTCCTAAGGGACTAATATAATAAATGTCTATGTTTCTCATTCTCTAAAAGATAACAGTCCTCTTGAAGAATTAATGCACATCAAAGGACCATCTGTTATCATGTGAAAGGTATGAGGTTTAGAGTCAAGACATGAATTAAATATCCAAATCTCAGCTCTGCCACCTATATTCTGTTATGTGATTACAGACAAATTGTCTTCTTTCTGTTCACACAAAAAATAGAGACATGATACTTAAATGACAGGAATGTTCAGAGAATTAATAAAACTAAATATGTGAGTGCCAAATGTCCATGTGAATGTCATTTGAATCATTAAATCCCAAATTGCATGGGTCCTAAAAGAAGGTTTTATTTAACCCTACCCCCTTCTCAATGTTTGGATTTTCTCTACAATATCCCCAAGACATTGGTATAGACATACTATAGACAACCATATCCCCAAGACATTGGGGATATTGTAGGTATGGTTGTCTATACTCACCTTGAATAGATACAGTGAAAAAGATAAGATAGTTCACTTCTTATCATTAATATCTTAAATATATGGCATAAGAGTTTGGGGGGGTTGTTTTTCAGTTTTGTTTGTTTGGTTTTGGGTTTTTTGGTGTTCAGGTATAGGTGTGTGATTCACATTACAAAGAAAACACTAGCATTGAGGATTGAGGAATAGGCTAGAAATTTCCTTTTGTGAGTACTAAGACGTGTGTGATAGTCAAAACCAATGCAGCAGCACATGTCTCAGCAGGGGAATGAGAGGTTCCCTGGGATGTAACCTTGGACCAATAAGGAATTCACAACAGGAAAGTTGGAGAAGCCTAGGAAGGAAGGATCAGAGAGAAAAGATGCAACCAGCAGACAGTAGTGTTGTGGAAACCCAGAGAGGAAAAGGAGGAGAATTTGACATTAGTAACGTCAAATGCTGAGGAATTATTCAAAGACATGTTCTGGTGATTATAGAACATCATCATTTGGAATCCAGGACATTGTTAGTGAGGTGGTGGAAAACTGAATGGGAATGACTTGCAGGAGCAGAGAATGGACACAGAACGTGTGCTCCCTTGGCCTTGCCTAGGAAGTCCAGGTCAACCTTGAGCAATTAAAAGGATGTTTCTGCTCCTGAGATTATAAGCAAGGATGGGGGGGTGGGGGGGGGTGGGTAATAGGTAGACAAAAATTGACAGATTTGGAGATAGAAGCCAAGAAATGTCATGCTTGCGAGTCTTAGGTGGGCTCAGAGTTTTTAGGTATCTACTAATGCATGGACCAAGGCAACAACTACAGCCAGTGTCTGGGGCTCCAAAGAGAGCATTACTGAGAGGTTACCCAGAGATAAAGCTGAAGATGGTCAGGACCAGCAGTTTGGGGGTAGGGAATATTCCCAAAGAGGATTCTGTCCTGGTTTTGGAGGTCGGAGATACTAAGGATAATTTCCTCTAAACTTTATCTTCTAAATACCCATAAAATTCCATAAACTTCTCTCTACCCAGACCTAGTTAAAACTCCAGTCTTCCTTTCCATAGACAACTGACTACAAAATGCCTCCTCACTAGTAATTCCCATCCACTTTTGATGCCTCCTACTAATGAGTTATACTATAGTCAGACTTATTTTTAAATATAGAAGTCTGGTTATGTGTGTTTTTGAAAAAATATATATACATAATTATATAAATATATACACAATTGTCACATTGCTCTTAGAATGAGGAAAAACCCTGAACATGACATGCAAGGCTATTCTCAATCTGATGCCTTGCCTCTGACCCCTTTCCTGTCTTACCCCCTGCCTCCTCCCTGGTGAAGTTCCTATCAAGTTGGTCTTTTCCAGGATCACAAAGCAGAGTATGTTTTTCCCCTACCTCATGTGTTCTCTTGACCAGCTCTGCCCTAGGCAAACCCTACGCATTATTCAGACTAAACCCAAAATTCATTTCTTGAAGGGAACATTTTCAGTACTTTTCCCATATACTCTTATAATCCCTATACTTTCAAATCACAAGTTTACCATGGTTTATAATTATCAACCAGTAGGGTGGAAGGGTGGAGGGAAAGATAGAGAGAGAATCTTAAATAGGCTCCATGCTCAGCCCAGAGCCAGACCCAGGGCTCAATCTCACAACCCTGAGATAATGACCTAAACTGAATTCAAGAATCAGACACTTAACCAGCTGAGCCACCCTGTGCCCCATCAACTTTTATTATTAATTGATTGATATTAGTCTCCTCAACTGGACTATAAGGTTTTTTGAGAGCAATGCTCAGATCTGGTTTTGGTCATCATTCTGTAGAAGCACAAACAGTGCCTGGTGCATAGCAAACAATCAGAAATATTTGTTTCATGCATGCATGCATGAATAAGTGAGTGAGTGAATGAATGAATGAATGAATGAATTGGTGTTAGCCATGACTTTGAGATCTGAGTCTTTACCTAATGGAAGAGCACAGTTTCTCCTTTTCCTATTTCAGGACTTTCTTATGAAGATCAATAAAACTCAACAGAGGAAAGTCTTTTATATATTATTGTCTTTATCACGGTTACAGAGAAGACACTGACAAAAGTGTGTACTTTGGGAAAAGGAATTAATTTAACCAAGATAAAGAGTTCCGTTAGGGATCAAGCTGAGACTTGTAGTGTGCTCTCTCTTCTGGGTCTTTTCTCTCTGTTCCTTGGAGCATGAAGGCAAAGGAGCTTGATTGATGAGTGCCTTTCTGCTCACATCCTGATGGCATAAAACGTTCCTCGGTAACATCAAAAGATACTTCTTTTAGCCCACTGGCATATGAACTCAGAAAAATTTGAGTTCCCAAGTGAAGTCAACTTTAGTGTAATAGACATCTGTTTATATAAGAATTTATGTAATTAGAGCTGGGGAAAAAGAACTGTGAGCTGGTATGACGGAATTTTCTTTAAAGCTGTAGAACAATCATTTATACGGATGTTCCAACCGTTCAGAGAAACAGTCATCAAAACATCCCTCATCAAAACCCTTTGAGTGAATAAAATAAAACAGGAGTAACAGTCTTGTTCAAGAACATGTAAATCCTGCTCCGTTTGATTTTCTATGGCTTGCATTTTGATGTTAAAGCCCAGGCAAGCCTGAGAAAACTATAGAGGGAAGTGCTTCGAAGTTACGCCTCCAGCTACACCATCTAAGCAGTGAGGCTGGCTAAAGACAGATCTGATTATCAGGTAACGATACTCAGACCTGGGGAACAGACTCGGCCACCAGCAAGGACATAGAGGACTACTACCCAACACCTGTCCTGGTCAGCTCCCAGGTGGTGCAGTAGTATTTACCAGACTACTCAGTAGACAAGATGGGGATGAGAAGAAGAAGTTGTTTTGTCAGTTGCTTTGGTGGACACTACTTCAAATCTGCTTACATAAACACCTGGCTCCTGAGATCTCCGGACCTTCTGTGATAGATATTTCTGGACCCTCCCCTGGCTCCTACAGGCTCAGACTCCTATCTTCTAAAGATAAAATAGAATTTATAAAATTCAATCCGGCATGGGAGAAAATGACTTTAAACTAACTATAGTGGAGCCAAGCGTAGTGGAATGTGGAAATTTGTACTCAAAAATTAGTTGCTCACACAGTTTGCCTTGACTTGCCTTCTCCCTTCTAGCAAAGATCCTTAATTCTAATAGGGCTGAAAAACTGAAAAAGGGCCCATACCTGCCGCTCCACTTCTTTATAAAGATCAACAGAAAGGAAACAAAGGAAAAATCAGAGTAGGCTGGCTTTGATGAAAGCATTCAGGGTATAGAATCATCCCGTGCTTCTACCAGATTCTGTGTAGCCTGAAGTTGGTAAGCTAGCCCTTGAGGATGGGGGCTGGCACAGGTTTGGTTTGTGGAAAATGTTAAGTAGCTGAGATATGCAAATTCAATTTACTGGTAACTAAGGATGCTAGCGTGTTCTGACTGGGTACATCAAGCATTGGGAGGAGCCACATTTCACGTGTAGCAAGATTCAGGGATGCATCTGACATTTGTAATAATAATAACAGCTCACATTTTCTGAGCACAGGCACTGTAGTATTTGTCACTTAACTTTTCTAAGTGGGTGTTGTATCTAACAATATAAAGATTCAGACTCCCGTGACTATGAGTCCTAATAAGAATCACAAAATTTTTAATATTCAGATGAATTTGGAACAAACCTGATCAACAATAACAACAACAACAACCAAAAAAAACCTTGAAACATCCCTTTGTGTCCAAATTCAGATCTGGCAACATGCCTGGGGCACCAAAGAAGGTTGTGCAATACCCAACCTGTGTGGCCATGTATTTCAAGGTAGAATAGCCAGGAAGAGTCACACATTTCCTTTCCTCTTGCCCTCTTTGTTGTCCTAATTATCTTACTTCCTGAGAAGTTTCTGCCTGTAGTATATTGTGGCCATCTGGTGGAACTCAGTGCCATTGCCTCTGGCCATACTGATAGAAAAAATTGAGGTAACTGTAGACCCATCTGTCCTAAAGCACAAAGTTGAACTTCACTCCAGAAATTCGGAGGAGTAACTTTCCATTTGGTTACAATTATTTACAGGGTGCCTATTATTACAGAGTGGCAAAGAGTAGAGGAGGAAGGCTTAGTTAGAGGCTTTGCTCTGTTCCGTAAGAACATATCTACACAGGGCTTGTGAAAGTTTTCCACTCTGTGGGAGCCTATAGCTATCACAGTCTATCACCTACCTTCTGAGACATACAATAAGGTCAGTGAAATCTCCCAGTTGTTTACTGAGTCAACTTAGTTTACTTGTGTCTGATCCAGAATCCCAAGCACAAGGTCCTAAAGAAGAGAGGTATAAGTAGAAGTAACTGTTGCAATAAAAACTTACTCTTATTTTACAGATGTGGAAGCTTAAGGCTGAAAGAACTTAAATACTTGCCCAAGGTCTTCGAGCTGGAGTAGAAGAAAGAATTTGGAGCTGAGCCCTGAACCACCGAACTCTTGCCCCCGGTCTCTGAAAAAAGATTTTTATTACCTGATTTAGCACTGAGGCAGCCGCCCTCCAAGCAAGACAAGAAACGCATGAATACAGGTCAAGGTAAGCCTTTGAGAGTGGGATAAAGCCACAGGGAAAGCCATGGGAGTCAGTGAAAGGAGGGGCAGCTGTGAATTGAGATGATTCAGGGAAAACTTTGGAGTCAGTAAGTGTCAAGCTAGATTAAGATGGCCAGGAGAGAGAGATGGGAATCCCTCTGCTGTCTGAGCATCTCCTTGCTGTCCAGGGTTGCCAGCCAGACTGAGCAGGGCCAAGCCTCTTGCCTTTCATCGCTGCCATCTGCCACACAGCTCCAGAGGCCAAACTCAGCCGGCATCTTTTCCAGAGTTCCTTGCTTTTGCAAAGTCATCCGGAGGCAAGCTACAGAGCAGTGTCCTCTAAATGACGCACAGCCCCAAATAAATGACTTTCCTGAAGAAGAGATGACAGCCAGCCGAGGAAGCTGCTTTCAGGGAGGAGGTGCACGCACGCTCACCTGCGCTCTCTTCATAGGTCCCCAAGCAGCACATGTCATCCGCCCCCTCTTCCCCATCTGGAAGAAGGAGGAGAGGGGTGGTAGCCTTATTAAAGCCTGGCACAGGGCCAGCCTCGCTCAAGCTGTCTTTAATATTCAGTCTTTGGAAAGCACCTTGAAAATAAACAGTGACTGTCTCCTATCATGTATGTAGCACTGAGCAAATTGGAAGTGCTTAATAAAAGCCAATGAACCCAACATAAACCCTGACTATTAATATATATGTCCGACACACACTGAATGTGCAAATCAATAAGAAAATTAGCGTCTTGAGATTTTCAGGATTTCACTGAATAAGCATTACATTGAATTGAACAATGATTTTAATGCAGATTTGTGGTAATATTCACTACAACTATGCATTACAATGATTTCTGAATGCATAATTATTTTGCCAAGCACTGATTCTAAATGCAAGGACAATTAATTTAGGCTTTAGCCTTGGCACACTCATTTAAATGTTTCTAGTGATGCTCCCATTATCATGATAGCATATAACTTATAAATAAAAATCTTTATTGCAGGCTATCATATATCATTTCTACTATAACTATTAAATAAATGCTAGTATTAAAATTGTGCAAATAGGTAGAGGAAAACTTTAGTGTGGGAGAGGTTTTTATTTCTGATGCTTGATTATTTTCTTTGTAATTTTTATTTTGAAATAATTTCAGAAAATTTGCAAGAATAGACAAAAATTCCTGTATATCCTGTACCCATATTCCCCAAGTGTTAAACTTTAACCATATGCACTTCATCTCTCCCTCTATATATGTATGCATATGTACATATATGTATATATGTACAAATTATTGCTTTTCTGAACCATGTCAGAGTAAGTTACAACTCCTTAAATAACCACTATAATTACTAAAATCAGGACATCAACAGAATATTAATCAATTACTATTATCAAATCTTCAGACCTTATTTATATTTTACTAGTTGTCCCATTACTACCTAAAAAGCAGAAGAAAAAAATGAACCCTTACCTTCATTTAAAAAAGTCTTAGTTACATATTATATCTCTCTCAGAAACATGTGGATTAATATAAAATGGGATTCAACCGGGTATCATTGGAGGACCATATATGTGATTGAAACATTAAGCAATGTGATCATTTCCTTAATAAAAATCTCAAAACATTATTTTGATTGAGTTCCTCCCTCCATTAATAAGTGTGGTTGTAATAAATGAATGCATGACAAAGTAATTAAAATTTGATGATGTTCCTTTATTTTTAAACATTTTAAATTATCATCTGCTTCTAGAGACAAAATCATTTTCAAAAATCTAACATGAATCTCTAGTTGGCTAAAGGTAAGTGAGAGAGAACTACATGGACAAAGGCCCCCTGGAAAGAGGTCACACGAGGAGTAGGTTGGCTTTGACCTCTGCCATGAAATCAGCTTCACACCCGTGGCGTTATTATTTACCATGTGCAACCTACCCTCAAGAAGACTGATGGAAAAGGCAACAGGCCCAGTGGCAGCACACCTCCCACCAGAAGAGTGAAATAACTTACAGCACCAGCAACATGGCATGATTCCTGCTTTAGCAGCATGTAGGAATTCATTTTTAATGAATTCCTTGTAATATGAAGAGGGGACTGTAGTCACTGATTTTGGCATAGAAATTATCAGATCACTTTCAGAAAAAACTTAACAATATTTACGCAGCAGCCTTATCCCTTGATCCAGAAATTCCACTCCTGACATTCTTCCCCCAAAACAGTCTCTCTCTCTTTTTATTTTTTAAGATTTTATTTATTTATTTATTTGAGTGAGTGAGACAGAGAGAAAGAGCGTGTGTGAGCCAGAGGAGGGACAGGGAGGGAAGGAAGAGAGAATCTCAAGCTGACGCTATGCTGAGCACAGAGCGTTTGATCTCACAACCCCGAGATGATGACCTGAGCCAAAACCAAGTATAGGGCACCTAACCAACTGGGCCACCAAGGTGGCTCAAAATAGTCTTAATTACAGCAAAACCTTAGACACAAAGTTGTTCATTACCCCATGACCAACAGTAGTAAAAAAAAATGAAAAACTAAAACAAAAACAGCAAAGGGAAAAAAAAGAAAACCTAAAAGTTTAAAAGTACAGGAAAGGCAAAGCAAGTTATTATATACTGTAAGATAAAAATGGGATACAGATATAAATAAAGAGTATTAAGTAAAAAGGCAATAGCAATGGAAAGCATATAGGTTGAGAAATATAGTAAAAATTCGTTTCAAAATTGAATATATAACATGATCTCAAGCATATGAAAAACAAAAAAGGCATGGGAAAATAAGTCCACCTGCTAACAAAGGTACCTGGTTTGTCCAAACCCTCCACTGGCAATGGAGCAAGGATTAGCCCAAGGGGCCTTACCTCCCAGAGCATTTCTGATCTCCGTTCAAACTCACCTAGTCTCCAGTTCCAGGCTTTGTGAAATAGAGGAAGAAGAAGCCAATCAGAAATAAGAAAGTAGGCTCCAGGACGCTTCCTTCTAATACCACAAAGAGTGGCCTTTAGTGCTGGGTGGGCGAAATTGCTGAGCTTGTTTATAGATACAGAAACTTGATGGACAGGGTTGGTGTTGCAAATAGCTATTCCCTGTTTTCATTATGTTCCAATCTTCAAGGCAGAACAGTTATTAGTTTTATAATAATCATTTATAAAAGATTTTTAAAAATTAGCCCTTTGCTAAATGTCTTTATGATACATAAAATGATGTGAATTGTAAGAATAGAAGAAAAAAATTATCTATTGAGTTACTATGCAGCTGGAACTGAGAAAAGCACTCTCACAAATGAAATATAAATACAATCTCATTTAATACCATATTCTATTTCTGTATTTTGATTATATGCCATGCATCCTTACTCGAACCTAACATCTACAGCCATTCATAAGCTCCCTTTTCCTAATCCCTCAATTAAAGCAATTACAAATGGCTGCCAATTTGATATTAATTTTTTTTCCAATTTTCCCTCTCTTTTTCATCCCTATTTTGCATCCCTCATTATCTTATGAGTCAGTGGGCTCTAGGCTAGGCTGGGTAAGAAACTAAGTCTGAAATATCCTTGACATAAGAGAGTACAGGTTTATTTCTCTCACGCACGAGGGCCAGTGGGAGAGAGTTAATTTTCTATTGTAGCTGTCCTCCATGTCATGACAACAGTTCAGGCGGCTTCCCCTTGGGGAGAATTTCAACTCAACAGTGGTACCCACAACTGCTATGCAGAAAGGGAAGAGATAGGATAGAGAAACTGCACTCATTTTTCTCTGATTCAGCCTGGAAGGGACAAAGCTGACCAAAACTGGTCATAGTCACATGGTCCTAACCTAAATGAAAAGGAGGCCAGGAAGCAGGGAGTGCGGGGCACTCGTGGGCATCTAGTGAGCGTCAGGTACCCCACCACAGTCTCCTCTGCGTTCTGTCTTCAATCTCCCCTCCACGCTGCTGCTAGATTTCTCTCTAAAATGCAAGCTGACCGGGTAGGTCTTTTCTTGATTACAAAAAAAATCTGGGGGAGGGCGCCTGGGTTGTTAGGCGTCTGCCTTCGGCTCAGGTCAGGGTCCCAGGGTCCTGGGATTGAGCCCTGCGTCGGGCTCCCTGCTTGGCGGGAAGCCTGCTTCTCTCTCTCCCACTGCCCCTGCTTGTGTTCCCTCTCTCGCTGTGTCTCTCTCTGTCAAATAAATAAATAAAATCTTTTAAAAAAATGTTTTTTAAATACTTGTGTATTATCTAGAGTAGAATTTTTCAAGCCCCTATTATTTGGTAGAAGTAAATTTCTCCACCACTTGATCTGAGTACACACATGAACACATACATACATTTAAAATATTTTAAACTACTAAAAATGCACAAGCAAGTATCTTGCATACAGTTTCTTACATGAAAGTTTCCGTTTCATAAAAATACACATTATTCTCACTGTCCTCTGAATTATATAAATGTCAAACATTTTAAAATATACTAATAACATTTCACTTTTATTGGGTTTACATACTTGGCATTCTAGGTTGGATTTTATTATGTGGTGAGGAAGAGGGTCAGAGAGTTAAATACAGTTGGGAAGCACAGACCAGTGCACAGAGCTCCAGTGGGGAGAGCAACTTGTGCTTGCTTCTCCAGCCCAGCATCTTGCCCTTTTCTCCTTGCAACATTATGCTCCAGAACTTTTGAACTCCATGTAATTTCTCTAGGGCATTATGCTATTTCCTCTTCCTAGAGCAATAATACCCTCTTTTCCCACCCCACTTTACCCAGAAACTTCCTGCCAATTTTTCAAGACTCGGATCAGATATAGTTTGCGCTGCTTCTGCATTCTGATGGCTCCCTGTATACAATGCATTCAAAATTTGTGTTTATAACTTTTCCCCCTACTTTCTTTCGATAATTCCTTAGGGTCATCTTTATTCCTTGTACTGTAGCCCAGAGCTGGCCGACAGTGATCTCTCATCTTTCTAAGATGCTGAAGTGCACATTTATTTAGTCATTCAATAAATTTTAGTGAACACATCATATTCCAGGCACTGTTCAATACACTGTGAACTTGGGAGTCAAATAGGCAAGTCTATTATCCTTGAGAAGAACCTAGCATAAGATGGCAACAATCCTAAGCATATAACATCCTCCATATCATTTTTATCATGTACAGCAAGCATTTAATATTTAAAACTTTCTCCTAGTCAATAAGATTTTAACAGCGTTTCACACATCAATGGATGCAGGAAAGTAAACAACTGGTATTCACAAGAAGCCTAGAACAGAATACACAGGGAAATACTTGGCAAAGGTTGGATTTCTTTTGGCAAGTCAATTCCATCTCAGATCTAGAAAATTTCAGAAGCCTGAGAACCATTTCTTCTCCCAGAATTCTTTGCCAGCAGGATTCCTTAAATGAAGGTTGCTTCCCCTGACCATAACTATTTGGTATTAGAAGGGATTCTGGGAAGTTGACCATAAGATTTAGGCACCTAGGACTGTTTATCTAACCTAGTTAGATTTGAAGGAAATGATGACTTCAGTGCCAGAAGAAATATGAATATTGATCATTCACAGCATGCAAGTGCCAAAGTACTTAGTTAAATTATCAACTGTAGTTTCCAGGAAGATAATACCTACTAAAAACCTCATTTGTCAACAGAAGCTAGCCCTCTCCCCTATCTGATGGGGCTGCCACCCCCATAACTGAAAACCTTCTAATGGCCTCACTTGATTCATAGGGACAGGATGGGCTATGATGTAGTAACAACAACTGTAAGACTTTAGTGACTTAATATAACAAGAGTGTATTTCTCTTTCATGGTACCTGTCCCGTGCAGATAGCAGGGACTTTGTTCCACACAGACGTTTACAGCCCAGATTAGTTGAAGCTCAAGCAACTTGTAGGGGGGCTGGTGGAGCACATGGTAACCATTGATGGGGAAGAGGCAAAGGGAGATGCCCAAACCAGCTCTCAAACACCTCAGCCTAAAAATATCACATAGTCCTCCTTGTTAGTTCACAGCCTCAGGAAATCAGAAATCTAAAACCAGCTCCTTACAAGGAGGGCAGGGAGAGACCAAAGGAAGAGGGAGACCACTCCAGATTGGTAGGTGGCAGGTTTAATAAGCAAGGGAACTTACTCATGAGGCTTGTCTCAGGTGGCCACAAGATGAGTAGATCTCCTCACTCACATGCCAAAATCTTAAAAGTTTATATAGTGGCTTTAACTGGGTTTGGTTATATATGCTGTCCAGGTGATCCCAACACTACCTTACTATCTCAAGGGTGGGTCACTGGGCAGCTCCCACTTGCAGAACAGTAGGCAGAGGGTACATTCCAAGGACAGGGAAGGGGATGAGGAGTATCTGATTGCCCAAGTTCAGCTCGTGGGCCAACCAAAGGTCATGTCCTCACAGTGACCTCTTCCAACACTTCTGTTCATAGCACATTTACCAGAACTAGGAACACCATTGTTGCAAGGAGACTAAAAAGTGTGATAGGGCATGTAGTTATTTGGTGAGAAAAAAATATCTCTTCCACATCACCAGAAGCAGTTTCCTTACAAGGGAGTAAAACTGTTTCTCTGGACCTACCTACAGCCCTCCAAACTGCCTCTGGGTTCCATAACTAGAGTCAGATACCAGCAAACCTCAAAGCCTTGATTACAAATTTCAACCAAAGAGAAACAGGTTATAGGTGGAAATAATTAAAAGATTATGTCAAACTATATTAAAAAAAAAATATAGGGAGTATGATAGCAATGAACTCTAAGTGTAGTAGACCAGGCAAGAACAAACATGATGTACTAAGTCAAATTTGTTGATATACGTACATTTACTTAAAAAAAATGTGGATTCAGTGTGTTAACTGAAACAGCCAGATATTTTTAACAATTTTCTGTAATTTTTTTTCTTTGATACCTGGATTCAACCATAATTTTCTTCAATAAAAAGAGCAGTATTTCTCAACCAGGGAATATTTTGCTCCCCTGGATCTTCCTCATGGGCCATTTATCAATGTCTCGAGATAATTTTGATTGTCATAAATGGAAGGGAGGAGCTACTGGCCTCTAGTTGGCAGAGGCCAGGGATGTTGATAAATATCCTGCAATGCACATGGTAGCAAACACAACAGAGAATTCTTTGATCCAAAATATCAATCATGACAAGGTTGAAAAATCCTAATTATAGAGAAATTTGGAAGGTTAGTGAAATTGGGAAGCAATGAAGAGGTTAGAGTAGATTTATCATGGAGAGCACTTATTTATTTCTAACCATGTCCCCTAGGATGGCCCAGAAGACACTGCCTACTCCAAGGCATTAAGGAATACATTGCTGGGAGCATGGAATATTTGGTAAAGCTCTGCACGGGATGTCTTCTGACAACTGGCAATGACAAAGGGACAGATTGCCACTGAGAGGGGCTTCCTTTTTTTGTCGTTGTTGGGTTTTTTTGTTTGTTTTTTTTTTTAGATTTTATTTATTGATTTGACAGACAGAGATCACAAGCAGGCAGAGAGGCAGCCGGGGGGGGGGGGAAGCAGGCTCCCTGCCGAGCAGAGAGCCCGATGTGGGGCTCGATCCCAGGACCCTGGGATCACGACCTGAGCTGAAGGCAGAGACTTTAACCCACTGAGCCATCCAGGTGCCCCTGCATCAGTGTAGATGATGGGATCCTGTAGTGCAGTTGTCACTTGATAGCCAGAGAAAGAGAGGGCATGTGTATGGATGGGGCAGCAGGACTGGGGCAATAATCGGGGATCTGGTCGTGACTACAACAGATTGTGGTGTCTAGGACTGAAATTGATGAGCAGCCTACTAAAATAATTACATAGTTTGTAGACACCAAAAATTCGAGCTACTGTAAACACAGCTGAGATTGAGGCCCCAGTTTTTCCAGCCTTTCACCAAATTCTCACATTAGAGCAAGGCTCCCTTGAGGAAGGAACCAAAGGCACTGCCACATGTTTACAAAGTAGGCTGTATAAATGGCCTCCTAGGCTTCCCAAAGGAACTTGCATCCATTTCCCAAGGGACTATGCATAGGTGAAAGGGGACATACTAATATTTTTGAGGTTTCTTGAGCATTGGCCCTGAACTGACACTCAAACACTTAATGATCCAATGTTAGTAGTTGTTAATCAGAGTGGAGTTTCACAGAGCCCAGTTATAACTCCCTTTCCTAATGGGATAGCCAACCAAATGTTACTGTATTCCCAGGACAACAGCAGTGACTACTGCCACCATCACTGACTTGCAAGCTGCATGGATGGTGATTCCTAGCACAATGCCATTAACTCACCTAACTGAACGTATGAATGAGTTTTTGATATTGATGGTGAAGTATCATAAATCCAATCAGGTGGTGACTGCAATTATAGCTATTGTTCTCCAGGCAAAGTCCTGGAGAAGGTGAAAGAATTTCCAGGAGAGGAACTAAACCTGTAACCAAGTAGAATATTTCAGAGACCTGACTAGAAACTCTCCTTGGCTTTCTGAGGACCTACAAACCTAGATCAACTAAGAGCCCAGTCCATACCTAGTGATAAAATTGAGGGGTATGGATGGTCAGAAAACAATAGTTATCCCTAAAATCATAGTGAGGACAGAACAACAGAAAGCATCAAAGAGATTAATGCCACTTTAAATTTGTACCACCATTGTAGGACTGTGAGAACATAGGGCTCACTTAAGTGTATCTCATGTGTATCCAGAGATTCTCTCACCTCTGGATACACATGAGATACACTTAAGTGTATAATAAATAAATATATATGTATAGAGTCTCTGGGAGGATGTAATAGGGAATGATGTGGCCAAATAAGAAAAACCAGGAAATAGGGCCACCTGGGTGGCATAATTGGTTCAGTGGCCAGTTCTTGGGATTCTTGGTTCAGCTCAGTTCTTGATCTTGGGGTCATGAATTCAAGCCCTGCACTAGACTCCGTGTTCAGTGGGGAGTCTGCTTAAGCTTCTTTCTCCCTCCCCCTCCCCCCCACCCCCAGCCTGCTCATGCATGCATGCTCTCAAATAAATACATAAATCGAAGGGAAGGAAGGAAGGGAGGAAGGAAGGAAGGAAGGGAGGGAAGAAGAAAAAAAAAAAATAAGCAATGAACTTTGGTTCCAAAGGTCTGCACTTCAGATAGCCTTGTCTCCCAGGAAGGGGCATAAAAGGGTTGACTTAGGTAAGTAGTAATGTATACCTATCTAAAGGAACCCTGTGCTTGGGGGGTCCCCAAGGAATATCTCGTGTTATTATAAACAGAGCTGCCCAGAAGTGACATTCCCAGAGACTTTATTATTTTCATATAACCCATTATCACAAGCAACAGAGCTTCAAAAGGCATAATGTAGGAACTATTTAAATGGCAATAGATATAAATTATGTCTGTCATTGCAAAAACACTACCTAATTTATATGATTGGTAGGCAATATCTTTAATATGCTCACTTCAGCGGCATCTGTGGAAGGGAGACAATGAAGCACTAAGTGGATAGTGTATTATCCCCCAGAGTCAGGCAGGCACTTAAAGATGCACATTAAAAAATTCCATGTCCTATTTGGACAGAAATATGGGTCTTCTAGGATTATGGTGGATTATCATAAACCCATTAGGTGGTGTCTCTTACAGAATCATGTGCTACACTACCCCAATTAGATTTCTACACCATCTATGAGATACAAAAGTAAAACTTGGAACACTCACTTTATAAGAAGTCATTTTGGCATCCTGTGGAGAAGTCCCTGAGGCCACTCCAACTGATAAACCACTTTAAAGATTTACCTACTATTTTCATGTAGATACAAAGCCCATAAACCATAACACTAACTCAGTGTTTCTCCAAAGGCTTGAAGGACTTTGTAAATTGTCTTAAAATCACAACTTACTACTAAAGAATGACCTAACATGAAGGTAAATATGGTAATGAACCATATATCATTTTTCCAATATCCTAGTTACTTACATTAGAAGGTTTTGGTTAGGATAAAGGTCAGCGTTTTGTGTTCTCAGCAAGAGAACTTCAGCTGATTCCAGAGAAGTGGAGAAATGTACTTTGTTATTGGTGTCATTTATTTTGGGCACCTTGAGTTTTAGACTTCATTCCAAAATGGACTCATCTTGTCATTTAATAACATCCTACCGTTCTAGCTGCTCAGCCAATTCTGAGAAAGGACTAATCCATTTCAGCATCAGCAGCAAGATGGACACTCTAGTAGAGCAGATGTGCACTTTTCTCTGTAATTACTTTCAGCTCTTGCTTTGCCCTTTACTGTCTGTTTGAAATTTAACCTTAATGGAATCAAAATGGCATTTACCCAGGGATCAGCTCTAGTTTTGTATAAAACTCACAAAAACAAAGGTTATAACATAGTAAGTCTACTAATCACTTTCTGTGACTAAAATTGACTAAAGGGCTTCTTTGAGTAGAAGAAATTAGGAATACCACATATTTATCTTAAGGTAGAAGACAATCATTCCTCTTCTCATTTTGCCCCGGGCCATCAACCACCATGTTAGCCTATACTATGTCCAGGGCTCTGACACAGCATAAAGGATGGCCCATGCTATTGAAACAAATGATGTAACTATGAGATGCTAACCTGATAATCGAAGGTAGAGACTAAGTTGGCTGCTGGAAAGGTGGGGCTAGAGAATCAAAGAACGTTACAGATGGAGTGTCTAAACACAGCAAACATGGAATCAAGAAGTGTTCCAAATCTTCCGTACTCCGCTGCCAGAGCCCAGACTTAGATGAGAACTAAATGCTCATTTTCTTTTTAACAATAATAGCTAGATTTGCTTACTCAAGTACTTTACAAATGTTGCAGGAGGAAAAAAAAATTATTATTTAAATAGCCAGCTCCTGAATTTCTACTAAAAGAATTGTTTTCCTCTGGAGGAATCTGATTAAGTGA
Source organism: Mustela putorius furo (assembly GCF_011764305.1). NCBI lineage: Eukaryota > Metazoa > Chordata > Mammalia > Carnivora > Mustelidae > Mustela > Mustela putorius. Next base: position 9,861,555 of record NW_025422015.1, on the reverse strand, counting down.
TTGGGGGGAAAGCTCCAATTAAGGCTCTGTTTTTGAGTGTCTTCTAGACTTCAGAGGAGAAAGCTTCCTTACATAATCCACCATGGAGATTTGACTCCAGCAAGTGAACAGGAGAAAGAAGAGATGAGAGGGAGGGAGGAGAAGCAGCTTGGAGAGAGACTCAAGACTCCAAGAATGTGAATTTCAGCAGAACAATAGGGTGGGAGGGGTGCTGCTGACTATTGCTTCCAGGTTGTTGAAATTGCTGATATAACCTCCCCTCTCCACTGCACTCTTCTCCTTACCAATTTTCCACAAAAATCATTGAACAATTTTTTGATGGTGGTTTTTTAGTTATATTTTAATTTTTTAAAGTTTTTTATTTTTTATTTTATTTTTTATTTTTTTAAGGAAGCCACAGAAAGAAGAGAGGTCCCTTAGAGTGAGTACAGGGTACACAGAAGCCGCTACAGAGCACACAGAAGAGGGAAACCAAGTGACTGAAGAATATAAAATCCAAGGGGGTAAAGAGATTTGGAGAAAACTTTTAGACTTTTGAATATTATAAAACCAACAAAAGTGTAAGCCATATTGCCTTAGAACTTGATAGGCAGGTAGGTCTCAGGTTGACATCTAAGTAGAGAAACCATCTCATTCAATCCTCATAATAATCTGTATGAGGAAGATTCTGCTATTAGCTGCATTCTGCAGATGAGGAAATTCAGACCCAGAATCATCTCTAAAGTCACATACCTAGCAAGTGGCAAAGCAGGATTATAATACTAAGTCTAACTACTGGGGGCATAATCTCAACCAGTATAATACAAACTTTTTGTCTCATATTTTGAGACTGTATGAGTCCTTACACAGCCAAACCCTACCCATCCCTTAAGATTCATTTTTCCTCTCCCAAACTACACTGATGTCTCCCACTCAGAATTCCACATCCCTTATAGACTGTTTAAAGTTCTTTCCCTTCAACATATAAACATAATCAGATCTTGCCCATTTTTATAACAAGGTATCTTCTTCAACTATGTTTTCCTAATTCCATTTGTTTCTAATCAACTGCCTTGAAATGCTGCCTGTACTTTCTGCCCTCTTATTTATTCACTTTTCTGCCTATTGTTCCACCCTGCTCTGTGATATCCTCCTAATCCCAATACTCAACAGTCACCGTCAGCCTTCACCTCAAAAATTGTTTCCTCTGTAGCATCTGACACTGTTCACAAGGACCCACCTCCTCCTCTGTGACATCTTAGACTTGGCTTCATACTTGCATACTCCATCTATCTCCTTCCTATATTCCTCTTTTTTCAGCCATTCCTAAGATGCTCATGTGCCCATTGGTTTCTGCTGTTCTTAATTTCTACATGGGTACTAATCCTAGAGTCATCAAATAAGCCTCATATGCCCGTAAGGGAGCCTCCTATAATGACTACAAATTATTTTGTATATGTACATATTTTTCTGAGCAAAGGATTCTCTCATTCAGTATTATTTATTTCCATCAATATTTGTGGAGGATCTTCATTGTGTTAGGTGCTCTTCTAGGTTCTTGAAATAAAGCAACTTAAAAGGAAAAAAAAAATAGAAGAAAAGACCCAAAGTGACAAATATAAGAAAGGGAACAGAGAAAATGTCCAGAATTGACAAAAAAAAAAGTGAAAAATGACACTAAACACTGATCTATCAATAATGACTCTGAAGTAAATGGACTAAATGCTCTAAGCAAAACACACAGGATTTCAGAGTGAATTAAAAAACAAGAGCCATGTATATGCTGACTACAAGAGACTCATTTCAGATCTAAAGACACCTGCAGATTGAAAGTGAGGGGATAGAAACCATTTATCATGCAAATGGATTTCAAAAGAAAGCCAGAGTAGTGATACTTACATCAGAAATACTAGATTTTTTTTTTTTAATTAAGTAGGCTCCACAACCATCATGGAGCCCAGTGTAGGGCTTGAACTCGTGACCCAGAGATCAAGACCTGAGCTGAGATCAATAGGTGGACACCTAAGTGATTGAGCCACCCAGACACCCCAGACAAACTGATTTTTTTTTAGATATTTATTTATTTATTTATTTATTTATTTACTTTGGGGATGGGGTGGTGGAGGAAGAGGGAGAGAGAAAGCCATGCCTACTCTGGGCTGAGCACAGAGCCTGACATACGGCTTGATCTCACAACTTTGAGATCAGACCTGAGTTGAAACCAAAAGTTAGACACTTAACTGACTGTACCACCCAGGAGCCCCCAAACAAAACTAGATTTTAAACCAAAGACTGTAACAAGAGAGGAAGAAGGATATATCATAAAAAGGGGACTATCCAACAAGAAGATCTAACAATTGTAAATACTTATGCCCCCAACTTGGGAACACCCAAATATATAAAACAACTAATAACAAACATAAAGGAACTCATTGAGAATAATACAATAATAGCAGGGGATTTTGACACCCCACTTACATCAGTGGATAGATCACCCAAACAGAAAATCAACAAGGAAACAATGGCTTTGAAAGAAACACTGGACCAGATGGACTTAGTAGATATATTCAGAACATTTCATTTGACAGCAGCAGAATACACATTCTTTTCAAGTGCACATGGTACATTCTCCAAAATAGATCACAAACTAGATCACAAATGAGACCTCAAAATATACAAAAAGATTAATACCACACCATGCAGCTTCTCTGACCACATGCTATTAAACTTGAAGTCAACCACAAGAAAAAAATTTGGAAAGACCACAAATACACAGAGGTTAAAGAACATGCCACTAAAGAATGAAAGGGTCAACCAGGAAATTAAAGAAGAAATAGTGAAAATGAAAATCAACAGCCCAAAACATTTTGGATGCAGCAAAAGCGACCATCAAAGGGAAGAATATAGCAAGACAAGTCTACCTCAAGAAGCAAGAAAAATCGCAAATAAGTACCTAAACTTACCCTTAACATAGCTAGAAAAAGGAGGTCTAAAACCAGCAGACGAAGAGAAATAAATGATACAAAAACTAAAAAACAAAACAACAACAAAGTAGAGCAGACCAATGAAACCAAAGCTAGTTAGAAAAAATTAATAAAATAGATAAAGACCTAGTCAGACTTACCAAAAAGAAGAAAGACTCAAGTAAACAAAATCACAAATGAGAGAGAAGAAATAACAATGAACACCTCAGAAATACAAAAAATTAGAAGAGAATATTATGAAAATTATACAGATTATACAAAAAAAATTATACTAATTGGGCAATCTGGAAGAAATGGATAAATTCCTAGAAATGTATAAACTACTAGAACTGAAATAGGAAGAATTAGAAAACTTGGACAGAATGATAACCAGCAAAGAAATTAAATCAATAACCAAAAATCTCCCAACAGGGGCACTTGGGTGGCTCAGTCAGTTGAATATCTGCCTTTGGCTCAGGTCATGACCCTGGAGTCCCAGGACTGAGTCCCACATCAGGCTCCCTTCTCAGCAGGGAGTCTGCTTTTCCCTTTGCCCTTCATTTCTCTCTCTATTGCACTCTCTCTCATTCAAATAAGTAAATAAAATCTTAAAAAAAAAAAAAAATCTCCCAACAAAGTCCAGAGCCAGATAGATTCACAGGTGAATTCTAACAAACATAAAAGAAGAGTTAATACCTATTCTTCTCAAACTATTCCAAAAAATGGACAAGAAAAACTTCTAAACCCATTTTATGGGAACACATGGGTGGCTCAGTTGGTTGAGCATCTGCCTTAGACTTAGGTCCCAAGTCCTGGGATCAAGTCCCATGTCAGGCTCCTTGCACAGTGGGAAGCCTGCTTCTCCTCTCCCTTTCCCCTTACTTGCTACTCCACCTGCTGTGCCCTCTCTGTCAAATAAATAAATAAAATCTAAACTCATTATATGAAGTCAGCATTACCTTGATTCCAAAACCAAACAAAGACTCCATTAAAAGAGAAGACAATTAGCCAATATCCCTGCTGAACATAGATGCAAAAATTCTCAAAACACTAGTAAATTCAATCCAACAATGCATTAAAACAGTCATCTACCACAATCAAGTGGGCTTTATTACTGGGCTGTAGGGGTGGTTCAATATTCACAAATCAATCAACGGGATATACCACATTAATAAAAGAAAGGATAAGAACCATGTGATCCTCTCAATAGATGCAGAAAAAGAATCTGACAAAGTGCAACAACAATTTATGATAAAAACCCTCAACAAAGTAGGGATAGAGGGAATATACCTCAATATCATAAAGGCCATATATAAAATAACCCACAGCTAATATCATCCACAGTGGGGGAAAACTGAGAGTTTTTCCTCTATGATCAGGAATAAAATGGAGATGTCCACTCTCACCACTGTTATTTAACATAGTATTGGAAATCTTAAACTTAGTAATCAAAAAAGAAATAAAAGGTATCCAAATCAGCAAGGAAGAAGTTAAAGTTCACTCTGTGCAGACAAGATGATAGAAAACCCAAAAGACTCCACCAAAAATTTACCACTATTGATACATGAATTCAGAAAAGTTGCAGGATACAAAACCAAATACAGTAATCTGTGATATTTCTATACACCAATAATGAAGCAACAGAAAGAGAAATCAAGGAATCAGTCCCATTTACAATTGCACCACAAACCATAAGACACCTAACAATAAACCTAACCAAAGAAGTGAATGATCTGTACTCTGAAAACTATAAAATACTGATGAAAGATACTGAAGATGACACAAAGAAATAGAAAAACAATCCACAGTCATGGATTAGAAGAATAAATATTGTTAAAATGTCTATACTACCCAAAGCAATCTATTCATTTAATGCAATCTCTATTAAAAGGTCACCAGCATTTTTCACTGAGCTGAAACAAACACCTAAAATTTGTATGGAAACACAAAAGATTCCAAGTAGCCAAAACAATCTTGAAAAAGAAAAGCAAAGCTGGAGGCATCACAATTCCAAGCTTTAGGATATATTACAAAGCTGTAGTCATCAAGACAGTATGATAATGACACAAAACAAACCCACAGATCAATGCAACAGAACAGAAAAACCAGAAATGGACCATCAACTCTACGGTCAACTAATCTTTGACAAAGCTGGAAAGAGTATCCAGCAGAAACAAGACAGTCTCTTCCACAACTAGTGATGGGGAAACTGGATAGCAACATGCAAAAGAATGAAACTGGACCACTCCCTTACACCATACACAAAAATAAATTCAAAATAGATGAAGACCTAAATGCGAGACAGGAAACCATCAAAATCCTGCAGGAGAACACAGAGAGTCAAACCTCTGACATTGGCCGTGACAACTTTTACTAGACATGTCTCCAGAGGCAAAGGGAAACAAAAGCAAAAATGAACTATTGGGACTTCATCAAGATAAAAATCTTCTGTATCGTGAAGGAAAAAGTCAACGAAACTAAAAGGCAACCTTCAGAATGGGAGAAGATATTTGCAAATGATGTATTTGATAAAGGGTTGGTATCTAAAATATATAAAGAACTTAAAAAACTCAACATCTGTAAACTAAACAAACCAGTTTAAAAAAATGGACAGAAAACAGGAATAGACATTTTTCTGAAAAAGACATATAGATGGCTAACAGATACATGATATGATGCTCAACATCACTCATCATTAGGAAAATACAAATCAAAGCTACAGTAAGATAGCACCTCCTACCAGTCAGCATGGGCAAAATTAACAACACAGGAAACAACAGGTGTTGGGGAGAAAGGGGAACCTCTTATACTGTTGTTGGCGATACAAACTGGTACAGCCACTCTGGAAAACAATGTGGAGTTTCTTCAAAAAGTTAAAGATAGAGCTACCTTACAATACAGCAATTGCACTATTAGGTATTTACCAAAAGGGTGCAATAATACTTATTTGAAGGTATACATGCACCCTGATGTTTATGGCAACATTATCAATAATAGCCAAAGTATGGAAGGAGTCCAAATGTCCATTGACTGATAAATGGATAAAGAAGATGTACTGATGTATACACAATGGAATTCAATGGAATGGAATATTACTCAACCATAAAAAGAATGAAATCTTTTCATTCGCAATGATGTGGGTGGAGCTAAAGAGTATCATGTTATGTAAAAAAAGTCAGCCAGAGAAAGACAAATATTATATGATTTCAGCCATGTGTGGAACTTAAGAAACAAAACAGATGAACATGGGGGTAGAGAGGAGAGAGGGGCAAACCAGAAAACAGATTCTAAACCACAGAGAAGAAACTGAGGGTTATTGGAGGGAAGTAGTGGGAGTGGGTTAAATGGATGATGGGTATTAAGGAGGGCACTTATTGTGATGAGCACTGAGTGTCATATGTAAGTGATGAATCACTAAATTCTATACCTGAGATGAGTATTACACTGTGTGTTAACTGAAATTTAAATTAAAACGTGGAAAAAGAAAATTTTTAAAAATACAAAGATCCTTGTAAACTTATATTAGGCAATAAGCTATGAAAACAATAAATAAGTACATTACATAATATTTGAATAATGGTAAGAGCTGCATAAAACGTAGAACGAGGTAAAGGGGATCACAAGGGCCAGCACAGTGGGAAGGCAGTTGGTAAGCCTAAATACAGTAGTTAGGGTAGATTTCACTGAGAAGGTAATGGTTATTCAAAGACTTGAAAGACATGAGGAGTTAGGCCTGTATCTAACAAGTAAAGCAAAAGGAACAGCAAGTGCAAAGGTCCTAAGGCATGAGCATACTTGAAATGCAAGAACCAAAAGCAGGAAAAGGGGAGCATGGTAAGAAGATGAGCTCAGAAAGATGATGGTGACCAGGTCATGCAGGAATTTTTAGATTATTGTATTTTTACTCAGAGTGAAATAAACAGCCATTGTAGGGTTTTGAGCTTAGAAGTTATGCTCTGTGGCTTGTGTAGAAGAATCAGTCTGGCTGGTATATTCAGGATGTAAAGATGCAGGAGTAGAAGAATCAGTCTGGCTGGTATATTCAGGATGTAAAGATGCAGGAGTAGAAGTAGGAGACAAATCAGAAGGCTATTGCAGTTATCTGCACAAGAGATGGTGGTGGTTTATACAGGATGAGAATGCTGATGTGTGAGAAATGGTCAGTTCCTATTTATACCCAATACCCAATTGCATACAATACCCAACAGTATTTCCTAACAGACAAAAAAGAGTTAAGGACAACTCAATATCTAGAACTTAGTATCTAGAAGAATGGAGTTGCCATCACCTGAGATGAGGAAAACTGTGGGCAGACAATGTTGAGGGGAGACAGATGGTTGGAAGATCTGTTTGGGACCTGAAAGCTTGAAGTGTCTACTACACAACTAACTGGAAATATTAAGGAAGCAGTTGAATATATAAGTCTGGAATTCAGAAGAACGGTCTAGACAGAAGTTATAAATTTAGGAGTCATTAGCATACACCCAGTATTTAAAGTTATATAACAGGATGATATGACTAAGAAAATGAGTTTTGATGGGAAATAGAAAAGGACCAAGAACTGAGACCTAGGGCAATCAAATATTAAGAGGGAAGACGCCAGCAATGGCAATTTAGGAGGAGGAATCAGCAATAGAGGACAAAAACAAAGAAAGCTGGAATGCTGGAAGCCAAAAGAAGTAACAAAGAGAAGGGAGTCATCGGCTATGTCAAGTGCTACAAAAAGGGACAATGAGAGCTTTGGTTTCCATGGAGGTCCCTGGTTTCCATGGAGGTCCCTGGTCACTTTGACAAGGGCAATTTTGGCGGAGATGAAGACCTGATTGAAAAAGGATTAAGAATGAACAGAAGGAGGGAAACTGGAATGTTGCAGCAGAGAGGAGCAAAATGACGGTGAGACAGAAGGTTATTTTTAATGGAGAACTATTTCAGTTTGTGTGTTGATGAGAATTGTTGAGCAGAGAGTGGAAAATTGATGAGATAGAGAGAGACTGCTGAAATGATGTCCTTGAGTAGGCAAGAGGACGCAGGATCTAGCGCATACATATTTGGGATGTCTGGCTTTCAATATGAATGTGGAGACTTTACTTCTGGCAATGGAAAAGAAAGCGAAGTATGTGTGCTAGATTCTTATGGGGAATAAAGGTGATGGAGGGATTCTGTCTGTGTTTTCAGTAAACTTTCCAATTATCTAATTTTCTCAGTGAAATAGAAAGCAAATTCATCTCGTGACAGTAAAGAAGAGATTTGGGATTGTTTGGGGAAGGGGGATTGAAGACACAAAAGAAGGTATAAATAGCCATCTAGTACAATAAGAGATAAAAATATCTTATCTGATTGCCAGGTAGCACTTGAAAGACCCACCTGAAATTCAAGGTCAAGAATGTAAAAATGAGACCAGATAGTGTGGTTGTGCGCATGCACATGTGCGTGTGTGTGTTCCATTCACAATCAGTTGCACAGGCACAGGCACTGAAAGTAGGCAAAGGACTGGACTTAATCAGAGTTACTATTTGTCAAGTTAGTACAACAAAGCAAGAGGGAGCAAGAAAGTGATTAGAATGATTGACCATAAATTTAAGGTGCATAAGCAGGGACCCTGAGCATTGAAGGAGTAAGTGATAGTGAAAAAAATGGTCAAATACTATTTAATGAAAAAGATGTAAACACAGGACTGTAGGCCCTGGTAGGCATAGACACATCATTGGAGTTAGTACACTGGAGGGAATGACTTATAAATTTAGGAAGTAGTGGTCAGAGAGTAGGATGGATGAAATTAAGATTTTGGAAGAATAAGATGTATTGATAATGACGATGTCTCGGGTATGATCATGGGAGTGATCAAGCTGTCAAAGAATTTAAGAACTACAAAATGGTCCACATCATTTTGTAGAGGATCCACATCTCTACATCTTCTCTGCATTAACTCTAGCCCTAAATATTGCATGTTTTGAGATGATGTCCTGTCTGTGTTACTAGCTAAGATACTATTTACCTATTGGCTCTCTCCATTTGGATGCAGAAAAAATACCTCAAAATTAACATGCTCTGGAGTTAACTCATTGTTTTACCCTTTCCCTACTCCCTCCACAAGCAGACCCAGAGAATGTGCCATTTGTCTATTCTAGCTAAGCAAAAATCAAGACTAACTAGACCTCCTTCCCTAACCAGCAACATTAAAAGAATTTACAGTCTCTGTTGATTCTATCACCTACGTCTACATTTTAAGCTGTCTTCTTTCTCCAGTCACACTCTCACAGGCTGAAATTTATACCCTCAACATTTCAAAACCGGATTACTGATGCAGCTTCCCAGCCTCTTTGCTATGGTTTTGTCCATTTTCAAAGCCATTATCCACATTCCTTCTGGAGTATTATTTCCTAAATGCAAACCTGCTTAAAGTCCTCAGTGGAGGCTTTATATTACCTTCAGGATGAAATCCATACTCCCAGGCAAAGGCAGGCAGCTGCTTATCTCATGCCTGCCTGCATCCAACCTCACATTTCACTGCTTCTCAGCACACCACATCACCTTTTGCTCCAGCCACACAGAATTGCAGCCAACTCCTCAACTCTTTACCTTTGCAAATGTGTTTCTGTTTCCAGGAATGCTCTTCCCCATTCCACCACCTTTTTCAACTAGCTAATTATTGCTCATTCTTTACAGTTAACTCAATCTTGCCCCCTTCTGAAAAGCTTTCTCCAGGGTTCTTAGTGGGTTTAGGATTTCCACCTATGTGTTCCCAAAGCATCCTCTTCCTATCTACATCAAGACATTTTCCCTATTGTAAATTTCCCTATTGTAAATTTTTAATTTGTCTGCTTCTCTTCTGAATCTGAGCTCACTGAAGGCAGAACATTGGGGTTTTTTTTAGTTAAACTTTCTGTAGCTCCTAACACAATGTCTGGGTACATAATAGGTAAACAGTATGGGCTTTCAAAATGAAAGACTGGTTCTTAATTGAATCCAGCCATTATGGTAGTTTAAATATCTGTTCAAATCCTGAGACCTCCATTGCATGAAATTTCTTCAGGACAGTAATTCTCTTGTAGTTCCCAAAGTATATAGAAAAATAGCAACACAGAACAAGCACTTGGTGAACAGTGAACTGCATGAGTCCTGCGGTTTTTCCCTTGGTGATACAGCAGGGTCAGGACCTGCAAAAACCCCCCTCAGGCCAGCTGACCTCAGTTGTATTAGAACAGAACACGAGTGAGTGCAGTGGGCTAATACAGCACTCACTTTCCTTCCTAAGAAGGAAAACTGCCAAACAAAAGGAAATAATCATTTTTATGTTAAACAAAGAATTACATTCTGAGTTTGTGTAGTTGCCACACTTCAGCAAACCATGTTCACTTACTTAGCCAAAGGTTCTCCCCTTTCCACTGCCCCTTCTTCCTAGGCAGTTCTCAAGTGGAGCTTCACCAGTTGCCAGCATCAACTCAACTAACCTCCAGCACCAGCTCCCCCGTTTCTTTCTCCTGATCAAGAAGTACAGCAGGATTCCAGGGAAGGACCAATGTAGGCTTGAAAACTCTGGGATATTCGCCCTACATCAACAAATGGAATATAACATCAGAAACAAGAGAATGAGAGAGTAATCGAATTACAGGTTTTTAAGGCTTATTACTGTAGCTTTGATTTACTTCACTCAACCATTCCTGAATTTCAGGTTAGCATGTGCCTGATGGGTTACTGTGCTATGCACCAAGATACATAGCAGAACACATTGAAATAGAAGTGTGGCAAGAAGTGTATGGTTGAGAGGCAGGCAGGTCTGCACTGGAATCTCAATTCTGCTTCCAACCCAAAATATTGTGTGTCAGTTACTCAGTGTCCTTAAGCCTGAATTTTTCATCTGCAGACTGGAGAAGATTATGTCTTCCATAAAGGGCTATTGTGAAGAGGCACTAAGATCATACACATCATGTGCCTAATAAAGACTTGACAGAGTTGACAATTAATAAATGATACCTGTTCTCCCAAAGAGTTTACTATCCACCTGAGAGACAGAAATTTACATAACTTACCATAATAAAATGTTATTAAATACTATTGAGCAAATCCTATGAGAGTAGAGACAAGGGAATAATTAATCCTGCTGGAACACGTAGCAAGGAATACTTTACAACCAGGTGTCCAGATTTTGCTGTTTGACACTAACATTGACCAATTCACCTCTATAACCATTGAACATGCTCTAACAGCTCTGCTGTAAAAGGAAACAAATCAATCTTCTCTTGACCTTATACCACTCCCTCCAGCTTCTTGCTCATTTCTCTTAGATGATCTCATCTAGTCCCTTGACTTTACAGACAATTTATGCCCTGATGACGCCAAATTTACATCTTCAAACTTGTACATTCAACTGCTGATTCGACATGAACACATCAGTAGGGTTCCCATACTTAATGGGTCTAACACAACTACTAATCCTGTCTAGTCTCCCCACAAAACAAAACAAATTAAAACAAAAATACTTGCTCCTTATTTATTTTTTCCCTGTCCTGTAAATGTCAACACCACAGTCATCTTTGCTTGCCCTTGGTCCTTCACCCTGTTTCTAATCCATCAAGTCCCTGGACTCAAGCTCCTTGTTCCTTTCCCTCCATCTTTACTGCAACCACCATCACCCAAACCCCCACCATCCCTCAGCTAGACTTTGCATAGCCTCCTAACCCACCTTACAGTTGCCAATTCAGGTTCACTGCTCTGTCCATGTTCCACTTGTCTTCACAAAGTAATTCCAGTGATTTTCATAAAATTAGCATGCCCCTTTTTTAACACTACCGTGCCTCCCCATTTCACTTGGAAAAAGTCCTCAGTGCCTTGCCATGACCTAGGAAGCCTTGTGCTGTCCAGCCCCACTTAGCTCCCTGCCCCCCTCTCCTGCCTCTCTCCAGTTAACTCACAATGCCCCAAGCACAAACAGCTTCTTTCCATTTCTCAAATGCAGCAAGTTATTCCCATTTGGGGAAAAAATGAATTTGTTCTTTGCTCTATGCAACACTTCCCCCAATCTCTGCATGGCCCATCCTTTCCCATATTTCAGATGTCAGTTCAAATGCCCCTATCTCAGAAAGACGACGCCCCAACCATCCATTATAGAGGAGCCTTGCACTCCCTCTCACGCCAATCGCTATTATGTCACTCACTTGTCTTCTTTACAACACTAATTCTTTTCTGAATTTGTGCTTGTTCATTGTTTATTCCTCTCCCTCCAAAATATAAGACTCAGGTAAGCCCAGCCCTCAAGAGCTTGTTCACTGCTCTATCTCCAATGTCTAGACCAGTGTATGGCACTTTATAAGCATTCATACAATATTTGCTGAATAGATGAACATAGTTCTGGAAGTGTTTGGTAAGAGGAATTGTCATATTTAATAATTATAACTAAAGGGGAGGGAGAAGGATACATAGAGCACAGAGGACTTGGTGCATGAAATGACTCTGAATGACACTGTAAGTATGGACAGGTGTCATTATAAATTCCTCCCAACCCACAAAATGTGCAACACCAAGAGTAAACCATAATATAAACTATGGACTTGGGGTGATAATCACGTGTCAAGTATGTTTATAAATTGCAATAAATGTTCTATCTTGGTAGGGGATGGTGATCATGGGGGAGCTAGGCATGTGGGGGCTAGGGGCAGGAGGTATATGGGAAATATTTGCATTTTCACTCAGTTTTGCTAAGAACCTAAAACTGCTCTTAAAAAGAAGTCTATTAAAATTTTTTAAACTAAAAAAAATTAACTCTAGTATTCTTTATGTCTTCACTTGCCTTCTGTGCCACTAGCAATTGTCATTGAGAATTTGCTACAGGGTGAAACCAGGGGTAATGTTGGAGTGACTTTACTCACAGATGAACTTTGTGCTCTTGGAAAAATGGTACTTAGAAGGTCAACAATAAAGGTACAATTCAGCCCGCCAGGGCCCCTCTCCCAGGTCTGAAAGGAATCCTGCACAAAATGGTACATTTAAGGCACTTATTTAACTTGAGTGAGAGTGCATATTATTCTGAACCTCTTTTCTCCTAAATCAATGAGAAGTTTAAAAACAATGAGAACAATTAAGAGGAGTAGAAGAAATTAAGAAACTATTCAAAGCAGTCATTTCTACAAAAACATGTTCAAATTAAATCAGGAACGCAGAGGCCTTTCTAAGTTATGTGCCTGTCAGGAGGCCCCAAAGGCTGTCTCTAGACATTTCTGTTCAGGGAAAGGTCCAGTCAGCAGAAGGTGGGAAGCCAGACCCTCCACAAACACGGACTGGTAACGGGGACGACACTCCTGCTTTCCTCCTCTAACTGCCCAGGTACTGAGTGTTTTTAAGTCTAGTACCTCATTTGTGGTCTCATGAATTCTAGAAAAGAAAGTCCCTCATATGGAGTCACCCGGTGTTATTTTTGCATTGAAATCCGAGACTGGAAGGCACAGAGTCCGTGCTTCCAAATCTGTTTTTCAAGGCTCTCTCTAATTGTTAGTGCAAAGGTGCTACCACACCTATGAGCCCTGTATCCCCTGGGTGGTCACTATCACTGGTGACAGAACACTCTCCTTCCTGACAGAACCAGCATGTGTCCTTCCTGAAGAGTCATGCAACCAACCTGACATACACCCGCGCTTCATCTCTTTGCCTCCTGCACTATCTAGTTGATCATTTTCATACCGAAAACTGAAGCAACAGAGAAGGAATAGAGGAATCTGCCTTTCGTTGTCCCATTCCCCCCAGTCTGGTGAGAACCACCCCCACGGCCACCGCCACCTTGCATCCTGGGACAGTAGCAGTTAACAAGCCAGGCGAGGCTCCATTGTGGAGCATCGGTGTTACCATCACTTTAAAAAGGACAAGGTAAAAGTTGCTTTATTAAATGTTGACAACCTTTAAACAAAGCAAACACAGCTCAAGGTGACACTGTCAAGGAAATCTTGCCTCCTCTAGGAGTGTTTTTTCAACACTCTATGCACATTTGACTCACCTGGGGAGCTATTTTTATAAACTCACTGAGAGGTTATGATTTAATTGGTCCGAGGTAGGATGGTTCTAATGAGCTGCTACCGTGAAGAACCAGCACCCTAAGTAGGTAAGTAGAAACCTCCAGATTCTTAAAGAGCCAGGGAGAGCTCCTGGCATTGCAGTGCTGACCTTTGTAACTGAAAGGACACAAATAATAAATAACAAGAAAGCAAATGAAGAAACACATCTCAATTAGCGCTGGAAACCAGTGAGGTGAGGAAGATTCATTCTACAGTTACAAGGTCTTAATCACAATTGTGTCATGTGTACAGTTATTTTTGGTAAGTGAAACAGTAAAAATGCTCTGTTGATAATAGCCTCAATTGGGCTTTGTTTTTTCTGATGATACTTTTGGTAACTTCACTTTGACTCTGTGAATTTACCTTTTCCAAATTGACTTTCATAGGAGTAAAGCTCCCTGAGTTATTTCTTTGCCTGAAGCCCTGCTTTGATGTGTTTAAGGTAGGGGGGAAATCCTTTTAAATGAATTTCAAGGCTATGTCAAAAGCAGTTTAAAAGTTAGTAAAATATTGTCATAAAATTGCTAAAGTAAATACTTTTTTGAAATTTAACAGCAGCACATTGGACAGTTAAAAGTACAGTTCGGTCTGTATGTTGTGGGTTTTTGTGAGCTATTGGCTTTCTACCTAATCCTCTCAAACTCCTTCTGGAAGGGCTGTACTGTTTTGTTTTTGCCATGTCTATACCCAGTCCCTCAGGTTCATTGCTAAGATGTGAAGTTTGGTTGCCCGTACACTCTCAAGATCTTAACCATCACTCACTCCCACACAGACCCACTGGGCTGTCCACTAAGAGACAGATGCCATTGCCGACCCATGACAATCACCGAGTTCTCCCACAGTGGGGAGCGATTTGTACAGAGCCACCCACACTCAGCCGTCCGGTCCTTCTCAGAACTGTGGAAATAAATGAGCACCAACCAATGAGGAGAGTAAAGACTATTTATTCTGAACTAGCTATAGCAAGGGAGTCAGCCATTATCACTTGCATTTGGGTATAGACTCAAAGACAGGTAGGGGAGTTGGAAATTTTAAAGCGAAAAAGATAAGGCTTCAAGCGTGCCCTGATTGGAGGCTATTGGCACAAGGAAGCTGCAGGTGGGCTAACTATATGTGCTTCGTGATTGGTTAAGAATACAAATTTGGCAGGGCACTTGGGTGGCTCAGTCAGTTAAGTGTCTGCCTTCAGCTCAGGTCATGATCCCAAGTTCCTAGGATCGAGCCCCACATCAGGATTCCTGCTCAGGGAGAGCCTACTTCTCCCTCCCTTTCTCCCTCTACTTGTGCTCTCTCTCTCTCTGTCAAATAAATAAGTAAAATGTTAAAAAAAAAAAAAAGAATACATATTGGGCTCTCTCTTGTTGGTCATAAACTGGACATGGGGGAAAAAATAGGCAAGGTCAGTTACTTTTTTAAATTAAATTTTTAAAGATTTTATTTATCTATTTATTTACTTGAGAGAAAAAGAGAGAACATAAGCAGGGGAGAGGGATAGAGGGAGAAAGAGACTCCCCACTGAGTGGAGAGCCCAATGGGGCTCCATCCCAGGATCCTGGGATCATGACCTCAGCCAAAGGCAGACACTTAACCACCTGAGCCACCCAGGCGCCCCAAGAAAGTGTTAATTATTAATCAGGTTTTGGCTCTTTGGCACAAACTATTGCAAAACTTTTTATTTAGAAAGAGAACTTCGTGAATTCTCACTACAGATAGAAATCTGGCTTCCTTCAAGTCTGAGTTACAGCAGGCTGTCTTCCTGGATTGTTTATTGTAGATAAGGGGTTGGTTTCTCAGGCAGGTTGCTGCAGGTTGTGGGTCAAAGTTCTATCTTTATATATGGTCTGGCCATTGTCCCTTCATATATTCAATCTCTCTGAACCAACAGATTATGGGTTATGGTGGCTTCTCTGCTTTCCAATCTCTCCTACCTCCTGCCTGCAATGATTAGCCACAAATATACTGATACTTTTATTCACTAAATATAACTTATATTTAAAAGGCAGAACAACTAGGGAATGGTCCAGAAGGATACTATTAGCTACTTCTTTTTTTATGATCTCATATTTCTGGGAAATCTTAACCTTTGGATTTAAAGATAGATAAAGGCTTTAAAGTAGAAGCTGTCCTATGACAGGCCTTTCTTTATTTGGTTTGTGCCAGGCACCATGAGAGCTGAATACATGTTTCATCATTACTTAGAAATAAGAAGGAAGAAGCTATGGCAAAATCAAGGTGTCTGAGCAGTATATTCCTGATTTCTCTGGATGCAAATCAGAGAGCAGTCCTCTGGCAGCTCTTCTTCAAGAGCTCTTCACTCTGCATTCTCTCTCTCTCTCTCTCTGGTTCCTAGAAGTGCCACTTACCTGTTGATAATGAGGCCTGAGCAACAGTCAAATCCAGGCTCCATCAGGAGGAGTATCCCACACCCTATGACCTGATTGCCCCTCCAGTTCAACTCAAGACGTCTGTAGCTGATCAGAACACATAGGCCAATATATACTTAAAAAGTACATTTCTGTCCAATTTCTTTTCATTTTTTGTTTAGAATATGCAAACATGGGAACAAATATTACATCAATTAGTTTCAGGCAAATATTATGCTGAGATTTAGTTTCTCATTGTACTTGAGATCCATTTAACCAGAGAATGGTAACCACCACCAATACTAAAGTCAAGGATGAACGCTTACATACATTCTTTAGAGGAATTTACACAATTATGGGATAGAGACATTATTCCCATTTTGTACACGAGAAGAATGCAAGCCCTGGAAAGACCCAAGGGAATGCAACAAACAAATTGCACAGTTTTATTTCGTGTATCAAGAATCCTTGCTCCCGGTTACTCATACTATATTAGTTTTCCAGAGAAATGTGATCAGTAGGGAATCAGGAAAGCCGGGTGTGTACTTCAGTCTAAATCTAGAGGCCCAAGATTCAGGAGCACCAGTGTCAGAGACAGGAGAAGGTGAATGATGAATAGATGAATATTTCAGCACAAACAGAGAACAAATTTGCCCTCCCTCTGCCTTTTTGTTTCCATCAGGACTTCAGAGGAGTGCATGACATGTACTGACAAAATGGGAGTGATCTTGCCCCAGTTCATTAATCCAAATACTCTCTGTTCTAGAAACACTCTCACAGACACACCCAGAAATGTTTTACCAGCTCTCTGGATGTTAACACATGACATTAACCATCACACATGTCCTGTGGCAGCAGATATTTAAAGATGCTCCTAGGTCATTTTCACAGAATAACCAGAGGCACATGTTCTAAAGACAGCTTATCCCCTCCGAAGCCAGGGTTTTGGGGACCCAGGAGTCCTTTCTCGTGCTATATAGCAAATCATCCTTGGTTCTCCCCAAATGATAATACAAATTGCCTTGTAATAATGCCAGCATATATGATAAATTCCTTCTACACAAGCTCACAGATCACATCCTGCCTCAGGGAGCAAAGCCTTGGTACGTTTGTCAGAGCTGCTGCCAAAACTGTCACTTACGATTCAATGGTGCCACATTCTCCATGTTCATTTCAACTTTATAGTTAATATAAAATCACTTCTTGCTTTTGTTATTTTCAGCTCTCCTCCAGCCACCTTATCAGTTTGATGTTTATATATGTTTATGATGTTATCAGTGTGAGATAGGGCATTTTTATTTTCTTAGCGGTTGGCAGAAGTATTTATCATCAGAAGAAGAGATCCACCAGTGCTCAGAAAATTATTTGAAGCTTCTGGTTGAGTAGAAGCTAAGACCTTGGAGGGACTAAATGTAAGAATTTGCCCGCCAGAGGCAAGGAGAGGAAATTGTTTTCACTGGAGAGGGAAGAAGGAGCCAGGCAAAGACAGGAAAAGAGATAACACCCACAGTTGTTTATAACTCCTTGTAGCTCTCCACTAACACTTCAAGCCTACACTAATAAAATTCTGATTGTGATAAGAACTTTTGTGGACACTGATGAAGAGTATTCTCAGTCACAGTCTGTAGGAGGAAGAACCAAGATAGTGAGCTAGACCTAGTTGTATGAATCTTGTCTTTTTAACCATGTATTCTGATGCTTTGACATCTGGGGTCTTGCTGACCCTCCTACAGTTGGCCAGTTCCTAGAGATAGGAAACTACTCTCTTAGGAGAGAGCTCCTCAAAGACAAACCAAGTAATGCAGAGCATACACCTCCAACCATCTCCTTTCTTGCTCACACTCTGGGCACTCTCCACCTACTCTCATCCCCTGGGACAATGAGGGACAGCTCCTATGCCCTCGAGCCTGATGAAATTGTTCCATGGATGGGCCAACCCCAAGCCTGCTTACCCTGTCTTGCCTGTTCCTTCCTGCAAAAGCATTGGGGGAAATCAGAGGGGGAAAATGAACCATGAAAGACTGTGAACTCTGAGAAACAAAATGAGGGTTTGGGAGGGGAGAGGAGTGGGGGGTTGTGTGAGCCTGGTGCTAGGTATTAAGGAGGGCACGTATTGCATGGAGCACTGCGTATGCTGCGTAAACAATAAATCTTGGAGCACTGAAAAAAATTAAATTTGTTTTAAAAAGGTCTGTGAAGTAGTTTGCAAAGAGCAGAAATTTTAAAGCACATTAAAGCACACACACACACACACACACACAGCGAAGGCCCTTGTTCTGTTTCCCCTGCTTTCTCTCTTCAGGCTGACGCTCATGCTTCCCCGTGCAGGCCCACAAGGCTTGGCATGACTCCTGCTCTTGGGCATTGTGAGTAACTAGTTTTTCAAAGGCAGTCATCTCCCTATCTGTTGGCCTTACTCTACCTCAACGTTCCTATTATTATGCTATGTTTTTAAAACACAGTGGAAAAATCCAGAGGAAACCACAAAGGAGAAATATGTCAGAAGTTCCTATGTGGTGAGAAGAGCTCGGAATTCTCAGTCACTGAGCTGGGGCTGAGCCAAAATGACTTTAGTCTCGGAGGGGCAGGAAGGCCTCCCTCCTGGATATATCTTTGCCTCACCCCCAGCATTACACATCTCCCTTCTCCTCTTACCTGGTTGAATTAGCAAACCAATAAATCAATCCCTAACAGTTTGTTTTCATAACACGAGTGATTCTCCGTGAGAATCACGCGGTAGAAAGAGATATGAAAATACATATTTTCAGCTCTGAACAAAAACAAGAATCTTCAAACCGATGTCCATGGTCAAGTTTTATCTGAACTGGGTGGTAGATAAAGGGTAAAACATTTTTCTCTTTAGGGAAATTTCTCTTTTCAGTATTAAGGACACACCTAACAGAATAAACATTATACATGACAGGAAGGGAAGAAACATGAAAAATCAGTGTGAAAAAAATTCATCCTTTCAGAAGATCTCTTGACATCTAACTAACCTATATGTTTAGGCTATTAGAAATTCCCGTTGGGCACGTCCTGAAACTTTAAGAAAAATGTAAACACTAAGATTTGAAATTATGTCTATGGTAAATCCAGAGCCCTAAAGTCACTTAGAAATAATGATAACTCAGAAGACAGGTGTGTATGATAGAAATTATTTTTAATTTCTATTTAAAATAATGTATTAAAATTTAGAATAATTATAATTATGCAAAATCTGTTCTTATTTTTATTCCATTATAAAATAAGAATTAAGCAATTCAAAGTCAGATACAAATTATGGCCTATAAAATATAGAACTGGCAGCCATTTTGGACTGTGGGGATATAACACTCAACACACAAACACGCACACACACACACACACACACTCAATTTTTTTTTTTTATTTTAAAGGTGTGAGCAGATTCTTTGTGACCAATCAATTAAGCATGCATGAAAGCAGTTTTGTGAAGAACTAAAAATAAGTATTAACTGTGTTTAAGAAAATATATATATTTGGTGTTATTCTTTTTAGAATAATCTTTAATGGAAAGCCATTCTTGTAAATTAAAATACTTTGAATTATTTTCACTCTGTAAGACAAAATTTTCTAGGACCCTTTTGCATGCAAACAATCCATGTAATTTAAGTAGTAAAAATTAAAGATTTCAAAAGTACTTGACCTAATTTTCAACAGATGCTTCCATATATGCCAGTTAAAGGAGTCAGAGTGAGTTAGGCATCTAGGATTTTCATCTTTGTGCCCTCACCACTGGCACAGTATCTGTCATCTTGTAGGTTCCAAACAGGTGTTTTAATAAATGAACAAAGGAGAATTAAGAATACAACTGTAATGATAGCCATTAAATGCCAAAGATCCTCCAGAGGTGCGTGCTAGACAAATTAACATCAATTTCTCAAAGTGTGATGCATTAGGGAAGATTACTATGCACAAAAATCCACCCAAGCCACATAGGACTCCAGTTGGTTTCTATCCCTTGGAACTTACAAGACATTAAATGGCAAAAAACATTGAACATTTCCAAGTAACATGCACCATGGTTTAGACTTTCTGTCCTTAAACGCATTTATTTTTCTTTAAAAACTCAGCCTTCTATACGAGACACTGACAGTAAATAAGGCTAAGTCTTTGTAGATAAAACAGAGTTATTTCAAAGGAATCTAGGACAAATGTACAATTCGTAGAAAACATTATCAGACTATAAAACTGTAAAACAATTGACTGGAAGGAAAACAATCTGAAAGTCAAGTCTACATCTTAATAAGGATGTGGTTCCAAATGTTCTGACCACTTTCTAACCATAAGGGACCATTAAGAATTCTCCACTAGCTGAATCCACTTGGGATAAGGGGATCCTATCTTCCTGATCCCCTCTGCCGTTACAAGTGTCCAAATTCACTTCTCTTCCTCTATCAGAGGCCACAGCTAGGGTTGCTGGCAGAGTGACTCCTGAACTTCTCCTGGTGGACAAGTGGGATTCAGGTATATGGGAGTGAAAAAAAACTTCTTCCTTTTCCCTCAAGTTCAGGGACTGGGGCCTGAGAGTTAAACAAAAGGTAGACTAACAGTATGACAGAAAAGGCAAAAAAATTTTATCAATATTTAAAATTTTGTGTGCATGGGGACATCACAGAGAAGAGGTGAAAACCCAAAGGAGCAGCTAGACTCAGGGGCTTCATACCATTTTAACAAATGCCAATGAGCTACCGATACATGACTAGAAAAGAAAGGAGTCTGGGCTGCCAGGACTCACAAACTGTGGGAAGTCAGAAGGAAATACAGGGGAGAGCTAATCATGGAAGACAGGCATTATCTTAGTAAGGTTTGTCACCTTCCTAATCTTACTTACCAATCTCAGTGCCAGCTCTCCATCTCCAGTGATCACTGTCTCTCTCTTAGTCCTGGTATGAGGTGGGGGTGGGGGTGGGGATTTATTCCCTCTTTTCAGACAGATTGGGGGAGGGCAGGAAGCTCTTTTTTTGTCTGCTATTTCGTAACTGACTTTAACTCAAAATAATCAAATATGCCAAAGTGGCAAAATTTGGGGTCGCATATTCTGGACCCCTTCACAGGAGTGGGTGAATTGTCACATATTCCAGGGGGGCACTGCTCAAAGTCCTCTTCAGTTCTATCTGAAATGTCCTTTGAGGTATCCATGAAAGGGCAACTTAAGAAACTTACACAGAGGCACCTGGTGGCTCAGTCAGTTGAGCATCCAGCTCTTGGTTTCAGCTCAGGTCATGATTTCAGGGTCCTGGGATCAAACCCTACTTGAGGCTCCATGCTTGGAGGGAAGCCTGCCTGAGATTCTCCTCTCCCTCGCCCTCTGCCCCTCCCCCCACTCACATGTGTGCTCTCTTTCTCTTAAATAAATAAGTCTTAGAAAGAAAGAAAGAAAGAAAGAAAGAAAGAAAGAAAGAAAAAGAAACTTATACAAGTGATAGCAGTATATGGAGAATATGCAGAAAATAATGAAGTCAACCGCTAAAGCAAAGAGATCTTACTGAAAGGCAAATTAACCTGGAAATAAAACAATCTTTACAAAGCCAGTTAGATCCTCTTCATCTGATGTCATTTTGTGGGTAATTTAAGCCAGAGCTCCTAGCTAGATCCCTCTAGATAGTTTAAATCTTGCTCTGGATTTTTCAGCCTCTATTATTTTGCATTTATTTTTTGTTGGTTTAATTGCATGCTCGATTTTGTCTTTGTATTTCATTTTGCTCATTGTGATTTTTGAGACCACTTCCTTCTTAGCACTTTCCATTGCTAGATTTAGAGCAATGAGATTTATTTATGAGATTATTTATTTATTTATGAGATTAAAGGGATGAGAAATATAGCCTTGAAAAAACACAAACAGGATGGAGCAAAGGATGCTCTTTTTTCTTAATCATGAAAAATGAATGACACTTAGGGTAATCAATACAGTCAAAATAAATTACTGTCCATTCAAAGAATGATCCATGGATTCTGAAAGGTGTCTACACCAGCAAAAATATCATTATAAAATAATAAATCGAGGCTAGTATCAACTGCTAATCCATAGAATGAAAGAACATAGACTTTTGCCTATAAAGGTCTTCACAGAGGTCATCCAAGAAAATCTCAGTTTCCACAGGAGAATTCTGCAGCTCAGAAGTATTAAATAACTAGCCCAAGGCCATACAATAAATTTTGGCAGTATCAGAACTAGAAAAAACAAAGTTTAATGGTTCCAAATCTCCTGCCACTTCTATTGAAACAGTATCTTTGACATCTGAAGGAGGGGAAAAAAAAAGAAAAGAAAAGAAAAAAAAAACTTGTTTTGTATTTGGTTTTACCTAAAAGGAGGAACTTTTTTCAGGACATGGCTTGGAGATTTTTGAGACCACTTCCTACTTTGATTTTTGTTCTTCCCCTTTATTGGGCCATATTTCCCCTAGACTTCAAGAACTATGAAATGAAAAGGGAGAAATACATATCAGTATATTTTAGTCCTTATCAGCTGCTCTGATGGAAATCTTAAAGGAATGTTGAATGTGGGAGATCAAATGGGATCTTACACATCCCAGTTTTACCAACTTACCTAAAACATGTTTTTAAGTATTAATTGTAATTAATCTTCCTAATTCTGGTGTCAAAACACACACACACACACATATATGTAAATATATATATACACATACATATTTATACACATTTATACACATATATAAAATATACATACATATATAAACATATCTATATCTATATTTTTTTAAGTAACTCCTGTAATGGCTGAACCCCATCAAAAGGAGAAGAGAGACCAACCGCTAAGCTGGAGTTCAGTCTAACGGGAAAATGCAGCAGGCAGAATGGAGAAGCTCAGACCGAACAGGCTACGCTGCCTGATGAATGACTCCCAGATGGTTGTGATGCCCTCACCTCCGTCAGGAAGGCCACACAGCCAGCTTGCTGTCTCCACACCCTTGCTGAACGCGAAACCCCACCTGCTCAGTGACAGAGTGAGTCACAATCGGCCTGGATTCTTGACTTGGTGCAGTTTGCTACCTCATTTTTGCAAGAACTGAACTGCCAACATTTATCTTCTCACTATGTTAGTGAAAACCAGGCTGCTTGCAGCTCGCTAATTGACAGAAAATAGTGTCTTGCTTCTCTGAAAAATATAAAAAATAAAAAATAACCAGCCATTAGAATTACGCAGAAACAATTGGGAAATTGTATGGGGAAAGGGCAGGCTACAAGGCTGTGGATCCAAGTTCAGGCATAAAGTGTGCCTCAGGCAGAAAGCCGGACAAGCATCCTACACTAAAATGTAATACATTGGGGTTTTGGGGTTTTGTTTGTTTGTTTTTGGGGTGTTTTTTTTTTGCGGCCTTGTAAAAGTGATAGGTTTAGTGTTTCTTAAGAGCAGAAGTTGGCGTGCCGGTAACAGCCTCAAAGCCTTAATAGGACATTAGATGACCAATCCTGTCAGAAGTCAGGGCCTGTCCTCTGTCTAGCCCATGGTCGCAGGTCCTCTGAAGCCTGGGCTGGGATTACCTCTGTGAGAGGAACAGTGCATGGCCAGCAGCCTGCAGCCTCTCCCGTAGGCTCCTAGGAGAAGACGTCTTGACTATTGAATTTTTTCACAAAGTCATGATCTTTGTAGTCACAAATAAAATGACATAAAGCATTTGAAAGCTTTGAGCATATTCAATTATCTTTAGGACCATAAGGTTAGAGAATACTGCAAGAACCTTTGGTTGAAATATCATCTTTGGCATTTTCTTTCCCATTATCTCTGCATTCAGTAGGTCATCCATATCACCAACCCAAAAGCCTAAATATCTCTGAAATCTATTCAGTTCTTTCCATCATTTCTGCATAGCCATTATCCCAGTCTGATCCACCATTGACTCTTACCTAAGCCATTAATTTGTCTCCTTGCTTCCATTCTGATGCCCTCCTGTGTGTTAGCAAACCCCACCGTGAAATCTCAGTGGCTTATGGCACCAGGCATTTGTTTTTCTGACTTGAGGCCTGGGGGTCGGCTTAGCTCAGGTTTGTCCGTCTCATCCTGGGACCAGTGGCACATGGACATGAGTCTCATGACTGACAGAGAAGCAAGAGGCCAAAACAAACCTTGGAAGCACATCCAGAGCCTCCACCAACATTCCATTGGGCAATGCATGTATTATTGCCAAGCCTGACATCCCACAGGCATGCACATATGCTGCCCCCATCTAGTGGGAAGGGGTACAAAGTCACAAGGTAAAAAACAAGGATCTGTTATTCCAACTGTGGAGGGAATGCAGAAGTGGAAAAGATAATGCAGTACAACACACTACCTATTGTGTCTTCTCCCATAAAACCAGAGAGGTCTTTTAAGTAAACAAATTCAAATAAACATGCCACTCCCCTTCCCATACTCTTTAATGACTGTATTACCAATTACAAAAAAGTGCCCTACAGGATCCAGCAGAAAAGCCCTGTGCTTACAGCTCCAGCCTAAACCTCTTGCCATCTATCTTCCTCCTCCATTCTAGGCTCTAGCCATACTGAATCTTCTGCCCTGCCAGCCTCTCCCCCACCTCGGGATTTGCTCAACATACTCTCTCTACCTGCCTGGAATACATTCTCTCCCTTTTCCTTCATTGAAACTTATATCTGAATGATGTCACTTCTGAGAAATTTTCCCTGACCAACAAGACTGGATCAGGTCCCCTTATTAAACATTAATTCCTTCTAACCCTCCTTATGGCACTTATCCCAGTTGAAATTAATTGATACTTGGTAGTCTAATGATTATCTCTCTTGCAAAATTATAAGCTCCATGATTGTAGAAATAGTACTTACTGTGGGGGAGGGGTGTTATTTTCTTAGCTTCAGGGTTCTGCATCATGAACACTCAAAACACACATACGTACATTCACATACACACACACTCGCACACACACTCACACACATATATTCCCATATGAAAAGTTTTTCTTTAATGATCTCTCCCAAGAGCAAGAGCCCTCAATTTCCACAAAGACCTGCCAACTTCACTCTCTATCCTCTTCCCTCTATAGTATTTTAATAAGCTCCTAATCAAGCGTTCAGTTTATTTGGACTTCAAATACCTAAGAGAAAATATACCCTCAAGCATCCTCTCTGTAACTTTGATTAAGAACCCAAATAGGAAAAAAATTACCTTTCACTCTCATTACAACCCTATCCATTTGTTATCAGAGACTAGGTCTTTGGAAACACCCTTGAAGTAGGACGCTGGTAGGTCTAATTCTGGAATACATTAAAATAAGGGGATATTTTACCAAATATGTCATGGTAATATGGGAAAGAAGATTCACATCATAGGGGAACCTGGGTGGCTCAGTCTGTTAAGCATCTGCCTACAGCTCAGGTTGTGATCCCAAGTCCTAGGATTAAGCCCCGCGACAGGCTCCTTACCTGGTGGGGAGTCTGTTTCTCTCTCTCCCTCTGCCCCTCCCCATGTTCGTGCTCTCTCTCACTTGCTCTCTTTCTCTCTCTCAAATAAATAAAATTTTTAAAAAAGGATGCACATGGTAGCAAAACCTACCCCAAACCCAATGTGATTCCCCATTGATCTCCCTTTTCTCACCCAAAACCTCTTCCCTGAAAACACATTTGTTTTCCATATGTTTCCTAAGAACTAAATTCAGTTCACACTCACTTCACTTGTTCTACTCAGCAAATCAATAGTCTGGTACATAAGGCTATGCACCTAAGCAGCCTCAGAACCCCACCCCAAATAGAATTGTCAGAGTATTTATCAAATAAAACAAGGCTCTTCCTAGAGGAAAATTCTACTATTAAGAAAACATGGGTTCTCCACACTAGTATGCATCCTTTGAAGATCAATTTAAATGCCATGTCCTTCAGAAACCTCCTCTAACTCAACAAAATGGATAGACTCTTTCATATCCAGACTTCTGTGTAGTGGGTTGACTGATAAACCCTGTAGACTTATATTAAGAATTTTTACTTTGAGGCTTCTGGGTCACTCAGCCAGTTAAGTGTCTAGCTCTTGATTTCAGCTCAGGTCATGATCTCAGGCTCAAGCTGGGTGTGAAGGCTGCTTAAGGTTCTTTGTCTTCTTCTCCCCCCTCCCCATCCCTCCCCCACTCCCTCTCTAAAAAAAAAAATAGTGTAAACAACATTGAGGACTGAGCAAAGAGCTCAGAGCAAGGGAATATTTTACTCTTCATATTCACTGACAATAAATTGTTATACTCTTCAATTCCTCGCTCCTCCCCCCCCCAAATTTTTTTTAAATCCTAACATTGTAAACACTGATATTACAAAATATTCCCAAGGAACAGATGACAGAAATCTATCCATTATGGTAATGGAGCTGAGCATAGGAAAATTGCTAAGGGAAATTGCATCTGGATAAGCTGTCCCAGATGGTGCCTTATGATGAGCAGCCTGCCCTTCCTAGCACAAACTTATGGTCACAGGGTCCTCCATCCCAGAGGGAGAGTATGTGCAGCATAACAGGAAATTTTGCTAAGCCATATGGCTCTGTTTCTCTGCTACTACCTCACGTACCATGTACTTCATTATTCTCCATCACCTGCCTGGACATGATCTATAATATGCATCTATAAGCTGATAGCAGTTAAAATGACTCCGGGATCTTTCCAACCAGAGTTAATGTGAATTTCCTTTTATTCATACATTGTAGAGTCCAGGATGACAAAAACTACATAAATTGGTAAATGCATTTATAGCTTTCAACCACCAAGTCAGAGAACCCCCTAAATACCTTCAATGATTATGGTTCTGTGTGGGTGAAGAGATTTCATGTCTTTTAGTCAAATGTCCCTGGCAGAAGTCTAAGTAAAGCACAGTGTAATAAAATTTGATTTTGACTTTTTAGTAATATAACTGGTTATACAACTCAAAGAACATTTCTGAATAAGATAGATAAACTATTTTCTTAGGAATCATTTTAAATGCACTGCTGAACTAGCACACACAAAAAATAGGAATCAAAAGATCCTAAAAATTAGGGGTAATAATAACTAAGGGAGTTAATAAATACCAAGACCGGCTTTTGTCCCAAAGGTTTTTGCTGAATGATGGAAAGCTAAGCTTCTGATTTGTTAGCTTCTTTGTACATGAAGGGAGGTAGGAAAAGTCTAGTACCCACTGAAGATGGGGAAGCCAGAAGGAGACCATGTATAACGCAGGGACCCTAATGACACTAAAGGAGAAAGTAAGGATATTTGCATGTCTGAATTATGACCCTGGAAGAAAACACTTACCTGAGAACTTGAGAGCTCAACCTGCCCTTCAAATGGGTTTGGGCACAAGTTCATGCTTCTTAGTCCAAAAAGTAAGAAATAAATTTGAAATCATTTTGAGTTGGATGTGTCACACAAAAGAGAATGCCATAAATAAATGTTAAGTCAGCTTTTACAGTGTCAGTCTGAACTCTGACCAAAGACTCAACACAGATACAGACCAAGACAATAAATAGTTCACCCTACAAGAGCCAAGGACTCACATGAACAAGTTACCATAAGGAGTAAACCATAGAAAGAGACTAAAAATAATTTCAGACATTAGAATTATTAAATAAAGAATGCAAAATCATTATGTTTAGTATGTTTAGATAATTTTTAAAAATTAAATAAACTTGAAACCATAAGCAAAGAACAAGACATGATAGAGAATGACCACATTTGATGAAGAACCAAATAAAACTGAATTTAAATAATACACCCAAAATAAATCATATTTAAATAAAAAACAAATAAATAAAGCTTTAATGATCAAATTAGAAATTTAAGAGTGATTAAACAGCAGATTAGATGCATGTTCACTGAGAATCAGAGAACTGAAACACAGCTATGAAGAAATTAGATGTAAAGTATGAAAACCAGATTGAAAGACATGGAAGATAGAGTGACCGGGCTATAATAATACTTCATTAGAGATTCATAAAAAGATGAATAAATGGGAATAGATAATATTTGAAGATAAAAAGGCTGAGAACTTTAAAGAAGTATTGAAAGACCTCCATATGCAGGACTCCAATACACCTCAAATAGAATAAATAAAAACTAATTCAATTTTAGACACATAATAGTGACACCGAGAAGTGAAAAAAGAAAAATATATTTAAAACACTCTAAGGAGTAAGACTAGATTATATGCAAGAGAAAGATAATTAGAGTGCTTGCTGACTTCACATCATAAAGGATGGAAACCAGAAGAATGCAGAAATACAGACTGATGGAAAATCACTGCCGACCTAAATTTCCATACCAAGCAAAAGTATCTTTCGAGAATGAAGAAAAAACAGAAACGTTTTCAGACAGAAGAAAAAGTGAGTTTACCACCTAAAGATCCCTACTATTTACTACATGGATTCTAAACAATGTCTAAATCTTAAACAGAAGTAAAGTAATCCCAGGTGGAAGATTTTACATGCAAAAAGGAATAGTGTGCAAAGGCATTGACTAACCAGTGACTGTATAAATCTATGAAATTATCATCTAGTTTATGGTGAAATGTAGGTGAAAAGTAAAATACCTCATAACAATAATATTTTCTTCTTCTTTTTCTTCTTGTTCCTCTTCTCCTCCCCCTCCCCCTTCTTCTCCTTCTCCTTCTTCTTCTTCTCTCCCCCACCCCACCAGAAAGAAAGAGAGGAGGGGCAGAGGGAGAGAGAAAGAGAGAATCTTAATTAGGCTCCATAAGCAGCCCAATGC
This sequence comes from Mustela putorius furo, assembly GCF_011764305.1. Classification (NCBI taxonomy): domain Eukaryota; kingdom Metazoa; phylum Chordata; class Mammalia; order Carnivora; family Mustelidae; genus Mustela; species Mustela putorius. Next base: position 9,832,498 of record NW_025422015.1, on the reverse strand, counting down.
AAGGATCAATCTCGTGACCCTTAATTCATGACCTGAGCTGAAATCAACAGTCGGATGCTTAACTAACTAACTGAGCCACCCAGGTGCCATAATAGTATTTATTTCTATCCTGCTTTCCTACCTTTGGACAGGGCTTTGACAACTTATTCTTCGAGTCCAGCAAATATGTCCCCAAAAATGGTTAATTTGATTTTATATGATTTTGATGATTACAAGGAAAAAAATGTGGAATTTACTCTTTGTTAAAGACAGCACCAAGGAGATTAATCTTCATCTAGGAACTCAGAATGCTTTACCTGATTCACGAAATTCATTCTGGCTCCCTTTCAAGTTGAACTTTTCTTCCTGTCCTCCTTCAGAACAGTGAGCCTTGCCAATTCACAAAAACACTAAAGGGACTACTCTTATATTGTTTAAATCGGGGTGGAAGACAAAATGGCACTTGTGTTGCCCATTCCCCAATCCTCTGCCTAGGTTAATGATTTTTGTTTGTTAATTAATCATGGCACTCTTTGCTGAGGGGCCAACTGCCTTCACAATCTTCTCAAGGGTTGTAGACAGCCCCTCCAGTCATTCAAAGCTAGCATTTGACATTGAACCTACTTGCCTTTTCCAACTTAAATGTTGCTGGCTCTATTCTATATGGAAAACAGTCTGTGATTGCTATTTCTTTCCTTAGTTGTTACAGAAAGAAATGTAATTTTATTTTCTATCCTGGAAATATTTCTTCACTTCTGGTTGCTGGCCCGGGGTAAAAATTATAACAAGTAATAATACCAGCTTAGATGTTCACACTGGCTTAGGCATATACAGTTTGGTTATTTAGGTACACACATTCTATATTTGCTTATAAATAACTGAACAAAAATTATGTGTTGGCCACATAACAATAAAGTCTCATATTTTGATAGTGCTTTACAGTTATCAAAGCACATTACCATAAATCTTTTGTCTCAGATTCTAAAACAAATATGTATTGCGCAATGGCATGTGACAGGCATTGTGCTGGATGTTGGGGATATAAAAGTTCTTGCTCCCTTGAGTTTATAGCTTAGTAGAGGAAACAGACACATAAACAAATAATGGGAACATAGGATGACACTTTCATAATGAAAAATAAGGGGGGGCAGTGTGATGAAGTGATTAAAAGTACGGACTTTGGAACCAGAAAAACCTTGAGTTCCTGTCCCTGCTTTATAGTTTCCCAGCTCCCTAAATAAGGCTCTGTATTAGTTAGGGTTCTCCAGAGAAATAGAAGCAATAGGATATGTATATGTACATCATATATAAATATTTATTATATATGCTTATATATAATATATATCTGATATACTTCAAGCATATCTTATATGTAATATATACTTTTATATAAATGTATATATACATACAGGCATAACTTAGGGATATTTCAGGGTCAGTTCCAGACCTTTGCAATAAGGTATATTCATAGTAAAACACATTGAATGATTTTTGTTTGTTTCCCAGTACATAGTAAGGTTAATATTCTTACATGACACTGTAGTCTATTAAGTGTATAATAACATTACATCTAAAAAAAATAATGCATACACTTTAATTTAAAAAAATACCTTATTGCTAAAAAATGTTAACTATCACCTGAGCCTTCAGCAAGTTATAATCACCAATCACAGATAACCATAACAAATAAAAAAATGAAATATTTTGAAATATTAAGAGAATTGCCAAAATGAGACAGAGACACAAAGTAAGCAAATGCTGTTGGAATGATGGTGCTGATTGACTTGCTCAATGCAGGGCTGCTACAAGCCTTCAGATTTGTAAAAAACAGGATCTGCAGAGTTAAGTCAGTGAAGTACAACAGAACAAGGTATGTCTGTGTGTATGTGTAGGGGTGGAGAATATATATATATATATATATGTATATATATATGGTATATATGGGGGACAGGAAAATGAAGAGACAGGGAGAAGGAGAGAGAGAGCAAGAGACTGAGTCTAAGGAATTGGCTTACGTGATTGTGGGGGCTGACAAGTCTAAATTGAAATTCTGGCAGGAGCCATCTGGAGCCAGAATCCCTTCCTCATACGGGGCCTTCAGTCTTTTCTCTTAGCACCTTCAAATGATGCGATGAGGACCACCCAAGCTATGGCGGGTAATATGCTTTACTCAAAGCCTAATAGTTTATATGTTAATCACATCAACTCAGCAGACAGCCCAGTCAAGTGGACACATAAAATCAACCATCTCAGCCTCATTTCTTCATTAGTCAAATAACAATGAGTATGAGGCAAACTAATAACACCTGCCTCATAGGACCCCTGTGAGGTTGTACTGGACTCTGTACTATCAGTGCTTGGCATGGTGTCTGGAAAAAAGTGCGTGCTAGGGAGCGCTGGGGTAGCCTCAGCATCAGGTCACTTGCCACTCCTCTCCAGGGAACCACAAACCAGCCCCAGGCGCTGTCCTGCCTTTCCTCCCCACTGCCTTTGTGCCTGTGACCTCTTGTGGCTGGAACACTTCCACCAGTCCTTGTAGAGACACTAACTCACACCAAACACAAGGTGGCCCAGGAAAAATCAGCAATATTTGACTGTCGTTGATATACAGAAATCAGCCCTTTCACAGGTTCCACTTACTATAACCAAACTACTTTGTAACACTATCAGTGTAGTTTAAAAAGAAACTCCAGAATAACATCCAAAAAATATCAAAAATCAATGGGGGTGTTACATTTTTAATCCACAAATGAAATCTCAAAAGTTCATTTTCTTTCTCTCAGTCTCTCTCTCTCTCTCTCTCTCTCACACACACACACACACACACACACACACACACAGAGCTGTCTCCGTGGCCCAAATGTTCCTCTAAACCTAGCCTTGCCTCACAATCTTAACTTCCTTTTTTCTTCCCCTCCTGCCTTCTAGATTATTCTTCTGTGCTCTCATAAGTAGTTCCCTGACCTTTCTGATATAAACAACTAAAGCTCATGCTTCCTAAGAAAGGTGCAGTCTAGCAAAGACAAGACTCTGTAATGGAGAACATTAATTAAACTACACATTAACCTTTTTTTGCAGTCATAGCATTTTATGCATACATAATCTATTTCCAGATTCCATTACTTTTGTGTCTGCTGGTACTTTGAGTTCTACAACTAAAGCCACTCAATTAAATGGGGTGGGCGAGGGACCTCAGAGTTTTACATATTGCATTTTTGTCCCAGAACTAAATTTTTAAACAAACAATTCTTGTTGTGAACAGAATATATAAAAAGCTTGCCATGATTGCGCAGGCCTCAAACTGTATACTTGTGGAGATACCTTCAACTAATACCTTGGTGAACATGCTCTTCTCTTCCTTTGGGTGACTACCACTGACATATTTTTATTTTTTCCCTCATCTCCTTATGCAAAGCCAGAAGGTTCAAATGTATTTCTGATGAGCAGAGATCTTGCAAGTTACTTGACCCTGATATGATAGAACTTTCTGAGCTGAAAAGATGAAGAGTCCTTCCAAATTCCCCTGCCAGCCTCACCACAGCTTGGAGGTTAATAAGAGAGTATTTAGGAGGCAGAAAGTATTTAGAGCTTGGGGAATTGAGGTAACAAGTGGAGGAGGAGAAGCACTTACAATTATAAGGTAATATTGTGAATACAAGAAGTAAGTGTCAGCCCATTTTCTAGAGAGCAGGCTTTCTGAAAGGCTCTCTGGGAAACACTGAGCAGCAGGGCAACTTGAAGCACTTAGCTTATCCTCAAGCCGTATTCTCCTTGTGGTGACTGTCACCTCTCTGCTGAAGAAAGCTGACTTTCCTCTCCTTAAGAATATATGCAGCCATACCACGCAACCGATTGCGTCTCTGATTCCCGTTCTTTCTTTGAACACATCCAAAGTATTTACGATGATTTTCATTGAGACGTTTTGTGTTTGTAGTTATATTTTTTCATAGCAATCAAAGAAACTCTGGTGGTGTATATATGCAAATATTGTACAGAATCATGTTAAAAAGCAAGAAAGACCTTTTGCTCGTAGCAAATCATGGTATGCCTGAGGTCTGTTCTATCTCCAGTGTTATGTTACATCCATGTAAAAATAGAAAATAAAAGTATAGCAGTTTTAACAGTTCATCTGTGTGTATTTCACCGTACACATAGAAAAAAAGTTGTCCCTAGGGGCATCTGGGTGGCTCAGGCAGTTGAGAGTCCAACTCTTGATTTCAGTTCAGGTCACAATCTCAGGGTCATGGGATCAAGACCCATGAGGCTCCATGCTCAGCAGGGAGTTGGCTTCTCTCTCTCTGCCCCCTCCTTGCTCACTCGCTCTCTCTTTCTCTCTCTGTTTCCCCCTTTCCCCCCTAAAATAAATAAATAAATCTTTTAAAAATTCCTCTAAATATGCAGGCATGGTATCATTACAGCAGTGTTTCATTACAATCTTTAAATTCAGAAAGTATGTATTTTGGGAATAATCTTCCATCTGTCCATTTTCTGACAGGAGTTCACATAGCTAAAGGGGGGGAAAGTTTTCTTCAACCCTCTCAGGGTGCTTGCCTGGGTCTGAAAATTGAACTGTCAAAGATAGGTTAACAAGAGAAAAGCATACAAATTGTATTGAATTTTTACATGTACATGGGAGCCTTCACAAGAGAAGGAAGGCCTCATAAAGTCACCAGAGCAGGGAGCTTATATGTCTTTTAGACAAAGAGGCAATAAATTGGTGAAGAATTAGGACAAAGTGGTCCAGACTCGGGGTAGTAAATAATGGGGAAGAAACTAGGTGATAAGTATTAGTTTAACGAGGTTGGTTTTGGGGATTTCCCGTTCCTAAATTCCCTGTCTCTGATGATGAGAATGTCCTCTCCTCTCCTGATACAGGGAGGGCAACTTCTGCATGGGAGACTCATCTCCTGCATTCAGGTAAGAAAGTGAGATGGTAGGGAGGTGTGACCATTCTGTTTCTACTATTTTCTCAAACTTCATTGGCTTAAGATATTTGATACATCAAAGTGCCATATCTTGGGGGTACTATATCTGAACCCCACCAGAGTGACTATAAGCACTACTCTCTAGACTGGCTGCAGGAAGGAGTAGAGAGAAGGGAACAAGAAACCTAAAATAGCAAGGGGTGCCTGGGTGGCTCAGTAGATTGGGGCCTCTGCCTTTGGCTCAGCTCATGATCTCAGGGTCCTGAGATCGAGCTCCGCACCAGGGTCCCTGCTTGGTGGGGAGCCTGTCCCCCAAGCCCTGCCTGCTTCTCTGCCTACTTGTGATCTTTGTCTGTCAAATAAATAAATCAGTCAATCTTAAAAAAAAAAAAAGAAAAGAAAAGAAACCTAAAATATCAAGATGAAAGGGTCACATCACCTTCCTCTTCAACAAAATTGTAATTTGCCAAAATTGTCCTTGAGGAATAATAACTTACTAGGCTGCATTTTAGAATTTAGATTTAAATATGAGATAAATCTTCACAAACTTCCCAAGTACTAATATTGTAGGCATGGTAACAGTCTAAACTGGACTACTTTCTAACAGGATCATCCTTATGTAGAAGCTACTACAGGTCCTAGGGTTCCTGGACCCCTCACCCCCACCCTCTATTACACTTGTATGAGGCTGGTGGGCCAGTGCCGAAAGTTTCATCATTATAACACTATCCCACTTAAAATGGATATATATATATATCATGGAGGAAAGGTAATATGTGGTCATTATTTGTCTAGTATATACATCTGCAAGCCAGGAGCTTCCTGAGAGCAGGCATGTTGTCTTCATTTTTGGAATCCAGACACAGGCAAAATATTTGGTAAACAGAAGTCATCAACAATTTGTTGTAGAATATATAAATAAATTAATCCCAATTAGTTCTAGTGTGAATTATTTTTCCCATTTCTTACATTTCACCATCTATCTGGGAGCTGGCTGTCATGGGAAATAAGAAGGGGACATGAACAGGGAATGCCTAAAGCCTATGGAATTACCCAAAAGGACTAGAATTGAGTGCGTGTCATGGGAAGCCTAGAGACAATAAAGGCAAAGGATTTGGAAAAGTAAATAAAGCCAGTGTTCATCTCAACTTTCTACTTGTTAATTATGTGATTTGGGTCAAGTCCCTTCCTTTCTTCATCTCAGTTTCTGTGACCAGAATAATAAGAGTTGTGACAAATATAGCATAAGCTTATATGTAGGTAATAAATAATGGATAGAGACTAACTTGCAGCTATTTTAAATGATTTATAATAGCCACTATAGTTATCCAATACCATTAGTGTCAATTAAAAAAATAATCACCTCCAGGAAAGGGGAAATTTTTTAAAGGATCGTAGAAGAGAGATAGAGAAATTTATTCCTTCATACTTTTTCTGCGGATGGCTCAGGTCCAACTACATTCTCTCCCTAAAATGGATGGCCTTTTAATAGGTAAACACCAAGTCGATGTAGTAAATTAATTGATTCTGACTTCATAAGAAGCAAATCTCTTCACCACAGCTAATCTGAGACTGACGGACACAGTAATTATGTAAAGACGGCATAATCTACTCTTCTCTCTGTGGTCATAACTCAAACTCTTCAGATGTATAATTTATAAAGCCAAGATTAGTTCAGCAATCCAAGTAGTTCTGGGAAAGGAAGAACAAGAAGTAGCTTCATCCAACTGATCATCCAAAATGATAAAAGGCCCTATCCATCAAAGACACAAGACCCTGATACTGAACAGGTGATAGGAAGGTCACTTCTGGAGTACCACTGTCCATCTGGCTGGTTCTTATCCACATCAAATACTTGGACAACCTGGCACAAAGTGCTATGGATAGACCCAGACCTTGGAGACATCAGCCCAGGTGGCAAGAGTGAGGTCAGCAGAGAAATTCATCTAGAAAGACCAATTTGCCTCCATTGCAACTCTCCTCTCAGTAAATCAGTTCTGTTCAGTATGTATTCCGCCAACTTAGAATTTCCTGATACAATCCACACTTTCCTTGAACTGAAATCATTGGAGATGTCTTAAAACATAAAATTCATAGAGCACTCATCATATAATAAATAACCTGGATCTTATTTTTCCAGTTGTTCAGGGAAAACTTCAGATCAGTGCTCAAGATTGGGATGGGGTGGACAAATTTTTTTCTGTAAAGAGCCAGATAGCAAATATTTATGCTTTCTGAGTCATATAGACTCAATTCTCACAAAAGCAACCATGGACTTGTGCTTACAAGAACAGGCACAGGGCAGGGTCTAGGCCACATACCATACTTTACTATGCAAACTCCATATCAACATCTAAATCATGCCATAAAATTAAATACTCATGTATCATTCTCTCTGGTTGGAAACGTCATCAAACGAATGTGATTTTTCACCACATCAAGTAATGTCAGTAATTTAGAGCTAACACTACCATAGGTGTTCATAGTAGACAGTCAAACAATATTTGTTGAATGAATAATGAGATATGTTAAAATATAGGGATATAGTTCTTCAATCATGCTGTATCTCCAGAGGTTGCAAGTTTTTAAAATACATCTCAAAAATACATCTGCCTTGGGACGCCTGGGTAGCTCAGTGGGTTAAAGCCTCTGCCTTCAGCTCAGGTCATGATCCCAGGGTCCTGGGATCAAGCCCCACGTCCGGGCTCTCTGCTCAGCAAGGGGCCTGCTTCCTCCTCTCTCTCTCTACCTGCCTCTCTGCCTACTTGTGATCTCTGTCAAATGAATAAATAAAATCTTAAAAAAAAAATACATCTGTGCTATGCTGAGGTTTCCCTTATTATTATTATTGTGTGTTAATATGCATTTTCAATAAGTTTGTTTGATAAAGTGTATGAGGTCCATAATTATTTATCCACCTTAAGGATAGATTTGGGGGAAAATTTTGAGTTTTCATATTTTACAAGATTCATGGAGGGTATATACTATATTATTTGTTCCCATTCCCTTCAAAGTCTGGGAGCACACCAGGTAATCAAATACCATAGTATTTCTCCAGTGAAACATATGAACATTCCTATCAAGTGAGATAAATAAAAGATTATAAGAATCCCGCTGTTCTCAAAGTATGATTTAGGGACAGCTGGGAATCTCCAAAACCTTTCAAAGGGTCTATGGAGCCAAAATTATTTTCATAAAAATACTTAGACACTTAACTTTCTCACTTTCCCTTTCTTCTGAACACATAGTGAAGTTTTCAAGGGGTTCCATGATGTGTGATATTAAGGGCAGATTAAATGTAGAAGCAGATAAAAGACTCTGGCTGTCTCATGTTAAGTGAGTCTATATAGAGATTTGCAAGGATATAAAATAATCCTACTCTTCTTATTAAAATTTGGTTTGGGAAAGTATAGTTATTTTCATTTAATAATATTTCTGTCCTGACTCTGGGAAACAAACTTAGGATTGTGGAAAAGGAGGTGGGTAGGAGATGGGGTAACTCAGTTATGGGCATTAAGGAGGGCACATGATGTGATGAGCACTGGGTGTTATACTTAACTAACGAATCATGGAACACTATACCGAAAACTAATGATGTACTGTATGTTGGCTAATTGAATTTAAATAAAGACATATATATTATTTCTGTTAACATTTAGTGGACTTGTTATTTGAGAACAAACATGGATACATATTCATTTTTATTTCTAATATGGCAACAATTGATGAATACAACTCACATAAGCAAAAGACCATTGGGGTCCACAGTAATATTCAAGAGTGAAAGGAGTCTGGAGACAAAAACATTTGATGAGTGCTATAGAAGGTTAACTTCAGTTCAGGTCAAGGGTAGCTGCCCAAAATGAGTGCTGCCAAAGCTTTTGCTATTCTGGGCACTTGCACATCCCAGTTAATGATGAGGGACGGTGGAATACCTAGATGACTTGGGGTTAGGAGATCATCTAATGTTTGTTCTAAAGCAAAGTCCCAAATCTTGGTGTCTTGGGTTTAGAGGGCTTTCATAGGTTGTTAATTGAAATGCTTTCAGGATTCAGGCAGATAAACAAATTGTATGAAACAAGGCCAGTGCAGACCATGATATCTAGCCCATGGCAGGCCATGCAGGCAAGTGAGCCTGGTCTTTTTAAACCTTCGGAATTTAGGAAAAACTGGAAATCTAGTGTTTTTTTAATGTGAATTTTCCTTAGTTTAATCAATGTTTAAAAAAAATACCACTGGTAAATTAAGTCAGATCATCTGCTGGTTCTTGTTCACCTGTTACTCAGGTAGTTATGTGGACCTGGGTACACATAAGACTACACCCCATCTTTGAGAGGTGTTGACTAAAAGTTAGCTCTCTTTCCCTCAAGGCATGGACAGATGGAAATGTTGGTCAGATTTGGGAAACAAAAGGCATGGAGTAGCTCTACCACTGACTCTTCTATTAATGCTTCTTCTATTCTAAAACCATATATTTAATAAATAGTCAGCTTTGTCAAATATTTTTAGTTGACTTTTGGTTTCATTTTGAAATAAACACTTTGAATTTTGTCTTCATATATTAGTTATAGAGCTATAACCAAAAGCTGTATATCCTGAACATGAAGGTTATTGATTTCTAAAATTAACTTTAGTAATACAATTCAGAAAATATTTCACTAAAAATATTCTGGAGAACATGGGTCATGGGATGACAATAATTAAACATGTAGAATCATAGTTCTTTTCCAAGATACATTTCAAGTGAATAAATACTGTGTTAAGTCTGTTATAAATAAAGCACAGGACAAAAGTAATGCACCTTGCCTCTCTATCCACTCGCCATTATAAAAAACTGCTTTATAAAAAAACAGCTTAGAAGCCAGAAAACAGAATTAGGGAGATAAATGACACCATGAAATGTTCCAACATCAGAATTATTGGGATCCCTGAGTAGGTGGAAAAAGAAGACTAGAAGATATAGTTGAACAAATTCTGGATGAAAATTTTCCCAATCTGGGGAATGGAACCAGTGTTCGTGTCCAGAAAGAACATCCCCCAAAATCAATGAATCTAGAAAGACCTCAAGACACCTGATTGTGAGACTGATGAATCAGAATTTTAGACAAGAGCTTCTGAGGGCCGCTAGGAGGAAAAGATTCCTTACATACAGAGGAAGGCCCATCAGAATAATGTCACACCCAGGAAGCCAGAAAGGGCTGTCAAGACATATTCAGGACACTAAATGAGAAGAACATGAAGCCAAGAATACTTTATCCAGCAAGGCTGACATTCAAAATGGATGGAGAGATGAAGAGCTTCAAAGACTGGCAAGGTTTAAGAGTATGTGCCCACCAAGCTGGCACTACAAAAAATATTAAGGGGGGTTCTATAAAAAAAAAAAAAAGAAAGAACCCAAGAGTGACATAGAACAGAAATTTATAGAGGCAATCTACAGAAACAAGGCAACATGATGTCAATAAAAACATCTTTCAATGATCACTCTCAACGTGAATGGCCTAAATGCTCCCATAAAACAGCACAGGGTTGCAGATTGGATAAAACAACAGGACCCATCCATATGCTGTCTACAAGAGACCATTTGGAACCTAAAGATACATCCAGGCTAAAAGTGACGTGATGGAGAAGCATCTTTCATGCCAATGGGCCACAAAATATAGCTGGGGTAGTGATTCTCATATCAGATAAATTAGATTTTAAACTAAAGACTATAGTCAGAGATAAAGAAGGACAATACTTCATTCTTAAAGGGTCTATCCACCAAGAAGATCTAAAAATTGTAAATATTTATGCCCCCAATACAGGAGTAGCCAATTACATAAGACAATTGTTAATCAAGATAAGGAGTCATACTGATTATGTATTAATGTATTAATGAATACATTAATAGCAGGGATCTTAACATGCCACTCTCAGTAATAGACAAATCATCCAAGCAGAAAACCAATAAAGAAACAAGAGCATTGAATGACACATTGGACCAGATGGACCTCATAGATATATACAGACCATTCCACCCTAAAACAACAGAATACTCATTCTTCTTCTTTTTTTTCTATTTTTTTATTTTTTAATTTTTTGAATTTATTTATTTTCAGAAAAACAGTATTCATTATTTTTTCACCACACCCAGTGCTCCATGCAATCCATGCCCTCTATAATACCCACCACCTGGTACCCCAACTTCCCACACCCCCACCACTTCAAACCCCTCAGATTGTTTTTCAGAGTCCATAGTCTCTCATGATTCACCTCCCCTTCCAATTTACCCCAATTCCCTTCTCCTCTCTAACACCCCTTGTCCTCCATGCTATTTGTTATGCTCCACAAATAAGTGAAACCATATGATAATTGACTCTCTCTGCTTGACTTATTTCACTCAGCATAATCTCTTCCAGTCCCGTCCATGTAGCTACAAAAGTTGGGTATTCATCCTTTCTGATGGAGGCATAATACTCTATAGTGTATATGGACCACATCTTCCTTATCCATTCGTCTGTTGAAGGGCATCTTGGTTCTTTCCATAGTTTGGCGACCATGGCCATTGCTGCTATAAACATTGGGGTACAGATGGCCCTTCTTTTCATGACATCTGTATCTTTGGGGTAAATACCCAGGAGTGCAATTGCAGGATCATAGGGAAGTTCTATTTTTAATTTCTTGAGGAATCTTCACACTGTTCTCCAAAGAGGCTGCACCAATTTGCATTCCCACCAACAATGTAAGAGGGTTCCTCTTTCTCCACATCCTCTCCAACACATGTTGTTTCCTGTTTTGTTAATTTTGGCCATTCTTACTGGTGTAAGGTGATATCTCAATGTGCTTTTAATTTGAATCTCCCTGAGGGCTAATGATGATGAACATTTTTTCATGTGTCTGATAGCCATTTGTATGTCTTGATTGAAGAAGTGTCTGTTCATATCTTCTGCCCATTTCTTGATATGTTTGCCTGTTTCGTGTGTGTTGAGTTTGAGGAGTTCATTATAGATCCTGGATATCAACCTTTTGTCTGTACTGTCATTTGCAATTATCTTCTCCCATTCCGTGGGTTGCCTCTTTGTTTTTTTGACTGTTTCCTTTGCTGTGCAGAAGCTTTTGATTTTGATGAAGTCCCAAAAGTTTATTTTCGCTTTCATCCTTTGCCTTTGGAGACATATCTTGAAAGAAGTTGCTGTGGCTGATATCGAAGAGATTACTGCCTATATTCTCCTCTAGAATTCTGATGGATTCCTGTCTCACATTGAGGTCTTTTATCCATTTTGAGTTGATCTTTGTGTACGGTGTAAGAGAATGGTCGAGTTTCATTCTTCTACATATAGCTGTCCAGTTTTCCCAGCACCATTTATTGAAGAGACTGTCTTTTTTCCACTGTATATTTTTTCCTGTTTTGTCGAAGATTAATTGACCATAGAGTTGAGGGTCCATATCTGGGCTCTCTCCTCTGTTCCACTGGTCTATGTGTCTGTTTTTATGCCAGTACCATGCTGTCTTGGTGATCACAGCTTTGTAATAAAGCTTGAAATCAGGTAACGTGATGCCCCCAGCTTTATTTTTGTTTTTCAACATTTCCTTAGTGACTCGGGGTCTCTTCTGATTCCATACAAATTTTAGGATTATTTGCTCCAGGTTTTTGAAGAATACTGGTGGAATTTTGATCAGAATGGCATTAAAAGCATATATTGCTCTAGGCAGTATAGACATTTTAACAATGTTTATTCTTCAGATCCAAGAGCATGGAATGGTCTTCCATCGTTTTGTGTCTTCTTCAATTTCTTTCATGAGTGTTCTGTAGTTCCTTGAATACAGATCCTTTACCTCTTTGGTTAGGTTTATTCCCAGGTATCTTATGGTTCTTGGTGCTATAGTAAATGGAATCGATTCTCTAATTTCCCTTTCTGTATTTTCATTGTTAGTGTATAAGAAAGCCACTGATTTCTGCACATTGACTTTGTATCCTGCCATGTTGCTGAATTGCTGTATGAGTTCTAGTAGTTTGGGGGTGGAGTCTTTTGGGTTTTCCATATAAAGAATCATGTCATCTGCGAAGAGAGAGAGTTTGACTTCTTCATTACCAATTTGGATACCTTTTATTTCTCTTTGTTGTCTGATTGCTGTTGCTAGGACTTCTAATACTATGTTGAACAAGAGTGGTGAAAGTGGGCATCCTTGTCTTGTTCCTGATCTCAACGGGAAGGCTGCAAGCTTTTTCCCATTGAGAATGATATTTGCTGTGGGTCTTTCATAGATAGATTTGATGAGGTTCAGGAATGTTCCCTCTATCCCTATACTTTGAAACGTTTTAATCAGGAACGGATGCTGGATTTTGTCAAATGCTTTTTCTGCATCAATTGAGAGGACCATGTGGTTCTTCTCTCTTCTCATATTAATACAGAATACTCATTCTTCTTGAGCACACATGGAACTTTCTCCAGAATAGACCACATACTGGGTCACAAATCAGGGCTCAACTGATACAAAAAGGTTGAAATTGTACCCTGCATATTCTCAGACCACAGTACATTGAAACTGGAACTCAACCACAAAAAAAAGTTTGGAAAGAATTCAAACACTTGGACAGTAAAGATCACCCTGCTTAAGAATGTTTGGATCAACCAAGAAATCAAAGAAGAACTTAAACAATTCAGGGAAACCAATGAGAATAAAGACACATTGTTCCGAAATCTATGGGATATGCCAAAGTGGTCCTAAGAGAGAAATACATAGCAATCCAAGCCTCACTCAAAAAAATTGAAAAATCCAGAATACACAAGCTCTCTTTACACCTTAAAGAACTGGAAAGTCAACAACAAATTAAGCCAACCTGATGCACAAGAAAGGAAGTAAACAAGCTTAGAACAGATATCAATGAAACTAGAAGCTGTTTTTTTGAAAGAATCAATAAACCACTGGCCAAACTAATCGAAAAGAAAAGAGAGAGGACCCCAATTAATAAAATTATGAATGAAAAGGGAGAGATCACAATTAACACCAAGGAAATAGAAACAATCATCAGAAATTATTATCAACAGTTATATGCCAGTAAGTTAAGCAACTTAGACGAAATGGAAACCTATAAACCTGGAAACCTATAAATGTCCAAAACTGAATCAGGAAGAAATTGACAACCTGAATAGACCATTATCGAGTAACAAGACTGAAGCAGTGATCGAAAACCTCCCAAAAAACAAGAGCCCAGGACCTGATGAATTCCCTGGAGAATTCTACCAAACATTCAAAGAAGAAATAATACCTATTCTCCTAAAGCTGTTTCGAAAAGTAGAAACAAAAGGGAAACTTCCAGACTCTTTCTGTGAAGCCAGCATTACCCTGATCCCCAAACTAGGCAAAGACCCCATCAACAAGGAGAATTTCAGACCAATATCCCTGATGAATATGGATGCCAAGGTTCTCAATAAGATCCTAGCTAATAGGATCCAACAGTACATTACAGAGATTATCCACCATGACCAGGTGGGATTTATCCCTAGGATGCAAGTGTGGTTCAACATTCACAAATCAATCAATGTGATAGACCAAGTCAGTAAGAGAGAAAACCACATGGTCCTCTCAATTGATGCAGAAAAAGCATTTGACAAAATACAGCCATTCCTGATTAAAATTCTTCAAAGTGTAGGGATAAAGGGAACATTCCTCAACTTCATAAAATCTATGAAAAACCCACAGCAAATATCATTCTCAATGAGGAAAACTGACAACCTTCCTTATGGGATCAGGAACATGACAAGGATGTCCACTGGTGCCACTGTTGTTCAACATACTACTAGAAGTTCTAGCAACAACAATCAGAAAACACAGAGAAATAAAAGGTATTCAAAGTGTTAATTCCATACTTTATATGGAAACCCCAAAAGATTCTATCCCCAAACTATTAGAACTTATACAGCAATTCAGTAATGTGGCAGGATACAAAATCATTGTACATAAATCAGTTGCTTCCTTATACACTAATAATGAAAATACAGAAAAGAAAATTAGAAAATCAATTCCATTTACTATAGCACCAAGAACTATAGGATTCCTGGGAATAAACCTAACCAACGAGGTAAAGGATCTGTACTTGAGGAACTACAGAACACTCATGAAAGAAATTGAAGAAGACACAAAAAGGTGGAAAAGCATTCCATGTTCATGGATTGGAAGAATAAACATTATTAAAATGTCTATAGTGCCTAGAGCAATCTATACTTTCAATGCCATCCCGATCAAAATTCCACCACCATTTTTCAGAGAACTAGAACAAATTATCCTAAAATTTGTATGGAACCAGAAGAGACCCCAAATTGCTAAGGAAATGTTGAAAAAGAAAAACAAAACTGGGGTCATCATGTACCCTGATTTCAGGCTTTACTTCAAAGCTGTGATCACCAAGACAGTATGGTACTGGAACAAAAAAAGACACACAGACCAGTGGAACAGAGTAGAGAGCCCAAATATGGACCCGTAACTCTATGGTCAACTAATCTTTGACAAAGCAGGAAAAAATATACAGTGGAAAAAAGACAATTACTTCAATAAATAGTGCTGGGAAAATTTGACAGCTATGTATACAAGAATGAAATTTGATCATTCTCTTACAACATACAGAAAGATAAACTCAAAATGGATAAAAGACCTCAGCATGAGGCAGGAATCTATCAAAATCCTAGAGGAGAACATAGGCAGTAACCTTTTCAACATCAGTCACAGCAACTTCTTTCAAGACATGTCTCCAAAGGCAAAGGAAACAAAAGCGAAAATGAACTTTTCAGATTTCATCAAGATCAAAACCTTCTGCACAGCAAAGGAAAGAGTCAATGAAACAAAGAGGCAACCCACAGAATGGGAGAAGACATTCACAAATAACACTACATACAAAAGGCTGATATCCAAGATCTATAAAGAACTCCTCAAACTTAACACTCAAAAAACAGATAATCATGTCAAAAATTGGGCAGAAGACATGAACAGACATTTATCCAAAGAAGACATATAAATGACTAACAGACACATGAAAAAATGTTCATCATCATTAGCCCTCAGGGAGATTCAAATCAAAACCACATTGAGATACCACCTTACAACAGTTAGAATGACCAAAATCAACAAGACAGGAAACAACAAGTGTTGAAGAGGATGTGGAGAAAGGGGAACCCTCTTACACTGTTGGTGGGAATGCAAGCTGGTGCAGCCTTTTTGGAAAACAGTTTGGAGATTCCTTAAGAAATTAAAAATAGAGCTATCCTATGACTCTGCAATTGCACTACTGGGTATTTACCCCAAAGATACAGGTGTAGGGAAAAGAAGGGCCATCTGTACCCCAATGTTCACAGCAGCAATGACCATAGTTGCCAAACTGTGGAAAGAGCCAAGATGCCCTTCAACAGAAGAATGGATAAAGAAGATGTGGTCCATATATACAATGGAGTATTATGCCTCCATCTGAAAGGATGAATACCCAACTTTTGTATCAACTTGGACGGGACTGGAGGAGATAATGCTGAGTGAAATAAGTCAAGCAGACAAAGTCAATTATCATATGGTTTCACTTACTTGTGAAGTGTAAGAAATAACCTGGAGGACATTAGGAAACGGAGAGAAGTGAGTTGGGGGGAAATCAGAGGGGAAGACAAACCATGAGAGACTGAACACTGAGAAACAAACTGAGGGTTTTGGAGGGGAAGGGAGTGGGGGGGAATTGGTGAGTCTGGTGGTGGGTGTTATAGAGAGCACGTATTGCATGGAGCACTAGGTGTGGTGCATAAACAATAAATCTTGGAACACTGAAAAAAATAAATAAATAAAATAAATAAATTTAAAAAGACTTTAAAAATAAAAATAAAAAACTGAGCCATTTATAATTTTTCTGAATATTAAAAAATGTATGTTCACTTTGGAAATTTTAGGAAGTTATAAACAATAAATAGAAGTTATCAGGCATCTCATCATTTGGGGAGAGCAAGGATTAGAGTGTACAGATGTAGATACAGGCATAGAGAGATATATTTACATTCCTAGCCATAAAAATATTTTTGGGTGTCTATTCTCCAAATACATATACATGCAGATATGTAAACAACAAAATTAGAGTAATTTTTTTAAAGATTTTATTTACTTATTGACAGAGAGAAGAAAGAGCACAAGTAGGCAGAGCAGCAGGAAGAGGGAGAGGGAGAAACAGGCTCTCTGCCAAGCAGGGAGCCCGATGAGGGGTTCGAACCCAGGACACTGGAATCATGACCTTAGCTGAAGGCACATGGTTAATCAAATGAGCCATGCAGACATCCCTAGAGTAATATTCTATATACAATTTTGTTCTGCTTTTTTTTTTTATTATTAATGAGCACCTTTTTAGTTTTGATTTGAAAATAGCATTTCTCATTTTACTAACACAGCACTGGAAGAAAGCAAGTGGAGGGTGTGGAGGCACAGCCATGCCCAGTAAGGACATACAAACAGCAGTTATTATTACAAATTATAGCCCTGAGTCAGTCAAGCCCTAATAACTGAACTATCATTTTTTTTCCCACTCCCTGACTCACATATCTTCTCTTATTTATATAATAACAATTGGATTACTAAATGCATGTGAAGTACTTCCCAGCCCTTGGACCATTTATGAGGACCATGATTACCAAGAGACTAATTAAAAGTCTCCGTGCCAAACAGTGGCCCCAGTTTTTCTGTACACAAAAATCTGGTTGTTACTCATATGCAGAAAATCCTACTAGAGTCTGAAATTATACAGTTCTCCAGGAGCTTTTGATATAGCTGGATATCACACAAACACAAAAGAAGGATGAGTATCATGCTAATTTAATGAGTTAAATAAATTAGTAGAGTAGCAGGTATAAAATAATAAGTTCACAAATTCAGGTGTGCAAAAAACAGCACATATCTTTCTTTTCTAGACCAACCCATTTCTGGCCCAGATTGAAAGGAAATTCAATTTGAGTCAATGCCAAGGGCTCATTTCCCTGAGTTGATAGAGCATCCAGGTCTGAGGAGGCCACAATCACCTGTCCACATGAGTTATTTTGAGACAACAGTCTACATGATTTCTTCAGGATGAAAGACCCTGATACTTTGATGGTCTGCTCAGCTTGGTAGTTTGGGGGGAGGCTGAGTTCTGAGACCACAGCTGCTTCCTTCTCTGGCATACCCAGAGCTACTTGTCTGTTCACCGCTGACCCTGGGATGTTGCCTGGGAATTGCTGCCCAGTCTCCACTTCCCTGTGAGTCTTTAGCTCTCTTCTCCTGTCCCATTACAGAGAACACGCTTCACTTTCTCAGGCTTCCTCTCGAAGACCTTCTCTTTTCTTTCCTGCTACTCCAGCATACTAATATAATCAATTCTATGGATAAAGGTTTTACAAAATACAGGAAAAGCTGTTGTTTGAAGTTATTTAGCAGAGCTCATGGAAGAAATCATCCCAAATATGAGAGGGGTCTATCCATCTTGAACAAGCAGAAAAGAGTCAGGGCTTTCCAAGTAAGTGGAATTGTGAGTAAGGAGGTAGAGAGAAAATAGTCATATCCTAGTCAAGAAAGACCTGTAACGACTGACTGGTTGGGAGTTCATAGAGTAGGGAGAGACCTATTTGGAGATGTAGTGGTCACTTTGTAGAAGGTATTAAAGGACAGATCATTGCTATTTTACTTGTTTTGAAAACAACAGAATGTATTAATGACATTTTTGAGGACTAGGACATGGAAAACACGATGAGATAGAGAATTACTGGCAAAGCTATCCTGGGATAATTGTTAGAGAAGACCTGTCTGAGGAACTGTGCATTGGGGTTGCACCATAAAGGGTGAGTCAAACCTTCCACTCATAATTGATTTCAGTATGGAGATTGATAAAGCCATTCAGGCACTAAGAGTGTATGAAAAGGTTTATTACTTACATAATGAGGCTTTTGAGGGAGAGCCATAGATATCCAAGCCAGTTCAAATGACATGAGCAAAAAGAGGGGCATGTGGCTTAGTTTTTTGTTGTGGTTAGGTGCTGGGGTTAGGGTGAGTGTTCCCATGAATGGGTTGGGTCTTGCATAATTTAAATTCCCACATGTACCTGTGTCAAGGGAGTGAGAGGGTAGACTGTCTTATTGGCTTTCCCAGAGGAGCAGGCTTGTAGCTATCTATGGTTAAGCATTAAACATGGAGACAGACTCTATTACAAGGCAATATTTCAGTTGGGACCTAAGGATGGAAGAGCCACGGGAAGAGCTGGAGGAAAAGAATCCCAGAGAGAGGGAATGTATGCAAAAAAATCCAAAGTTGTAAACGTTTCAGGAATAGAATGAAGCCAATGTGCATGGAGCACAATGAGTAGAAGAAGATAAGAGTAGAGAAGCCAGAAGAGTTCCTCTCATGCAGGGCTTACTACTGGCTGTGAGTTTGGATTTGATGGCCAAAGCAACAGGAAGTCATTACAAGATGGCAGCTTGGAGAAGTCAGAATTTTACTGCAAGCCTGAGAAAACCTGAGATCTGGATATGGTACAAGAGGAAAAATAGAAAAATCAATAAAACATCTCTTTTTTTTTTTTTCCACTTAGATATTGTATACCCAAATAGACCTAATCCTCTTGCATCAAAGGGTTTAGCCTAAGGGCTTAAGACAGGCTTTGAATCCCTGCAGAAATCTCTCTACCCACCCCTAGCCTCACACCATGGTGCTGCATAAATCATTAAACAAATGTAGAAAATAAGAAAAAAGTAAGTGATATAGAAAAGTAATAAACACATAACCATTCCTTCTTTAATGCTATTGAAAAGATGTACGGCAAGTTTCAGTCCAGCTCCATCAGTGTTTCTTTCCCCCTCCATGGTTACATGCCTTAGCTCCAGTCTATCAAGTATCCTTGGAGAAGAATGACTGGAAGTTAGAAGGAAGTTTCTGAAGCCCAAGATCAATAGCACGCACCTGCTAGAGAAAATCAAGTACCATCGCTTCTTTAGGAATGCTTGCAACAAAACCTGTATCACTTATTTTTGGCTAATATAGTTAGCCCTTGGTGATAGATGTGAAGTAGTCACCCATTTGTTTTCAAAAGCAATTGTTCAAAACCACTATTCCTTTAATAAGAATATAATGTAATATTTTCCTGTTTATTTAATTTCTCATTTGGAGAAACATTTATGATTAGAATGATTTCTACAACCTTTGAAATGATTGCACTACATATTTCTTATTATCACAATATTACCTTTGTACCTGTGACTTAAGCGAGGCAATAGGAAGCCACTGAACATCAGCATTACATCCACCCATTTGTACCTGGAAATAGGTAGCAGCCTCCTCACTGATGGGGTATGCCCATCAGTGCCCATCCAAAGGCCATCCTGTGAATTTTGCCTTTGAAGGCAATTAATCTATTTGAGAAACAGCTATGTTTCTGACCTTGCAAACTTCATTTTTACTGATTGTGTCTCATTCTAGGCCTTAAATTAATCCTAAACACCATAAAATTTCAGAATATCTATTCTGCTAAAATAAAACTACGTCAGTACCAAATTAGTTATCATTTTATGCTCAACTTCCTCTGTTGTTATTACCCAGAATCTTTTTTTTTTTTTTTTAGCTATGTTTCAAAATTGTCAGTCATCAAGGAATACCCTGACAAACTGACATGTCTTGTGTGGGTTTTTATACTTGACTTAGGCAAATGAATTTAAAACCTCAATTGTCCCAGGGTTACTGCTCAGAGCAAGCAGGTATTTATGGAATGTGAACTTGGAGGTGACAAGAAGTGCCTCTCTTCTTGCTGGCCACAGCACTTTACACTTCCAACCAGCAGTCAGACCTAAACAAGGGTGTGGTAACCAAGCTCCTAAGGCACAAAATCTAAAGGGGCACTCACTGAGTAGTGCAAGCCCCTCTTTCGATTTTGCCATTTAGGCACCTGACCTACCTCGCCCTCTTCTAGACCCTAAAGGCAGCGCATTAGGGATAAAGCTCAGAAGGACTCATTGTATGTGTCCTTTGTGTCCTATGTGTACAATTACATTCTCTAAATTCTCTAATAGTGTAACACCAGAAGACATGAGCAACCACCACGGAGAACTAGTTTATTAGACTAGAATCAAACTCACCAAAAAGATTCTCAGGAAAATGGGACCCTGAACAGGTAAGTTTTGAGAAATTAGAGGGCACTTGAGGTTTGGAAACTATGGCACTGCCCAAGGCACAGCATGTGACAGAAGAATCCTGATGACTACGGGGGAAGAGAGGTGTGGGTGGGTACAGAAGGAGGAAGAGGAAAAATCATCCAGTCTCTCAAGAGGACACAAGCTCTGCAAAATCTGCTTCTGTATGGTGTGGATGTGTGTATGGGGGGTGGCGAGGGGGTTACTACATTGTAACTCATGTGATCATATATATATATATGTATATAAATAAATATATATATATGTGCACTCGTACATAAATACATAAAATAAGTATAATGTCATATATGTAACTACTCATAGATATGAAGACTAAAACACATACACACAGGGTGTGCATGTGTATGTAGTGGAGTATGTTGATAGGAAGTCTTGTATGAAACTTGACAGGACCACTAACATCAAAGCCTGTGTTACATTCACATGGAAGGTGACCCACCTAACCAGCAGCCCTTTAAATTTGCCTGGAGCTTATTTCCGTGTTTGTGCCAAAGAAAGGCTTAATCACCACTGTTACCATAATATAAGCCTCAGGAAGCTTTCAGCTTCATCCCACCAATGACCATCTCTGTTCTGTTTGTTTTGATTTTTTAAGATTTTATTTATTTATTTATTTGAGAGAGAGAGAAAGAGAGAGAGAGCTGGGAAAGGGGAAGAGGGAGAGGGAAAGAGAATCCCAAGCAAACTCCCCACTGAGCACAGAGTTCTAGGCCAGGCTCCATCCCATGACCCTGAAATCATGACCTGAGCTGAAATCGAGAGTTGGACACTCAACCAACTGAGCCACCCAGGCACCTCCTGTTTACCCCATTTCTTACGTATTAACCAGTGAAGGTTATTGAAGAGGAGCTGCTTTCATGTGGCCTGAGAGGAAGAGAGACAAAAACCATTACCAACACCCAAAACAGCAAAGAACATTCAGAAGATACTGCAGGCCACCCTTCAAAATGCAAGTCAACCTTTTGTTGTACACTCCAGTCAAAAGAAACTATTAAATTTCTTAAAAGAAGACTTTCTCTAAGGCGTTTTAGACCAGTGACTTTCAGCTGTTGCCTGGCAACAACCCTAAGGCGAAAGTAGCCTAAGGTCTGAAGAAATCTAGTAAATTAGGAAAGAAAAGTGCCTGGTGCCTGTGTCAAAGTCATTCTGGTTTAGTAGTACAATAAAAGGACAGTGAAAATCCAATAAACAGAGTCTGGAATCTTCCTTAGAAATCACAAAACAGCAAGTTGACTTTGGCAAAGGGGAAACGTGCTCAGGACACTCCCTGTAAGCCCATCGTTTGTGAGTTAACATTGTCTCGGGCTCACGCCACCCTTCACAGGCACCATCTTAGAGCGTCTGCGGATGGTCAGGGAAATAGGTGCAGCAGGAGAACCTCGGGAGCCATTTAACAGCACCCCGTGCACACAAGCTCTTCTCAAACACCATGGTGACCCAGACACGGTTAACTGACTCATTGGAAGGTCAATAACTTTTCTTGACCAATCTATTTTTGAAAAGTTTCCTTAGACTACTCTTCCTTGAGAACTGGAATTGTTTCTAGATAACTTTCAAACATTTGTCGTCCATCTCCTATACCCTCTACCCTCTCTTAAATGGGATGATTAACACGAGCTACTACAACACAGAACCCCCCAACTTGGATGACTTGAAACAACAAAGGTTTATCTCTCGCTTAGGTAAAGTCCAATCCAAACTGACCAGCCAGATCCATCATGGAGCTATACCATCTAGAACATGCTGCCAAGACAGGATAAAAGAAATTGGTGGGAGCAGACAGATTCTTATTGTTTGTGTCTGCAAAAGGAACCAAGACATCTGCTCCTAGCTCATTGGTCAGAACTAGCCACAGGCCCACAACAAAACTGCAGGGGAGCCTGAAAAATGTAAGAAAGTACATGAGACTTAGTGGGTGCTGTATCTGCCACACCCTGCTTCCCCAGCCAAGCACCCGGACTGGAAGATGAGGCAGATATCATGATTTGATCCAACATGAGGCTATTGAATCCTAAAGCCAGATCATGCCAAGGAATGTGCCTGTGCTTCTATGATCATACAGAGAGAACCCAATGGTCTTCCCCCAGAGTCTGACATCTGGCCCCACATTCCCCTTGCAATGCCCAGAATAGTGAATTTCCCCCACTATAGGCTGGATATTTAAAGAGCCTAGTGGTATGGCCACTCACCCTTGTTGTCAACTAGAAGCACTTCATATTTGTATTCCAGACTTAGAGATCAAGAATGTGACAGCATGAGGGAAGGCTGCCACATAATTAATGTCATTTTATGTTTATTAAGATTGCATTAATTAAACTTGTTATTATAGCTCTATAATAAATATACCTGTTCTGCATTTCAGATTTTCCCAGGGGGCTAAGAATGAGATAATTGCCAGGAAATGGACTTCTCCTACAGGCCAAAACTCCTTGTTTTGTCATCTTACTCACAAACAAGAATCTGAAACTCAGAGACCGAGTGACCTATCTGTGCTTACATGACCTGTAAATGCAAAGCCAGAACAGGAGCCCAGATCTGTGACTCCCAATCCAGTGCAAGGTGCTTTGTTAAGGGCTTGCCAAGAACTAGATTCCAATCTCCTCCATGCTTTCTTTCTCTTTTCAAATGTCAGAATACCCGCCTGACACTGCAGGGAAGAAAAAGATGGACAGCCAGGTTCTTGCTGATAATAGCACCTGTGGTGTCTCCTCCAGCCAAATAATAGGCAGCGGCAAATGCACATTTAAATCATGCAGAAATTAGCGGCATGATGAGGACAGTAAGAGTCCTCTGATGGAATAATTACTTCCCCCTGGGGTGTTCAAGCAGCTCCAGTGTTCTGGCGCCCAGACTATAAATGAGTTTGCACTGGAGGTGTCAACGTAGCCAATACAATGGAATTGAAGGGGGAGGAGGCAGCCACAGGCATGGAGTTTTCAAAACCAAGTGATATATGAGTTGCTGAAATGCTGTTCAGTAAAATTTACACCTCTTTAAAAGCTTTACACTTTGAAAAGGAAAAGGCAAAATGGCACTTCAGCATTGACTCTATCCTGACTCCTGCAAGGTTGGTGTAGTCAACATCTACTTTTGTAATAATAGCCTAGACAGATATTAAAAACCACACACCTGGTTAAGCAGCATGAATTTTACAAACATGTTTTGCTCTGTAGTCATACTAGAATCATTCTACTGTACTATCTAGGCAATCCATGATAATGTGAAGGGACGGACTGTTCAAGAACATTCAAGGGACCTCATAACCCTCCCCCCAACCCTGGCATGCTACCCACTGGCAGAATCAAGCATCACATTATGGAAAGTTCCTGATGAAACCAGAAAACTCATGCACCCTAGTGGCAATGGCAAATGCACTGGATTGATTTTCATTCATTTCTAGAATGATCAAGAAGTTACGTGAGATTGTAAGAGTATTATGTAAATATAATAGATGAAAATCTATGTCCCATTTCAAAGCATGTATTCAAATGCATTGTTTAAAAGCCCCCTTTGGGGATGCCTGAGTGGCTCAGTCAGTTAAGCCGCTGTCTTCAGCTCAGGTCATGATCCCAGGGTGCTGGGATCGAGTCCTGCATCGGGCTCCTTGCACAGGAGGGAGCATGCTTCTCTCTCCGCCTCTGCCTGCCTCTCTGCTTGCTTGTATGCACTCTCTCTCTCTCTCTCTCTCTCTCTCTTTCTGACGAATAAATAAATAAATAAAATCTTTAAAAAAAAAAAAAAAGCCCCCTTTGGCTTAGGTAGTTTCTGACTTTCTTATGCAGAGTAATAATTATTTACATTTGATAGTTTTTACACTTACACAGATTTTAATTGTATCTTGCTTGAGCTTCATACAGTGCTTTTAAAGTGGACAGATATTATTATCTCCACATTTTAAAATGAAGAAATGTGAGGTTCAGAGAAGTTACGTGCTTTCCCCAAAATCACACAGCTAGCAGGAAATAAAGCTACTATTCTTAGCCAAGGCTTACTTCCTGCTTCTTCTCCAAAGGCTGTAGGCCAGATTAATCTCATCATCCCAATATTTACCAGCCAGATTCTTTATTTTTTTTTAAGATTTATTTATTTATTTGAGAGAGAGAGCACAAGCTGAGGGAAGAGACAGAGGGAGAGGGAGAAGCAGGTTCCTTGCTGAGCACAGAGTCTGACACAGGGTTCCAACCCAGGATCCTGGGATCATGACCTAAGCCAAAGGCAGATACTTAACCAACTGAGCCACCCAGGCATCCTGCATTTTTTACAATACTTCCAGAAGCACACGCTGTATCTACAGTTTCTGGTACTTCCCAGAGGACATCTGAAAACAGGATGATTGAAGATATAGGCTACGAGCCTGGAATCTGTGGGCATTTGGGAGCTGGATCTGTGGATCCCCTTACACTTCTACAAAACATTATGTGTGGATTCATTTTTCCGGAGAGAGGGTCTATAGCTCTCAAAACTCTTCAAAAAATTAAGAGTCACTAAATAAAAAGTAATAAGAATGTCCTAAAAGAGTGTTTCTTAATCTTATAAACCTTCTTCTCTTTCATTTGCATAAAAATCCAATGCCCTTCTTTAAAACTATTTAAAAACCAAAATAAGTAAAAATCACCAAAAAAGAAACCACAAATAGGACATAGATCTGCTTTGTTTTTAAACTATACATTATCTTATTGTCCAAAGATTTTAATACACTCTGGCTTTCCATTCCCTCCTATCCCACAATTCCCACCCTGGAAGACTGTCTTCCCAGGCTGATTAAAAATACTTCTCCAGGGGCGCCTGTGTGGCTCAGTCAGTTAAGTGTCTGACTCTTGATTTTGGCTCAGGCCATGATCTCAGGATCATGAGCTGGAACCCCTTAAGGTTCTCTCTTTTCCTCTGCCTGTCTTCCTACCCCACACCCCCACTTCTCCCATACCCCCAGCCCCACTCACACACTTTCTTGCTCTCTCTCAAACACATATACATACACACACACACACCCCAAAACAAAAACAAAACAAAACAAAAAAAACTGTTCTTCAGAAGCAATGTTACAAAGAGAGTGGAAACAATCAGTCCCTGGTGTTGGATTTCTGGGGAAGGCCTACCTCTTCTGCACTTCCTTCACCTTTTGTTGTTCAATTAATGAGAGATTTATAGGAGAGTCTAGGGGTCAGATTTCAGGGGCAAGAAATACTGTCATTAGGACAACACAGTAGCAGTTTTTTCCCAATTTATACAATATCTCAAAGTACAAATCTGGCAGTTTAAAAGCCAATGAACAGGAATAAATAGCAACTTTTTCTTAAAAACAACTTTATTGAGATATAATTGATATAAACTTCACATACTAAAATGTATAATTTGATTAAGTTTTGATTCATGTAAACTCTGTGAAACTATCACCACAATCAAGAACATACCCATTAACCTCCCAAATTTCCTCATTCCCCTTCATAATCTATTTCTCCTACTCCGATCCCCATTCTCAGGCAATCACTCATTCATTTTTTATTTGCATTTTCTAGAGTTTTATATAAATGGAGTCAGTCACATACAATGTACTTTTTTTTTGTCTGGTTTCATGTGCTGAGCATGATGATGATTTTGAGTCATTGCGTATATCAGCCGACCATTCTTTCATTGACCTGTTCGTGGATAGGGTTGTTTGGGTTATTTCCATTGGAAATATAGTATTATATTGGGTTATTTCCATTTTGGAGCTATTACAAATAAAACTGTATGAATGGAGTGCCTGGGTGGCTCAGTGGGTTAAGCCTCTGCCTTCAGCTTGGGTCACGATCTCACGGTCATGGGATTGAGCCCCAAATCAGGCTCTCTGCTCAGCAGGGAGCCTGCTTCCCCATTTCTCTCTCTCTCTGCCTGCCTGTCTGCCCACTTGTGATCTCTCTCTGTGTCAAGTAAATAAATAAAATATTTTTTTTTAAAAAACTGTATGGATGTCTTTGTATAGCTATATGTTTTCATTTCTCCTGGGTAATATGTGGGAGTGGAAAGGCTGGATCACAGGGTGGGTATTAGGTTTCAAATTTTAAGGCAGCACCAAATTGTTTCCTAAAGGGTGTGCACCACTTATATTCCCAGCACCATTCTATGAAAGTTCCGTTTCTTCCGCATCTTCTCCAGTATTTGGTATGGTAAATCTTTTTAAGTTCAGCCATCCTAATAGGTGTATAGCAATATTTTATTAGGGTTTTAATTTGCATTTCCTTAATGGCAAATGATGCTCAGCATCTTTTCCTGTGTTGATGTGCCCTGTCTTTGGAAGATCTTCTTTGGTGAAATGTCTGTTCAAAACTTGCACATTTTTTTATTGAGTTGCTTACTTTTTATTATGTGTTGAGTTCTTTACATGTCCTGGGTGGAAGTCCTGTATCATATATATCATTTGAAAATATTTTCTCCCACTCTATGACTTATGTCTTTATACTCTTAAAAGTGTCTTTCAAATGCAGAAGTTTTAAATTTTGATTAAATCCAATTTCTTTTTTTTATGGATCGTGCATATGGTGTCGTGTCTAAGGAATCTTTGCCTAGCTCAATATCACAATAATTTTTTCCCAATGTTTTCTTCTAGCGAGTTTTAGATGTTCAGAATTTCTTTAGCATATTATCTAATTTTTAGTTAATTTCTTATATGGTGTGAGCTTTAAGTCAAAGATTTTTTGTTGTTATTGTGGGGCTTTTTTGCCCCTAGACATCCAACTGTTCCGGCACTATTTGTGGCAGAGACCATACTTTCTCTCCTGAATCACCTGTGTACATTGTCGAAGATCAGTTGTCATAGATATGTTAGTCTAATTCTGGACAACTATTCTGGTCCATTGATTTGTCCATCCATCTCTAGGCCAATAATACACTGTCTTGATAACTGTGGCTTTATAGTAAGCATTTTCTGTAGAAAACAACTATGAAGACATCTGGCCCTGGAGTTGCCTTGTGGGAAAATTTCTATCTACAAAATTTTGTTAACTGATAAAGGACTACTCAGATTTTCTATTTCTTGCATGAACTTTGGTATTCTTACAAGAACTTTGGTAGTCTGTCTTTTAAGAAACCCATCCTTATTTGTCAACTTATGTTGTTTTCTTATTATCCTTCTAATATCTGTAGAATTTATAATTATGCACCATTCTCACTCCTGATCTGACTAATTGGTTTCTTCTCCCTGCCTCCCACCCCGATCACTGGCTAGAGATTTATCAATTTCATTGACCTTCTCAAAGAAACAATTTTGGTGTAATTAATTTTTCTGTATGATATTTCTGTTTTCTATGTCATTGATTTCCAATATAATACTATTATTTCCTTTCTTCTAGTATTTAGGCCTAATTTTCTTTCATTTTTTTTTTCTTAGCGTGTAAGCTGATGTCATTGATTTGGGATCCTCTTTTCTAACACTGGCATTTAGTATTATTTATTTCCTGTGAACTATGACTTCAGAGACATTCCACAAATCTGGTATGCGGAATTTGATTTTCACTGAGTTCAAGTTGTTTATTGAGACTCTTCTTATGGCCCAGAATGTGGTCTGCCTTGGCAAATGATTCATGTGCACTTGAAAAGAATATGAATTCTATTTTGGGGTGGAATAATCTATAAATGTCAATTGGCTCAAGTTGGTGGCATTGTTTATGTTTTCTACATTCTTGTTGATTTTCTGACTACTGGATCAATTATCAAGAGAGACTGAAATCTCCAACTATAATTGTGGATTTGTTTGTTTCTTCTTGCAATCCTATTAGCTTTCTCTTAATGTATTTTGAACCTCTATTTTTAGATCCATTAAACATTAAGGATTGTAATGTCTTCTTGATCCATCTACCCTTTTATAATTATGAAATGACCTTATTTATCCCTCATAATATTCCTGGCTCTAATATCTACTTTGATAAAATACAGCCATTACAGTTTTCTTTCAGCTTTCTTTGGTAGTGTTAGAATGGTATACATTTCGTATTTTAACTTTTTACTTAGGAGTGTCTTCAAATTTAAAGTACCTTTCTTCTAGGCAGCTTACAATTGGGTCTGACAATGTGTGCCCTTTAATGGAATATTTAGACCCTTTACATTTGTTGTGCTTATGAATATGGCTATGTTTACCATTGCTATTTGTGAGGTTTTTTTGTTGGTTTTTTGTTTTTTGGGGTTTTTTGGTTTCTTTGTTTTTTTTTTTTTTTTTTTTTTTTTTTTTTTTGCCACATGTGTTTCCTTTGTCTTTTTTTTCTAACTTTTGGATTAATTGAATTTTATTTTCAATTTATTTCATCTTGTGGCTTTTTAGCAGTAACTCTCTGAACTGTTACTTTAGTGATTACTTTAGGTTTATAGCAGAAACCTCTAACTTACAACAGTCCATATTTAGATGATATTATACCACTTCACAATAATACTATAACCTTACAGTATACTTCCATTTTTTTTATCTTGGTCTTTGAGATTTGTACTTTTGTTTAGATTATAAACCATAGAACACATTGTTATTATTTTTGTTTGAAGAGTCATTTTTTTCAAAAATATTTTAATAATAAAAATGTCTTATAAATTTTCCCATGTAGGGAAAATTTTATGTCTCTTTATTCCTGGTTAGATCCAATTTTCCATTTGGTATCATTGTCTAAGGGATGTTCTTCAACATTTCACATAGTGTAAGTCTGCTATATGACTATGATATATATCATCATTTTTAGTTTTGTTTTGGCATACAATTAAGTTACTTGGAAAGAGTTTGATCTTTTTTGAGTCTTGCATTTAAAATATATTAAGCAGGACCAGAGTACACATTAGCTAAAGCTAATTTTGCCTCAATCATAATGCAAAGTCCTTTTACATACTTAACAAAATTTTCCATAAATTAGATTTTCCAGACTGGTTGGTAGGTACAGGCACAATTTCCAGGCCTGTGTGAATGCTGGGAACTTTCAAATCTCTTCCTTTTTTTTTTTCCTCTCAGTCTAGTTCTCACCTCTCCAGGACTCTGTCCTGCAAACTCTAGCTGCTTTCATCAACCCAAACCCTCAGGGAGTCTCCTCAGGGAATAACCTAGATTTCCCCTCCCTGGGAGCAGGCTGGAATTTATTGCTAGAGGGTAAGCTGAGACAGTCACTGGGCTCCAGTCACTTGTCTCTCATCACTCAAGGTCTTTTATTGCTTGATGCATTGTGTCTTAAAAATCATTCTCTTATATATTTTGTCCAGTGTTTTGCTTGTTGAATGTGGGATACGAAATCTTTTTCCTGTTACATCATCTTCACAATCCTTTAAAAAAAAAAACAAAAAAAAAACTTGTCTTTTAAAAATTAATATAGAGATCTTATTCTTTTTTAAAAAGATTTTATTTATTTATTTGACAGACAGAGATCACAAATAGGCAGAGAGGCAGGCAGAAGAGAGAGAGGAAGGGAAGCATGCTCCCTGCTGAGCAGAGAGCCCGATGCAGGGCTTGATCCCAGAACCCTAGAATCATGACCTGAGCCTAAGGCAGAGGCTTCAACCCACTGAGCCACCCAGGTGCCCCTAGAGATCCTATTCTTTTTACTATTTTTCTGAGGTAAACTTTGGCACTCAGGGAGGAAGCAAGCAGCACACAGGTATAATGGCATTGTGCTCTCAAATACCAAAATACACCGTCAGAATTATTTATGCCTTGAAATTACATGACTGCTCTTTGTCATTGAGTCTATAGCCCAGACATCTATTTTTTGAGCAGTGTTAATATGAACAAAGAGAAGAGTGAATATCACTATATTTGAAAATAAAGAAATATGGTAAGTCATACACAAGATATACACTCAAAGATGCATTCCTTTATTTTGATCTTTATATATTGTGGAGATGATTATGTGTCCCCCCAAATTATCTTTCCTAATCATTAGTTTTGTTAAATTTAAAGACATAATTGACTTTATTCATAAGTCCATGAATTGGGCAGCACCCTATCCAGCATGTAGAAAGAGCTCCCGTTCTTATTTATTAATAGCAATTTCTAACCCAAACCCAACCTTCAAAGAAAAAAATTTTAAAACTTAACATAATAGAAATAATTCTAGATATATCCCCAATCCAAAGAAATGCATATTTCCCACCTTATCTAAAACAAAACTTCAAATGAATTCTGATGGTCCTTAATGCTAATCTGCTTAAAAGAGTACTCAATAATTAATATAATCTTTATCTTTTTGTAGTATGGCTTCCAAGCTGGCTACAACATTACCAAAAACTTCCTAATTGCCAAATCCAGTGAATGCTATTGGGGTTGGATTTTTTTATATTTCCTTTTACACATGACCTCTTTCAAGTATTTGAAAAATCTTCTTGAAATGTTCTTATTTCAATCACTTCGCTAGTTCACCCTCATAACATCTCCCCTAGATTCATGCAATAGCTGTGGAATTATGGAAAACATGCAGTAATTTGTAGGAGCACAATATAACAAAATATAAAAACAGCCGAATCAGGGATGCCCCATTTGAAGGAAACATTCTCATCTTACTATGCTGTTCTTATGATTAATGAGAAAAGTAAACCCGATACATGTTTCTATTTTGTACTCACTTTATTCAATAAAGAACTGCATTGCACATGGCTCAGAATATATGAATTACTAATATGCCTCAAAGTGTTATTCCTCATGCAGAGAGAGGAAGAGTGATTGCTGATGTTTATTCTCACATACACACTTTATAATCCACAACAGAGGACAAAATATTGAGAAACAAGTTGCACAAGAGTGAAAAATATCCTCTGCCCAGACTGCTGTGTTTATTCTCCTGCTGTGATCCATTAGTAAACAGCTGTTCCTTGACTTCTGTAGATAAGAATTCTCTCAGTACAGCAAGTTGGGGAAAGAAGAGACTCATTTTTTTTCAAACAGGTGAAGCCAGGGACAAAACATGATTTGCAATTCCTTGGATGTATCACACAAATTGAGTACCTAATTCATATATTCTAATTGTCATTACTGAACATAATTCTCACTTTACCCAAGTCTTACATCATTCCCAAGAGGAGAAAAAAATTAAAAAACACAAGAATTTGGGTTAAAGGAATATTTGATGAGATATAAAACATAACAAAATATCTAAAACTTTGAAGAGTATGCCATTTGAAGAGAATCCATCCTATTCTCTATGAGTCAATTTATCAAAAGATTTGAAAATGAAAACTCAATGTTGGTGACATCTCATAAACAAAACCTCTGAATTAAATATAAGTTATGTATGCACAAATCAGAGAGTAATTTGCTTGGAAAATCACTTACATATTTAGCTGCCATTCACTCAACTGCAAAATATATTAAGGGCATGCTTCTCAGTTGCTGACAATGAACACCAAAGACCTCAGGATATGTTTCCCTGATGAATCACAATGAATTACACAGACAACTACAGTGTCTTAATAATGTGTGTTCAGTGCCAAATACAGGATTTGTAGACCTCATTGAGTATAGTATTGGCATGTTTATCTTCTGGTAAAAAAATATATAATCTCAGTTTTAACATTCCTTAATATTGGAAAGAACCTAATAAAAACTATGAGTGCTATAGGGAAATAAATTAATTTTACTTAAAGGCCTATTGATTCTTCTTTTAATAAGAATGGACAAATCATACAATTTATGAATAATTCCTTAGAGAACAGAATTAAAATTCCTCATGTGGAACATGCTTAACTTGGATAATTAAGTTATTTTTAAGAAATGCCCTTCAGGAAATTTTATTCTAGTTTCATTAGTAATCCCAAAGTTAATTCAAAGGCAATTCAAATTTGGGCAAATTATTAAGGAAAATTTTAATGTCTGTAAATTTAGTGAAAATCATATTAATTAGCACTCATTGTTCTAAATTGTTTTTCTTTGATATTATAAATGAATACAAACATTTCCACTTTTCTGATAAAAAAAAATCATCACCAATTAAGTCATTCATTTACTTACCAAACTATTTTTGAGCACTTAGCATATGCCAGGAGTAATGCAAGATGACTAAAATATACTCTAGGACTTGTGTTTTGTACTCTGCAAACTTATACTTCTATTATCAGAGGGAAACAAACAGATAAAGACTCAGGAACAATATATTGTGACAAATAGATGGATCAGGTCCATCAGGATACAGGATACATTGTTGTTCTGCAGAAATAACCCAAGTTTCCAAGTTTCTGGAATGTGTGGGACAGTCTGGAGGTGGTTTACAAAAGCAGCTACAACCGTGAGAGTAGGGACGAATTAGAGCTACCTCGAAGTGGCTGCTGGTAAGGAAAGTATAACTTAAGGTGCTACTGGACAGAGCATTTCACTCTTTAACTTCTCATTTACATATGTGCTTGCTTCCATAAAATAAAAGGTACTTCATTTATGGAATCCAATAGAAGCTGAGTACCATTGCTGGGGTTGATATGCAGGTGACCAGAGAACAGCAAAGCAGAATATATAAAGCAGCAACAGGACAGAGGACTTTGTAAGAGATATGTTTAATGGGGCTTTGTCTGGGGCATGATGTGCAGCATGTGACTGTCATCTTTTCCAGTGCCTCCATAAATCTTAAGTAGAGACTACAAAACTAATAAGAAGAGAATGATGATGAATGGTAAGTGGAATTGGATTTTATGTGAAAACCAATAAAGGGTCTGAGTTACATGTACCGATAGGTGTTAGGCCAAAAGAGGATCAGCCTGAATGGATGAGAAGATCACTAAGATTTGGGCTGCTCATGAAATGCACGGTCACTGCACCATTCAAATTTTAAAAGAAAGAAATGAGACAGAAGCAAAATAAAACTTGGAAAAAATAATCCCAACATCCAATTTCAGTTCTGACATGACATGCTTAGAAACTGTCAATGCCATTCTTAACTTAAGAAAAAACACTAAACAAACTGAAAATCAATGACCTCCATCAGAAAATTGAGGTCATAAGGCAAATTCAAATGCTGAAATTTGGAGAGACAGGAAAATACAGAAAACCACAGCCAACACCTATTTATCCAGCAGAGAAGTTGCTGGAGCCATACACTGTAGGTACACAAAATTGGCAAATTTGACAAATTGTTGGAGTCTGGGTGTGGATTTGAATGAGAATGAGAAACTCCTGGGGGCCACAATCTTTGAGAAAGTAAAGACTTCTGTGGATTTTACTTCCAGGAATCTCACAAGAGAGACTATTTTCCCTACCTTCCACCAGGTAGGGAAAATAGTCATATTGAAATATGCCGGAATAGTCTCCATAACAAAAGGAAAGCCTTTGTTATGGAGCCAAAGGACAACCACCTGTTAAAACACTGAAATTTAATCTTAAGATTATAAAATACTTCCTCTCACTCACACCAATACACCATGTTAAAACAGGACTTCAATATAAGAAGAGTGTATGACAGCCCAAAGTGCTGTAAGACACAGACTCTACTTTAGGAAGAGTTCTTAGAGAACCCTGAAGACAAAGTGGAGACCAGAACAAGGACATTGGAGGAACTGGAAGCCACTGACACCTACAATAAACATGAAACACATCCTGTCTCTTAGCCAGATAAACAACATGAAAGCTCACACCAGTGGCCACTTACCACAGTTCTTATTACCCAATACATCATGTCAAGCTTAAGATATATATAAAATAATAAATAATAATAATACAAGGCATACTGAAAGTAAAAAACACAGTCTAGAGATTCAAACCAGCATCAAAACCAGACTCAGATATGACATAGTTCTTCTAATATTAGAGTATTTAAAAATAACTATGGTTAATATGTTAAGGAATCCAATAGAAAACAGAAAACATACAAAAACAAATAAGCAATGTAGCACAGAGATGGAAACTCTAAAAATCAAAATGAAATGCTAGAAATCAAAAATATTGTAATAGAAGCAAAGAATGTTTTTGATGGGCTCGTTAGTAGACTGGACACAGACAAGGAAAGAATCAGTGAGCTAGAAGATATGTGAATAGACACAGTCAAACCGAAATGCAAAAAAGAAAAAAATGAAAAAAAAAAAAAAAGATAGGATATTCAAGAACTATAGTAAATTCCAAAAGGCATACATCACACATATTTGGAATACAACATTAAGAAAAAAAAGTATAATGGAAATATTCTGGAATAAATATTGGAAATAATAATGTCTGAGAATTTTCCCAAATTAGTGACTGATACCAGATCACAAACATTTAACAGGATATTTTACAGGATAAACATCAAAACCCAGAGGCAGATCATTTTCAATCTGCAGAAAATCAAAGACAAACTACTAAAAGAAGCTCAGGGAATGGGAATGCCTTACCTATAGAGGAAGAAAAAGAAGAATAACAGCAGAATTCTCATCATAAACCACGCAAGTCAAAAAAAAAAAAAAGAATACAGTGAAATATTTAAGGTGCTGAAAGAAAAATATACCTTTCTAGAATTCTGCATGCAGCAATATTATCTTTTAAAAAAGAAAAGAAAATGAAAGAGAAAAAAAGTGAAAGAGAAAAATTTCTCAGACAAACAGAAACAGAGAATTCATCAGCAGCAGACCTATCCTGCAAGAAGTATTAAAAGAAGTTCTTCACGGAGAAAGAAAATAATAATATAGGTCAGAAATTCAGATCTATTAAAAAAAGGAAAACAGGAATACATTAAGGTAAAATAAAATATTTTATTTTTAATTGATTTTAAAGATAATTTGTTGGGTTTTTTGTTTGTTTTTGTGGGGTTTTTTTTAGATTTTACTTGTTTATTTAAGAGAGAGAACACAAGCACGGGGAGTTGCAGGCAGAGGGAGAAGCAGGTTCCCCGCTGAGCAAGATCAAGTCCTGGGACTCCCAGGACCCTGGGATCATGACTTGAACTGAAGATAGAGGCATAACACACTGAGCCACCCAGGCATCCCTATTGTTTAAAGTAATAAAAGTAACAATATATCAGATGATTATACCACATGGAAAAGTGAAATGAACATCAGAGGATGGAAGGAGGAACTAGGAATACTCTGTTAGGAGGTACGGGCACTGCACCTAAAACACTACAGTGTGATCTGCAGATGGATTTAGATTAGATAAAAATGCATATTTTTAACTCTATGGCAACCATAAAACGTTTTTAAAAAGAAGCCTAAATGATATGCTAAGAGAGGAGATAAAATGGACCACGAAAAAAGGCCCAATTAAAACAGAGATAGTACAAGAAGATGGTAAAAGAAGAAACAATGAACAAGCACAACAAATAGCAAATAGTAACAAACACAATCCAGCCACATCAATAATCACTTTCAATGTGAATGGTCTGAATACACCAATTAAAAGAAAGGAATTATCAAAATGGATAAAAATAAGACTGAGCTATATTTGTCTACAAGTAACTCACTTTAAATATCAAAACTCAGACAGATTAAAGCAAGGGGCTAGAGAAAGATATGCCATGCTAACAATAATCTTACCTAGAGTGGCTATATTAATTTAAGACACAGTGGACAAGTCATCAGGAATGCAAAAGGACAGGACATGGTGATAAAGGTGTCTCATTCTCCAAGAAGGCATAGTAATCATTAATTTGTATGTACCTAACAGCAGAACATCAACATATGGGAGCCTAAAACTGATGGAACTGCAACGAGAAATAGACAAACCCACTTCAGTGTACTTTTTCAGTAACTGATAAATCAAGCAGGCAGAGAATTAGTAAGGATTTTGTTGACCTGAAAAGCACCGTCAATCAACTTGTTCTATTTGATATTTACAAATTCCTCCATCCAATAACAGCAGAGTACACATTCTTCTCAGGATCCCATGAACATTCAGCAAGACAACCACATTCTGGGCCATAAAACACACATTACCAAATTTAAAAAAAAATAGAAACTATACAAAATATGTTCTCAAACTACAATGGAATTAAGCTAGAAATTAGCAACAGAAAGAAAATGGAAACTTCCAAACATCTGGAGATGAAACAACTCACTTCTAAATAACCCATGGGTCAAAGTGACAGTCTCAAGACAAATTAATGATTATTTTAATCTAAAACATAACAAAATTTGTGGAAGCAGCACAAGCAGTGCTTAGAGGGAAATTTGTAGCTTCATTAAATGTGTACGTTAAAAAGAAAAAATATCTAAAATCAATCATCTAAATTTCCTCCTTAGAAAATGAGAGACAGAAGAACAATTTAAGACTAAAGCATTCAAAAGAAAATAATAAAAATTGCAGAGGGAATCAGCTAAATGAAAAGAACACAACAGTGATAATAAAACCAAAAGCTCTTTCTTAGAAAAAAATTAGTAAAATTAGGGGTACGGGAAGAAGAAAGGAGGGCACAAACTACCAATAGAGGAAAGAAAAGATGGATTCTTATTGCTGATCTTATGGATATTAAGAAGAAAGGAACCTTATAAAAAATAAAAAATTTAAATAAATAAATAAATAAATGAGGGCTCTAAGGCAGTAAAATAATAATAATAAATAAATAAATAAATAAAAATAAAAATAAAAGCTCCAAAAAAAAAAAACCAATTCTGTACTTACAAGTTCAATAACTTAGATGAAATGGACCAATTTCTTAAAAGATATATACTACCAAAGCTCACACAAGGAGAAATATATATTCTAAATATATTTTAATATGTAGATATTAATATTCTATTAAAGGAATTAAATCAATAATTAGTAACCTTCAAAAAAGGATAGCACAATACCCAGATAGTTTCACTGGTGGATTCTATCAAATACTTGGGTAAGAACTGATACTGATTCTCCACAATTTCTTCCAAGAAACAGAAACAGAGGAAATACTTGTTGACTCAATGTATGTTGCCCACATCACCGCAATTCCAAAACAAGAAGGATATCACAAGAAAGGAAAACTAGAGGCTACCACTGCACATAAACATACATGAAAAATCCTTAATGAAATATTAGCAAATTAAATCCTAAAATATACAAAAATTATACACCATGACCAAGTTGGGTCAATATCTTTGTTCATACATTTTTGTATACTTATTCAATTATTTCCTTAGGATAAATTCCTAGAAATTTTCCTTAGGATAAATTCCTAGAATTGCTAAATTAATTGCAGGGTGTATACTACCTGAAGAATTGTAATAAACCTACATTAGAGCTGATCTAATACAAAACCTAAGAGCTATTTGAGCCATTGATATATCATCTCTGGTGATCTTGTTTTGTTTCCATTTGTTTTTTTTCCCAACTTTTTTTCATAGTAATTTATATATTAAGGACTTATACAAGTTTTTCATATTTTGTAGCTGATTTCCTGCTTTGTCATTGCCTTTTACCTCCATTTTTGGTGTTTTTTGTATTTTTAATACATATGCAATTAAATATCTATTTAATGCACAGTATGTTCTGGAATAATAATCCTTTCCACCACTAATTTTAGTTTTTAAAATTACAGTTATTCAATTATAAACTTGGGGGTCTTTTTTGTATTTTATTTGATTCTTCTGATATGCCTATCTTTTCTGATATCAGAACCATCTTGATTTAGTTATTGAAATTGTGTATTACCTTATAACTTTAATATTTCTTCTTTCTTTAAGATTAAATGTAAACTTATTTAATAAGTTCTCAGAAAAATGTTTCATATGGATTTTTTTAATATCATCAGAAATGAGCCATTTTTCTTTTTTCACATTTATTTGTTTTAGTAATTTGTACACCCAACATGGGGCTCAGACTCACAACCCCAAGACCGAGAGTCACATATTCTTTAAGTACATACTCTTTCAACAGATTATGCTTTTTCATTTGTTCAAATATACAAAGATGTAACATGTGTGTCATAGGTTTTTTATTTCACATTTTTATTGCTTTTTTAAAATAAACTTCTAAACTTTTGGTGTTTAGCCACTTATTCTAGATAGAGCGCAAAACTATTGTTTTTTTGCATATGGATTTTGAAACCAGCCACGTTTCAACTAATTCATTTCCAGATTTGTTTTTTTAGTTAGGCCATTAAAGTATTACAAGTAACAATGGTATTTGGTTTTGCTTATGAAAGTTTTTATACCTTTCTTTTGTTTATCTTTAGTTCCTTGAGTAGCATGTGCAGAACAGTGTGCAATGATAACAATCATCAGCACTCCCGTCCGTATCGCGATTTGATGATGCCAGCCAGTGGCATATGGCCTCTCAGAACACAGTGTAATAAAACTGAGCATTAATAACAAAATGTTAGCTCAAAACAATAATACAGGTAAACTAACTGTTTCAAAATGCTAATACTATTCCTTAAAAGTCAAGGAAGTGTCCCTGCTAGTGGTATTTTTGTTTTTGTTTTTTTTTTTTTTAAAGATTTTATTCATTTATTTGACAGAGATAACAAGTAGGCAGAGAGGCAAGCAGAGATAGAGGAAGCAGGCTCCCTGCTGAGCAAAGAGCCCGACTCGGGCCTCCATCCCAGGAGCCTGAGATCAGGACCTGAGCCGAAGGCAGAAACTTTAACTCACTGAGCCACCTAGGTGCCCCCCTGCTAACATTTTAAAACACTAGTACTGCTAGTGTTTTAAAACAACATATCAATAATGTATGTTGTGATCAATCAAATGCATTTATTACTGTTTATTGAGATTAACAAATAATTTTTATCTTTTGATAAAATCCACTGAGATTTCCTGATGAAACATTCCTTTATGGTAGGTCATTACAAAACGTGTAACTTATTAGTGCTTTTTTATACTGCTGGATAAAATTTGCCAACATTTTATTTAAAATTTGACTATTTGCAAATAAATTGGTCTTCAGGATTTGCATGTGTATGCTCACACCTTCCATTTTCATATTATTCTTATATGGAAAACTTTCAATTCTCTTTATAGAATAGTTCCGGTGATGGAGAAATATTTATTTCTTGGAGGTTCCTAGAACTTCCATGTAATATAAACTTTGAATGTATTTTTCTAAATGTGTGTTTGGTTTTTTGAAAGCACTTTTTTCCTTAACATTTTTTATTTATTTATTGACAGATTTAGAGAGAACACAAGTAGGCAGGGTGGCAGGCAGAGGGAGAGGGAGAAGCAGGCTCTGCTGAGCAGAGAGCCCGATGTTGGGCTCGATCCCAGGATCCTGGGATCATGATTTGAGCCAAACACAGACACTCAAACAACTGAGCCACCCTGGCACCCCTGAAGGTAAGTTTCGAATATAAACTTATTTCTTCTTTTCTTTTCCAGATTGCTTTTTCCTCATTATTTTTTATAATTTTAATTGTGCTAAAAAATCATGTTTCATTAAAATGTTCAAATATGTTTATATATGGCATTATATTCCCATTTCTTTAAAAAAAAAAATCCTTTTAATCTGTAGTTTCACTGCTTATTTTCCATATACTTGTACTTTCCTGATGTTTTTTCCTAGATTAACATTGCCAGAAGTTTTCTGTCTTTTGGTCTTTTCAAAGGGCTAGGTCTTATATATATCAAATCTACTTTTTTCTTCTAATTCATTCATTTCTGTTTAAATCTTAACTATCTATTCTTTATTTTTCCTTTTTAATTTTTTTCAAATTTCTTGAAGTGAATGTTTAATTTGTTTCCATTTGTTATATGTTTCGTATAGT
Source organism: Mustela putorius furo (assembly GCF_011764305.1). Lineage (NCBI taxonomy): Eukaryota > Metazoa > Chordata > Mammalia > Carnivora > Mustelidae > Mustela > Mustela putorius. Next base: position 9,791,863 of record NW_025422015.1, on the reverse strand, counting down.
GAAATTATTTTAGTACTATGGATTTTCTTCTGAGTATTCACATCTCTACATCCCACAGGTTCTGTTTCTTTCTATAATTAGTCTCATCTTTATCAAAGGAAGATAATAGCTCTTAACTACAAGGAATGCCATTTTCCTTCAGAGGGCTTTAGGAAAAATGTAGGAGGATTTAGATTAGTCACATGCCCAGAAGGGGCTACTGGCATCCTTTACCCAAAAATTAGGTGAGCCAAACATCCTATAACACATAGGATGCCCCCCAGAAGAAAAGCATTGGCACCCAAAATGCCAGTAATGACCCTATTTGGAGACACTACAACATGTGCAGTATATAGCATAAACAAAAATATTCTCCCACATTCCCCCCCCATTCCACTACCGAAAACAATCACTTTCTACTGCTTTTGCTATTTTGGGATTTGCCCACATCTCTACATAATATACATCTAATGCACACTTTCAACTATGTCAGACTTCCTCCTAATTATTCTGTTACATGAAAATCTGGTTTCCTCTTCCCCTCTTCCCATTTTCTCAAAATTGCTATATTACAACTTTTATAGTATATATATTAAATATTTTTATTAAAATTATGTAGATATTTTTTACTCTTTAGTACATTATGACTTAATTCCTTTTCTTATGTTTCTTCTGGTTCTTCCTGGAATTACAAAATACTTCTCTTTTATTTCATTTGTTTTCATTTCTTTAAATCTATTTGATGGCTTCCTACACCCTACACAATCTTATAAAAATACCACTCAATATACTTTTCTACACTGTCATACTGAAAAGTTATTAGTTCCATTTTTGAACTAAAGATACCTCTATTTCTCCTGGAACTCTCTTACCTTCTGGCTATCATATGGACTGGATTCTCTCTAAGCCTTCAACAGACTTGTCATCCTGAGATTCCTCTTTACTTTCTTCTATGCTGTATCCTGTTTCTTGGATCTTAGGTCTTCCTCATTCTTGGTTTATTTACTTATTTTGATAGGAACACATTCTTCATTAGGTTCTTAAGAAGTGCTGCACAGGAAATAAATTTTTAAAGACTTTATGTCTGAAAATATCTTATTCTGAATTTATATTGATTGATAGTTTGGCTGGGCATAGAATTGTTTTCCTAATAGAAGGCTGTTTCATTGTTTTCTAGCATCCAGTATTTATTTTGAGCCACTCAGATCCTTTGTATCTGACCTGTTTTTTTAATTTTGGGTAGCTTTTAGGGTCTTCTGGTATTCTAAAATAGCATGATTAAAGGTCTTGATATGACTTTTCTAATTATTTTTAAATATTCAGGAATAAAGTTTACTGAAAGTTATTGTGCTAAATAGTAAACTTTTTCAATATGGAAATTTACATTCCTCACTTTTGGATGATTTTCTTTTACTACATCTTTGATAATTTCCCCCCCAATGTATTATCTATGCTCCCTTTCTGAAATTTCTACTGTTTAAATACTGTACTTCCAGAGTTCGTTCTCCAATATATTTTTTTAAGATTTTATTTATTTATTTGGGATAGACCAGGAGCCCGCAGGGGGAAGGGGGGAATAAGGGAGAAGCAGGCTCTCACTGAGCAGAGAGCCCTACAGAGAGTTCCATCCCAGGACCTTGAGATCCAGGACATGAGCTGAAGGAAGATGCTTAACTGACTGAGCCACCCAGGCAACCCCTCTAATTTTCTTATCTTTCCTATACATTTTTTGTCATGTTCTACTTAGTGGAAAATTTCTTTATCTTTCAAACTCACTATTAAATTTTTTATTTCACTTATTATATCTTTAATTTTCAATAACTCTATTAATTATTTTCTGTAGCATCCTCTTATTTTTTTAAGGGGTACCACAATTTCTCTTTTTTAATGTAAGTTATAATTTCTTTGAAATTTTCATTTGTTTTCTATATTATCTGTACCCATTTCTGTATACTTTGATGTCTTTCTTACATACATTGGAAGACTACATGGTAATCCTTAGCTTTTCTTATATATTTAAGAGTGAAACATTAAAAAACTCATTAGACTCTGCCTTATATGTGTGATCATAGTTCTTTGTGGTTAAACTCCATTCTAGGTCATTCTGCCCATTCTTTTTAATGAATCACTTAAATATTTACAGCAAACTGTGTCATCTGTAAACATAGTATAACCCTCTATGTATATAAATTTCCTTTTACTTTCTTCAATAAAGTATTATAATTTTCTTCACAAATTCATATATAACCTTTTGGTAGAGTATCTTAGTTATAGTTTTTCTTTATGTTACAAAAGTTACATTTTTCTTTAAAAATTATATTTTCTGATTTATTATTTCCAAATATAGAAACGCTATCAAATTTTATCTGTTGATCTTACAACTGGCAACCTTGCTGAACTCTTAATTTTTCTAAGTTTCTGTATATTCTATTTTTTTTTAGCCATCACATCATCTGAGAAAAACCAATGTTATTTCCTTTTTTTCTTTCTTACATTTGTTATTTCCATTTTTATCTTATCATATTGGCTATATTACCATTTGTCTCTTTATATTTATTGTTTGAGATCACCCCAATTTTTATCCTTTTACACACACTTTTCTGTTGTTATACATTTTATAAGATGCCTGTTGTTTTATTCTCTTTACTTATCCATGAATAAGGCAAGTTGTGTTCCACTTGGAGATTTTCACCTAATAGTAATCAATGAATTCACTCACTACTGTGAAACTGAATAAAGGAAACCTCATTTAAAGTGGAGGTGAGTGTTATATGCAACTAATGAATCACTGAACACATCAAAAACCAATGATGTACTTTATGTTGGCTAACTGGACATTAAGAAAGAAAGAGAGAGAGAGGAAGTAAGAAAGAAAGAAAATAAATAATGGAATTGGGAAGCCGGAAGGCAGAAGCAGGAGTTCTCACACTGTACCACTCAACAGCCTCTTTTAGCCTCAACAGGAAAAGGCATACCTTTCAGAAAGAAGCTTACTTTACACTTCCTGCAGGAGGAAGATTTTCTCCTTGCCTAGCAACAAGCCCAGTTGCGAAGAGACTATCAGAGCTCACTCAATGAAGAGCCACTACACTTCAAACTCCCAGTTTACTTCAATGAACTTTTTGTTATAATAGTCCTTCCCAACTCCCCCCCTTTTCCACAAAGACCATTCCTCTCCTTTGTTCTCTGGATCTGCCTATGGTTTTTGCTGTAGTTCTCCCGTCCCAAATTGCAATTCCTCTTCTATTCCCAAATAAAGACATTTTGCTGGTAAAATAACTGCTGTTTTCCTCCTAAAGTCAATAGCTCTGTTCTCTGCACACTGTTACCTACAGTGAACAAATTCATAGCCAGAAGGCAAATGTCAGTCTGTGGCCAGATCTCAATCCTACTGAAGTTTCTAACAGAATTCTTCTATCATGTCTGCCTAGTTCTGTCATTTCTAACAAAAAACTGTATTCCTTCCATGCAACAACAACAAGTTTCTTCACTTACCACCTCCTACACTATTCCCCAACCTCCCAATCACACCCTTGCTCTTAGAGGGTTTTCATTTCAACATACACTTGTTACATTGTGACTTCCAGTAAGAAAAATGTATATTCCATTTTTGTCTGTGGTTCCTGGCTCATAGCTCCTAGAAGCCTTGCCATTTCCTATATAAGGGTAAAAGGGACATCTTTGGTATAATATTTAGTTTTCTTCCTCATTCCTGAAATAGTTCCTAAGTGATAAAGGTGAAATTAGTTTCTTTCGTTATTCCTAACAAGCCCCTTCCAACCACATCTGAGTTCATGTTAACAAAACAACTTTCAGAAAGCCCACAGGATGAAGACTGGTTGTGAAGAGAAGCAACCTGTGATTTAAATGTTGGAACTTTCAGCACCCCTCCTCCAAGGAGGTAAGAGGGTCTGGAGGTTGAATCAGTCACTGAAGGCCACTGATTTAATCAATTGTGCCTATGTAATAAAGCCTTCATAAAAACCCAAAAGGACAAAGCTTGGAGAGCTTTCATATTGTGTACACATAGGGGTGCTGGGAGAGGGGCACACCTACAGAGTGCATGGAAGCTGTGTCTCTCCCACATATTTTTCCCTATACATTTCTTCCATCTAGTTGTTCCTTGTTTAAATCTTTTTATAACAAATTAGTACTCTAATAACTAAAATGTTGCTCTGAGTTCTGTGAGCTGCTCTAGCAAATTAATCAAACTAAATAACCCCAAGGAGGGGTTGTGAGAACTTCCAATTTATAGCCCAGTGGTTGGAAGCACAAGTGGCACCCCGGATTTGGGATTGGCATCTGAAGCAGGGGCGTGGGGCAGTCCTGTGGGACTGAGCCATTAACCTGCAAGATCTCATGGAATCACCAATTAGATAGCGTCAGAATTGAGTTAAATTGTAGGACATTCAGCAGGTGTCACAAAATTGCTTGGTCTAAGGGGAAAAAATCACACATTTGGTGACCAGAAGTGTAAGAAACAAAGCAGTGTTGTAGTTGAGTGTGGAGAGTAGAAGAGACATACAAGAGGAATGGTTTTCCTTATTTTTCAATTTTCACCACTGGGTTTTGCAACATCTACCTGATTTGTAGGTATTGGCAATGACAGTTTCCTAAAGGGGGTGTTTCAGTCATCAATTTATTGCTTCTCGGTTCCAAATCCACTGTCTTTGCCTGTTTGTGAAATTAGAATGGTTTTCCCTTGCCAGGTGGCCTGATGTTAAGCTTGGGCAGGAGAAGGTGCTAGAAGGACACTGAAGGGGTTTTCTTCTGGTGCCTGGTTATGCTCTTCTCACTTGGCTCCCACAGCATCTGCAGCCCAGGACCACCTACAGGCAGCTCCCAATTGGCACCCTAGAGGGCAATATCTCAGCAAGTGGCCTCTCAGTGAGTTCTTCAGCAGGGCAGCTTTTCATGGACAGCTTCCCCTACACCAGAGGATCGAGTTCTGACAGCACTTTGGCAAGGTATCCACCATACAGCAGGTCATGGTTGCAGATTCTCCAGGGTAAGTCTGAATCTCACCATGTGCTGGAAAGAGGAAGGTAGTTACCTTCCAAATTCCCTTCTTCCTTGGATGCTCCACCTCAGCCCTATAGGGGGAGCTATTTCCCATGTCTGCTATTATTCTCCCATTCTTCATATTTTCTTTACTCATTAGTAGATAATCCCACAACAGTTAATATTTTTTATATTAAACTTTCCCTTTTTACATTACTGTGTGATATATGTGTCTCCCGAATGGACTCTAATACCATATAAGATACAGCCTTCTTGGTATCACTTTACCTATGGTGACTACATCTCTCAGAATTCACCTTACCTGTTTTTGTTTAATTTAATGTAATTTAATTTAACTTAATTTAGTGCACTGACAAGTATATTTGCACCATTATCAAGTTACACCTAGCAAGGAATGACTTTCCTTTTGGTTTGACATCAATGACAACCAGATCATCTGCTAAGAGTATTACAGATCTGATCTTTGGAAGGATTTTCCACAGACTAGCTTCTGACTCTGTACCTTTCACATCTTGTATTCCTCCATTTCTCACAAATGTGTGGTGTTGGCCCCTGAAAGTCACATTCATAATATGATATGACCTCTGGCCCTGTACTTTCATGTTATAATGCCAGGTGGAGTCAGCACAGTGAGCAAGAGGAGTATTTCAGGAATACATTCTTATATCAGGATGGTTATCAATATTTTAACTTTGCCTTAAAATGGCTGAAAAACTGCACAAACATTTCCCATTAAATGCAAGTCCAATACCTCAATTCCATTTCCTTTTAGATAAGTCTCATAAATTCCTGGAACCACTTCACGATCATCTGAGGCAAGAGAAAGGGACATTGGAGTAGAAAAAAACAGTCTTAAGATTGAAATTGCTTACTTTTCCAAATTTTACCACAAAAAAGAATTGTTAACCAAATGATCGAGACATCTTGGGTCCAGAGACAGAGCAACAGAAGTGTTCTTGCTGGCATCCATGCCCTGTAGACTGTCTATGGTCTCTGTGGTTGGCCATGGAGAAAAGAGCCACTGAAGTCATGCCCACTGGTGCAATGGCAGGCGCCGTGTCTAGCTGTGACCCTTTCAAGCCCGTGAAGCTGCAAATACCTTTAGTGTATGCCTTTTCTGCGCAAACTAAACTACCTAGAAAAGAAGCTGTTATTTCCTAAATTTTTTTCAAAAGAATTTTTTTCTTTAAAACCTGACTGCTAAAGTCAGTGAGCCTGACACCTTTAACTTGTGGGTTGTCCCAGTGACTGGATGGGAAGGAAACATTTCCCCATCCAGGTTCCTTTTGCTGTGTGCCCTCCTAGAACTGCAGTCAAGGCACTATTTTAGTTTCTATTTACATTTTTATGTGATTAATTCATTGGCCTCTCTCCCCACAAAGACTAAGAATACTGAGTTCAGGGATTGTGTCCATTTTAGTTCATTAGTACTTACCACTTGATGTTTAGTAAGTGCCCAATAAATATTTGTTTAAGAAAAATAAAAAGACTTATCAAATGAATCAATTCTTCCTGTTTTATATGTTTAACCTGTATTTGCCTTTATTACCATGTTTAATACATGCTGTTGATACTATCTATTAGCATGTCTGTATACCCTACTTGATTATAAGCTCCTAGAAGTTTGACATTATTTCTTAATTATTTAGAAGTCCCTGGTAAGTAATAAATGTTTGCTGACCTGATCTGTGCCTTGAACTGGGAATTCGTATATCTGCCTGATATCTCAGGTGGATTATGTAGCTTCTTTGAGATTCATTTTTTTTAATCTGTAGACTGAAAAAGTTATTCTAGAAATGATCTCCTAGAATCCCTTCCAGTTAAAAAATCTGAAAGTTATGTGATTCTAAATACAAAATACATTTTCATATCCCAAACCACTAATGGGATCATAAGTAACTTAAATGGGGGAAAAAAGCCTTCAGGGTAACTTTGAAGATGTGGGGAGAATTTTCATTAAAATATATAGGATGGAAATGTGTTGATTGATTTTTACCCACCAGAATTATAAACAATAAAATGTTTATTCAAAAAATCCAAACTGGATAACCATAAAGAGTCTATGTTCTTTGGGGGCCATGCAGAAAAATCTCTAAAATGTGTATACATTTTTAAAACTTATCATTTTAGGAAATAAAGTAGTTTGTACTTCTTGGGAATTTGAGAAATGTTATTATGCCTGCTGAATAATATTACCATATACAAAGACTTGAAACTTTCCTTTAGGAATTTACTATCATACTCAAGAAAAATATATTAGACATTTGGGTACACTGGACCACTTAGGATAATTCTCTTTTAAACAAATTTGATTTCTAGTAGAGACTAAAACATATGTGTATTTAAATAATTCAGTTTTAGCTTCACCCTGCTCTTACAAATGTAAATTTTATATTGACTCTACAAAAAGTTACTATTTTAGAAAATCTAACCCAGGCACAGAAGAATATCTGGAAATACTCTATTCAACATGAAATAATATTTTCCCCATGAAGAAAATCTTCCCCGTTTATTTTTTTATGATCTTCAAAGTATATAATTAAAGAACACTAATTTGCTAAAAAGTGCACAGTATTTAGTGTCATTTGTTCCAGAATAATTTTCATAAATCAAATAGTTCATTATGATCTTTCAAAGAAAGAGAAAAGTAGAAGAAGACAATTTGAGAAAAATAAGTAAGTCAGACTGGTGTTTTATTTCTCATGTTCTCCTGCAAAATACATCCCTTAGTTAACAATATTACTTCCTTTTGGAAAAATAGAATAAAGCACATTACCTCCAACTCCTTCCAACTTCTCCTTTCAAATAATCATGAGAATCTTAAACATAAGTATGGAGATGGTTTGCTAAAAGGTCAAAGTTTGGAAAACACTAATAAGGACCCCTGGCCTCCAAAGAGCACCTAGACCCTCCCAATGCCAGGGATTTCACTACTTAGGGTTCCTTTTTCAGGGATTTCTGAAGAGCAAGCAGGTCTCTTTTTGGTGTCTGATTTTGGGGACAGCATTAAATAGATCCAATTATTATTACTTAATCATGTTGCATCTAGAATTTAGAATACAGCCCAACCTTGATAGTAAGTCACAAGCAGGAGGAACATTTGATAGTTTGGAGAGAGAGGGGATATGGCCTATACCTGAGGAGGGCAGGCTGCAGAACCACAGTAAGGCATTCCTAGCATTCATGATGGTGGCCTCTTGTCACATGGGGGTTTGGGAGAGGGAAGGAAGGATGGAGAAGAGTAACACACCTAAAGAGACAGCAACATGACAATGAAAGTTAAATAACAACTTTGCCAGGATAGATTATATGTGTTATGGTTTATTTATCACAGAAAAATCAATTTTTGAAAATCAGAAAGTGGCCTTAACTGTCAACCTGTGCTTTTTTTTTTTTTTTTTTTTTTTGAGAGAGAGAGAGAAAGACTGCTCAGAATTTCCAGCAGCAATAATTATTCAACAATTATAATTAAAACAACATGCTATACTTGATAAGTAAAATACTCCCTTGGTTTAGCATGTTCTCATTGTGTAAAGGATTTTTCTGCTCCTTATCCTTTATAGAAACATTGAAAAAAAAAAAAAACATATTCTGAATAGCTTGAACACTAGTCCTAACTGTGATATCACTAACGCCTGGTACTTGGTCCAATAGATGTGTGTACCTCAACTGTTTCATTAGCTTTTCTCTTCTCTGAAACAGGTGGTATACAGGAATTCTTCATTTTGAAGTTCAACCACAGAGAAAGGTGGAGGTATGATTATGCTGACTGCCAATCCCAAAAGGAATATATGTGGCTCAGAGGAAGACCAACATCGCTATCTTTCAAGAACACTTACATTCAGGGACGCCTGGTGGGCTTAGTTTTTTGAGCATCCAACTCAGTATTTCAGCTCAGGTCATGATCTCAGGATCATGAGATTGAGCTCCTCTGGGAGGATTCTCTCTATCCCTCGCCCTCAATACTTTGAATTTATTGATAAAGAAGCCATATATAATCCTACCTGTTCATTCTGCAGCTCTCTATCCTATTACAGGATACACCTCAAACCATGTGACTAGCTATGGAAATTTACTTCTGCCAATTGACAGCCTCTTTACCAATAGTCCAGATTCTTTTTCAATTTCACTTCCAACAAAAAAGGAAGAAAATGAAAACCAAATCCAGAAATAAATCCAGGAAATTCTGACCCCACATGAAAAGAAATCAATTGCACATGATTCTTGCATCCCCTGTCCAGCTATTTCAGTGTGCTGCATGAACGTCTGTAGGCAGCACACATGCATAAATTTAATCTGGCATAGCTGTGTAATTAATTTCTTAGATATCTTCACTCTTTTTCCCCACTTGTATTTTGTACCTATAGAAAAATAACCTCAGCACCCTGGTATAAATAAAAAAATGTATGCTCTTAAAAGCATGTATTTACATTTTATATTAATTTTTCATATTTAAATATTGTATTAAAATTTCATGTGGAAAACATTTCTAAATTACTAATCAAAATCTATTGGAGCTATGTCAAGACATAAATATTTGCTTCATAGTTTTTTTATTAAATATTTTAAATGTTAAAATTCTATTTGAAAATAGAATTTGGGTTGCCTTCAATACAGATTTAAAAGTAAATCAGCTATAAGGCAACACGGCATAATGGTGGAGAGTAGGGTTTATGGTATCAGACAGCCTGATGTTGATTCTGCGTATAACACTTACAAGCTGTGTGACCTTTCAGAAGGTATTAACTTCTCTGTACCTCAGTCTCTTCATCAGCAAATAAGAAGAATCTTAGTAAATCCATCAAAGAATTGTTATGAAACCAAATTCATTTTAACCTATTACTGCTACTATTGTGTCTAGTACCAGAGTGATATCTTGATATTGCTTTCATCAGCAGCCTAAAGAATCAACTGTACACTCATAGCACATGTTTGGCCAGACACTATGTACAGGAATCCACTGCTTGAGCCCTCTCAAAATTTGCCAACACACACGTGCACGCAACAATCTGTAACACAGCGGCTTACATATAGCTCTGTGATAATCCAATTAAGAACAGCATCTATGGATATGCTGTGCTGACATCAGAAACAAGACAAAAGGTGAAAAAGAAAAGAAAAGAAAAAAAAAAGGTGATGGCTGAGATATTCATTGAAGTCATGGGAATCCTGTATTCCAGGAGAAAAAGTGCAGGTCCCCTCTGGTTAATCTAGAAAGGTTTCATAAAACAGCAATGATCTTGGCAGTTTAATGGCAGGAGAGACACAACTGGGGGGATTTAAAAGAAGAAACTGCTCTAGGCTTATGAGCCTGTTGCCTTAAATGCTTGGCATTTGGACTGGAATGACTGTATCATGAGTGTTTGGGACAGGTTTGTCTAACATGAGAAAAGGCCCATGAATCAATGAATAGAAACTAAGGAAATGAAGTTCCAGGCTTGTCCCTGACAGGCTGTGATGTATGGTATGTACATCTTAGAATCCTGGACAACATAACCAGTGACAAGGCACTACAAGGCTTTGAGGGAAGAGAGAGAAGGGTGTTTTAAGAAGAATGTTGAGAGGCTAAGAGATGGGAGGAAAAAACAACACAGACTGCATGGGGGACAATGATTTAAACATAAAAGATATAGGGAGGAAGTCCAGGAGAGTGACATTGATCAAGATACAAAACTAAGAAGTATCCGGGACAGGTTTGTTGCCAACAGGCATGAGAAAAAGGTGAGACAGACCTAAAGGGGGTGCATGAGATGAAAGGAAATTTGGTCTAGCAGTAAAAGGCATGAACAGAATGAAGATGACAGAGGAAGTGAAAATGCCACGAGTTCGTGGCTTGAAAGGGGATGGCACCGCTGCTCTGATGGACAGTGTGGCAGGGCAGAGGGTGGGTGAGGAGACAGGGCACAGCTCTTCAATCTTCAACTGGCATGTCGTCTCCATCCCAAGCTGCCCGATGCTCAGGGTAACATAAGCCAAAAGGAATAGCAAGTAAAAGGAAAATCACAAGTGTACTTCGAAGCTCTTGCTTTCTTGTGAGGTCAGCACCAGCTGTCGTAACCTTTCTTCGCTTCTCTCCTCTCCCTGACCTGTGTCACGACTAGTGGCTGGACACCTGACATGTTGCTCCTGAGCGTGGGGGGCAGACAGTACTCAGGACTCAGAAAGAGTTGTGTGTACTCACAGTGAGGTATGCATGCCCACACATACACACCTTAGCAAAGCCAGAAGTATCAGAACTAAACCATTTCATTAATCCCCTTTCTGTGTTCTTTTCTTTTGTAAAATGACTTTGCTTTCCACACTTAACTCACAGGGAAAAAAAAATCTTTGTTAACCCCCTGAGCTACTTTCACAGGTATCCCCTCCTAAGCAGTTCAAGATCTTACTAAGTGAGAGGAAATGTTCGTTTGGCCTCCTCAGTTGGTCATCTCTTTTCCAGAGGTACACAAGAAGAAAAGAGCATAGTCGACACTTCGTTAAACAGACTGGCACAGAGGAAATGCTTCTTTGCAGGCCCATTCAAGTTTAATGTATTTTGAGAGAGACATACACCGCTGAAGAAATTGATAGGCGTGTGCCACAGAGAAAAGAGCAAAACAAGACAACTTACTCTCAGAACGAGCATCTAAGGGCCAGCTCCCCTCACGAGCTAAGTACCTCCACTTCGGAATAGACAAGAAGCATCTAATTAACACAAATATCTAATTGCTTTAACTGATCAGGCAGCAAATTATGTCAAAGGGAAGAAATTAAACAGCAGGGGAAACAGAGAGAAAACAACTCAGGAGATTATTTATTTGAGAAATATGATCATATTCACAAGTATCCTTGTCTTTAATGTACTTGGCTGAGACATCAACACAGCCAACAGCTCTTGTTTTATGAAACAGTAAAAGCAAACAAGCTCTTCCAACAGGAGGGCAGGGCTGGTATTTAGCCAGACAACTAAGAAACCAGTAAAATCCACACACGTCTAATACACTTGAGTAGTGCCCTGAGTTGATTTAATTTGATCTGACTCCCTAGTTGGCTTAAAGTTAAAATAATAAATGGGTAGACAGGCAGGACTTGACCAGTCCGTCTCCCTAATCTCACAACAACCTACGAATTGTCAGTCAGTAAGCTAGAACTGGCTTCAAAAAGGATCAAATTCAAATTTGTTTCACCGACACCATAGTGGATTTTCGTCAGGCATGTTTTAAAAGTGAAATCTTCATAAAGAATTCTGAATAAAAATCTTACATGGAAAGTACATGGAGAAGATGACTTACACCCAAACAAGCCAGTTTTGCGAACTCTACCTGATTTCAGGGGCTGACTCCTGTGGCAAAGGTGGTCATTTCTTTCTCCTGCAGGCTATGACCCTCCATGCCCTTTATGGAGAAGACACCCTCAGCTCACTCCATTTGGCCCAGACACGTTATTGACGTAGTCCCTAAACACATAATGTGAAACCCTCTGCCAAGCTACAGAATGTTCACAATTATTTAGGTTGTTCTATTTTCTTTACCCCGTCTTCTCCAACATCACTGGGGAGTGGCAAGGGCTGAGTATCAAGTTTTCTCTTTGAGCATCTTAGGACTTTGATACCTTCCTCCCATATCCTTTGGTTCCCTTGGTAAATGTTAGTCTGTAGCTTTTAATGTTCAAGGAAAAAGAGGAAATCAAAAGCTGACCTAAATCAATCATGTGAAGCAGAGATTATTAATTATGAAAAGGAGCTCAGAAGTCATATGATCAAATCTTCCATCCAGTAATCAATCCTCTCTAAAACATTTTGGAGGCAAATTTTTCAAATTCTGGCTTAAACTAATTTAGTAATGGGAAGCTCATTATCTCACAAAGAAATCTGTTTTACCATCTTCCAAGTCTATTTAGAGGGTCCTTTTTATTTATTTATTTATTTGACAGACAAAGAGATCACAAGTAGGCAGAGAGGCAGGCAGAGAGAGAGGGGGAAGCAGGCTCCCCGCTGAGCAGAGAGCCCGATGCAGGGCTCAATCCCAAGACCTCGAGATCATGACCTGAGCTGAAGGCAGAGGCTTAACCCACTGAGCCACCCAGTTGCCCCTAGAGAGTCCTTTCTTTAAGGAAGCAGAAATCTACCACCCTATAATTCTTGACAATGGATCTTACCTCCGCTCTCTGGAGCAGCAAGTACAAGGTAATTAATTGCTTTATTTATATACTGATCCCTCAAACATTTAAAAAGTGTCATTTCTTTCCACAGGCTCCTTTTCTCCAAGTGAATCTTCCTAAGCTCCTTTCCACATATTTTGATAATTACATCTAACTGAACAAACCCACCGTGATTGCTAAATGAGTGAAAACCCACACAACACCTGGAAGACAGGTGTTTGCATGGGTGTTCAAAAGGCGGAAATGCTCGTACAAAAAGATCTCGGAACCTTGTTTTCTCCATCTCTACTTCTGAAGAAATCAGAAGTCCTTTTCAGAAAATTGTCTAATCTGGAAATGTCAATCTCCTACTTCAAGCTTGACAGAACTGAATATAATCTTTCAATTGATTAGTAGTCAGAGTTTTGCATTTTTTGTGGTCAGGACCTGAGCACTCCTTGTTTGTATTTTTGTGTGTATAATGAGTCAGCCTCTCGTTGTTAGCCTTCTTAGCAGCAAAAACAAATGGCTGGCTCATTTAAACACCCTAGATTGTTTTCACTTCAACTACTACTAATCCAGGTTTCTCTCTTTTATGTTTTTGCAGAATATCTTATTGATAGCATTTCTACTATAGCTGTGGGAAGGTTGACTCCTGACTAAAATGTGGATTTGGTTTATGTGTCCTTTATGTCTGTCATTAAAAATGATGATCAAAAATTATATATCATAGGTCAAAAAGTCGTTCTTTGTGATCTGAAAAAAAGGAGACCGCTGAGAGAGAAGTTATAGTCTGTACTAACCACAAGTAATTTCGTGGAAGTAATATTTGGAGAGAGAAAATTGGCAAATGCTTCAGACTAAACTAGGACACATTTGCTTAGGACATCACAAAATTATCTTGCAAAAGAAACATGTTTTATATGATTTGTTATTCCTTAGGCACATCCAGGACCATGCAGCTATCTAAAAAATAAAATAACTTGTCTTTGCACACAACTCCAATCTCTGCGTGCCAGCGTGCAGGGTTCCTTTATCAATTTGGTTCATATATGTAATGATCCAGTATCCTCCAAAAAGTGTCACCTCCATTTTCTAATCATCAGCTTAATATCCTGAAAATATTTAGGGCATCTGGGTGGCTCAGTCAGTTATGTCTGACTCATCCTCAGCTTAGGCCTTGATCTAAGCGTCATGAGGTCAAAGCCCCATGTTGGGCTCCTCATTGGGCATAGAGCCTATTTGAAAAAGAAAACTTCACTGGGTGTTATACGTAAGTGATGAATCACTAAATTCTACTCCTGAAACTAATATTACATACTCTATGTTAACTAATGAATTTAAATAAAAACTTGAAACTAAATAAATAAAAATAAAAATACTCAAAACTTTATTGTGTACCTAAATTCAAGACTTTTAAGGAATGAGTTAACAAATTTTCACTATCATTGAAGACAATAATATACTATAAATAGGCAAAAAATTAAGACTTAGTGCCAACTTTAAAAGGAAATACTGACAATGTAATGACACTGACTATAGTATCTGCAGTTTTCTCTGGGAGACAGAATTTCACTACTCAGAAACCTAAAAATGTAACAGGTCACTAAGTTTGCCTAATCTTTTAGTTGTGGGCTTTATTTATGACTTTCTGAGGACGACAGCTGTTTATATGTAGGAAAAACAGTATAAATATGTAGGAAGAACAGGTGGTCACAACAGATTATTTACTCTACTGATTACAAGAGAAATTATAGAGATTCAGTACATTGTTGGATTAGTTAGAAAAAGAAAAGGAAAATACCCTCCTTCATCTATAAAATTCTCGATGTGCAGGAAACTTAGGACAATGACCTAAATTCTAGTTCATTCTTGCTTAGTCATGAGAATGCATCTATCAATCAAATTAACACATAAGTATGGAGACATTCTGTAGGTTTGAGAAAATGTTCTGATATTTGTGTCCATGAGGTGAAGGTTAAAGGATAATACTATTTTCAGGATATCTTCATTTCCAAAAGTTAGAATTTTGCCCTGAAACATTTATGAATTTCACCTTTTTTTTAACATTTATACAATAATATTCATAATGTGAGGCTCTCTGTGGGGCAAGTGCTTCAACATGGCATTATTTCTTATCTAAAATATGACTTTGATATTACAAAATATACATATATCCACACCCACAGATAGGAACAAAGGGTTGGACAGAATATGACAAAATGTTAAGTGTTTGCTCTTGGTTATTTTCCTTTCAGATTCTTTGATTTTTTTTTTAATTTTTATTATTGAATTACAGTTGAGGTACAATGTTTTAGTAGTTTCAGGGGCACAACATAGTGACTGACAATTCTATACATTATACAATGCTCACCACAACAAGCATTGTTACCATCTGTCACCATATGATCACAGTATTATTGACTATATTGCCTAGGTTGTACTTTCCATCCTCATGACTTATTTATCTTATGACTGGAACCTGCTTGACCTATTTTACCCATTGCCCATCCCCCCTTCCTTTAAGTTTTTATTTAAATTCCAGTTAGTTAACACATGGTGTAATATTAATTTCAAGATTCCCCCTCCCTTCTGGCAGCCATTAGTTTGTTCTACTTATGAGTCTGTTTCTGGTCTTTGTTCATTTGTTTTGGTTTTTTAGATTCCACATATAAGTGAACTGAAATGGTGTCTTTTTCTGACTTAGTTCACTTAACATAACACACTCTGCATCCATCCATATTGTCATAAATGGCAAGATCCCATTCTTTTTCATTGTTGAATAATATTCCACTCTGGATATATACCACATCTTCTTCATCCATACATCTATTGATGGACACTTAGGTCACTTTCATATCTTGGCTATTGAAAATAATGCTGCAGTAAACACAGGGGTGCATATATCTTTTTGAATTAGTGTTATTGGTTTTGGTTAAATACCCAGTCATGGCATTACTGGATCATATGGCTTTTCTATTTTTAGTTTCTTGAGGAACCTCCATATTATTTTCCACAATGACTGCACCAATTTATGTTCCACCAGAGTACACAAATGTTCCCTTTTCTCCACATCCTTGCCAGCACTTATTTCTTGTCATTTTGATTTTAGCCATTCTGACTGGTGTGAAATAATAGCTCATTATAGTTTTGATTTGCATATCCCTGATGATTAGTGATGTTAAGCATCTTTTCATGTGTCTTTTGGCCATCTGTATGTCTTCTTTGAAAGAATGTCTACTCAGGTCATCTGTCCACTTTTTAAATTGGATTTTCAGTTTTTTGATGTTGAGTTATATACACTCTTTATATATTGAGGATATTAACCCTTTATCAGTTCTATCATATGCAAATATCCTCTCTGAATCAGTAGGATCCCTTGTCATTTTGTTGGTGGTTTCCTTTGCTGTGAAAAAGCCTTTTATTTTGTTGTAGTTCCAACTTTATTCTTGCTTTTCTCTTGCCTGAGGAAACATCCAGAAAAATGTTCCTATAGTGGATGTCAAAGAAATTACTGTCTATGCTTTCTTTTAGGTTTATGGTTTCAGGTCTCATGTTTAGGTCCTTAATCCATTTTGAGTTTATATATTGTATGGTGTTAGAAAGTGGTTCGGTTTCATTCTTTGCACATGGCTGTCTAGTTTCCCCAATACAATTTATTTGTAAAGACTGTTTTCCTCCCTTGTATATTCTTACCTCTTTTGTCATAGATTAACTGGCCATATAAATATGAGTTTGTTTCTGGGGTCTCTATACTATTCATTGATCTATGTGTCTATTTTTGTGCTATTATCATTCTATTTTGATTACAACAGCTTTGTATATATCTATTAAGATGTACTGATATATTAACATAAGATATATTAAGATTGTGATGCCTCCAGCTGTGTTCTTCTTTCTCAAGACTGCTTTGGCTATTTGGGGTCTTTTGTGGTTCCATATAAATTTTAGGATTATTTGTTCTAGTTCTGTGAAAAATACTATTTGTATTTTGAGAGAGATTGCATTGAATCTATAAATTGCATGGCAACTATTTTATGTACTGATTTGTACCTCTCTTTCTCCAAAAAGAATTAAATACAACATTTTATAATGTATCAAACAATATAGCAAAATGAAAATAAAATTTGAAACAAGAAAATGAGGCAATGGGGTAAAAATGGGTAGAAATAAAAGGCAGACCCAGGTAAAGTTAGTTCAAAATCTTATACTACATAATCCTAATTGTTACTGAGAAGAGGAAAACCGAATTATTAGTAAGCTTCACAGTTGCATAAAATACTGGTTTTTTATTGCTCAGGAAAATAGCAACTGTGCTTAATCCTTGGCCAGATGGATCACAATACAATCAACAATACTCTTAGTGCATATAGTAATGCATTTCCTAAGAATGTTCTTTTTGCAAGGCCATTGGTATTAGCCTATGATGGCAAACCAAAGAGGAATTGAATACATGCAATTGTCAGCAAGAGATTGGGTTGAAAATGCAAAAGGATATTTTATAGGATCATGGCTTTCTGATATATGATATTTATTGTGATTCAATACTATTAAATACTAGCAGTATATAGAGAAATAGTTATTAAAATGCTTAACACAAGATAATAACAAAAGCAAGCCTTTGATAGTATTTTCATTAACGAATTACCCCAATCATTAACTTATATTTTTAAAAAGTTTTCATGAAATGTATTCCCCACATTTTTCTTAGATAAAACATAAATTAGACCTCAGCACAGGATCCAAAAAAGTATTTGGCTTCAATAATATAAGAGTGTGCAAAAGCCTATGTTGCTAAGCACTATTTACAAGTCCTCCCTAAAGAGTCTACAGTGCAGTGTGTTAAGTGCTTTAAGAGCAGCCAACATGGGGTCCTATGAAAAAGCCTGGGAGGAGCAAACTTGAAGACTCCTGAAGATATCTCAGAGAGGGTCACCTTGGAGACCTGTAGGAGGAATTGAAATGCCGGCCAGCCACAGATGGGAGGAAAGAGGACTCCAGGCAGAGAAAAGAAAATACATAAAAAACAGAGGATACAAAGTTCATAGAGCATTTCAGTAAGTAGCTATCACTGAAGAGTACTCATGGGGGATTTAGGAATGACAAGAGAGACTGGAGGGAAAGTGTGGTCTAGATCATAAGGTGCCTTATATGTCACAATAAGAACTCTTACACTTTTTCCGAAGAACAATGAGGAGCCATTGAGAAGTGATGAGCAAGGAAGAGAGTCACAGCTGACCTTCAGAACGGTTTCTCTGGTGCCCAGAAAGGGATAAGAATAGCAACAGAAAGATAAGTCAGGATCCTTTAGGAGACTGTCAGAGTGGATAGTTAGGAATGAACACACTTCAGAGGTGCGTAGGAGGTATAATTGAGAGAACGTGTTGAGTGATTAGAAGGGGGTAAGGGAAGGAGCTGGCAGACAGGACATTTGGTTTCCTGACTTGAGCAACTGGGGAGAAAGTGCTGCCATAGTCTGCCCAACAACAACAAAAATATGAGGGATTTGGCAAAAGAGGGAAAACTTCAGTTTGTGGCATACTGACTGGGAGATGTCCAAATAAAAATGTTTACAAAAAAATTTTGATATATAGTCCTAGACCTCAAGAAAGAGCTTTAGGAAAAAAAAGGAAGGAAGAAAGCTTTAGAATTGAGACTGAGATTTGGGTGTCACTGTGATAGATGATGATTGAGAAAATTCTGATTTAAAACGGCAAACACACTACTCCTCCTGACATCTAAATGGAAAATTACAATGTAAAATTTGAAGACGGAAATCTACCTGCAACAATGGAGAGAAAGGTAAGAAGGATTACCCAGCAGATAAGATATTTCAGCATGAAAGAATGCTTTTGGAAGTGTGCTGACAGCGGGACAAAGTAACTAACAGAAAGAAAGCTGTGGCTAATGAGGAGACACAGAACCCCAGGGGAGGAGGATAATAATGTGCTCAGAGTCACTGGGCTTAAAATTCTCAATTATAATGGAAGTTGGGAGATGGAAGAAATAAAAAATGGGATGGTGTGGTAATTGTAAGTCTGGCAATGAGGAGTAGGTCCTCACAAACATTTTCTTTGTCATCCCTAACAGATTCTTTTTTAAAGCTAACAATAGAAAAGAGAAAGTATATCAAAAACATCCCGTAATTATCACTGTAATAATGCCAACATAAAGGAGGGTAAAGACAAGTGGATACAAGTCAATGTCAAAGTTCTTTCCTTGTAAGGTAGAAGAAATAATTAAAACCAGAAATAAAAACAAGACAGGAGAAAAGAGAAAAAGCAAAAACAATTTTTAAATAAAAACTAAACAAACAGAAATGAGCTCAAATAACCACAAAAAAGCAGAAATAGCTTAAGTCCCTGGAACCTGGGAGGTGCTAGGCAGTCATAAGCTTTGTTTGAATACCATTCTGTTAGAAATAGGGGATGCTTACCTTGTTTGTCCCACAATGGGTCCAAAATATTCACTGAAATTGTCTGGACCATAAATCCACTTTTAGGTTTGTCATTTAACATTAAGAAGGCAACAATAGGATCTCTATTGAACAAAAATATATTTCATTTTATTCAACAACCATATAAAGCAAACTAAATTGCGTTCAGTGAATTCTGAGTTTTCTCTAAGAACTGAGAAAAGGCTTGATAGGTGTGACAATGACAATTATCTACTCTATTCTGTTCCAGGTCCAGTTATCTATTCTTTCGCCATCCATTTTCTTCTGCATTTCTCCTTTGTAATCCGCACCACGTTCCGATGCTATGCCAGATCATTTAATACTGTTTACAGTTCAGGTTTTAAATGACAGCAATCCTATTCACTGAATACCAAGCATTATTTCCTGTAGTAATATTGGCATAATGCTTGATACAATCACAGTACAGGAATTCATCCTGTCTTTTATTTGAATGGCCCCATATTTTCTGTCTGCCTTGAAGTACTCTTTCAGCTACCTACAACTTATTCTTGGGTCTCTGTCCTTTGGTCTAATGATAATGTCCAGACTGTATTCAGCTTAAAGTTTTTCTCCCACAGATTCCTGGAAATCCTATCATATCCTCTAGCTACAGTAACCCAATGTCTGTGTAACTACTGCATTCCTACTATAATGTATATGAACCACATATTTCATGTAAACACCAAATTAATGCTAAGAAATCAAAGATAAACAAACAAAAATGATTTAGAGGACATCATTTAAAGGGGATAAAAGAGCTCCTCAGTACACGATCAATGATATAAAACATACAAATACATTTTTACCACATTCTAAATGACCTTACATGAGAAAAAAAAACAGCTAATTATTCATCAACAGAGTATTCTGAATGTGAATTCTAGTGGATTTTTGAATAGGTTTCATCAGGTAAGAACTTGTTCTGAGTTTATAATTTAAGTGTACAAGAGGAAACACTGAACATTGTCATAGCAATCATCTTAAGTTTCTCTCATTTAAATTTCTACTTGAGAATTCTACTTTTTAAATGTGAAAAACCAATTCATATGCTCAGGGGATAAGTACTCCATTTCTGAAAAGTCTATTATTTTTACTGTTTCTTCCTCTGCAGTTTACCTTTTTCTTTTTCTTCTACTTCTTAAAAAAATATATATATTCTTTATACTCAGTATAATTTCTGTCTAAAGGTAGGGAAAAGAAGTCATAAATGCCAAGCCCTCCCCATCCATTTTATTTTTCGTTAGCTGCTTGGCTAGATGGTAACATTACCTGTGTCATTTAAGGCTTGGAGATTACCTGAAGGTGTAATTCTGTGGAGTGTTTTTGTTTATTGCCAAGAAAAAATGAAGAGAGTTTTCTCGGTAACTTCCATTTGGAGTTAGCTTTCAGCTAGCTAGGTGTAAGAACCACTGCTTAAAGGACAATAACAAGAAATCACAAATATATACAGGTTCCAAAGTCTAATAGATCCACTACAAATTACTTTTCTCTGTCACAAAATTCGAATTTGCGACAGAGAAATCATTCAAGAGCCTCTATCTCCCTTTCAACAACTATCCTCGGAAACCCACTTTTAGGCACTGCTCCCAACAGAAGCCAAATGTAAAACATAAGCAGTTCAAATGATATCAGAAATCAAGATGTGTTTTAATGCCACGAGTGATGACAAAAACAGATACTGTTTTTTAAACTACAATATATGTGCTGGTAAGCAGTACCCATTAACAATGCCTTCCACTGTAAACAACAGAAAACGCCACTCTAACTGGCTCAAACACAAAGAAATAATCGTTTCACACAACAGAGGTAAAGAAGATGGGCAGATTTCAGGGCTCTTCCGGAGTAGCTCCAGCTTTGTCATCCCTTTCCTCCGTCCAGCTGTGTGGGCGTACTCCCAGGCTGGTAGGAAGATGGTTCTGCTCGTGGGGACCACACATCCACACACAATCACCACCAAAGAAACAAAGAGCATCTCTTCCTGTAGTTCTTCCTCCAGAGTGAGAAAACTTTATCCAGAAGCCCTCAGAAATTCATCCAGTATCTCAGGGGCTTGGAAAAGAACAGATGTTTTTTCTACAACCAAACTCTGTCACCAAGGAAAGGCTTATTTTTTGCTCAAGTCTGGGTTCCTGAACCTAAAACGAGAAGGTTTTCTGTCAGTGCTGTTTTGCTACCTTAGCAGCACTGTAAATGTGGCCTGACGATCAGGCTAACCCTGTGGGGGGAGAAAAGGAAACTCAAGCCATTCTGGTCCCTTCCTCCAAATTTCCACTCTCCTCCAACCTTCTTGGGTTTTTCACCCTCCACAGATTTCAGATGGATATTGTCTGTAGTTTTGCAGTTTGAATTATGCCCCTGCCTCCAAACTTATATGCTGAAGGCCTAACTTCCAGTACCTCAGAATGAGACCTTATTCAGAAAGAAGGTCTTTGTGGATGTACCTAGTTAAGATGTCATACTGGAGTTGAGTGGACCCTTAATCCAAAGTGACTTGTATCCTTACAAAGAGGGGGAATTTGCACACAGACATACACACAGGGGCAACACCCTGTGAGGATGAAGGCAGAGGTAGGGGTGAAGCTTCTACCAACCAAGGAAAGCCAAAGGTTGCCAGGAAACTAGCAGAGAGGGCCTGGAACAGATCCTCCCTCACATTCCTCAAGGGAACGAGCCCTGCTGATTCCTTGACCTCACACCTGTAGCCTCCTAGACTGAAGCAGTAAATTTTTGCTATTTGAGTCACCCAGTATGTTAAGGCTATCCTAGCAAACCAGCACATGCATTGCACAATGACCAGAGTTTATACAGGAAGGTCATTAGGAGCTTACTCCTCAAACCAGGGGTGAAACTATCTTACTTGCCTGAGAACAAGTTAGTGTCTTCCCTATGCCTCTTCCATTATCTGAATGACACAGCAAGTCAGTGGAGGTTTTGAGCAAAGAATGACATGATGTGACCAGGCATTTTTATAGGCTCACACTGGCAACGAAGTGAGAGTAGATATGAAGAAGAAAAGAACAGAGAAACCAAGTTACAACACAGTTTCTGGAGTCCAGTCAGTGGAGGGATTAAAACATAATTAGGCTTTATGTTCTTTGACAAGAGAAGTAACATGTTTCCCCAGTGGAGTGAATGTAATGTCTGAATGAAAGAGGAGTTAAGAATGACTCTGAGGTTCAAATCCAAGCCGGAGGATGTATGCTTCCATTAATCAAATTAGGAAAGTCTTTTGGAGCAAGAGAAGGAGAGAATGAAGTTATTACCAGTGTCCTGCCTTATCTGTAGTATTTTGCCTTTATTACTGTTAGAATGAATGAAGTAGTTGCTAATATTGTCCTTCCTCTTCCTGTTACTATGATTGCTGTTATTAGAATGAATGATTTTTTTGCTAGAATTTTTGTTACAGTTGTCCCTCCTCTCCCTTTACTATTACTGCCATTATTATTATTATTAAAGTGAGAGGTAGTTTAATCTACCCTTTCCTGTTTATTCTCAATTCCATCTTCTGTGGGAACTTCTTTTCCTTACAGGTAACAAGTCGCTTTGGAGTCAGCGCATTCTGCTCAGCTGCTCCTTTTTCTTCTTCCCCTCCTCCCCCTCCCCCCTCCTCCCCCTCCTCCCCCTCTTTCTTCTTCTTTTTTTAAGATTTCATTTATTAGAGAGAGAGCATGACGAGCAGGAGGAGAAGCAGACTCCCTGCTGAGTGTAGAGCCCAACACGGAGCTCGATCCCAGGACCCCAAGATCATGACCTGAACCAAAGCTTGATGCTTAACCAACGAAACCCCCCAGGCACCAGCCGCCTTTTTTGAAGCTTTTCCTTATTTACAGCTGCTGCTTTTTCCTGCTGTAATCTAGTCCCAAAGGGAAGTCCGTGGCTACAGAGCATGCCCTTCTCTCTTGGGAACATAACCTTGAGTCACCTCTGTTCCTATGGTCACACCTGCCTTCTCCATCTCCCAAGACTATCTTTGTGAAAGGGAACCCCTGCCTTTTCTCCCTTTGGACATTTCACTGCCCTTTGCTTTTTCTCATTGTAGCCATTTTTCTTCTGCTTCCTCCAGTTTTCATGAATCCTCGTACCAATTCTTCCCCACGCTCAGTATTGGCTGTTCTCGCTCGTGAATTCTGCTGTGACCCCTCAGTAAATCTGAACAAATCCCCTTCCTCACTGCTCCTTTCCCTCTGGGCCTCAATTAAAACTCCTGCTACACGAATTGTGGCTTGGTGTCCCTGGGGCTCAGTTTGCTCCTCTGAACAATAAAGGAAATACCCAGGTTAAATGCAAAGATCCTCAGCTGTAACTTTTGGACAAACTGACTCCGTGTTTTTCCTGTATGGCGAGTTCTCCCATCTGTGTAACTTGTCTTCAGAGCCTGCCTTTCATTACTCTCTTACTACCAAGGCCCCCAGCTCATTTTTTCATCTTTATCTCTTAGGCAAAGCCAAGTGGCTTTCACCCACACCATTAGTTGGTCAGAAGAATGTGTTTATTTTTCTAGATATTTCCTAACGTTGCATACAAAATATTTCAGGGACCATGATTCATGTTTGAAGAAATAAACCCATTTGGGCATTTCTTAACCATGAGTGAGATTTCATGATTTTCTTTAAGAAATCTGTAACCAGAAAGCTTTGTTAATGCCAGTGACAAGTAGCTAATGACATCATTCCTGCTTTGATTTTCTGTGACACATTTTTGAGGTTTGCATCCTCACTTCTTTGCGGGGCCCTCACCTTTGTCTTCCTTTTGCCCTGTAACTGCCAATTTTTATCAGCAATTGAGAAAATAAGAGTGCAAGGAAAAACAATTTAGCTCAGCTGACTGCTTCTTCAAGGAAACTGTTTTTTAAATTTCAGACTAAGTTAATAAAAAAAAGTTTTAATCCTATAATCAGAGGTCATTTTAATGCTTTTATTCAGCAAAATTCCAGGTAATTTTGAAATACATTGGACATCCATTTATTGAGGACAAGAGAGGTTATTCCAAAACATTCTTTAATAGCCCTAAACTGATTTTTCCTATCAGAGGAAAAAGGAAAATCCACCTGGAAAGGTCTTTCTATAGTGGAGCTTACATAGCCGAGCTTCTTAGGCATTAAAAAAATTCACACACACACACACACACACCATTGGTTAGAAATATTCCATTTTTAGTATTAAGTTTTACACAACATATTATGATCATAAATGGGTTACTCAGATATAATAGTTACCTCTAGTTATTTTTAGCAAGGGGGCGAGATTTCATAATATTCAATCCTGCCTTATAAATTTAACTTGGAAACCTACAGGAGAAACGTGAGCTGTCTAGCATTCTCTGACAGATCAAAAGCCATCGCCCCTGAGCCCCACAGTAACGATGTCCCTGCGTCCTCTGAACTCCAGTGGAACTTACCTTGGGTCCTTCTTATCCCCCATACTTCCTAATTCAGAATCTCTCGTATCTATCAATAAATAATTACAGAAGAAAAAAAAAAGGAGCAGGAAAATAAGCAGGCATTGCAGTGTCATAGAACAAGGGTGTTGAATTAAACAAATGTAGCTTTCTCATTTCACCCATTTCTTCACCATGGATGCCGGGCAGCTGACTGAACTATCTGATCCTTCATCTTCTCGGCTCTATATTAGAGGTAATGAACTGCCCTCATAGGGTACCATGAAGGTTCAATTAAAATTGAAAAGCACCTGGCACACACAAGGCACCTGACAAAAGCTACTTCTCCTTCCCCCACTCCGGCATATCATCATAGATCAATCCTGCGGGAGGGCTGGTTGAACACTGGGTTATTTCTGGGCTGTGAGCTTTATGAAGGCAGGGTCTTGTTCATCTTTGTATTTCTAACAGAACCCTGGGTAGTGAGCCTCACATTCTGGGGGCACAGTAACTCTGTACTGGTTTAAACTGAGGGATGAAATAGGATGGCGCCTGAGCTGTGCAACAATCATTTACAGACTCGGGCTTTTCTGGTAGGACGGCTCCTCTCGTGAGCCATGGCTCAGGCCTCTCGGGTGCTGGCACAACCCACCATGTTTTAAGTCAGGTGGCACAAAATAGAACTACTTTCCTAAATTCCTTGGCAACTAATCAGAACACTGTTTCATTTCTCATTGTAGAAACTGCTGTAGAAAAACTGGCCTTATTCTAAGAGAAAGACACAGAATCCACTACCTTGTGCTGGAAAACCAACAAGTGGTGTTGAAAGCACTGAGACACATAAACATGGGCTTTAAACACCAGCTGGTCCCAGACCAGCCAAGAGACCTGAGGCAAGCTGTCTACGCTTGTTGAGCCTCAATTACACCAAAGAGAGAGACAACAGCTGTCCTATGGTTGTCACACAGGGTTGTGGGTAGAGAAGGTAGTGCCTGGAACTGACTGGAACAACTGGGAAGCAGGATGTCAACACCAAGCCTAGAAAGCCATCAACTTTCCGTCAGGAGAGCTCCTCCTCTGTCTTAGTCCATGCTTCTATCCACAGTCCCTTCTTTGGCAACTGACCAGCTCTCATTGTATCCTTTCAGTTTAGTTGAGCAGAAAAGCTGTGTACCTGTGCACGCACCAAGGTGCAAGGAGTCCCATCAATGGATCCCCCATCTTTTGTTCTGCGGGTCACATTACAGTGCCATGAGAAGGTGTAGTGATTAAGCCGTAACACAACAGATGCATGCATTACTTTTCTGTCCAATGATAGAACACTGTGCAGTCCAATTGTTTGTGGCTTTTTCTCCTGTGTCAGTTAGTCACAGCTTCCACGGTGAAGAATTTCAAAGAAAATACAGCCCAATCAAAGCATGACAGAATGTCAACCCCAGACAAAAGGGGGCAGACTGCGGGCCAAGCCAAGTGACCAATCTTTTCAGTTCTGGTGGAATCTTTGTTTCTAGTCATTCTACTAACATCACCTAAGGAAACTGGGTTCCTAAGGAAAATGGGAGGGTGGGGAATCAGACAGGCCACCTACACACCACAGATGGAAGAACGAAACTTCCCAAATTTTTTAAAAAAGTCTTCTTCTGCCCGGGCCAGTGCGTCTTCGTCAATGTACACAGCCGGCCTTCGGGCCATGAGGAAGTACTGCACCTTCCTCAGATTCCAGCCCATCACGTACTGGAGCCAGCCGCACACGGCCGCCGTGGACCGGCCGACCCCGGCGTTGCAGTGAACGTACACGGTGTGTCCATTCTCGAGCAGCGCGTGCAGGAGACAGACCGCCTGGGGCAGCATCTGTACTCGGCCTGGGATTGAGAAAGCACAGCACAGACACATGAATAATGAAACCCCAATATCGCCACTAATGAGAGCTCCTCCAGTGCCTGGTGAGATGAGTGCCATGCAGGGAGGGGCAGGGGTATGCGAGCTTGCGCTATTCCTAATTAGTAGTAATTATAAAGTAGAAAAAACACCCCAGAGGCAGTGGGTCAGCTCTGAAATTTCCCTGGTTTTTGCTCTGAGTGACTCCTGCATCAGTGCAAATTTCCTTTCAAAGAAAAGTTAGCCATTGGCTATGGTCAGAAGAATGGATTTTTGCATCCATCAGAAGGTCTTATACAGATGGGGCAGAGATTTAGAGAAATCTCACCCAGACTTTCTTTAATCCAAATGGATCTTCCAGATCAATGCAAAACAGAGAATTAATCCATGTTGGTTAAAGGAGCCAATCTTATTCACTCAACATATGCCAATTTTCATTTGGCTAATGGGATGGCCAACATTAACTGACACGCATGCAATAACCGATCATTCCTTTATTCCCTCGTGATACAGAGTGTTCAAATGATTCCATTTCTCCTTTACTGGGCAATTGTGATTATAGTTACCATTACTTCATGACTACTATTTTGATTATTAGGTGATCATATGTCTTCTCCTTTTACACACTGAGAGGATACACAATGCTCTGCTCATACCTGCTAGATTCTCTTGTCTCGTGAGGCAGAGATCACCCTAAAGCCATCAAGCTCCTAGAGGCCTGGAATTTCTTCTGCACACAGGTTCTCAGAGCAAAGATAATGGGTTTGGTGGGGGTGTGAACGACAGTCACACGACGAAGTGGACAACTTCAAAAGGGGATAAAAGGGGGAACTGTAGAGAGTCCTGGATTATGAGCCCGTGCGTTGACGTTCACTAGTTACTCTGTGCTCTCAACCACACAGGTGCACGGTGGCGCTTCGCACTGCCACCCCACTGGATGAGGGGAGAGATGGGAAAAACTCCCCCCTCCAATGGTTTCACTGCAGATCCTGAGGCCTAGAATTCCGTGGTGGAATGGAGCCAGGAGGTCATGAGAACCACTCAAGTGAGTTCAGACTCCCCTCTTCAGATGTCCTCTTCCAAAATGTCAGTGCCTCTTAAGGACCCATACAACAAATGGCAGTCAGGCATCAGTGCCTTAGAAGGACAGAGGTTATAAGACCACATCATGGTTTGAAGGCCCTCTCAGTTTCACTCCATCCCAGGTGGGTCTACCTTAGCTTCAGGCTCACCCTGTTCTGAGTTAGGAGCAGAAAATCTACACTGAAGCCAAGATAATATTCTAATTTTGCTGCTGGTTCTCTATCCCTCTGTCTCACCAAAGCACCTCAAGCCACAGGCCCCACACAGCAGTGTAGAGACATTTGTAACTGGAATGCCTTTGGTCAGCGCACACTTAGCAATCCCTCAGGCTCCATCTCTCCCTGCTGTCTATCACCCTGTGTCCATGTTCCCTGCCTGATCTCTGAGGGCATCTAAGGGGAGTCCCGCCAGCTCCTCTGTGCTGCTTGATTCCTCAGAGCCCAAATTCAGCCATAAACTGTCATTGATGGGCACTTCCTCACTAGGTTTCGGGGTATGCTGAGGTTAGAGCTAGATGGGCATGCCACATAGCCAGTTGCTCAGGGCACTTCCCCAGAGGCAGTAAAACGTCCCCAGAAATGGAACAAAGTGTAGAAGGTCCTATGTACCAGAGTGACGTCTCACTGTCTGTCTCAGGGAGACTACCATGTAGTTGATGCACCATTTGAGCTGGGAGATCAGAGGAGGCAAAACTTCCAAAGTACATTTGAGTGATCCTGCCAATATGAGTGAGGTCTGCCCACAGACAAGGCTTTTTGTTCTGCTGAAGGGGTGTGAGAGGTGTAGCCCCACTAATACCAGCTGGGAAAGGAATGACAGCTGATCTAACTGGGAAGTTGGGTTCTTCCTGCCATGGCTGGCCTCACTGACCAAGTTTCCTGTTACAGATACCTCTCCAGCTACCATGTACATTGCCAGGAGATAAGCAGAAAAAAAATGTTTTTCATTGAAATATAGTGGACATACAATGTCAGTGTCAGGTGTATAACACAGTGACCCAACAATTCTATCCCAGACACTATGCTCAGCACAGTAAGTATAGTCACCAACTGTCACCATACGACATTATTACGAGGTTACTGACTCTATTCCCTGTGCTTTACTTTTTATCCCCAAGAAGTATTTTTAACATGGGTTTTCATTAAATGCCCAGAATACAGACAGACCTCAGTGGTCTGAGGTAGGAGCTTCTAGAAGCAGAGTCCCAGCCCCCAGGCTCAGTTTCTGCAGCCTCAGTGTCACGGGACCTACCCAAACTGGGGTTCACATGAACCTGTCAGGATCCCTTTCCCCACCTGCTCTCTGGCCAGAGAGTCACTGAGGAAGGATCTGCATCAAATGGCCCAAATGATGCACTATCTCTCCCTTTCCTTTTTATCTGTAAAAGATTCTTCAAGAGGCATGCACACAGTTTAGAAGTTGAAAAGGGATATGTGTGAGCTTGGAATTCTATGACCTCGGTCATGCAATCCTAGAAGGTAAGTGACAGCTGCCACTGGGAAGCTCCAGAAGGCTCCCGGTTTAAACACAGGTTTCACCCCTCAGTGGTCTTCTCCTAGAATCACTTAGCTGCTACACTTAAGAACTGTCAAACAAATATTTAAATAACATATAAAGGATGCCAGACGAGGACGTGGGCCAGGATGGCCACCTGTCTTAGCCTGGCCTCCACTGGAGCTCTTGCTTATTTTGATTTCTAGGGACTATAAATCACTCTGTGTTGATTGATGACAGCTCACATTTACTAAGCCCTTTCTACCCGCCAAGTGCTGTTCTGAGCACCAAGCAGGCAATAGTTCATTGGCAATCACCTTTTAACAACTATGAGGTTGGTACTACTTTTATCCTCAGTTTATATCAGAGGGAACTGAGGCAAGGAGACCTCCCCAAGCTTATTCCCCAGTGGCCACTGAAACCCAGCAGGTGCAACTCCAAAGCCTCTGGTCTTAACCACTGCACCAGTGCCGTTCCCTGACCTGCCTGCCCAGGGGCACTTGCGAGCCGCCATGCTCTCAGTCTGAGTTCTTAGTCAGTCTCTATCCCCTACCTACCCTGTCACATGGTTGCTGTTAGCCCAGATAAGAGCAACAACTTCCTGGTGTTAGTTCCTCTCCCCTACCCTAGAGGGGCTCCCTGTGCCCAAAAGGCCATGTGGCTCTGCTAGAAAACCTGTTCTAGGGAGCCTGAGCTAACACAAAACCCACCAAGGAATAAACAGAGGGTGTCCAGAATCAGAGCTTACACAACATCAACAAGAGCCCCCAATTTTTTTTAAGATTTTTTTTATTTATTTGACAGATAACAAGTAGGCAGAGAGGCAGGCAGAAAGAGAGAGGGGGAAGCAGGCTCCCTGCCGAGCAGAGAGCCCGATGTGGGACTCGATCCCAGGACCCTGAGATCATGACCTGAGCTGAAGGCAGAGGTCCCAAACCACTGAGCCACCCAGGTGCATCTAGCCCCTAATTTTTTATATTTCATGTATTTAGGCTCCATCCAGACCTTAATTAGATAAAAGGTTTCCATTCGTAAAAATAATACCTAAAGGCAAGAGAGAAATCCAGAATTTTTTTATAAAATATTCCAAATTCTAACTGTTGACAGCTAAGTTGAAAATTTTAAACCCTGTCCCAGTATAACAAAACATTTCACTGTTTGTGATTCTTATTTTGGAATATAAAACAGGCCTTGGCTCTCAGTAGATACTCAATAAGCATTCATTAAATGCATGAATAAAAAATAAAATGAAATAAAATCCAATAATACTCATTAGATCTGAGACACTACTGAACCCCTCTAATCTAACTTGTGGCCCACACCTTCTCCAGGCTAATCCAGCTCTGGAATGATTAAAAGCTTCCTGAAAGCAGGTACTGAGCAAACAAAGGTTGGGAGAAGGGGCACCTAGGTGGCTCAGTGGGTTAAGCCTCTGCCTTCGGCTCAGGCCCTGATCCCAGGGTCCTGGGATTGAGCCCCACATTGGGCTCTCTGCTCTGCAGGGAGCCTGCTTCCTCCTCTCTCTCTGCCTGCCTCTCTGCCTACCTGTGATCTCTCTCTGTCAAATAAATAAATAAAATCTTAAAAAAAAAACAAAACAAAAAAATGTTGGGAGAAGAGGGACACAGACATGCTGGGGACAGCCTGCGGCATTAGCGCCTGAAATCACGGAGAGGACTGGAAAAGGCCCTGAAGATGCCCTTTACCTAAGGTTGACCTTGAAAGGCATTATTTATGGAGTGACTTTCAGCCTTTCCAAGATTAACATGTGTGCGTGTGTATGTGTGTGTATGTGTCGTACACACACGCACACACGCATGCACGCACAGCCTTCTTTTTTCACTCCAGGCAGATTTATGACTGAATGTATTATTATTTTATTTGAGCATATCTTCTTTTCCACCTTTGCAATGTAATATAGATAAAATCCATATTATCTAGTACCAACTTCAGTAGAAACTTAAGAAGTTTGGACTAAAAATCTAGTCCCAACTTGGTGATTTTCAAAGCCCTTACATATCAATCATCTTATTCTATTGTTATAATCCCGCAAGGGAGAAATGATTACCCCATTTTCCAAGTGCAGGAAATAGCCCTCTCGCTATCACACAGCTAGGCAGTAGCATCCAGGCTCAAGCCCACACGCCGAGTCTCAAGCCCACACGCCATGGCTCCAAGGTCAGTGTCAGCATCACGGCAGAGCTGCACACGGTGTTGAGTCAGAGAACAGAGGGTGACAGCAGAGGGGTAGCTGAGGACTCTGGGAAGCACATGCCCTGACTTGGGAGGCAAGGGCAGACCCTATGTTATCACCAGCACTGCCCTAACAGAGGCTGAAACACAGTCCGAGTGCTTCCTACGAAGGAAAACGGAATTTTAATGAACACATTTGGTTTTTTTCAGGTGAGTGCCTGATTTGTCTCAGGTGAAAGTTACAAACCAAAATTAAAAAAAAAAAAAAAAGGAAAGAAAAAAACCTAACTCCTTGGCATGTGACAAAATGTACCAGAGTAAGGATCGATAGTACAATTGATTGTAACGGGTCTGTGACAACTGGTGGTGACAGTCAGACCTAACACACTGTCTTCTTTCTCAGACTTTATCTGACAGCATTATGTTACAGCTCAAAACACTTCCAGATGGATTTTTCTCTGCGTTCCAAAAATAGCTGATTAATCTATATGTTCATTGTGCTAATATTGTCAGCCACCCAGATTAATCAGGTGGTCAGAACTTCCCTGGAGCCTCGGAAATGGTCGTTAACCCTTTGATTACTCCCCAGGTCATGCTGAACCAAAGAAAGTCTTCATTTAGTCTTATTGTTTGGCCTTTTGCAGCTGGAAACGCTCCTTCTGCTGTCCTGGTTGTTGCCAGAGGGCCTCCGTGTGGGAGGTGCTCTGCTGATGTGACTGGCATGGGACCTGGTGACCCTGGGTTTTAACAAACTACGGTGTACCTTTGGGGATGGGGTTTTCCCTCAGGTTTTTGCATACCCCAAACTAGCAGGCAAATACCTATTGGTCACCAGGGCCCCTAGATAATCAGTGCAGGGATGGGACAGGATGCAGGTGAGATACACTAAGCTTTGTCTCACCTTATCCTCCAATGGGCAACAATGCTATGAAACCTGAAGTAAGGAAGCAAGAATCAGAACGCTCTCTGGAAGGTATAGGCAGTTGAACCTAACAATCTTCTGTTTTGAAACCAGAGAAACAAAACGCTTTCATATCAATCATCTTACTCTATTATTTTGATCCCGTAAGGCAGAAATGATTATCCCATTTTCCAAGTGCAGGATCTAGTCGGCTGGATATCACACAGTTACTCGGGAACTCTCCTTCCACTGCCACGAGTGCTGCCAAACTGCCTCAGTGTGGAAGGTGCTCCACGGTCATGCTGCACTGGGACCCCAAAAAGACCGTAACACAACTACAGTGGGCCTAGATTCAACCACTGATCTTCCGTGCAAGTGAAGTTATTTTTTTTTTCCTTGAAAAGAAGCAAAGCTCTTACAGCTACATGGACCACTGTTACCAAGAGGAGTATTTCTTCCCTCAGGAAAAAAAAAAATTAAAATAAAAGTAAAAGTTATACCTCTTCCCTAGTGATGGTTCAGTCCAGCCTGGGAACCGCTTGAGATTCATAGTCAAGGTGGCCTACGTCCAGCTGCCTAGGATCCTTGAGAACTTTCTTCTGTCCCCACCCACATCCTGGACTGTTGACTCCGGAGAGACAAGCCACCTCCCTGCCCACTCACAACTTGTCTAAGTCCAGGTGATCACGACTACCAGGGACTGCAAGGGCGCTGGTCTGTGGAATGTGCATGCAGAGCCTCAGGGGGCATGCGGGGACAGGAGTCACCGCACGGTGTCTGCAGCA
The DNA here is from genome assembly GCF_011764305.1 of Mustela putorius furo. NCBI lineage: Eukaryota > Metazoa > Chordata > Mammalia > Carnivora > Mustelidae > Mustela > Mustela putorius. The sequence goes on along the minus strand of NW_025422015.1, from coordinate 9,758,577 downwards.
GTGGTGTGAGTCTAGCTGCCTGTCTTGAAATCCAGGCTACATCTGTCCGTTTTCCTATGGCCACATTATTGCACATTTTTGTACCTGTCTTTTCCTCTGCAAAATGGAGATAACTGCATCTGCCTGGAGTCTTGTCAGAATTAAATGAGGCAAGGCATGAAATCGCTTAGGAGAGTGTCTGATACATTATGTACTTTGGGGGCTGGAGATGGTAGAGTCGTTTCTGACTAGGCACAACTGCCTTTCAGTTCTCCTTTCCCGCAGAACTGCAATTCACCAAACTCCCGCGTCCTGTGCCGTTCCCACAGCTCTCTGCTGCCCCCTGCTGACATCTTGTTGATACTGGCAGTGTAACGGTTCTCAGCGTCAGATACCTCCTCCGTCCAGGCCCAACCTCCTCAAGCACCCTACCCCACCACCAAGCTGAAACACAGAGCATTCCTGTAAAACCCCATGCCTTGGGGCTACGCCGATGCTGTTTCCTCCACCTGGCATACTCTTCCTCCCTCCCCACTGACCTGTCAAAACCAGGCCACTTCAAATGCCATGACACAGATACAGCCTCCTTGTGCTGTCCCCCGACACCTCATAAGCCACCAGGAGCACCTGACTCCTTCCTCACATCACATTCTTCTCTGTATTGTAATTACTTTTGAACTTCTCCTACCACCTTTTGCTCTGAGATCAAAACACCGCCTTACTCATCTCCTGTTTCCCCAGCAGCACCCATGTCATAACCCATCTTCACAAAGACATGCTCACTCCACCAGTGCTTGTGCTGGAACTACAGCCTTGCTATCGCCACCCAGCCCCGATCCGGGTCATCTCTCATGATCTCCCACTTCAACCACTATAGTGATCCCCTAACAGGGGTCCCCAGATCCACTCTGGGCCCATTTCCCATCCCTTGTCCACAGTGCCAACTTTTACCTCCCGTGACACTCTACATTCTCCTGCCCCAGAGATGTCCCAAGCTGGCGGCCCTCTGGGGATCCTCTGGGATCTTCCTCTCTGGGAGGAGAGATCCTCTCTCCTACCTCACCCCCACTAGCCTTCAGACTTCGCTCAAACATACCCAAGCAAACCTTCCCTGACTCTCTTCCTACATCTGACTTGCCTGTGCATGCTCATAGCAGTATCTTCCTGTCAAAAATGTCATCATAGTTGTAAATCTCTATTTATGGTCATTTGACGATGCATGTCTTCTCTTTATGACTAGAAGTTCCATGGGGACAAGAGCTATACCTGTTTTGCCTCAGCACTCTATTTCTAGCTACCAGCATAATGCCACACATACCTTAGATACACATAAATACATAAATACATGTTCAATAAATAAGTCATAAGAACATAAGAACATAAATACATGTTCAATAAATAAGTCAAAGGAGCCATGTTAAACAGAATCTTAGCCAAGGTGCCAAAATACATTAAATATGTTAAATTAAAACCTTATATTGATTCCATTTCCACCATTCATGATTAAGTCATTCAATTATACACAGAAAGGTATGTAGGTAAGTAGATAGGTAGACAGATGGACAGACAGCAAGGGCGTCTCTGAAACACATTCAGCAAAAAGCCAGAAAGATTCTTCCGATACTTACCTTCAGTGCTCATATCTGGCGTTGGCATCCAGATGTAGACCAAGCCTTCTTCCCTATAGAGCTTAATCATGGTGTCTGGTGTCATGGGTTCTGGGTAGCGGTTACAGCCTGAGGAATTCTGTATAATATCCCATTCAGTCTGGAAATTCATCACAGCTGTAATCCCCAATTCATGCTTCAGTTTGATGGTTATATGTTCCACTTGACGAGGGCAGCTACCCAGCCAGATATTTGGTAGAATTCTAATGAGAATATATAGAAGCAACTATTATTATTGTTACTGTCATGGCTTGAAATATGAGAAGCTGTAGAAAATGTAATAAAATTTAGTAATAAAATGCAATTAACCTTTAAATCTGGCACAGGAAGAGCTGCAGTAATAATATTAGATGGTGTAACAATATTATTGATATAATAACAATATTATTGAAAGAAAAAATACTGGGGCTGTCATTTTTAGGGAAATAAATAATCCTATTAACCAAAATGCTAGGAAATAAGCATTAGCAAGCTAAATCTTAAAACATATTAAAATAAGCCCACTAAGATGTATTTATTCCTTGAGTCTATATGTGGTTCAACATTAGGAAACTCATCAACATATTTCAAACACTAACAAGTTAAAGGCAAAACTCCAGTGATTAGATCAGTAAATTCTGGAAAACATTTTCAAAAATAGGCCATTATTCCTGTTTGAAACTCTACATAAAAATTTCAAACTCTACATTTCAAATTTCAAAAGTAGGAGAACTTTTCAACACCAGAAGCTAACCATCTCCTTTTAAACAAAATCAAAGTTAAGCTTATATACCTTAGTGCCCAACACTGTCCTATATATTTCATCTAATGCTCCAAGTTAAGAAGAAATAGAACTGTCTGAAAAATAAAAAAAGAAAGAAAATGTTGTCGATATTTTTTCAAGTATGTTTCTATATCTAATATCCCAAAGGCTGGACCCCACCATCAAAATTTCTGAGTCAGTAGATCTGGGTGGAGAATCCAGGAATTTAGAATTCTAACAAGTTCTTGGGCAATACTGATGCTGCTAGTTCAGTGCATCCTGAGAACCTGAGAACCACTCTCTAAAAGATTCAATTACAAAAGCTACGCAAAGTATTAAAAGTATTAAGATACATGGATGAGGGAAAATATACAAAAATCAAACAGCTTTTCTCTGTGTTCACAATAGCCAGGTACAAATGGAGAAATGGAGGAGACTCTCAAATATAAAAACAAAATTATAGAACATCTAGGAATACATTTAACCAGAAAGATTTATAAAATTTTACTGGACATTAAGAAAAAAAACAATAGACAGACATACTGTGATATTATGATTTATAATAAGAAATATGTATTTGGTCTTCATCTCACTTTCCAGCACAGTTTCCTGAGTGATAAGAGGCTTAAAGGTGTCTTTTGTTATACATTCATGAGTAATTTGGATGGTACCTATCTGATGGGCTGGTTGCCAGGGGAACCAACTTTGTGACTAGAGGACAGAACTTTCAGTCCCACCTCTTGGCTTCTAGAAGGAAAGAGAGCTGGAGGTTGATCCAATCACCAATGGCCAATGACTTAATCAATCATCCCCAGGTAATGAAGCTTCCATAAAACCCAAAAGGTCAGGATTCCAAGAGCTTCCAGGTTGGCGATACAGGAAGAGTGGGGCTCCCTGAGAGGGTATAAAAGCTCTATGCAATTCCCTACCGTTCCTTGCCCAGTGCATCTATGCCATCTGGCTGTTCTTAAATTATACCTTCTTAAAATAAGCCAGTAATCAAGTAAAATGTTTTCTGAGCTCTATGAACTGCTCTAGCAAATTAATCAAACCCAAAATAGAAAAGGGTCATAGTACCTCTGATTTATAGCCAGTCCATCAGAAGCACAGTAACAACTTTGTTTGCACATGGCATCTGAAGTGAAGAGTGGAGGAGCATCCTATAGGACTATAGACCTATAGGACTAAATTCTTACCTTGCAGAAGTTAATGTTATCTCCAGGTGGATAGTGTAAGAATTAATCCAAACTGTTAGTGTCCAGAAAATTAGTTGGATGCATGGGGAAATACCCTCACTCTACACATGTTGAAATTGGGTTCCGGAACGCAAGAGACATACCACACAAACATCACAAAAATGTAAATATTTTCCAAATAACATATAAATGTAATGCACATTATTACAACTTGTTAGGTGTGGTATATATTGTCTTTCTCATTATTTCACATGTGTACATCCTCTCCAGAACTAACGGGTTCCTCCAGAAGTAATACTCTGTTTCAACTTTATTTCAGTCATGTCATCTAGAACTTTACTAGGCTCAATATAAAGCATTCAGAAATGATGATGATGGTAAACATCACTTGATCCTCACCAGTATTCCCAGCATGAAGGACTAAACTACTTCTCTGCCTGAAAGAGCTCTCTGACTGACTTATATCAATAGACGTGTGTCCCTTCCAGAGGGACAGATTTAAGACCTACGCGCACAATGCTCTATGCTCTGTCTCTCCCTGCCACAACGATAATGGAAACACATGTGGATGCTGAGCTCCTAGAAGACTGAAGTAGCTTAGAATGGTGAGCTACCTCTGGAGGCCAGCTGCCCTGGAGAGCTGATGACTCATTGTATTAAGCCACTGTTTGCTCCCACAGGGGAATCTGACCAGTTTTAATACAATGCCTACATAATTAATTCCTTAAAGTCCCTAATGCCAGAAAAGAAGTTGAGCAGAAGGCCTACACTTTTATTCAGTTATTTTCATATTGAGCTTAAAGGAGTCCTTCTGAGCTGGGGACAATTTGGTTTCCCAAGGGATATCTGGCAATGATTATGGAGGCATTTTAGATGGTGACGCTGGGTGGTGCTGATGTCCCCTGGTAGACGGGAGGCCAGGGATGTTGTTAACCATCCTACAATGCACAGGACAGCTCCCACAACAAAGAATTATCGAGGCCAAAATGTCAATAATGCTGTGATTAAGAAGCCTTGTTTAGGACAATAAAAGTGGAATAGAACTCCTTATTGCCTGTAGGAAGAAAGGGAATACGAGGCAGGAATGAGACCAACATATCTGACACAGTTTGTGGCTCATAGGTGATGTCATTCATATGAAAATATGGTATCCCATGTCATATTTTAAGATATTTTATGTATGTATAGAAAGAGACAGACCTAGAGGGTGAAGCAAAAGTCTAATATAACATAGTTGAACACCACTACAACATTTTAAGTGGTGTGTGATGGAAAGGGCACTAAACACAAGCAAGAAAAAATGCCAATCATAACACGATAATTTTAAAGCACTTGGTAATAACCGTCTATTATTAGGCCAAGTTAGTTATCATCTCTAAGCCTGTGGTGAGCTTCTCGCTAAAATGGGTCTAAAAGTAATTAATTCACAGAAAGAGAATACAATTAAATAAGGTATTTTGAATACGACTGATTCTAGTGGATGTACAATGAATGTAAGAGTTTATGTCTATTTGTTATAATTTACTTACTTTAGTAATTTTGTATTATATTGACTATCCAGATAGTGTTCCATTGTTCTGTGTATCCTTCATTAGAACACCACAGAGTTTAGAATACTCATCCTATTTTTTTTTTAAGATTTTATTTATTTATTTGACAGACAAAAATTACAAGCAGGCAGAGAGAGAGGAGGAAGCAGGCTCCCTACTGAGCAGAGAGCCCAATGCGGCGCTCCATCCCAGGACCCTGGGATCATGACCTGAGCTGAAGGCAGAGGCTTTAACCCACTGAGCCACCCAGGCGCCCCTCATCCTATTTTCTTAAATGAAATGAAATCTAGCTTGCTTTGTGTTTTGGTTCTTTTTTTTTTTCTTTTGGCTGTTGCTGTCATTGTTCATGCTAACGTAAGAGGCCAAGGGACTAATCCTCAAACATGGGTATTCCCCATCCACAATGAAAATACCTCTCAAGATCCAGCTTCTCCTCTCCATCTCCCCATGTCCTCCATGCTATTTGTTATGCTCCACAAATAAGTGAAACCATATGATAATTAACTCTCTCTGCTTGACTTATTTCACTCAGCATAATCTCCTCCAGTTCCGTCCATGTTGCTACAAAAGTTGGGTATTCATCCTTTATGATGGAGGCACAATACTCCATAGTGTATATGGGAGAAGGGAGTTGAGGGAAATTGGAAGGGTAGGTGAACTATGAGAGACTATGGACTGTGAAAAGCAATCTGAGGGTTTTGAAGGGGCGGGGGACTGGGAGGTTAGGGTACCAGGTGATGGGTATTAGAGAGGGCACGGATTGCATGGAGCACTGCGTGTGGTGCAAAAACAATGAATACTGTTACACTGAAAAGAAACAAAAAATTTTTAAAAAAAAACTTTATAAAATTGAAAAAGAAAAAAAAAAAGATCCAGCTTCACCTACAACTTGAATCCTACTTACCCTCCAGAAGATAAACCGATTTTTTATTGCTGCTTGGGCTTTAAGTCTAATAGCTTATTAGGCATTTCTTATGGGCTACTGAAGATGATTATGGAAAAAATAAAGGCAACAAATTTTAAAATAAAGAGAATATTCAGAAACACAGGAAAGACGTAATGGTATTGTGAAGATGACGATGGGATTCAAAGGCCTTTCAGTTTATTCTTGACCCTAAAGCATTCTCCAACACTCCATTAGGCCAGTGGGCTGAGAGAAAAGTCATTAGCAGGAACACGTTGAGAGTGCTCAAGGGATGCGCTTGACCAGGACATTGTTAGCTGAGTGTTCAGTCTTCACAGGAATGGAAAGGACGCACACCCTGGATCATCGGCCCCTCCCTCTGGCTGCTGAGTGAGAGCAGGGACCAGCTCTATCTAAACACTCCACACCCCCTTCAATTGTCGCTTAAAGATTTCTCCTCCAGTTCCCTGCTGGATGTCCAGTGGACAGCAGTGGTGGGTTGTCAGACTATGCTGTGGGTTCTAACAGAGCACACTAAAGCATCCAAAGCTGGGGTTAGAAACCCCAGAGGTTTAACCAAGAAATATAACCTTTTGAACAACCATGCATTTTTACTGGTAAAATTTTGAAGTGGACTGGTAAAATATTAAAATGAATGAAATTCATGACAGGTATGCTAAATTCCAAATGTTACCCAGAGTTCTCCTGAATACGGTGCTCTCTGAGTCCATAGCCCTTAGTACCTACCTAGAGAATAAATGCCAATAGTGTCTGGCCCCAAGATTTGAATAAAGACAAAATAATAGCTCACAGAGATCTACAAAGCAAATCAGACAAAATAAGAAATCAGAATGCCAAACGAGCGTCAGTATATAGAATCATACTCTGTTACTGGGAACGAAAACAACAAAAGGGAAGGTGTTATTCTGCCATCTCATTCAGACCCAGTCTTCAACCAACTGGGGACCTCAGGAAATTCAGACCAGCTCAAAGGTAAACAGGCCCAAAGTTGGTACCTTTCCCACATCAAGTTTCTAATGGAAATAAGCCCTTGAAAGAGGCACTTACATACATTCCCATACACATGTCAACCCTAGCTTTTCAATCAGGAATTTCTAACTTTTTGGTAACAATTCTTCCTCTAGAAGTGCCACAAGTCAGAGTCCATATTGAAGAAATGAGTATAAATTCTTAAATTCCTGATTTTTTTTTAAGCAGTAAGTGCTGAACCTAGGAGATAGATCACTAAAGATAAATTCTGAAAACAAGTGCTGTGTTGAAGAATGGAGAATTAAAGTTAGAAAGTAAATGGTACTGAACTGTTATATTAGAGATGGAGCCAGAGGACGGAATTTGTTGGAAACACACAAATCAATGGATCCTGCTTCCTCAGACAGCCTAAGTGCCCTTCCTATGGATCCTATCTCAGCTTGCTGTCTCTAATAACAGGTGATATATTTCCAGTTACATGATATGCTGGAGGTAATAAGATGCATGGTGTACTTTCTAAACAGTAATTACACTGTTACTTATCCATTCAGAAGAGAATGATTTGACACTATTAAAAATCAATTTTTACTCATCTCATCTTACTTTTAATCTTCTTTCAGCATCAATGACACTTTAAGCCATTTTAAAATCCAGATTTTGTTTTCTTAAGGTGAAAAGAAGCTTGTTGAAATACGGGATTTGGGGAATAAAAATCCTCTGCAAAGGTAGTTTCGAGGCAAGACATACAAAACTTCAAAGATAAAATAATGAAATAAAAAATATATAGTTCAAAGTTATATTCTAAATTACACTATAAAACTTGCAGAGAATTACTTTATGAATAGCTCAGTCTTGATCATGAGTTACATCAGATTTCCGGCAGCTCAACTATAGATTATCTGGAAAGGTCAGAGGAAACCACTGCACCTAATGGGTATGGACACACAAATGTTCCCAAACCTGACTGCATTCAAGCCACATCAGTTTTTATAAAAGCATATATTGCCAACATCTAGTCCAGAGGTAGTTATTAAGTGGCTGTGCAGTAAGATCTATGATTCTGTGGATTTTTTTTTCCAGGAAATTAACCAGGTTTATATATATAGATATATAGATATGTATTTTCTATCTATAGATAGAATATACATATCTATATATATAATCTATATACCTATATACATATATATATATACATATATATATATATATTCCCTATGCAGCCAGATCCCAAAACCGCTAGCCCGGCCAATCCCAATAAACATGTAGAAAGTTAGTATAGAGACCTCAATACCTTTTAATAGCAGCAAAAAAAATATGGCAATGAAAGGGCATGGATTGCTCAGCCCTACCCATCCACAGAAGAGTTTAGCCCTTCCCATTCTCCAAAAATACTTTCAAAACTAAAAATGATTCCCACACAGAGCATGGGGAATGGGAAACTGTTAGAAGAGAGCAGCTATGAGGCTGTGTGTCTACGTGTTTAATGAGTAGCATCTTCTAAAGAGTCAAAACTACATCTACTTCTGAGTCTTGACAAATATTTAATATAGCAATATTCATTAAGAATGTACTTTGGCAAAGAAAAAAAGAAAAGAATGTACTTTTGCAGATAAAAGTTTTATTCATTTGAGTATTGACTATTGCTATCATGATTCAACAAAAAGGTGTTTAAATAAAATCCATCCTAATAAGATCACAGCTTAGCTTAAGTCCAGGGGTCAGGGTTACAGAGGGTGGATGGATGGCTGACATTCTGGAACCTTACTTTGTTGGACGGCAAATCAAAATCAATTTCATTTGGGTGAATCTGGATTTGTGGTCCCAGGTAATTTCATCACTATACTACACTGTTCACTTCACCTGTCAGGCCAGGGCTCCTGTTACAACAGCAAGTGAAGCATATGAATCAGAGCCCACTTGTTCCATCTCTGCTGTCAGTCAAAGGAGGCCTTCCTGGCAATAATGCGTACATCATGAGCATCCAAGCACTTTGCAAAAAATACCATCGCGTATTGACAGAAGGGAGGAGCATGGGGGAAACAGAAGATATCAGAAATAAGCCAGTAGTATGGACTCCACATCTCAGTTCCATCACTAATGGCCTTGAAAAATGGCAGAATAACCTTTTCCTGAAGGTGAAAATTAGCATTGTATTCTGTCCATAAGGAAAAAAAAAATGTCGGGAAACAAGGGATGATGGGATCAATGTATGAACATAGGATTTGTTTATTTCTTATCACCCCAGGAGACGACAGCTGTTGAACACAGTGCCTTCTTCCCAGCCATAAAAACACAGCACCATTTCAAAGAGGGAGAAAATGGATTTTGCTGAGGTTCCTTATAAAATCCAGCTAATGATTCAGGAGCAAAAAAAAAAAAAAAAAAAAAAAGATTAGCACATTTGCTAAGTTGGATAATTTTGTTGCATTTACCTTATTTAATATTTTATAGGCAATTCAATGTGAAATTAAATGTGATCTGGCTTTTAAATAATGGGAAAAGAAAAAAAGTCTATTAGTCCTATCATTTAGATCTCATTAGTGGGAAAGCAAGAGAAACGTTAAAATCAACCTCCAGTAAGCTCCAAGCTTCATTAGCACATATAAGTCCTGCTAAAAATCTGTCCTCTAGTGTTAAATGTTGTTATTATTACCAAACTTCTACCCCCAAAGACTCCAGGTAATGCTGAATGACTACACAAAGACAAATCTCAATTTAGAAAGTCATTCTAATTTCCTTATTTAAAAAACAGTTTTATTATAGTTTGCTTATAAGCTATACACTATAGTATACAAAGAGCACATGCTAATTTCCACAGGTACACTTAGTTTCTTAGATTTTTTTTTGGATGTGCTATGTAGTTTATAGCCACATATGTTTTTATTTTCTATATTAAAAATGCCATATAATAATTATTAAGGTCTGAAATGGATTGAATTGAGTTTCCCCAAAATTTCCAAATTGAAGTCCTAACCCCCAGCACCTTGATACCTCCTCACCTGGAGACAGGGTCTCTACAGAGGTGATCAAGTAAAAATGAAACCATTAGGGTACGCTCTGACCCAGTATGCCTGTTATTCTTATAAGGGGAAATATGGACATGGACACATACAGAGAAGACGATGTGAAGATAAAAGAAGACAGCCGTCTACAAGGCAAGGAAAAAGCCTCGGAATAGATCCTTTTCTCAAAGCCTTCAGAATGAATCCACCCTGTAGACACATTGATCCCGAACTTTTAGCCTCTGGAACTGAAACAAATACATTTCTGTTGGTTAAAAACCTCCCCAGGGGCGCCTGGGTGGCTGGATGGGTTAAGCTCTTCTGCTCAGGTGATGATCTCAAGGTCCTGGGATGGAGCCTGCATTGGGCTCTCTGCTCAGCAGGGAGCCTGCTTCCCCCTTTCTCTCTGCCTGCCCTTCTGCCTACTTGTGATCTCCTCTCTCTGTGTCAAATAAGTAAAATATTTTTTTTTAATTTTTAAAAAATAAAAACTGCCCCAATTCGTGGCACTTTGTGAGAGCGGCCTCAGAAAACTAATACAAAGTCTAAACATCCAGACTTAAAATATATACATGCAATCATCCAGATTCTTCAAATATCCATACATCAGGTAAAACATTTTCATAGATATTTTTCACCTTTCATCCTGATCTCTGAAGTTCTACAGCTAACTTTTGATTGTGCCATCCCAGTTGTCCTCTTACACAATAGGACTAGCCACTCCCATTCCTTGACTCCTGTCCTTCAGTCTAGCACTTGAGTGTCTCCAACATGGCAGACAAGATCAGCAGGCCCCTGGTTGTGCTATTTGGGCTTCCTTCTTAATCTAATAACTCAGTTCCAAAGTTCTGAATTTTAGAACTAGATACCTAGTTTTGATAAATACAATACAGTCTTGAATCTCTTTGCTTGGCTTTCAGAGAATGGATCTCAAAGGATAATCAACTGAAATGTGTAAGAGCACACTCTTCGGACTCACAACTTCTTAAGATTTTGAGTCCAAGGGATGCCTGGGTGACTCACTCCATTAAGCGTCTGCCTTCAGCTCAAGTCATGATCCCAGGATCCTGGGATCAAGCCCCACATTAGGTTCTCTGCTCAGTAGAGAATCTACTTCTCCCTTTCTCTCTCTCTCTCTCTCTCTCTACCTCTCTCCCTGCTTGTGCTCATGCTAATAAATAAAATCTGAAAAAAAAAAAATTCTGTGTCTAGGAGAGTTTGGCTTTCTTGGTTTTGAGCCTTTGTTGTCCTGAAATTTGGCTTATATGCCACACTGACAGATTATAGCAATAAATAAGGCAACTGGCACACTTCAGTTTCTTAAAGTCAGTCAAGGTAACACAGAGACTGAGGCAAATAACCAGGCTAAGCAGCCTCAGTTGATTACTGTGATACAAATTTCAACAAAATGTTCTATTAAAATAGCCTCTTGGCATGTTAATTTTGTTTCCAAAGCTGAGCACTCCTTGAAAGAGTAAAATGTCACATTTAATACTTTCTCACATAATGAACTTGAAAAGATTCCTTTAAAATTAATCACTTGCATAATGAACTAGGAACCACTGAAGATCAAGGAAGTAATTAAAAATTAAATGTAGGGGTTTTTTTTTCTGTATTTGTTTGAAAGTCATTCCATCTATTTAACAAATAGGTAATGATGCCTGCTTTTTGCAGGCACTCAACAATCAATGGTGAGCGAGAGAGTCAAGGTATTCCCTCCTGTAAGCCTACATTCTTTGAGGAAGGCAGGCAGTGAGCAAGTAAATATGCAAAATGTATGAAATTTATTTGTAATGTGCTACTGTGGACATGAACAGGGAGTTAAAATACAGAATCACAGGAAAGCTAGACTTCAGTTAAGACAGTGAGGAAGGGCCTCCCTGAAAAGGTGATATTAAAACCAAGACCTGATGTGGGAAAAGGAGTGAGACATTCAACATTCCTATGGTGAGAAAGAGCGAGGTAGACTTTGGGAACTGAGAGAAGCCTAAAGACATGGAGTGAGGTGGGCGAGAAAGGAGCAGGGCGTGAGTTAGGTGGAGAAGCCCATACCAGGCCTTACTGACATGCACGGGAATTTGTTTAACACTACAAATGCAATGAAAAAACAGTGACAGATTTTTAAGGAGAGGAGTTACACGGACTTGTTTTAGCATTTTTAAAGGGTGACTCTAGCTGTTAATTGAAAATAAATTGGTAGAATCTAGAACAGGAAACTATGGAGGAAAAGGGAAGACCTTTGGGATAGTGACGGCTTGGAATACGGGCACTGGTGCAGATAAAGAAAAATGAATTAGCTCAAAATGCACTTTAGTGGTAGAACCAGCAGGATATGCACATTAAATAGATAAAAGAGTGGAGAGAAAGTGAAAATTCAAAAATGACTCCCAAGTTTACTAATGTGATATTATAATCTACAGTTTCTTAACCAGGTCTGCCTTCAGTGAAACCTATTGTTCCCTGAATTTGTTTACTATGTGTTTTTACAAGTTTCAGATTAACCAACATTTTATATGCCAGCCATCATGCTCATGGCTTCACATGCTTAAAGGCTTGATGATATCAAACTATTCAAACTTCCTTTCAGTTTTCCACTCAAATCATTATATCCATTATTAAAATATTAATAACATAGGGGTTTTATTGATATAAGAACTTTGCATGCAGAATAAGTTGATCATCAACTAGATTTATCTCATATCAAGGAAATATGCACTGTAGACAAAGTGGTACACAGGAAACTGACTTATTTAATCAATTCACTAAAGAGATATTATTAAAATTTATTTTTTTATACCTGTGAGTCTTCATTTTAGCTTTAGAATTTAAAAAAAAAAGGAATTTAAAACACATGACAGCAAATGAAAAAAAACTCATTTTTCTTTTTTATACTAATTCTTCAATGCCAACCAATCATCTGCTTAATTAAAATACAAGGAATTTCTAGCATGAAAAAAAAATTCTATTCAGTACTTTGAACACAATAGGTGTTCACGCTATAATTTTCTTGACCATATAGTTTTCTTGAATGGTTACTGTTCATCTAGACCAGAGCTCCTCAAATATTAACGTGGAGAAGCAGCATCTGAGAATCATCTTAAGAGGCAGATGGTGAATTGGTAAGTCTGGGATGGAGCCTAAGATCCTGCATTTTCACAAGCTTCCTTGTACGACCAAGGCTGCTGGCCCCAGTAGCAAAGAGTACTCTACTAGGGGTGCCTGGGTGGTTCAGTGGGTTAAGCTCTGCCTTTGGCTCAGGTCATGATCTCAGGGTCCTGGGATCAAGCCCCACATCGGGCTCTCTTTGCCTGCCTTTCTGCCTATTTGTGATCTCTGTCAAATAAATAAAATCTTAAAAAAAAAAGAGTACTCTACTAATGATATTCAATCTAAATACTGTCATTATTTTATTACACATCACAACAATTCATTACAACTCAGTACTCAGTACTTCAGTACTCAGGTACACTGACAAGTAAAAGAAGGTCCTCCAGCAAGAGCAAACAGAGAGACAAGCACTGTATCTCTGCTATTGATGCTAATATTAGAGGCCTAATATTAACCATGTAGAGAGAATGTTTTGTTTTGTTTTGTTTTTTTAATTCTAATTAGAGAATGTTTCTAAATCTCTTTAGCCCTCTTTCTTGATTTTCCAGTGAAGGTCCTGCAACAAGCCAAATGACGATCTTACATAACAACCTTCCTTGGCTCTAAAACATTCTTCTTTTCTCCTTTGTTGGAGTGCTTATCAGCTTCATGATAGAGACCTAAAATTTCCTTTTGTGTTATCTTTTTAAAATGTAGTTGGAGATTTTTTACATGTAGATGCTGAAAATCAGGGAAAATTCACATAAGACTTGAAATTTATGGGGCCCAAAAGGAATTAAATGGGTGAAAACTCAGATGCCATTAGCACTTTTGGGGTGTTAGAAATTAGGTAAGGTTCCAGAAGGACAAACAAAAAACACCTCCTCCTCCCCTGTGAGATGTTAGTAGTTAGGATGGTGAGAACGAGAGAGATGTTAAACCACAAATATTCTAATATTGAGACGTGCAAAATCCCTGACACGTTTTGCTTCTTTCTTTCAGCCTGAAGTCAGGCATATGCAGTATACTTCACAATGTATAGAGAGAAGCCATGAGAGCCGGTAAACCCTCCCAAGGATATGCAAATTGGAAAGGCCTCTGTTTTAAGTTACCCAGAGATCCTGAAGGTCCACCGCTATGGGAAAAGAGGCCAGGAAATAGGGATGTTTCATCTCCTTATGTTATCCCTAACTAGGAAAGGTGCTAAACAGTCAGACATGCAGTCTAATACAATTCACAAACAGGCTAAGTCCCAATCATACCCCAATCCAAACTGTTATATTTAAATTGGTAATCTTAAGCAACCCTAGTCATGGAGAGAGTGCACTCAGTTACATGGTGCTTTTATTGGCAGCTAATTTGTTCTGGCAAGACCTTCACAATACAGCTTTATTTAAGATCATCCACTCCACTGAGCACTCATTGAAGTGCTTAATTGGTAGAAATTGGCCTTAATTTTTTAAGCTAAAATTGCCTCTTCCATGTTTCATAACCCAGGACATTGTCATCTCCACCTTGCAAGTGCTTCGATTTTTTTCAAGACTTTGAAGATATTTACTCTGCATTCACAGCTGGGTTTCAGTGTATGGAGAAATGTTAGGATCTCAAACTTTTGAAACATGTTTGATATCTAAAGCACATGTCCCTTAAACAGTATGAACCACCCATAGGCTCCCACTAAGAGAATTCAGTTAGTGTCAGAGATCCAACACCCATCAAGTCCCATCTAGCACAACTGATACTCACACAGTTTAAGGTATTCCTCAGATCTATCTCTGTTCCAGATTACATCCCTAGGTGGTAGTATGTATCCTCTTGATCACTTTCATTACCACACATACACCCAGTTTATTTTTACTATGCTTCTGTCTCCTTCATAAACCCTGCGTCCTCTATAAACCTTGTGAGTGTTTCTCAGAGTTCCAGACTGTAAGTCATCTCCCAAACACACACCGCCATCTATAACTGTCATCTACAACCTGGTAAATTCCAAAGCTATTGCCTCCAGCTCAGACCTCAATGTTCTACTGGAATTCTCCACTGAATGTGCTCTAAGTAGCAACTGAACTCATCTTCACCATCTTCCACTCTTTGCTCCCTACCCAAAAACTTAATTTTCCTCTGGTGTTTTTGATTTCTGTAAATTATCCCACAGTTGCCCATCTAAGGCAGGAAACTTAATTTTTCTCTCTTCCCCTTCTTACAGTCATTAACCCATATAAGTCAATCTCCTAAATAGCTGTCTACATTATCTAGTCTACATTATCTCCTGGTCTACATTATCATTGCTTCCCTTCAGATCTTCAACACTTAAAGAAGTGAATTACACCAACAGCCTTCTAAGTTACCAGTCTGTCTGTCTGCCACACTGTAACTAGAGTAATCTTTCTAAAACAGAAATTTGACCATGTGACTCCTCTACCTAAAACAGTCAGGTGCCTACCCATCACCTTCAATATAAAGTCTGTAAGTCTTTTTTTAAATTAACATATAATGTATTATTTGTTTCAGGGGTACAGGTCTGTGAATCATCAGTCTGACACAATTCACAGCACTCACCACAGCACATACTCCCCAATGTCCATCACCCAGCCACACTATCCCCCTGCCTCCAGCAACCCTCAGTAAAGTCTGTAAGTCTTTGGTCTGATCTTTGGAATCTGACCCCTACATACATCCCTGATTCCACATCCCCTTGTGAACCCCACCCTCCAATTTATGAGAGATATTTGTAATTCTCCTGAATGCCCCGTATTCTTTCCCTGCTGTTTAACCTGATGTTCTTCCTTTTGAAATGCATTTTTAGTGTTCATCTATCTGATTAAGGCCATTCAGTCTTCTCTGATTGCCCATAGTCTCACTTAGGTCTTCCTTCTTTGTGTCCCCATAACATAAATAAATGACCATACACCTTTATTTCCAGCTCTGGACTCTCTCACTCTGAAATGCTGATTGTACTGAGCATTTCCTCCTCTATACTGTGAGCTCCTTGAGAACAAGAATGATCTTATTGAGCACCATATTCCCAGAAGTTAACAGTATATCCAGTATATTGTCAGCACTGAATGAATAAATGAATGAATGAATGAATGAATGACCAAATATAGAAATGTCTTTACTTATGATACTTGGTTCATTCAACTATATGAGGATTCATTCAACTATCGCCAACTGATCAGCATTTCTATGATTTTTTGCAAAACTGTGGTAAAGGTATTTTAACTGTGTTATCCCAAAGATATATGTATTAAATTATTGGTTGAAATTTGTTCAAAAGTAACATTCTCTCTGCAAATGTGGAAGCTGTTAAATATAAAACTATGTCCCTTAACATGTTACCTTTTTTGCTTTCACTGCCAGAAAACTTAAAGACAAATTTAGTGTTTCATAGGAGTAGTTAGACCATCTCAAGGCCTGATAATTTCAATCCCATTTGGTCTCATAGGTGGTCTGTTTCTATGCTAAACTCCTCTACTATACATCATTTCTTTTCTAAAGTTTTCTATCATAAATGATTACATTTTTAAGTAGTTGAAGAATGGTGGCAGAACCTAATCCTCCAAAATACTTGTTTCTTCCACCATAAGTCCCAGGCATTAAACAGATAAAAAGGTAGAGAAGAGCCTCTATTTGAGTCATACAGACTTGTAGCAACCTACCCGAATCCTTGAGTTTTGAGTTAGTCTGGTTCTGCAGTTACACTTGTCAATCTAAAGGTCCCACTCACATAAAACTGATTGAATATTATAGCCACCAGCACAATTTATCTGCAGTAATAAAGTTCCATTCATGTCTGGAATGTGGTAACATTTTTACTAATTATAACCCATAGCCCACATAAGTTTTGTTTCATTCCGTGTAGTATTTTAAATGTTAGCTGTTAAGGTCAGCAGACAAATTTAGGAGACCATAACAAATGTGATTCTAGAGCAGTGGTTCACAACACTAGACACATACTAGAAGCTCGTGGAGACATCTTAAATACAATAAAAAATAAATAAATAAAAAGAAAAAAAAGAGAAGAAATACTTAAGCCAGATCCTCTATTAAACAGAATTTTGGGGGCACCCAGGTGGCTCAATCAGTTAAGCGGTTGCCTTCGCCTCAGGTCATGATCTCAGAGATCAAGTCCCATGTTGGGTTCTGCACTCAGCAGGGAGTCTGCTGGAAGATTCTCTCCCTCTGTCCCTCCCCTCCATGCTCCCCAATGCTCTCTCTCTCAAATAAATAAATAAATCTTTAAAAAATAAATAAATTTCTAAGGTGGTGGGGTAGGGCTCAGCATCATTTTTTCCAAGGACCCCAACTGATTCTGATGTGCTCTGAGTCTTGGAAATGCTGATTTGGAGCCTGAGAGACAAGTAAGAGATAGAAATAAAGATCTGCCTATCCCATTTTTTTAAAGTGAAAATAATTCCAACTTTTAAAAATCAAATATTTACCCCCACTGAAATGGAACTGGCTAGAAAAACCTGAATCGGAAAAAGGAAATTAGAGGTGGTTACTTATTTTTAAAAGGATCTTCTGTCTTTATAAAGGATTAATTTAAGCATTTCTTCAAGTGACAAGCAGTGATTTAATTGATTTGTAGACTTATCTCAGTTATTAATTATGCTTGTGACCCTTGCAAAGTCACTGGTGTCTCTCCAGACCTCATCTTCCTAATGGGTAAACTGAGAGAACTGGAGTAAAGAAGCACCTTCCCAGTTCACACAGTACTGACTGCACATCAATGACCAGATGTTACATGGAGGTGAAGGCAGCCAAGGGCACAGACTCTGGAGACAGGCTGCCTATCTCTGAACCCCAGCTCCACTCATTCTGTTACACCTTGGACAGATAACCTGCCAATGCCCCAAGTTTCATCAACTATAAAATGGCATTAACAATACTCACAGGGAAAGTAGATGAAATAATACATCAGAGCACTTAGAACCATTCCAGGCACAGAGTAAGCACTGTTTAAGCATTAGTTATCATTCTTATTTCTAATGTTATACCCCTGAAAAAAATCAGGGCTTTAGTGTATTGATGCATCGGTGACCCTCTAAGAAAAGGAAAAATCATGCAGCATTTCAAAAACGTATTTGACCAGTTGATATTGATGCTCTATAGAGCACATTTTTGGGAAAGCTGTACTACATGATTGTTGTGTCCCTTATACTCTGGTACCGTGTGATTCATCTCTGTGTCTTGGAGATGCAGAAAACTATGGCCCATGGACCAAACCCAGCTCACCATCTGTTTTTGTAAATACAGTTTCAGTGGAACACTGCCATGCTCATTTGATGACATATTGTCTATATCTACTTTCACATTACAACAAAAGAGCTGACTACATGCAACAGAAACCATATGACCCAGCAAGCCTAAAATACACATTGCCCAACCCTCTACAGAAAAGCTTGAGAATCTTGCCTTACATATGTAATGTATTGGGGAGCCTATAGCTCTGCCCAGAGTAACTTAATCGCCAAGACAAATCTGACTTTCTGAATGAGCATTTTTAGTCCATCAACCCATTTGGGAGTAATCACTTCTAATTTCCTTTTTCCAATTCAGGTTTTTCTAGCCAGTTCCATTTCAGTGGGGTAAATATTTGATTTTTAAAAGGTGAAATTATTTTCACTTTTAAAAAATGGGGTAGAGGCACGTGGGTGGCTCAGTGGATTAAAGCCTCTGCCTTCAGCTCAGGTCATGATCCCAGGGTCCTGGGATGGAGCCTCGCATCGGGCTTTCTGCCCAGCAGGGATCCTGCTTCCCCCTCTCTCTCTCTGCCTGCCTCTCTGCCTACTTGCGAACTCTGCCTGTGAAATAAATAAATGAATAAATCTTTAAAAAAAATTTAAAGATGGGATAGGCAGATCTTTATCTCCATCTTTCACCTCTCTCTCAGCACCTAAATTACCCTCACCCTGGTTGAAGGTACTAACATATGACGGGCACTCTCTCCCACTATCTCTCCAAAAGTCTGCACACCCTCCCTAAAATGTTAGCTTTTGTTTATAGAGACTACTATTAATCACGTACAATCGGGGGGGGGGCATTTTTTAGGCTCTTTGATTCTTATAGGATATTATCCTAATTTTATAGATGAATAAACCAAGTCATGAAAACTTTAAGAAACTTCCCCATATCTAATAAATGCTTGTACTCGTAGTCACACACCAGCTTTTTTTAGTCTCAGATTTTCTATCATGCTCAACCAAAGATTTTCAATTCTAGAACTTCCTTTAAGTGCAGAGAGATGCTATCTAAAATTCTGATGACCAGGATTTCTTAGGCACAGTGCTCAATAATTGTTTATCGTTGGGAAACGCTCTATTATTTCTACCCATATTAATAATCTCTTGCTCTCCACAAGTTCCCCTCTTGGGTGGGGGTGAGGGACAATAGGAGATGGAGAAGCAAGGTGATACAAGGCATCTGCCTACATCCTGCATAGATAGCAGCCCTGATGAAATTTATCCTACCAGGAAAGATAAAGAAGGAGATTCATTCAATACGAATAACAACACAGGAAGCTATTAAAGAACAGACCAAAAAATGCACTGTTTGAAATGGCAGCTGCAAACCTTATCTCTTATATTCCATTGCTACAAAGACTACCCAGCTTTTCTCGCCAAATGTGAATTAGAAGAAACATAATTTAGTGTTTAGAAAATACGCCTAATTTTCCACCAAAGCTATACAATTTGCCTTGAAGTAAGGAATTCAACATCAGCTTTTTAAAATGATGGTGATTAAGTAGACTACAATATACTTTCAGTGTTCTGTTCTGTTCGTTATTTGTGGCACCCTGATGAAAAGTAATTATGCTTGGGCGGATTTTCCTCTTAGATGTAATTTGGACCACTTATCCAAGATTCTCAGAAGGGAGCTGACTTGACAACTAAAAGAGAACACCTGTTTCTATCAATGTAAAGGAAGCTTTTCTGAGAGCCCTTACCTCTGCCTACCAATGCATAGCATGTCTGCAGCAAGAAATAGTGAGTGATATATTAATGAATTGCCTTCTCTATCCAGCAAACAGAATCAGGAATTAACTGGTGGATTTTTTTATATTTACATAAGGAAAGGAAGAAGAATGGTCATGAATATAAAATAACCACAACAGAAGAGGGAGCTTGGCAGAGATTGATAGCCCTAATACCGATGTCCACCTTATTGAACAACACACCTGCCACAGTATGCCCTTCAGCTACTCAAGAGCTTTTCTTAAAATTTTTCATAATTTGAGATTCTGTGATTTTATTATATAGATCAAAGGGATATGTAGAAAATGTTCATGTATGCTTTATTGTTTCCAATGCAAATTTCAGGTGTGAAAATTCTATCCATCCTCTTCTTGTTGATATTGAAAGTAGGCAGCTGGCATGATACTTTGGTACATAAAAGGAGGATGGTCCCCTGGCTTTACTGAAACACTAAATAATTCCATCTCCTGACTAGGACCCATGAAGCTTCAAATATACTTTTAAGAGGCTTTCTTTTTTTCTTTTATGATCTATAAAAAGCTATCGTGCTATTAGGTTGGCTTTTCCAGTGTGCTTTAGCAAACATCAGAAAGCACTTTCACAAATACAACCATTTGGTCTATCCCATTCTTGAGATAAACATCAACAAGTAAAATAAGTACAGTACCAGAAATCTAAAACACAATTTAAGTGGATCTACTGAAAATCAGTTAATGGGCTTCAAAATAAATTGTTTTTCTCTGCCTTTTATTTTACCAGCCCTAATTACTTGCTTTGAATGAGAACCTAACTTTCTGATGAAAACTACTGAAGAGAAAAGTCACAATAAGTCATTTTGGTTGTTTATCTTTGTAACACATTAGGACTTGTTTCACTCTATCAATTTTTTTAAGTATTTGCAAGACTGAGTATATGAACTTTTAAGAACTTGCAACTGAAAATGATATACATTAAATATATATATAAGTGGACTGCTCAATAAATCTTTTTACAAACTGAATATAAACATATAGCCAGCACCCAAATCCAGAAACAGAATTTCTACAAACCCTAGAAGACTCTCCTTCTACTCCATTCTAACCATTACAAGCATAGCCACTCTCCTATCTTTCAGAATAAGAGAGATAGAGCTTACCAGACAAACAAAAGCTAAAGGAGTTCATGACCACTAAACCAGCCCTACAAGAAATATTAAAGGAGACTGTTTGAGTGGAAAGGAAAGATCATAAGTAAAAGTAAGAAAAGTAGGAAGCACAACAGCAGAAAAAATATCTATAAAAATCAATCAAAGAACTCACAAAATAAAAGTATATAAAGACACCATATACCTAAAATGCAGAGAGGAGAGGAGTAAAGAATAGGTTCAAACTTAAGTGACCACCAACTTAATATAGACAGAAGATGTCATATACAAATCTAATAGTAACCACAAACCAAAAAACCAGTAATAGACACTTGACAAATAAAGAGAAAGATATGCAAGAATATCACTAAAGAAAAACCACAAACTATCAGAGAAAAGAGCAAAAGAAGAAAGGATCAGAGAAGAACTACAAAAACAACTACAAAACAAGTAAGGAAATGGCAATAAATATCTATCAATAATTACTCTGAATGTAAATGGCATTTAGTCCATTCAAAGTAATATAAATGGACTAAACGTCCCAATCAAAAGACACATGGTGATGCAAGGGATAAGAAAAAAAAAAAAAAAAACCCACCTATATGCTGCCTACAAGAGATTAATTTCAGACCTAAAGATATATGCAGATTGAAAGTGAGGGAATGCAGAAGCAATAATCATGCAAATGAATATCAAAGAAAGCTGGAGAAGCAATACTTACATTAAATAAAATAGACCTAAAAGCAAACAGTGTAACAAGAGACAAAGAAGAATGCTATGTAACAATAAAGGGGACAATCCAACAAAAAGATTTAACAATTGTAAATATTTATACACCCAACATTGGAGCACCCAAATACATAAAAGTTAATGACAAACATAAAGGAACTAATGGATAGTAATACAATAAAATACAATACATAATAGTAGGGGACTTTACATCCCCCACTTACATCAGTGGACAGACTATCCAAACAGAAAGTCAACAAGAAAATAGTAGCTTTGAATGACACACTGGATCAGATAGATTAACAGACAAATTCAGAACATTCCACCTTAAAACAGCAGACTACACAGTCTTTACAAGTACACATAGAACATTCTCAAAAATAGATCATATATTAGGCCACAAAACAAGCCTCAACACATTCAAAAAGATCAAAATCTACCATGCATCTATTCTGACCACAATACTTTAAAACTAAAAATCAGCCCCAATAAGAAATCTGGAAAGGGCATAAATACTTGGAGGATAGATAACATGCTACTAGACACTGAATGGGTCAAATAAGAAATCAAAGAGGAAATTAAAAATCCATGTAAACAAACAAAAATGAAAACACAACAGTCCAAAATATTTGAGATACAGCCAAAGCAGTTCTAAGAAGAAAGTTTATAACAATATAGGTCTACCACAGAAGCAAAAAAAAAAAAAAAAATCTCATACAATCTAATTTTAAAGCTAAGGAGTTAGAAAAGGAAAAATGCACAGAACCCAAAACTAGCAAAAGAAAGGAAATAAGAAAGATTAGAGAAGAAATAAATTATATGGAAACCCCCCCAAAAACAAACAACAGAACATATCAATGAAACCAAAAGCTGGTTCTTTTAAAAGATCAACAAAATTAATAAACCTCTAGCCACATGCATCAAATAAAAAATAAAAGAGAGAGGAATCAAACAAAATCACAAATCAAAGAGGAGAAATAACAACCAAAACCACAGATACACAAAGGATTGTCAAGAGATTATGAAAAATTATATGCCAATAAATTGGACAACCTAATAGAAATGGATAAATTCCTAAAAACATATAACTTAACAAACTGAAATAAAAAATCTAAGAAATAAAAAATGTGAACAGACTGATCACCAGCAATGAATTGAACTGGTGATCAAAAAACTCGCAACAAACCAAAGTCCAGGACCAGATGGCTTCATAGGCAAATTCTACCAAACTTCCAAAAAGTAGAAGAAGGCAAACTTCCAAATTCATTCTATGAGGCCAGCATTACCCTGATCACAAAACCAGACAGAAAAACAACAACAAAAAAAAGAACAGTACAGGCTAGTATCTCTGATGAACACAGATGCAAAAATCCTCCACAAAACATTAGAAAACCAAATCTAACAATAAATTAAAAAGTAATTCACCATGATCAAGTAGGATTTGTTCTTAGAATACAAGGGTAATTCCATATTCACAAATCAATCAACATGATACATTGCATCAATAAGAGAAAGGATAAAAAAGATATGACCAAGTGATACAAAAGGGCACCTGCACCCAAATGTTTATAGCAGCAATGTCCACAACTGCAAAAATATGGAAAGAGCCCAAATGTCCATTGACATCAACAGATGAATGGATAAAGAAGATGTAGTATATGGGGTACCTGGGTGGCTTAATGGTTCAAGCCTCTGTCTTCGGCTCGGGTCATGATCTCAGGGTCCTGGGATTGAGCCCTGCATCCAGTTCTCTGCTCAGCAGGGAACCTGCTTCCCCACCCCCACCCCCACCCCCGCCTCTCTGCCTACTTGTGATCTCTCTCTCAGTCAAATAAATAAATAAAAAGATGTGGTATATATATATATATATATATATATATATATATATATATATATGAATATTAATAAGCAATCAAAAAGAATGAAATCTTGTTATTTACAATGACATGGGTAGAACTAGAGGGTATTATGCTAGATTAAATAAGTCAGTAGAGAAAGATAAATACCATATTATTTCACTCATAAGGAATTTAAGGAAAAAAAACAGATTGAACATAGGAGAAGGTAAGGAAAAATAAAACAAGAAGAAAACAGGCAGGCAGATAAACAGTAAGAGACTCTTGACTATATGGAACAAACTGAGGGTTGCTGGAGGGGTGGGGGTGGGAGGATGGGGGTAACAGGGTGAAGGGCATTATGAAGGGCGCTTGAAGTAATGAGCACTGGGTGCTGTATGCAACTGATGAATCAATGGATTCTACCTCTGAAATTAATAATACAGAAAATGTTAACTGAATTGAATTTAAATAATTTTTTTTAAAAACCACATGATTGGGGTGCCTAGGTGGCTCAGATGGTTAAGCATCTGCCTTAGGCCCAGGTCATGATGTCAGGGTCCTGGGATCACACCCCGCATCACATCAGGCTCTCTCCTTGGCGGGAAGCCTACTTTTCCCTCTCTCTCTGCCTGCCTCTGCCTGCTTGTGATCTCTCTCTCTGTCTGTCAAATAAATAAATAAAATCTTAAAAAAAAAAAAAAAGTAAAACCAAGTATGCTATCTTTAAACACACACACACACACACACACACACACAATCATTTCAATAGATACAGAGAAAGCATTTGACAAGGCACAACATCCATCCATAATAAAAACCCTCAACAAAGTAGGCTTAAAGGGAATATACCTCAACATAATAAAGTCCTTATATGGAAAACCCACAACTAATATCACACTCAATGGTGAAAAACTGAGAGCTTTTCCCCTAAGGTCAGGAACAAGAAGACAAGGATGTCCATTCCTATCACTTTTATTCAACATAGTATTGGAAGTCCTAGACACAGCAATCAGACAAGAGAAAGGAATAAAATGTATCCAGATTAATACGAAAGAAGTAAAACTTTCACTATTTGTAGGTGACATGATACCATATAGAGAGAAAACACTAGACTCCACAAAAAAACTACTAGCACTGATAAATTATTTCAGTAAGGTTACAGGATACAAAATTCAATGAACAGGAATCCACTGCATTTCTATACACCAATAATGAAGTAGCAGAAGAGAAATTAAGAAAACAGTCCCATTTACAATTACACCAAAAATAATAAGATTCCTAGGAATAAACTTTCCAATTTTAGCATATGGGCTGCTGAAGCAAGCACCCTAGGAATAAACTTAACCAAAGAGGCAAAAGACCTGTACTATGAAAACTATAAAACTCTGATGAAAGAAATTGAAGATGACACAAAGTACAGAGAGGTATTCCATGCTTATGAGTTGAAAGTACAGATATTGTTAAAATGCCTATACTACCCAAAGCAATCTACACATTTAATGCAATCCCTATCAATACACCAACAGCATTTTTCACAACACTTAAACAAACAATCCTAAAATTTGTATGGAACCAAAAAAGACCCTGAATAGCCAATGTAATCTCAAAAAAGAAAAACAAAGCTGGCGGTATCACAATTCTGGACTTCAAATTGTATTACAAGGATATAGTAATCAAGACAGTATGGTATTGGCACAATAATAGACACAAAGATTAATAGAGCAGACTAGAAAGCCCAGAAATAACCTATAATTATATGGTCAATTAATCTTCTACAAAGGAGACAAGGAGAGGCAATAGGAAAAAGACAGTCTCTTCAACAAAGTGTTGGGAAAACACTGTTTGATGAAGAAAAGCTACATGCAAAAGAATGAAACTGGACCACTTTCTTATATCACACACAAAAATAAACTCAATATAAGCCAGGAATCCATCAGAATCCTAGAGGAGAACATAGGCAGTAACCTCTTCGATATCAGCCACAGCAACTTCTTTCAAGATATGTTTCCAAAGGCAAAGGAAACAAAAGCAAAAACGAACTTTTGGGACTTCATCAAGATCAAAAGTTTCTGCACAGCAAAGGAAACAGTCAACAAAACAAAGAGGTAACCCACGGAATGGGAGAAGATGTTTGCAAATGACAATACAGACAAACGGCTGATATCCAAGATCTATAAAGAACTCCTCAAAATCAACACTCAAAAAACAGATAATCACATCAAAAAATGGGCAGAAGACAGGAGCAGACACTTCTCCAATGAAGACATACAAATGGCGAACAGACACATGAAAAAAATGTTCCTCATCATTAGCCATCAGGGAGACTCAGATCAAAACCACATTGAGATACCACCTTCCACCAGTTAGAATGGCCAAAATTAACAAGACAGGAAACAACAAGTGTTGGAGAGGATGTGGAGAATGGAAAACCCTCTTACACTCTTGGCAGGAATGCAAGTTGGGGCAGCCACTTTGGAAAACAGTGTGGAGATTCCCTAAGAAATTAAAAATAGAGCCACGCTGTGACCCTGCAATTTCCCTACTGGGTATTTAGCCAGTATGTAGTGAAAAGAAGAGCCATCTGTACCCCAACGTTCATAGCAGCAGTGGCCATAGTTGCCAAACAGTGGAAAGAACCAAGATGCCCTTCAACAGATGAATGGATAAAGAAAATATGGACCATATATACAATGAAGTATTATGCCTCCATCAGAAAGGATGAATACCCAACTTTTGCAACAGCATGGAAGGGACTGCAGGAAATAATGCAGAGAGAGTCAGTTATCATAGGGTTTCACTTACTTGTGTAGCATAAGGAATAACACAGAGGACATTAGGAGATGGAGAAGAGAAGTGAATTGGGTGAAATCGGAGGGAGAGACAAACCATGAGAGACTGTCGACTCTGAGAAACAAACTGAGGGTTTTGGAGGAGAGGAAGGGGGGATGGGTGAGCCTGGTGATGTGTATTAAGGAGGGCACATATTGCATGGAGCACTGGGTATGGTGCATAAACAATGAATCTTGGTACAGTGAAAAAATAAAATAAAATATTTTTAAAAAGAGTTGCTACTGCTGGATATGTTTAGGTTTTGACCCCAAAATGCTGTCTGAGTATACAGCTAAGATCTATTTATCCTGCAGTAATTGAAAAGGAAATATTCAGAGCAAACCCATAAATCTAACATGCGAAAGGGTAGGGAAGTTATCAGTTAAAGTGTTAGATTTCAAAAGTCTATGATGATAAAAAATGAAGCCACAGAAACCACAATAAATTCTGCTACAGAAATCTCAAAAAGTATGACTAATTTGGCCAGGTTCATGTGGCCAAATATGCTTTTAAAGAAGCATGTATAGCAAACATAGGAGTCCTCTTCCTCATTCCCTATTTTCATTTCTGATCATTAGTATTTACTTTCACATTTTTAATAAGACAGCATAATACTTGGATAGCAGTCCTTAAAACCAAAAGTCTTGTGTTTGAATCCCAGTCCTACAATTTAGTAGCTACATTTATGGGTTAATGGATTTAACTTCTCCATGGTTTAGGGTCCTCATCATTAAAATGTGGATATTAACACCCATTTTATTAAGTGTTGGAAGAGTAAGATGAATTAGTGCAATTAGTTACCAATATAATAGTAGGTAGTAGGTGCTCTGTAAAATTTTATTTACTTACTTACCTGCAGTGTTGGTCTTTTCTATGTTTTCAAGTGTTTTCCTGCTACTCATGAACTAAGAAAAATACATAAGCAATGTGATGAGCTCTGGGTGTTATATGCAACAAATGAATCTTTGAACACTACATCAAAAACTAATGATGTACTACTATATGCTACCTAATTGAACATAATTAATAAATAAGTAAAATAAAAAATCTTCTCTGGAAAAAAAAGGCTAAATCTCAGCATCTTGTCGTTCCATTTATGGTTATCAATTTTGAACATTTAAAAGTAAATTTATTCCCACGAAAAATGGCAGCATGGTTACAGCCTTGCAAAACCTTCCTCCTAAAACACAACCAATCCAAAGTGAACAGGGTGAAGAATATATCACCAGGTCTGCAATGAAGAGAAGAGCCCAGCCTTGTACTACTAACCTTAGGAAATGGTCAAAATGTAAAACCACTGAACCAAGTCAAAAGAATCAGCACATTTTTTTATCTCATGTAAGCCTGTCAAGAGTCTATCAAAGTAAGTTTTGTTATTATCATTATCTTACAGATGATGCACAACAGTTAAGTAAGGTACCTAACAGCCGACTGCCAGGAAGTAGCAGAGCTGGAACTCAAACTGTGGCAGCCCAACTGAGAGCACACACTTTTAAGGACCACATTATATAAGCAGGAAGCAACTTTAAAAAACAGTGGAAAAAGCCCCATATTATAGGCACACCTGTCCCTTGGATTCCTACCAGCTGACCAGATATTTGTCTAAGGCAAAAAGGCTACCTGCAGCCCTGCTGATTAGTGGTGATGAGACTTCTGATAGCCTGCGGTCCTGGCTTGCATCATCAGCTCAAGACATTAGCTGGACTGGGTCCTACAAAGTGGGTATGCCACTCAGGACCACCCCAGTTTCTATGATTTGCTAGAAGATCTCACAGGACTCAGCATATAGTTGTGTTCACAGCTGAGATTTATTGCAATGAAAGGATACAAAGCAAAATCAGCAAAGGGGAAAAGCCAAGGAAGAAGTTTGGATCAAACCAGGTGCCACATTCCAAGAGTCCCCTCCCAGGGTGTGCTTAATTCCTCTAGCAGCAAGTTGTGACAGTAAATAAAAAGGATTATCTGACAGGGAGCTCATTAGAGACACTGCCAATGGTATTTACCGCTCCATAGGCACTCCCTGCAAAGCATGTACCAGAATTCTGGACCCCCAAAAGGCAGGCAGGAATTAAGCATAAGTACATTCTTTGCATATTTTAGGCACAGTGAGCCACCACTTTCATTTAGGGAAAGTTTTCCATCAGTCCAGGGTACCATTACTGCCATATTTCCAGAGAACACTAGAAGGGCCAACCTTGCAAAGAGGCTTTTCTAAGAATAGGCAATCTCGGGCCTACTCTGCAGTGAACATGAAACACTTAACACCGTGATCTGAGTTTCCCCTCTATGACCCTGTAACATTGCCCCACAACATTCTTACAACTCTTTATTTATAATTTTCTTATAATTTCCATTTCTTCACCTTTCTCTATGCCCATCGGCCTACTCTATCCACTGAAATTTGTACTTATCAAAATTCAGTTACTTCTGAAAACGATCCCCTCTGAATTACTAACTACACAAGGGCAGACTCTCTGATCCTCTGGAGAATCAAACAGAGAAGAAGGCATTGTGCCTGATGGTAGCCAAGCTATAACTTTGTAGCAATTCAGTTATTTTCCCCTCTACCCCACCCTATGGCACCACACAAGACCTAATGATGAGCTTCCAAAGTTTGGTTAAGTTCCTAGAGGGCAAATAATAATGATCCATTAAAGATCATGAAGTTGATCATTCAATGTACACATGTAACCATCAGTTATATGCAAGGCATTGTGTTAAAAGCAGTGAATAAATGTGAAGCTGAATTCAGACATACCCTACACTGACGGAGTATAGGCATTTTTAAGTAACTCTCCCTTAAGATAAGAAGTGATCTAAATAAGCACACATAGCCAAAGGGCAGTGAATACAAGCAAGGCCAGAAATATAATAGTGGATGAAATAGTCAAGGTTTCTTGACTAGAAGAATTACCAGAGAAGGATTTTAGGAGTTGGCATCAGAAAAAGGACCTGGCCAATACCAGCATATGTCAGTATGATGACATAATGTCAACATGATGGAAAAGAGTTGACATGGTTGTCAAAGGTTACCAAAGGAGCCAGCCACATGAAACTGGATGGGAGTTTCCTGATCCAGTGTGACTACTTAGTTCTTATTTACAAAATACTATGCACAGTATTTGATATCTCAAAGAAAAAAAAATTTCCTGCTCTACGGGCTCTTCAACATTCCCTTCATAGCCTGGCAGCATGAATTTTGCCCTGTTTTGTAGATAAAAATGGACACTATTCAATAGTTCACTGATGGGATAAAAATTTGCATAGGTCTTAGGTTTATTATTAGGAAATGCTAGAAATATATTTTGTGTCTACTAATCAAATAAGGTAGGATTCATTTTAGACAATGTAATAGGCTTAGAATCAACAATAAAATCTGATGAGTGATAAACTACAATAAACAAAAGAATATGCTCCATTTTTTTTGTTGTTGTTTTGATTCAAGAAATTGAATTCTTCTGAGTCTATTTTTCCAGGCATGTGTTGTAGGGTTTTTTTTTTTTGCTGTTTGTTTGTTTCTTTGTTTTATGGAAGTTATACTTCCCAGGTTGACAGAATTTATTCTCATCATTAGAATATACTTAGTTTTTCTCTCTGACCTTTGCTTTTTCTCATTTACATTCTTCTCTCTTCCTTTTCTCCCATGTGCTCTTTCCCTCTCTATGCTAGCTTCTCTTAAACACTTGACCCATAACCAGGGATCGGAGTTCCAACATAAGTGATGTTTTTGTAAGAACTTGTTTGGTCAGTTGGATCCTGATGTTATTATGGAGCAGGTATTTATTAGAAGTTGAAGAATATGAAGCAGACTTTAAAAAAGAGAGAGAGAGAGATTTTATTTATTTGAGTGAGAGACGGATAGTGACAGAGATAGCGAGAGAGGACAGGGAGAAGAGGCTCCCACTAAGCAGGGAGCCCAATGTGGGGTAGATTCCAGGACTCTGGACTCGTGACCTGAGCTGAAGGCAGACACTTAACAGACTGAGCCACCCAGGCACCCCAAGAAGCAGCCTTTTGTTAAGATTTTCAAGTTCATTTTAAGGACCAATGTCATGCTCAAATTAAAAGACTGTCCTTTCACTCTAAAAACATCTGAAGATTTACAATCTCTGTGCACAGTGTCTGATGAACTCAGACATATAGGCACACAGGTGACACACTTCATTGGACTGCCCTTCAACTTTCTCCAAAATTGTAATGCCAAATTCCCACTGGCTTAGTATGTCCTAAAACTGTGTTTGTTTCCTCAACTCTTTGCTTCATTATAATTTTTCTCAGTACTTCGTTTATGTACACTCTTTCTTTACTATTTTGATTTTCCAAAAACAAGTCTATTTTCATTAGCAAGAAAGCAGCCCCAAACAAACACCTCTAAATAAGTTGAAGAAATTAGTCAACAAGATGAAATACTTCAAGCTGAAGTTCAATAGTAAATGCTGTCTGCATCTATCCAAGCACGCGGTCATATTTTACCTCTCTCTTTATTTTTTATTTTATTTATAGATAAGTTCCATTAAATGACTGACCTGTTCTTCACTCTATAGCATTTTAAAATTTTACAGCCTTATTATTTTTCATGAAGATCTGTAGTTTGGATTCACTATTTACCACAAAATAGATGACTTTTGCTCCTAAACTCATTATTTGTCCTTATTACAATTATAGAACTCTGAAATCGTTTCAGTCAGAGTTAGTTGTTTCTTACTTTTATTTCTAAAAGCAGAAATCTCAGCAGATGCCTTCTCTATTCTTTTCACTTAAAATACAACTAAAAGATCTTATTTCAGTCTTATTCTGGAATGGTACAGTTCACTGAATTCCAAATGAAACTTAAGATATTTCCATTAAAAGTCAATTCATAATTAAGCAATAAAAATTTTACTCCAGGATGACACATGCATTATAAGGCTATTTCAAAAACCTAAATATGTAGAAAAATCTACTTTGCTTTTTAAAGCAGGGAAAAGTCATACAGCTTTCTAAATTCAAAATCCAGAAGTAGTTGTGATTTTTTATGAAATTAATGCTAACTATTAATCTTATCAATAGCTTGAGGCCTTAATATAATTTTTAATCTCAATTTTACTACTTTATTTAGAAATATTTTCTAGACATTTCTAGGTTTTGATACATCTCCCGACATAAGCTCCAGAAAGATTTTTCAGACTGTTATTGCAGAGGAAAAAAATTATTTTTCCTACTACCCTTCTAAGTTCTCTGGTTGAGGCTCTGTAAATTAGGCTGACAAAAGGCAGATTCACAAGAGAAAAGCATACAAATATATTTATACTAACATATAACTTTATATATTTAATATAATATTTAATATGGTTTTCATGACATGGAAGCCTTCAAAAGGAAAGGAGGACCTAAAGAAGAAGTTAAACCTGATCATTTTTATACTTGGTTTGATGAAGAGTGAAAAGTTGTAGGAAAATGGGACAGGGCAAAGGGATATGAGTTAAAGGTAGTAAACTGGGAGAAACTTAGCAAGGCCTGTGCATCTGGAGTCCTCCTAGTCTTCAGAGATACAGATGTTCCCTTCCTCCAGGTGAAAGGAAGGCACTTCTCTCACAAGGGTCTTCTGATGGACTTGGGAGGAAGATCAGAAAGTCCTTTCTGTACACGCTGTCTCTCAAATTCTGTCAGCTTAAAATATTCAATATCCCAAGGTGCCATATTTGGGGGTAGCATGTTCTAAACCTCAGCAATGTGAAGTTGGATGTGCTAAAGATTAAATAACATAAGAGGCATTACCTCAAGCAGAGTCCCAAAGGAGATACAATGGAGTATCAGTCACTTGACTAACAAACTAAAAAAGATTAATACAGGTAACTTCTTAAAACTTACTATATCTTGGGCCCCAAATCTACTATAGAAATTTAAAATACATATCAACCCAAAAGATTGATAAGGCCCACCAACTAGATTTTTATATGGTGTTTAAAATTATTACCCAACCAAGCCCTTCACAGACAGCAATGTAGCCTTCACACTGCACAAAGCAAGTGGGGTGGGAAAGGGCTGTCACAGACACTACGATACGAATCACATGGTCCGTAGTTGTGCAAGGCAATGGTCTTCTACCCAACCCTCTATGAAGTTTTACTTTTTAATAATAATAAAAATCAAAAGCACAATTTTAAGACACTGTTATGCTTTACCCAGAAGGTCTTTTCTGTAACACATCAGTGTAATTATTGAAAAGATCGTACTATGATAAGAAAATAAGAATGTGAGGTAAATGAAACTGCTACTAATTTCCTTAATTTATAAAATGTTAAATACCACAGACTCCTTCCTTTATTTAAAAAAATTAAGATTTTGTAAGCAAAGGAACATTTAATAGATTCTATTTATTTATTTGACAGAGAGAAACACAGTGAGAGAGGGAACACAAGCAGGGGGAGTGGGAGAGGGAGAAGCAGGCTTCCCACTGAGCAGGGAGACCAACATGGGGCTCAATCCCAGGACACTGGGATCATGACCTGAGCAGAAGGCAGATGTTTAACAACTGAGCCACCCAGGCGCCCCACAAAACCTCATTTTAAATATAGAGAGATTTTAACAGGAATTCAAGATATTATGTTACTCAAAGCTACTTAAATAAAATAAGTTAAAAATCACAGAGAAGTAAAAATAAGTTAATTGGATTAATACCTTCCTGGTAATACTTATTTTGTCTCTATCATGGAACTATTTAGCTTCTGAAGGAGAGACACAAGGTCATGTTTAATTTTGCTCCCCTAGTATTTAGCTTCTGGCAAAATAAAGCACTAAAAAACAGCTGAATGCATGAATGGAACAAAAACAAACCAGTTACCTGATTACCATATGAAAAACAGGATGTAGAAAATGTTTCAAATATGTGTTTAGGGGCACCTGGTGGCTCAGCTGGTTAAGCATCTGACTCTTGATTTCAGCTCAGGCCATGATCTCAGGGTTGTGCGACTGAGCCCCATGTTGGGCTCCACACTGGGTATGGAGTCTGTTTAAGATTCTCTCTCTTCTTCGCCCTCTGTCCCTTCCCCCACTAAAAATAATAAACAAACAAAGATGGACTTCGATCCCATGTTGTGTGTGGCCAGTTAATAAAGTATCAAGAAGAAAATAAAGAAAACAGGAAGGGGTGCCTGGGTGGCTCAGTGGGTTAAGCCTCTGCCTTCAGCTCAGGTCATGATCTCAGGGTCCTGGGATCAAGCCCTGCATAAGGCTCTCTGCTCAGCAGGGAGCCTGCTTCTCCTTCTCTCTCTGCCTTGCCTCTCCACCTACTTGGGATCTCTGTCTGTCAGGTAAATAAATACAATCTTTAAAAAAAAAAATCAGGCCAGGGAGTATTATTCCCCTCTGCCCTATCCTGGGAATGTTTACTCATCTAAATGTAAGGAAATCTTTTCACAAAGTGAAGAATGCTTCTGTGATATAAATAAATGCCATATAACGTCATTATTATTTAAGCAGAAAATGTTTAAAAGTACAGAACACAATATAGGGTACATGGTAAAGAATCAAAATGACACTTCTTTTCAAGTATGGGATAATGCTAAACAAGTTCATAAAAAAAGGTATTTTGAAATGTGGTATTCTGATGTTCAATTAACCACATGTATTTCCAGCTTTTGTGATACCATTTTTATTGACTCTGCCTTGACTCAATTAACAATATCTGTCTTGAATATCCCAAATTAAAGAATAGCTCTCAAACCCCAGCAACTGTAAATAGTGATTATTCTGGCTGAGGACCATTGATCAATGCAGATCTCTCTGAAAATGCTTTTTCCTTTCACTGCATCCCTGGGCTTTGTTTTCTTTGAAAAGACCTGAAGTAATAAAAAAAAAAAAAAAAAAAAAAAAAAACTTCATCATCATGGCTGTAATCAGTGAGACATATTAGAAACCGAAGCCCAAACCTCTGGTAACACCAGAAACAACAGACTATTCAGAAAGTTCAGAAAGAACTTTCAAGGGATAGAGCATGCTTCAGAAGGAAATGGGATTGAAAAAATAACCCACGTTACCACCTGCTATCCCAGAAAAATGGAGTGGAAAGTAGTCAAGACACCCTCCCCTGCCAAAAAAGTCTATATGCCTTCTTCCTTCCCGCTATCTTCTCTATCCTTCCTTTTACTTCTTTTCTACTTTTTCTGTAATATAACTAAACATACAAGTAGCTTTACAGATACAGATACACTTCACTTTGTACAACAAAATGGCTCCTCATGTGTGTGAACCTATTATTTTTATAACAACTTGATCCTCTTCTTCTTGATTTGCCATTCGTGAGTTCAGTTTCACTCCTGATTGATCATTAATTTTGGATTTAGGATTCTCTTCCTCTTAAATCCTTGGGGAGGTCACCATTTAAATAAATTTTCTGGTGACTGCCTACTGAATGCAAATACATCCCTTTGAGTGTTGGGACTTTATATAATCAGCCCCCATAAAAAAGCACGTGAGGAATCAGACCTCCACAATGAAGCTGGAGTAGCAGTAGAAAAACAATGTGACGTAGTTTATACTGGACTATCTTTTCATAAAATGCCTCCCTCTAAAACTGATACACCCTAATCATAACAGCAAGTGCAATAAACATTCTGGATAATATGGGTGTAACTATGGGAAAGCCAGAGACTAATTTGAGAAGATTAATAATAATTGTCAGAGAAAAAAAAAGAAGCCAAGCAAAGGAATCTTGAAGAAGAAAGGGGTGCTGGGACAGGATCTGCAATCTAGGAAAAGAGGAAGCCAGACAAGCAACTGGCACAATTCTTCAAGATCATAGGTGGGCAGGGACAAGCAAATGAGTTAAACTACAAGGCAAAGAACTGAATAAATATTGCTTTTCAAAAAATGGTATTAAGGTGATGAGAGAAAGGAAAAGGTTTCAGGTTCTTCTTATAATTAATTTAACTTACCTAGAAATATGTGGACTTTATAAATTTTAAAATCTGATTAGCCATGGGCAACTCAGTTGGTTAAGCATCTGACTCTTGAATTTGGCTCAGGTCGTGATCTCAGAAGTGTACAACTGAGTTGAGCTCCATAGTGAGCAAGGAATATGCTTGAGATTCTCTCACTCTCCCTCTCCCTGCCCCCTGCCACACCACCATTCGCACGCACGCTCTCTCTGTCTCTCTCTCTCTCTTTCAAATAAATAAAAGATTTCAGAAAAATAAAATTTGATTAGCAAAAATAAGTGGGTTTTTGGTCATGTGTTTGTATTCAGAAATGTGTTTTGATTCACAGCAAAATGCTCTGGGACAAGAAAATGGAGGCCCCGTCTTATGAGGAGAAAATAGGTGCCTGAAGGAGAATCTGGGAATGAGTCAGCTGTTAACGCAGCTTTGGTTCCCATTAAGCTCCTCTGTAACATGAAAGGATGCCATGCAAAGTTCTTGCTTGCTCTTGTTCTCTCATACTGAGAAGTAGCCAAGGATTATAAAACATTATAATGGTTTTACTTGCCCAATACAATCCTTGTGAAGAGCTTTTACAAATACACATTGTGTGTATATGTGTGTGTATGTGTGATACACTGTATTTTTTCAGAGTAATATTTACACATTCAAATGAATTAAGTTAATATGTTTATTGCTATTGATTCATGTATCAAGAACAATAAATCTACATGACATTCAAAGAAAAAATTTAAAAGACTCAGGAAAAGAAGGATGAGGGTGGCATTTTATAATTGATCACAGCATGAAAATAAAGATCTCATTTTTCAAAAAAAATGTCTGTGCAGAGAAAGTCATGATAGAGTCTCTATGATATGAAAATAACTAACAGCAAAACTGATTCTCAAATATAGTAACATATGCATTTGACTATTATTTCTTAATTGATCCCTCCTCCATGGGTTTTATAACACTTCTGTTCAGCAAAGATGAGGCTGTGATCTGAGAAACTAGTCAAATATGGTCATAATCAATGAGTGACAATGGGATCTAAGTATCCAACCCTCTGAAAACCAGACAATTTCCTCATGTAGTCACTGATTCTAATATAAATAAATTCACTGATCTTCCTGAAGTAGACCTTCCATAATGACTAAGCGTAATCAATTTGATTCTAGCTCTGAAAAACAGGGACTAGAATCCCATCCTACCAAGACTCCATTTTAATGTGTTACTTAGACTCCTTTCTGGTCAGGTTAGAGTCACACAGAAAACCATAGAAAAAGCCTTCTTATCTCAGCTTGTCAAAAATATTCTGTCTTGGGGCACCTGGGTGGCTCAGTGGGTTAAAGCCTCTGCCTCTGGCTCCGGTCATGATCCCAGGGTCGTGGGATTGAGCCCCGCATTGGGCTCTGCTCAGCAGGGAGCCTGCTTCCTCCTCTCTCTCTCTCTCTCTCTCTCTCTCTCTGGCTGCCTCTCTGCCTACTTGTGATTTCTGTCAAATAAAATAAATAAAATCTTTTAAAA
This sequence comes from Mustela putorius furo, assembly GCF_011764305.1. Classification (NCBI taxonomy): domain Eukaryota; kingdom Metazoa; phylum Chordata; class Mammalia; order Carnivora; family Mustelidae; genus Mustela; species Mustela putorius. Next base: position 9,721,540 of record NW_025422015.1, on the reverse strand, counting down.
AAAATATTCTGTCTTCTGTATTCATTTATTATGAGAGAATAACTCTTTTGGGGTTGTCATGGCCTCTACAATATTGGAATTGGGAGAGGCTTATAAAAATTAAAATTCAAGAGTCAGTGCATTTATATTCCATTAGTTACCTGGTGTATATATCTCATTCAAAGCCCAAATTCCTCTCTCTTGTCATTGTCATCTGATGACCTCACTTCCTATTTTACTAAGAAAATAGAAGCAATGAAAAACTGAACTTCCACACGTTCTCACTATCAAACTGACCTACCTGCATCAATGCCCAAATACTCAGCCTTCCTCCCATGACCATGGATGAACTGTCTGCTCTGGATAGAGGTCACTCCTGCTTACCCAAAGATTTTTGTGCCTACAACTCTCCTATTCCTTTTTTTTTCTTTTTTCTTTTTTTTTAAAGATTTTATTTATTTATTTATTTGACAGAGAAAGAGAGATAGTGAGAGAGGGAACACAAGCACGGAGAGTGGGAAAGAGAGAAGCAAGCTTCCTGCAGAGCAGGGAGCCCCATGGGGGCTCAAACCCAGGACCCTGGGATCATCCTGGGATCATGACTGGAGACAAAGGCTGATGCTTAACAACTAAGCCACCCAGGTGGCCCATCTCTCCTTTTTTTTAATCATTAATTTTTCTCAAACATCTATGGGATAGTCTTTAACATTAAAACATTCTGCAATACCACCCATCTAAGAAATTATCTTCCCCTGGGGCACCTGGGTGGCTCAATCGGTTAAGCGTCCAACTCTTGATTTCAGCTTAGGTCGTGATCTCAGGGTTGTAAGATCAAGCCTGGCATCAGGCTCTGTGCTTAGCATGGAGTCAGTCTGTCCATCTCCCTCTGCTCCTCCCCCTGTTCACTCTCTTTCTCTCTCTCAAATACATAAATAAAATCTTTAAAAAAAAAAATAAACAAACTACTCTCCAGTATCCTATATATGCTCATTTCTCTGTTCTCTTTGGTAATAAAAAAATCCATATTTTTAGAGGAAAGTTTTCACATTTTGGGTACATAATGACTTAGGAATCCAATTTGCTTAATTTATATGATAGAATATTCCCTCTTTCTTACTATGATTCCTACCATTCAGACACGAGCTGAGATCTGATAATCAAGTTTCTTCCTTCAACCAAGCTTCTCTCTCATTTGGCAGTGCCCAAGACATTTCAATCATAAGTTAAATAACAACACAATAATATTCAAGGCAGCACAGAATCCAGCTACTATTTTTATACTTGTATGATTCCACAATAGCACACCAGAAAAATTTTTTTCTCCACAAATTTTAGCAGATATGTCTTAAGTAACTACTAAGAAACAAAATTTGAGGGGTGTGTTTGCATTTGTTCATACTACCATTAGAATACTATTATCTCTCACCAATATTTTTTAATATAATGTTGAAAATAAATCATCCCAATATAAGCATATATATAATATCTACTTTATTTAACATACTAAATATGTTTCATAGTAAATATATTTAAGCATAAGAAAAAGAAGATATCCCTTAATTAATTTGTCCTTATAAAATATGAACTTTATTTTTATAGGAAAAAGGATTTTTTCATGCAATCTCACACATTCAGCTAAATAAAATTCACCCAATAAAAATAATTGCCTGATCAGAAGAATTAAACAGGAAAGAGAATTATGCTGTTTTCTTCTCTTACTAGGATGAACAATTACAATCCTGGTTTCAATGTTTAGAAAAATCTCAAATCATTCAATCAGATGTAAATGCCAGTTGAAATTAGATTCTTCCTTTAATCAATAATGTCTTGATAATGAACCGTGGAAGGACAATGAAATTGTTTCCTATTCACACCAAATTTTGTGGTTATTCTTTATTGACTCCAAAAGAGATTTCATGTCAAAATTTGATTACAAATATAAACAATGTAAAAATGTTCTAAGTATATACATACTTAATGATTATTTGTAAACAGGCTATAAAACGCATGTATTTCTAAATTTAGCTTCGTGAGTTGAACTGAATGTACACCCTGGGCTACAAAAATGAAAGAGAGTACCATCTACAGGCAAACACTGTTGCTGGCGTTTGGTCCCTGGATGCGAAACCAGAAAAGCTTGTATGGAATGTAGTCATAGGACAGTGTAACATATTGGCAAAATGTTGCATAACCCTCGGCTTTTTTAAATTATTTTTTATCCCCGTTTATTTGCAGAATTGCCTTTAACAGTCATCGAATTCAACCAGTTCACTTTGCAAATTAGGAAACTGAAATCCACAATCATTCTAGGATTGTCCTAAGGTTACCCAGGGAAAAATGAAAGAACTGTATGGCACCCAAGTTCCTCACTCTCTCACCAAAGTAATTAATTTCATTCATTTTAGAAAAAGTGCTAGATACAACAGCATAATGTGCAAAACTATTATTCTACAGTGTTTAAAATAATTTTGAGTTTTGAAAATTATGGTGTATCTTTTCTTTACAAGTCACAGAAGCTACAAAGTAAAAGCATGTTTTCATAATATATTTTCTGAACTATAACTCTTTTTAAAAGCATGTAAAATGATTTTCATAAAGTCTAATTTATGTCTTGTAAAATGTGTTTATTTGGCAATAAGTCTTTTCAAGATACAGAAATTACAATCTCTTTCCACAAAAGTTTTGCTAAATTAGTTACCTGTATCTTTAATGCAACTATTCATTCTTTTGCATTAAAAAAATAAGTCTACTAAAGAGGGAAATATAGCTTGGTACCAAGTATAGCCTGAATGTGGCTGATTTTTAAAATCTTATTCTAGCAGGTAGCATCTTACCTGAGTCAGAAGAATAGGATAGGATAGAATATTGAAAAAAATATGTTAGAAGAAAAAAAAAAAAGACAAAGATACCCAAAACAAAAATGACTCAGGCCAAGGTTCCAATATCTGAATCATAGGAGTTCCAAAAAAAAAAAGGAAAAGAAATCATCAAAGATATAATTCAAGAAATTTACTTTCTGGGGCTCCTGGGTGGCTCAGTGGCTTAACACCTCTGCCTTCAGCTCAGGTCATGATCTCAGGATCCTGGGATGGAGCCCCACATCAGGCTCACTGCTCAGTGGGGAGCCTGCTTCCCTTCCTCTCTCTCTGCCTCTGCCTCTCTGCCTACTTGTGATCTCTGTCTGTCAAATAAATAAATAAATAAAATCTTTAATAAAAAAAAAAAAAAGTACCTGAGTTTGCAGAATTAAAAAAGTCTACTCACTGAGAGCTCAGCAAAATAGATAAAAATAGCCCTACATCAAGATATACCATCAAGAAATTTCATAATATTGGAGATGAAAAGATTCTATACACTTCTGGGGGCAGGGGAAGCAATTAAAACATAAAGGATCAAGAGCCATAATGCCTTTATTTCTCAATAGCAACCCTGAAAGCTATACATTCTTCAAAGTAAATGTGGATACCTGTGAAGAGTTGGGGGTGTTAAATAGCATTTACACAGGCTTACCATAAATATGTAAAATAATGATTTCATCAAAATTACTGTATAACTATATTGGGAAAATTGAACAACAGAAAGGAAGTCACTGAGGTTCGTAGGGGAAAGGGACAAGAACAAAAGAGCTAAATCTTCATAGTTTATGGTGTGAGATCAACAGGTAATACCTAAAACTAAAACTAAGAAGTGGCAATATAATGACATTATTTATCATTTACCTGAAGGTAATTAGCAAATAATCAGCTTAACAATGTGAAAATGGTTGCCTGTGTAAAGACCAAATTGGGAAAGACACATGTATATAGGCAGACTTTTATTTTCATAATAAACCTTGTAAACCTACCGCATTTGTTAAATACTTGTATAACTTGGTTAAATTTTCAAACCAAAATGTACCACATAAACCCCCTAAACATAATTATATGACAAAATGGGTGTGGATCTCTACAAAAGAATTTCCAGAGTCCCAGAGTGTTTATCAGTGTAACTCTCTGGATCTGAATGAGGTACTAGAAGGTTCTCTTCTGGTTGACATGTTCTTTAGGTTGTCCTATGTTCTGGTGTGTCCAGAACAGTCCTATTTTAATGTGTTGTGCAGGGTGATTATTAAAATTACCCCTTTTTACTCTCAAAATTATCCAAAATGGGCAAAACTATTTGGTCAGCTCAATATTACTCTCACACCTCCATATATTTGCACCTGCTATTGTCCTTACTTGACTTCCCTCCCTAAATGTGCTCCATCATGTTCCCATTCAAGCGTTATTCATCAATAGTTCCTTGAACTACAGACTTCTCCCCCCATCCCTCATTGCACCACATATACAACTTCAGAGTAACAAGATTCTCACTATATTGCAGCTGTTTACATTTTTGTGAGAACATGAGTTCCTGCTAGCAGAGATCATTGGCTCTCTGTCTTAAACTGTCCAGCACTGAAGACAGGGGTTACAAATAGGAACCCACACAATTCTCACTGAGGGAATGGAGTGAATGAATTTGCCACATTATATAAAACCTAATTGTTAGATATTGTATTCTTGAAAGTCCTTTCATTATGAAGGATAGTGACAATTCAGCTCTGATAAGATTTAACCCAACCATTAAAAAAAAAAAGTATCACCTTACACCAGTTAGAATGGCCAAAATTAGCAAGACAGGAAACAACATGTGTTGGAGAGGATGTGGAGAAAGGGGAGCCCTCTTACACTGTTGGTGGGAATGCAAGTTGGTGCAGACTCTTTGGAGAACAGTGTGGAGATTCCTCAAGAAATTAAAAATAGAACTTCCCTATGACCCTGCCATTGCACTCCTAGGTATTTACCCCAAGGATACAGATGTGAAAAGAAGGGCCAATGTTTATAGCACCCAATGTTTATAGCAGCAATGGCCACGGTTGCCATACTGTGGAAAGAACCAAGATGCCCTTCAATGGATGAATGGATAAGGAAGATGTGGTCCATATACACTATGGAGTATTATGCCTCCATCAGAAAGGACGAATACCCAACTTTTGTAGCAACATGGACGGGACTGGAAGAGATTATGCTGAGTGAAATAAGTCAAGCAGAGAGAGTCAATTATCATATGTTTTCACTTATTTGTGGAGCATAACAAAAAGCATGGAGGACATGGGGAGTTAGAGAGAAGGGGGTTGGGGTAAATTGGAAGGGGAGGTGAATCATGAGAGACTATGGACTCTGAAAAACAATCTGAGGGGTTTGAAGTGGCGGAGGGTGGGAGGTCGGGGTACCAGGTGGTGGGTATTATAGAGGGCACGGATTGCATGGAGCACTGGGTGTGGTGAAAAAATAATGATACTGTTATGCTGAAAATAAATAAATGAAAGAAAAAAAAAGTGCAGGCATAATTCCACTCCCATATTCAAACTACAGAATGATCATTTGAGATTACAAAACTGTTAGATGAGTTTGAAGATCTCTACTATTACTTAAGTTCAAACATAACATATTGCATGTCTATTTCAACAGCTACAATAAATTCACAAATTATTTTAGCATTATAGTCAGATGAATATAACAAGCAAATAATTAGATGTTTTCAAGTTAATAATGAAATGTATGAATGTCTTTACAAATCTTTCCCTATAAACTGAACTCACATTTTTACCTTGCCCAGTTTCACATGAGAATGAATCAATTCATAAGGAGAGTTGAGCTAAAATGACTGAAGATACATAAAACAGTCCTTTTTTAAATTCGAAGTTACTATCTTTATGGACTAATCACACATATTCTCAAAGTTTTACGCCCATAAGAATCATATGGAAACACTGGATTAAAAAAGTTCCCAGGACTCCCTGGGACCCACAAAACTGTATTTTAAAAAGTCATGAGGCAGGTTCAGGATGGCAGTGTAGGGAGAACCTGAACTCACTTTTCCTATAGACACACCAAATCTACAGCTACATATACAACAACTCTGAAAAAGACCTGAAAACTAGCTGAGCAGATCTTCCACAACAAAGGATAAAAAAGCCAAACTGATATGGGTAAGAGAGGCAGAGACATAGTCTTGCAGAAACCACACCCCTGAACAGCAGGCCACAAGCAGATGGGATCTCACAAACACCTCACACATCCCTGAAGTGATGGGTTCAAGCCCCACCTCAGTTATCCCAGCCCTTGGGATCTTCACTTGAGAGAGGAGCCTGCCAAACATCCACTTTGAAACCAAGTACTACATCCAGGATACCCAATGAAATTCTTGGGATGTCTGGATGTCTCAGTAAGTTAAGCATCTTCCTTTGGCTCAGGTCATGATCTCGGGGTCCTAGGACTGAGCCTTGCATTGGGCACCATGCTCAGCAGGGAACCTGCTTCTCCCTATGTGTGCCACTCCCTCTGCTTGTGTTCTCTCTCACACACACAAATAAATAAATAAAATCTTTAAAAGAAAAAAAAGGAGGGCAGATGAAACTCTTGAAGGGGCATATACAGACTCACTCACCCTGGGATCCTAGTGCAAAAGCATCAGGTTGAAACACATCTAGACCATAAGTGAAGGAGATTCATTGGCTAATCTTAAAGCATCTGCCAAAGGGGCAGTGGTCTATTGGAGCTATCTCTGGGGACAGAGGTGCTAGAAGTATGATTTCAACCTCAATAGTGCTGGCCCTAGAAGACACCATTTTTGTACCCTCTAATCTCTCTCTACCTCATTAGCACTACTTCCCAGCCCCCTACACTCTCCTGTGACCCTGCCCTGATAAACCTGGTTGGCAGGCTTGTCCTGGTCCAATGTTCCCCCACAATTATGCCCTACTAAACCTGGCAGGTGGGTAACCCCAACTCAGTACTACCCCCACAGTCCTGCCAAAGCCAGCAATAGCATCCAGACCACACAGAGGACTCCCCTTGAATGCCTGGAACTGGTGGCCAGTGGGCTTTATGCTTCTGGGCCCTACAGAGATGAAACATCAGAGATAGTTCTTGGCAGGCTATCTCCTAGAGGTAACCGTACAGACAGCGTACTGAAACATACCACCAGTCTTCCTGTGACCACTCCTTCAAGACTGAAAATGATATGTTTCACCTAATACATAAGAGTCAAGGCTTGACTCTTGAAAAAGACTTGACCTTGAAAAAGAGTCAAGGCTCCTAGATGGCTGTCCATTAAGTGGCCAACTCTTGATTTCACCTCAGGTCACGATCTCAGTGTCTGGGATCAAGCCCTGCATTGGGCTCTGTGCTCAGCTTGACATTCTCTTTCTCTCCCTCTCTGATCTTCCCCCTGCTCACACACTTTCTCTCTCTCTCTAAAATAAATAAAATCTTTTTAAAAAAAATTAACAGAGTTAAGCAAACTGAAGAAACATAGGAGTGTGTTCCAAACAAAAGAACAAGATAAAACCCCAGGAAAAAACCTTACAGAAACAAAGATAAGTAAAGTACCTGATTAAGAGATCATAAAGATGCTTACCAATCTTGGAAGAAGAATGGATGAACACAGAGAACTTCAAGTAAGTGATGGAAAACAGAAGAAAGTGCCATACAAAAGTTGCAGAGCTGCGGAATACAATAACTGGAGTCAAAAATACACAAGAGTGGGTCAAGAGAAAACCAGATGAAGCAGAAGGAAGGACCACTGACATAGAAAACAGGGCTGTGGTACTCACCCAAGGAGAGCAGCAAAAAGAAAAAAGAATTTGAAAAGGTGAAAACAGCTTATGGAACCTACAGGACATAAAATGGAACAACATTCTTCTCATAGTAGTCCGAGAAGGAAAAGAAAGGGAAAGAAAACCTATCTGAAGAATTAGAGGCTGAAAACTTCCTTATCCTAGCGAAGGAAACAAACATCCAGATCCAGGAAGTTCAGAAATACCCAACTACAAGGAACCTGAAGAGATCCATACCAAGACCATTATAATTAATGAACCATGAGAGACTGTGGACTCTGAGAAACAAACTGAGGGTTTTGGAGGGTAGAGGGTTAGGTGGGCCTGGTGGTAGGTATTAAGGAGGGCATGTATTGCATGGAGTACTGGGTATGGTACATAAACAATAAATTTTGGAACACACACAAAAATTAATTTAATTTAATTTAAAAATTAAATAAGTAAATCTTTAAAATAAATAAATAAGTAAAAATGTCAAGTGTGACATCAAAAACATAAAACATATGTAGCCTGTAATGTAGTAGTAATAAGTGCGTAAAAATGTAGTAGTAAAACTATAGAGTTTTAGAATGCATTCAAACTTATTTGGCTATCAACTTAAAACAGACTGGTATAGATACAGATAGATTGATATGTGTAAGCATCATTGTAGCCACAAAACAAAAAACAACAGCTAATACACAAAAGATAATAAACAAACTGAGGGTTTTGAGGTAAAGTGGTGGGGGAATGGGTGAACCTGGTGGTGGGAATTAAGGAGGGCACGTATTGCATGGAGCACTGAGTGTGGTACATAAACAATGAATCCTGGAACACTGAAAAAAATAAAAGAAAATTAAGCTGTTAAAAAAAAGATAATGAGAAGGGAATCTAAATATAACACTTTGGAAAGTCATCAAACCACAAGGGAGGAGAGCAAGAAAAGAATAAAGGAACAGAAAGAAACTATATAACAGCCAGAAAAACAATTAACAAAAACAACAAGTAAATATCTACCTATAATTAACATAAATTCTGTAACAAAAAGACAGAGTGGTTGAATGGATTAAAACAAACAAACAAACAAAAGACCCTTCTATTTGCTGCCTACAAGTGACTAGCCTCAGATATAAGGACATACACATACTGAAACTAAAAGAAAAGAAAAGGATATTTTATGCAGATTGAAACCAAAAGAAACCTGGGCTAGCTCTGCTTATAGCAGAGAAATAAACTTTAAGACAAAGAATGAAATAAAAGAAAAGAAAGGGCATCACATAAGATAACGGGATATATAACATTTATAAATATGAATATGCTCAACATAGGAGCACCTAAATATGTAAAGCAAGTATTAACAGACCTATGGGATAAATTGAAGACAATAATAAGAGAATTTAATACTCCACTATACACAGAATATTCCATTTAAAAGCAACAAAAGACACATTCTTCTTAAGTACACATGAGTATTCTCCAGGATAGATCAAAATTTGGCTGCAAAACTAGATTCAATAAATGTAAGAAGATGAAGTCATATAAAATGTTTTTTTAGACCACAATGATATAAAACTAGAAATTAAACACAAAAAGAAACCTGAAAAAAGTCATAAATATATGAAGAACCAACATGCTACTGAACAAATGACTCAACAAAGAAATCAAAGGAGATATAAAAAAAAATACCTTGAGACAAATAAAGATTATAATACAATATACCAAAACCTATGGGGTATAACAAAAGTAGTTCTGGGAGGAAAATTCATAGTAAGGTAGGCAACCCTCAAGAGACAAGAAAAACCTCAAATAATCAAACATTACACCTAAATAGCTAGAAAAAGAGGGGGGAAATGATGCCTCAGTTAGTACATGGAAGGAAATAAAGCTCAGAACAAAAATCAATGAAATAAAAACTAAAAAGACAATAGAAAAAATAAAGAAACTAAGAACTGTTTCTTTGGGAAAAAATTCAATTGATAAATATTTAGCTAGACTCACCTTAAAAAAGAGAAGGCTCAAATAAGTAACATCAGAAATTAAAGAGGGGAAGTTACAACTGATACTAAAGAAATACCAAAAAAATCACAAAGGACTGTTATGAAAAATTATATGCCAAGAAATTGAACAACAGAAAAAATGGGTTAATTCTGGGGCACCTGGGTGGCTCAGTGGGTTAAGCCGCTGCCTTCGGCTCAGGTCATGATCTCAGGTTCCTGGGATCGAGTCCCGCATCAGGCTCTCTGCTCAGCAGGGAGCCTGCTTCCCTCTCTCTCTCTCTGCCTGCCTCTCCGTCTACTTGTGATTTCTCTCTGTCAAATAAATAAATAAAATCTTTAAAAAAAAATGGGTTAATTCCTAGAAACAGAATATTTTAAGACTGAATCATGAAGAAATAGAAAATCTGAATAGACAGATTACTAGCAAGGAGATCTGTACACTAAAAACCTATAAGACACTAATGAAAGAAATTGAAGAATACACAAATAAGTGGAAAAATATTCTGTGCCCATGGATTTAAAAATTAATATTATTAAAAGGTCCATAATATCCAAAGCAATCTATAGAGTCAATGAAATCTATTCAAAATCTCAATGGCATTTTTCAAAAATATAGAACAATCCTAAAATTTCTATGGAACCGCAAAAGAACCCAAAGCAATCTTGAGAAAGAAGAACAAAGCAAAATCATACTCCTTGATTTCAAACTATATTACAAAGCTACAGTAACCAAAATAGTATGGTATTGGCATAAAAACAGACACAAAGATCAATAGGAAAAAATAGAAAGTCCAAAAATAAACTTTTGCATGTATGACCAATTTATATATGACAAAGGAGTAAAGAATATATAATGGAGATAGGAGATTCTTCAATAAACAGTATTGGGAGAACTGGACTGCCTTATGCAAAAGAATAAAACTGGACCACTATCCTACACTATGCAAAAATTAACTCAAAATATAATAGAAGACTTGAATGTAAGACCTGAAACCATAAAATTCCTACAAGAAAAAACAGGCAATTATCTCCTTGTCATTGCTCTTCACAAAAAATTTTTTTGGGATCTGACTCTAAAGTAATGTCAACAAAAGCAATAATAAACAAAATGTGCTTATACCAAACTAAAAACCTCTGCACAACAGAGGAAACCATCAACAAAATAAAAGGGCAACCTACTGAATGGAAGAAAATATTTGCAAATCATATTATCTTACAAGGAGTTAATATCCAAAATGTATAAAGAACTCATACAATCCAATTAAAAAATGAGCAGAGGCTCTGAATAAACATTTCTCCATACAAATGGCAAAGAGGTACATGAAAAGAAGCTTGACATCACTAACATCAGGGAAATGCAAATCAAAATCACAATGAGTTATCATGCTAACATCTATCAGAATGGTTGCTATCAAAAAGACAAGAAATAACAAGTGTTGGTAAGGATATAGAGAAAAGGGAACCCTCATTCACTATTGGTGGGAACGCAAATTTGTGTGGTCACTGTGGAAAACAGTATGGAAATTATTCAAAAAACTAAAAATAGAACCACCACATGATCCAGCAATTCTACTTCTGGTTATTTATCTAAAGAAAAATGAAAACACTGATTTAAAAACATACACGCATCCCTACGTTCATTGCAGTATTATTCACAATACCAAAGAGATGGAAACAACCAGTGTCTGTTGATGGATGAATGGATGAAGACATAATCTCTCTCTCTCTCTCGCTCTCTCTCTCTCTCTCACACACACACACACATAGGAATACTATTCAGCCATTAAAAATCAAATCTTCGGGCGCCTGGGTGGCTCAGTGGGTTAAGCCGCTGCCTTCGGCTCAGGTCATGATCTCAGGGTCCTGGGATCGAGGCCCGCATCGGGCTCTCTGCTCAGCGGGAAGCCTGCTTCCCTCTCTCTCTCTCTGCCTGCCTCTCTGTCTACTTGTGATCTCTGTCAAATAAATAAAATCTTTAAAAAAAAAAATAAAAAAAATAAAAAAAATAAAATAAAATCTTCATTTGCAACAACATGGATAGAACGTGAGAGTATACTGAGTGAAACGACTAAGAGAAAAAGACAAACACCATATGATTTCACTTATATGTGGAATCTAAAAAACAAAACAAAACTGAAAGATGAAGAGAACAGAATGATGGTTGCCAGATAGGAAAGGGATAAGAGGTGGGGTATGTGGGGGAGAAAAGGGTTAAAGAGTGCAAACTTACAGTCATAAATACACAAATCATAGAGATGTAATGTACAGCTTGATGATTATAGTCAATAACACCATATGTATATTATGTAACTTTATATAGTGACAAAGGAAACTAGACTTATTGTGGTGATCATTTCACAGGGTATACCAATACTGAATTATTGTCATACACCTGAAAGTAATATAATATTATATGTCAATTATGCCTCAATTCAAAATTTTTTTAAAAAATCACACCACCCAACTGATTTTCAAGTAGGTGACTTTGGGACCAAACTGTGAGAAATCTTGGAAGTTAATAGGACACCTTAAAAGTAAACATAGGCTCCAGGTCCACTATAAACAATTATTATTTATTACCAAGTTCCCAGGAATCTATGTTATAGAGATAGAGGAACAAAGGATACTACTAAGTCCAAAACTGATAAACCTGAGATTTTATGCCATTATAAATATATCCCAAGTATATAGGTATGCATTTTTTTTTAAAGATTTTATTTATTTATTTGACAGAGAGAAATCACAAGTAGACGGAGAGACAGGCAGAGAGAGAGAGGGGGAAGCAGGCTCCCCGCTGAGCAGAGAGCCTGATGCAGGACTCAATCCCAGGACCCCGAGATCATGACCCGAGCCGAAGGCAGCGGCCTAACCCACTGAGCCACCCAGGCGCCCCTAGGTATGCATTTTTATGTTATATATATATATATTATACCTCAGGTATAACCATATGTTTATTATATATTATAAGTATTACTTAGATATTGTATCTTTTTATATACATTATATATCATTTCAACCTATTATTATCTTTCTCAGGTATAAATATGTATATTTGTGTGTGTATATATGTATATATTCATATTATATGTATATAAGGAAAATGAAAAGACATGACTAAATTCAACATCCATTTATGATAATAACTCTCAACAAACAGGTATGATATATATATACACACATATATATACAAACACAAAGACATATAAATAATATATACATGTACACATATACAGATACACACACACACAAAATATATACATATACACCTTAGAAGGATAGTAACAGGTTGAATTATCTGCAAATCCAGTAGAATAAAGACTTAGATGTAAAACTGAGTTGTTTTAAGGAAAATTTTTAAATATAGCTATCTTTGCATGACTGTGAAAGAACTATGAGTACATGTTTCATATTCACCCCACATACAGCTATGATACTATATATGAAGCTGAAGAAATTCCTTCTTTAAAAATTGAAACCTAGGGGTTCCTGGATGGCTCAGTTGTTAAGCCTTTGCCTTTGGTTCACATCATGATCTCAGGTCCTGGGATTGAGTCCCACTTCTGAGCTCCCTGCTCAGGAGCTCTCTGCTCCTCCCTCTCCCTCTCCCTCTGCCTGCTGCTCACCCTGCTTGTGCTCACTCTCCCTCTGTCAACTGAATAAATAAAATCTTTTTTTAAATAAATAAATAAATAAATTTTGGAAACTACATAGGGAACAAAGGCTCTCAGAGTGAGAAATGTGCCCTACACAGGTCCTCCTCATCTTCCAGTTCAGGGTGGGGTAGCAGTAGTACCCAGGCTGACTGTTTCTTTTCTCCCCAGGGAGACATGATCTGCCCAAATGCACACCATTGTGCTAATGCTACTAGAGGTACAGAAGCTAGTAATGGCAGAGGAAACTCATGCTCACCAAATTTAATAATCAACCTCCTCCTTCCAATAATAAATGTGAACAACTGAGAATTTCCAGTTACATTTAAAACGAACAACAAAAAAGAAAAAGGCCAAAATGAGTAGAGGACAACTGATTCTGGAGGGAACAAATAATTTCAGTAAGAGAAGAGGACTTCAAAACCATTCTCATTAATATTGTAAGAAAGACTTAAGAAGATATCCATTTACAAAGCAGAATAGGCTAATATGCAAAAAGGGAATAACAAAATAAGAATCCAGAAAAAATAAGGATACAATTATCAAAATGAAGGGAAAAATTAAAGGGAAAATTAAGGGAAAAAATTAGTTGAGTTGGAAGAAAAAAAAAGAAGTCTCCCAAAATGTAAAGCAATAAAACCTAGAGATGAAAATATTTTTTTTAAGTCAAGAATAAGATATAAATCCAGAAGGTCCAGCATCCATCTAAGGAGGATCTTTAACAACAGAACAAAGAAAACCTGGGTGGCTCAGTGGATTAAAGCGTCTGCCTTTATGATCTCAGGGTCCTCGAATCAAGCCCCACATCAGGCTCTCTGCTCAGCGGGGAGCCTGCTTCTCCCCACACTCTCCTCTCTGCCCACCTCTCTGCCTGCCTCTCTGCCTACTTGTGATCGCTGCCAAATAAATAAATAAATGAAAAAATCTATCTTTTAAAAAAAGAACAAAGAAGCAGAAATAATCAAATAGTAGAAGAAAATTCTTAGAGCCTAAAACAGGACCCTTCAAAATGTGGTTCACCAAAAATGAAAAATAACTCAGAAACACGACCTCACTAAAGGTCAGGACATCTCAATGGGTGCTCCTTTTCAATTCTTTTCTCTGGATCCTCTTCTCTTTGTATGGACATGAGGCCTTATTATTTTCACTTCTTTCCTTTGTCTCTGCTATATTTCACTCATTCACTAAATGATCTCATCTAAACTCATCATTTTGGAGAGTGCTTGGTTGGCTCAGTCGGAAGGCATCTGACTCAATTACTGCTCAGGATCATATCGAGCCCGCTGTCAGGTTCCACACTCAGCAGAGAGTCTATTGGAGGATTCTTTCTCTTTCCCTCTTCCCCTCCCTCCACTTGGGCACTCTCTCTTAAAAAACAAAACAAAACAAAACAAAACCACACACACCTTAAAAATAAATAAATAATGGACTCATTACTTTGAATGTCGTCCATATATTGATAGCTCCAATTTTATCTGTCCATTCACAATCTCTCCACAAAACTCCAGACATCAAATTGATTTCCTTTCTGCAATCTAACCTACATTTCAAATATATTACATCTACAATAGAATATCATCTCAATCCATACTCCAAACTGCTCATCTCCTTGTCTTCCTGTCTCAAAAAAGAGAACACCATTAATCCAGTTGCTCAGGCTACAAAATCACGGCTCATGCTGAACTCCTCTTCCTCATATTCTACCACGAATCCATCAGCAAGGTCAACATCTAGCACGGATTTACAAGAACGGTATGTCCAAGAAGAACATGAATTCCCTAACACTACAAAGGAGTTGCATCCTCTCTCCTACCATTCACTGCCCTGTTTGTACTAATAACATCTCTCATTCAAAGCAATGCAGTTTTTAAGAACATGAGAATGCCTCTCTTTGTCCATGGCATAAACACTGCACATTCTACAGTAAATGATACTCACATGCTATTTCAAATGTTGAGAGTATTGGTTTCCATTCTCAAATTATCAAACTATAAAAAACTTAATTTACTAAATTAATTGTAAATTCTATAAACCTTGAAAATGTGAAAGTAATGCAAAACAGGCAGTAACAGGTGGAAGTAGATGTGGAGGAAAATATGAGGACAATAAATATCTGACTTACTCAGTAGGAAATCAAGAAACACTGTCAAAAATGAATAGGTCAAGAAATAGAATTTTTATGAAGTTAAATAAAAAAAGAATTTTTTTAATGAACTGGCAGGAAGTGGGAGTAGGGAAAGAAGACAAGTCTAAGTGAAATTAATATCTCATGCCACAGATGGGAAACAATAGCGATTTTTAAATTGATACATTAACAAATAAAGTGTATGGATATTATTTAAGACTTGAAATTAAACTCCAGAAAAACTAACCATAAAATCACTGGAAATAATTACTTCTGATGAGTGGTAATGAAGGTGAGTGTATTGAACTTTGCTTTTCAGTTAGCATCCTCGTCAGTGTTTGAATTTTTATTATGGCACATATTGCTGGCATAGCAATTATATAAACAAATAAAAATAAATATATTACTAAATAACAGAGCAAATGATCACATCTAAGCTAGTTTTATGTCTACATTTTCACACATTTACCTCCATAAAAATTTATAAAGAGACACCAGTTTTTGCTTCAGTGTTGTTCAGTAGCATAAGAGATAAATGTTGACCTAGGAGCCACTATGAAAGTACAAAGACTGGCTAAATACAATCTGGTCAAAATATCTAGATGCCAGAGAGTATAATCAGTAAAAGAATTTTATACAAAGGATCCTTCACATTTAGAACCAGAAAAGCTCACACAGTGATTCACTATAATTCATCTCCTTAAAGTACTGCAGGCCTATATGCCCCTCCAAAGGGAGATACTGCTGTTTTCAACACAGTTAACACTTCCATTGTCCTAATACTACCTCGTGTCCTATTTCTATGCTTATAAACATGGCACTATTTTTACCTTGAATAATGCATGGCTTGGTGGCCTGCAATATTAAAATAGAAGTCTGTGGTGTGCTTCATCTCATTGGTGTGCCCAGTGGCCTCAATCCAGTGTCCTATTGGGAGACAATAAACACCATCCACCAAGTTGTTTTCATTATAGGTACAGCAACGGTCATGGTGAGGTCCATTGCCTGGAACAAGAAGAAATGACAAACAGAGCAATTAAATCAATGTTTTGCTTAAACACCCGCAGAGTAGCTGATGCAAAATTAATAATAAGAAGAAAATAAATACAAAGCTTCTCAATCCACACATTTCATTATAAACAAAAATAGACTAGAGGGGAAAAACAGAAGAAATTTGTAATTACATATGAATTTCATAGAGTTCTGTGCTCCCTTTGAATACATGCGTATTACCAAGAGCATACTAACTCTCAGAATTTAATGGTACCTCTCAGTGCCCTAACTACCCGTTGTGAGTCATTTTGCAGCCTTTTTTTTCTTTTTGGTATGCAAATTCATAACTAAAATCAGTAATAAAAAAGAATCATTAATAAAGTGTTTTAGTATCAGCTCAAATAACAAATGAATTTTTAAAATAAATACATTAATAAATAATAAAACAAATGATCACATCCAAACTGGTCTGCATGTAAATCAGTGGTTAGTACTATTTTCAGATGGGAAATTGTCACAAAGATTAGTTATGTTGCCCAAGGTCACAAAACTAGTAAGTACCAAGCTAGTAGCAAACTGATACCCCTAGATCCCCATCTTTCGGGCACCTGATACCTTCATGTTGTTTTCTGCCTGCTTCACAACCACCAGCACACACCATCCTCCCTCCATGGAGTGAATCAAAAGAGACAGAGATGGAAGAACATGTCTCTGAAAACACTATTTGCCTACATCACATTCTGCCCAGTATCAACTACACTAGTAAACAGATCCTTTACTTCTATGAAATTATAATTCATACATTATTTCTATTTGCCCGTCTTATGTGACCACCTCATTTCAAATCATTCCTTTCCTTAAACTACCTAATTTTCATATACTGTCTTCAAAACAAAAAAAGTATAAGCAAAATAAAAATAGGAATTAGTCACATTTGTTACAAACATAAAAATCAGACACATTTGTTCCTTGATCTATCTTATAGAATATTTTACCTAAAGTTATTTGGCATAAAATCTCAAAAACAAAAAAATATTTAAGTCATTGGACCATTCTTTAGGATATAACTCCCTTGCACCAAGTAGGAGGTACAAGATGGTTCCCTTAACAAATCATCACTGATCCTCCTAGATCAGACTTCTCTTTTTCTCTTGATGGCTACAAGGCACTACACCAAGTGGTCCTTTACCCTTGATATATTAAATATCAATGATGATGAAAACCAAACTGTACTAGTAACCCCACTTCTAGAAACATATCAAATAGAAATATAACAAGAATAAAAGAGATACATAGAGATGCATGTGTGAATAATACTCTTTTAATAGCACACACTCTAAACTATATAAGTTCATCTATTCATTTTTCCACAAATACTTATTAAATGTCAAAAACATGATCTACACTACACTGTGCTGTCATGTTAAGGATTTTGGTATTTTCCATAGGAACAACAAAAAAATGAAATATTTTAAGTAGGCAGGTAACATCACCAAGTTTTATTTTAAAAGTATCTCTCTGGTTACAGAGTAAAAATGTAATTCAAATGCAATGAGATTAAAGCAAAAAGTCCATTTAAGAAACTACTGCTCTAGCCCAGACAGGAGATGACTGATGAAAGCCTGGAGGTAGAAGTGGAAAAGAGTGGGCAGATTCAGGAAGGAAAACCCACAGGACATGGTGATTAACTGGATATGGAAGGTGAAGGATAAAGGGAAGAAACAATGACTCTAGGCTTCTGGCAAATATAACTCAATATATGGTGGTATCATTCACTAAGATGTAAAATCTGACGGGAAGATCATCAGTCTAGTTTTTGGACTTGAAGTGCCATTTAGATACAAAAAAAAAAAGAGAGAGATATTAAGTACAGAGCCGGCATTATCAGTTTGACATCAGACCAGAGATCTGAAGTAGAAAAACGAATTTATGAGTCATCTAAGTATAAACGGCAATTGAGGCAAGGCTATATAGATGAGTCACAATGAAAAACAATAGTGATATAGAAAAAAAAGGTTTCTAGAACCAAGTCTGAAAGCATCCCAACATTTGATACCTGGATAAAAAAGGATGAGCTTACAACGAACACACAGCACACAAGAGATAGGGAGGGCAAGCAAGAAGAGGAGTAGAGAATGAGGGGGAGAGAGAGAGAAACCTAAGCAGACTCCATGCTGAGCACTGAGCCTGATGGGGTGGGGTGGGGGAAGGGGCTGATCTCACAACCCTGAGATCATAACCTGAGACAAAACCAAAAATTGGACACTTAACAGACTGAGCCACCCAGGTGCCCCAAGACTTACAACAATTTAAATGTTACAACTTAAATAAATACATTACTGAGGAGTTCAAATAGACATCAATGACAACATTCAAGAAAAATTATTTACACAACATCAACTTCCTAAGAATTCGTCATTCCTAGAATTAGTTTTTTGAATTACTCATTTTTACACATACATGTTTTAGGAGAAGTAACAAAACACTTCCATTTCTTTCAGCAAGGGAAGTGTCAGTGGAGGCCAAATGGAGAACTGGAACTCTCACCCCACTCAGTAGTAATAAAGTCAATCCCTTCAGTTGTCAGTGGGTGGGGAACCTGGGTAATGAGGTATCCCCACCCTCCTACTGGAGCAGTGCTAGGGGAATCCAGTTAAATCAGAAAATTTGAATAAGATCCAGGGACACATTATATAATACTCAACAGGTTCAGGTTTCAAATCCTTATATCAAAAATCACAAAGATCTCAAACTGAATAAAAATTAAAAATGCTTACAAGATGCCAACATCAAGATGACAGAGATGTTATAATTATCTGAAAAAGATATTGAAAAAAATGAACCAAGTGTATGATGTCTGGAAGAAACTTACTTCAAATTATAGGCAGGTACAAAGTAAAAGTGTAGAAAAAGATACACCATGCAAAATTAATCAAAAGAAAGAACAGGTGGTTATGTTAATATCATATAAAGTAGAACCTTCAGAGCAAAGATTACTATAAAGAGAAAGGGAAATTATATGATATTTAAAGTATTAATCTATCAAGAAGCTGTAAGAATTCTAAATGTGTACATAACAAAAAACTGAGCTGCAAATATATGAAACTAAAAACTAAGATAGCTAAATGGAGAAAAGACAAGTCTAGAATCATAGTTGGGAATTTAAACACCTCTTTCTCAAAAACTGATAGAACAACTAGACAAAAAATCAGCAAAGAATAAAATAATTCAACATCAACATCAACCAATGGAATCTAGTTGACAATTACAGAACACATTACCCAACAATAGCTGAATGCACACTTTCAAGTGTGCACAGAACATATACCAAGCTAAATCATATCCTGGACCATAAGACAATATCAAAACATTAAAATTAAATCACAGAAAGTGCTTTCTCTAACCTCAAAGGAACCAAATTAGAAATCAATAACAGATAATGGGGAAATTTTCAAACACTTGGAAACAAATATACATATTACTAAATAATCTATGGGTCAAAAACGAAGTCTCAAAGTTATTAAAAATACATTGCAATGAATGAAAATCAAAATAATATGTATCAAAATATGTGGGACACAGCTAAAGCAGTGCTGTGAGGGAAATTTATAGCATTTAATACATACAATAAAAATAGGAAAGTTTCAAATCAATCTAATCTCCTCTTCAAGAAATTAGAAAAAGGAAAGCAAAATAAATCCAAAGCAAAAAGAAGAAATAAAGAATGAAAATAAATGAAATTAAAAACAGAAAAACATTAGAGAAAATCAAGAAACAAAGAGCTGGGTTTTTTAAAAGATCTTTAAAACTGGCAAACCTCTAACAAGACTGGCAAAGAAAAGTGAGAAAAGGCAATTGTTAGAAGTAATATGGAAAGATCCTGTGTAGCTTTCTATATTACTTCTAACAACTCCATGTGAATATACGATTACCTCAAAATAATAAGTTTAATAAACAAAATTTGGGTGCTTGTTATGTTTTGCTTTTTCCAAATAGACTGGAAATTTTTTAAGCTTCTAATTCACTTTCTATTCCATAAGACTGGCCTAAGAGTACAATATATATAAAACACATTATTTAATACCACAGTGATCTTTTATGCCTAGGAGCTCAGTTAACATTTCAGGTCTCATCTACTTTATAAAAGGGCCAGCTGGCTAGGCTGTGAGAAGCCCAGATATGGACCTTCAACTCTATGGTCAAATAATCTTCAAAAAAGCAGGAAAAAATATACAGTGAAAAAAAAGACAGCCTCTTTAATAAATGGTGCTGGAAAAATTGGACAGTTTTGTGTACAAGAATGAAACCCAACCATTCTCTTACACCATACAAAAAGATAAGCTCGAAATGGATAAAAGACCTCAAAGTGAGACAGGAATCCATCAGAATCATGGAGGAGAACATAGGCAGTAACCTCTTTGATACCAGCCACAGCAACTTCTTTCAAGATATGTCTCCAAAGGCAAAGGAAACAAAAGTGAAAATGAACTTTTGGGACTTCAAGAAGATCAAAAGTTTCTGCACAACAAAGGAAACAGTCAACAGAACAAAGAGGCAACACATGGAATAGGAGAAGATATTTGCAAATGACACTAGAGACAAAGGGCTGATGTCCAAGATCTATAAAGAACTCCACAAACTTAGGGCACATGGGTGGCTGAATGGGTTAAGCCTCTGCCTTCAGCTCAGGTCATGATCCCAGAGTCCTGTAATCGAGACCCGCATCAGGCTCTCTGCTCAGCAGGCAGCCTGCTTCCCCTCCTCCCCACCCACTCTGACTGACTCTCTGCCTACTTGTGATCTCTGTCAAAGAAATAAATAAAATCTTAAAAAAAAAAAAAAAAAAACTCCTCAAACTCAACACACGCAAAATAGATAATCATGTCAAAAAATGGGCAGAAGACATGAACAGACACCTCTCCAATGAAGACATACAAATGGCTAACAGACACATGAAAAAATGTTCATCATCATTAGCCATCAGGGAGACTCAAATCAAAACCACATTGAGATACTACCTTACACCAGTTAGAATGGCCAAAATTAACAAGACAGGAAACAACAAGTGCTGGAGAAGATGTGGAGAATGAGAAACCCTCTTACACTGTTGGTAGGAATGTAAGTTGGTGCAGCTACTTTGGAAAACAGTGTAGAGATTCTTTAAGAAATTAAAAATAGAGAAAATAGAGCTACCCTATGACCCTGCAATTGCACTACTGGATATTTACCCCAAAGATACAGGTGTAGTGAAAAGAAGAGCCATCTATACCCCAATGTTCATAGCAGCAATGGCCATAGTTGCCAAACAGTGGAAAGAACCAAGATGCCCTTCAACGACAAATGGATAGAGAAGATATGGTCCATATATACAATGGAGTATTATGCCTCCATCAGAAAGGATAAATACCCAACTTTTGTATCAACATGGATGGGATTGGAGGAGATTACACTGAGTGAAATAAGTCAGCAGAGAGAGTCAATTATCTTATGGTTTCACTTACTTGTGAAGCATAAGGAATAACCTGGAGGACATTAGAAGAAGAAAAGGAAAAGTGAATTGTGGCAAATTGGAGGGGAGAAGAACCATGAGAGAATTTGGACTCTGAGAAACAAACTGAGGTTTTGAAGGGGAGAGGGTGGAGGGTTGGGTGAGCCTAGTGGTGGGTATTATGGAGGGCACACATTGCATGGAGCACTGGGTGTGGTGCATAAACAATGAATTTTGGAACACTGAAAAAAAAATAAAGTTAAATTAAATAATTTTAAAAAGAAGGTTAAAGGAGTAACTTTGTGGCAGGGGAATAGGTGGGGGAGGAGGTGGAAGTGAATTATTTGTCCAGATTGGAGCTGGCCATTGTCAATTATTCATTAGCATTAATTTAAAATAAATAAACAGCTCACTAAGGTAGAACAAACTAATCTGTTATTGGCAGAAAAGTGGAAATGGATTGATTTAACTAACAATAAACACCTCTTTCCATAGAGCAAATTTGGCCATCATGTTATTTGTTCATCAAGGCAATATAGGTAAGTTAAAATAAAGTGTATAAATGTCAAGGAATAAGAGGCCTGCTTCCTGACACTCAAAAAAAAAAAAAAAAACACAAAACAACAACAACAACAACAACAAAAACAGAGAAGTAAGAAGCCTCAGAATTTAAAATCTTAACCAACACATTATTTCAAATAGTTCTACAAGTTTGAAAGTTCAGGTTAAAACAAGTATATTTTTTACAAAATCAGGAAGTATTTTTTAATTTTTATTTCATTTCAATGTTCCAAAATTCATTGTTTATGCACCACACCCAGTGCTCTATGCAATTTACGCCCTCCTTAATACCCACCACCAGGTTTACCCTACCCCCCCAACCCCTCTCCCCTCCAAAACCCTGTTTGTTTCTCAGAAGTTTTTAAGTTATATTGCATAAACACAATCAATTGGATAGTGCAGTCCACTTAAAATTAAAATTCTTATTATTATTCATGATATTTTATTTGAATCAATCCTCTTTGGAGTTTAATTAGTTTAAAGTTTTTTTCTAGCACATGAACATTAAATCTGAACCTAACACATTAATCTCTAATTTTAGCTAGTAATTCACCCAAATCAAATTTCTCATGCCCCATCTATTACTGCCTCAGAAGCTACTGGTGCATTAAGTTGTACAAACATGGTATAATCATTACCAACTCTTTGGCATTTTGATATTCTGTTCCAGTGGCAAAAAGCAAAATCAGGGGTACCTGGGTGGCTCAGTGGGTTAAAGCCTCTGCCTTCGGCTTGGGTCATGATCCCAGGGTCCTGGGATGGAGCCCCACATCAGGCTCTCTGCTCAGCAGGGAGCCTGCTTCCCTTCCTCTCTCTCTGCCTGCCTCTCTGCCTACTTATGATCTATGTGTGTCAAATAAATAAATAAAATCTTCTAAAAAATTTTTAAAAAAATAAAATAAAACATAGAAAAATTCTTTTTGCTGAACCAACTGCCTTTCTAAAAGAGTGGATCCTGTTTGAGTTGAGCACTTTGATAAACTGCAATCTGCAATGGTAGAAAAAAAGCTGGGTTTGGGGCTGGAGATGGGAGATAGCTGAACTGCTTTGTAGACTAGGGGACTCAGATGCAATCAAGGAAGGAGAGGATGGGGGAAAAGGATGTTGAGATTCAGAAGAAGGAAAGGTAAGAAGGAGAAAGAGGAAAGAGAAGAGAGGATTCAGGTAGTAATAAACTACAAAAGGTGAAGCAGATAATCAAAACAAGCTGGTCAGGAGAACAACAAAGAGCAGGTAAAGGCAAGCATTTCAATATTTAATTTGCGTTTTCTGTCCTTCTGTTATTTCCTCTTTCCTCTTCACCAACTGCCAATATAACCCACTACACTCACACAAATTTCTTGTATAGAGAGAGAGAACAGTCCACTAATAAAAATTTATTTAAAAACCAGATTCCTTGCCTATGTTGACTTGATATAGAACAAGCAGAGCAGAAGCAAGAAAGCAAAGTCAAGAACGGCCATGAGGGGGCGCCTGGGTGCCTCAGTGGGTTAAAGCCTCTGCCTTCGGCTCAGGTCATGATCCCAGGGTCCTGGGATCGAGCCCCGCGTCGGACTCTGCTCAGCCGAGAGTCTGCTTCTCCCTCTCTTTCTCTCTGCCTGCCTCTCTGCCTGCTTGTGATCTCTGTCTGTCAAATAAATAAAATAAAAAATCTTTAAAAAAAAAAAAAAAAGAACGGCCATGAGGATGTAAACCTTTGTTGCTTACACAGGCATCTTAGAGAGGTTCCAATCTCCCAAATCTACAGCAATAGAGACTAATTACATATATATAGTAGAATAAAGAGAATATATATATATGAATACATACATATGTGTGTATTCTACACACACACAACAGAATGAAGTGTTAAGAAATAAAGCAATGAACTCTAATAGGAAAATAACCAATGCAAGACTTACGTAGAACATTTTCATTTAAAAAGATTTTTATCTTATTTCATTAAAAAAATGCACAAATCTTAATTAAAAAATATAAGTAGACAACACTTTCTGCTAATGGTAAAAAACAATGTTATTTGGCTAATGAAAACTAGGAAATCATTGACCACACGAGGATATGAAGGAAATTCTATACTAACTCAGACAGGTGGACAAAGCCCCATTCCTGTGTAACAGTACTGCACTAAGATAGGTTTATATAGTTAAGAGTGTCATGGCTAAAGTTAGAGCTGAAATAACTCCTAAGAAAAATCCAGTACAAAGTAACCCAACAAATTTGAAAAGAGCTTTGAGGGATTTGGTTAAAAATAATAGTAACTACAAACACAAATGGTGGCCCACTTAGCAATGACAAAAACAGGAAATTAGACTTCGAGATAACAAGGATTTTCTATGGTAGATATGAAAATATTACTTGAGAAGGAGGATAGAGTTTGGAGCAACCAGAGAGAAAACATCAAATGTGACAAGGTGATTAAGGTAATGAACCAAACACCTGGCTCAGGTGTGTGTATGTGTATGTATGTGCAAGTGCATGTGTATGCACTTGTATATATATGCGTGTGCATTGTGTGACTGTCTTTCCAAGTAGAATTATTGATAAATGGTGATTGTTATTTTTATGGCAAATAAGTTGAAATGTGGGATACGTAAACATCATCTCTTCAGAACATCTGGACATAGAAACTTATCTAACTCTTTTAGTCAAAAATGAGCCACTCAGCCTAAGACAATTACTTGATGGAATTCCAAGTCAGCAGGCTCATACCTTTGTACATAATAGGTCTGGCCTTTTTTGTTCTCATTAATAACCAGACTTAAGACCATTCAAATTCTATGAGAATGCTTCAAATTCTATGAAATGATCAACAAAAGTCCTTGAGTTGTTTGGTAGGTAGGTATGATGTGTTGGTCTTCTCAAAGGTGAGCTTGTTGTGTGCAGCAGGAATGATTAATAAAGCTTAACCCTGGACCCACTCTTGGCCAAGCCTCCAGAGGAGATCTTTTAAGTAAAACTCCTAGAATAATCTTGATCGGTTCCAGCTAAGAATTTTAAGAGGAAAAAAAAAAATCAATGGCTGCCAACCATACAGAAAACATTAGAAGTGGAAATTAGGGGAAATTCCCAAGATTACAGAAAAGTATGGGGAAAATGGAAGTTTATATTAAGTTAGGCTGAAAACATATAAGAGAAGGAAAAAAAGAACTTACAGAAGAAAAAAAATTCAATAGTTCTTTTTTCTTAAAAGATTTACTAATATGTAATATCTTCATTGTTATGAACTAACTTATGTTTCCCCCAAATTTATACATCGAAGCTCTGAATCCCAATGTGGATTATACCTAGAAATAAGGCCTTTAGGGAGGTAAAATCAGAAGGGTGAGGCCCTAATCCAATAGGATTGGTGTCTACAAAAAGGGGAAGGGACACCAGAGCTGTGTCTCCAAGCAGGCCAGGATGAAAAACTGCATGAGGACATAGTGAGAAGGTAGCCATCGGCAAGCCTGAAAGACTTCTCACCAGAAAACAAAGCTGATGGCTCTCTGATCTGGGACACCCTGCTTCTAGAACTGTGCGAAAATAAATGTTTGTCATAGGTCACCAGTCTATAATATTTTGCTGTAGCAGCCCAAGCAGACTAATGTAATCATATATACATGAAATATTCTAGAGTTTAATTCAGCTCACATTCAAGTATTACTGAGAACTCATGTACCCGTGCCGTGGTAGAGGGAGGTTGACAAATGAAATTTAAAACACAATTCCCACCATGAATGAACCCGTTTTCATTAGACAAAGGTTACATAAAGCAATCAGTGAATGAAATACAGCTGCTTTAAATGATGAAAATAACTGTAAAACCATACCATAAAATACTAACACATAAAGAGAATATTCAAGAATGGCAAATAGGCTTCCTTTCTGGTGCCATTTTCAACATATGGTGACTGATATTGTGTTGAAATGTACTGTAAGGAGCAACTGGCTCACTGGCTCACAAGGAAAGAAAAC
The DNA here is from genome assembly GCF_011764305.1 of Mustela putorius furo. Lineage (NCBI taxonomy): Eukaryota > Metazoa > Chordata > Mammalia > Carnivora > Mustelidae > Mustela > Mustela putorius. Next base: position 9,695,172 of record NW_025422015.1, on the reverse strand, counting down.
GATGATAGATTTATAATGTGTCCATGGATGTAGAAGACTGAAAACCAAGGATGACAGGATCAGTGTGAGCCACAGTTTCCAAGACAGGATCTGTGACGGAGGTGACAGCTCTCAAGGTGTGACTGACAACAGGGTATGCTAATACATAACAGAGGGCACAGCAACGTATGAATAAGTAGGATTTAAAGCAGGAAATAGGTAACAGCAACAAATCTGTCTGTTCCAGTAGGTAGAGTGACAACCTAATAGTCATTGTGGGTTCATATTACTTACCAAATTCTAAAGCAAGCACTGTACAACAACTGACTTGCAAAACCAGAGAACCGAGTTACTAATTCTTTTTTTTTTTTTTAAAGATTTTATTTATTTGACGGAGAGAGAGAAATCACAAGTAGGCAGAGAGGCAGACAGAGAGAGAGAGGGGAGGAAGCAGGCTCCCTGCTGTGCAGAGAGCCAGGGGCTCGATCCCAGAACCCTGGGATCATGACCTGAGCCGAAGGCAGAGGCTTTAACCCACTGAGCCACCCAGGCACCCCTCAAGTTACTAATTCTTTAGCCATTATTTAAGAAGTCAGATTTTTTTTTTTTGATGTGGAAGATTCATATTAACTAGTGATTCATGATGATACCCACATCTCAAAATGGTAGGCATCTCAGAGATTGAAGCTTTACTTGAAAAGGATCCCAAACAATGGCATAACCAGAAAATTATACTTCCATTTAAAATTAAATAGAGGGAACCAGGGTGGCTCAGTTGGTTAAGGGACTGCTTTCGGCTCAGGTCATGATCCTGGAGTCCTGTAATCAAGTCCCACATCAGGCTTTGCAGGCTCTGCAAGGAGCCTGTTTCTCCCTCTCCGTCTGCCTGCCACTCCCCCCCCCCCCCCCGCCCCCCCCCAGCCCTGTGCGTGTTCGCTCACTCTCTCTGTCAAAAAAATAAACAAAATCTTCAAAAATAAGTAAATACAATTAAATACAATAACAGAGCTCTCCTTATACAATTTTTAGAGAAAATCTGAAACTCAAGATTGTTCTTACTGGGCTTGACTCAAAGCACCAGACTGAATTATTAATAATTCATTCAATATGATGATAGTCAACAGCAAAGCCAAAAGGTCTGACCACCTGATTTGAAGGGATCAAATCTTTTTTTGTAGCTAACTATGCCATTACTCAAGGGATTGATTAAACAAGAAGATCGGCATATTAAGATGCTTCATCTCTGCATAATTGATGTATTTGCTGGATACTGCATTTCCTTTCTATGTCACATGCAGAGATGTTTATTCATGTGCTTAATAAATTTTTGTTTAATTGCTCTAATAATTTTTAATGTGATTTTCCCACTGTCATTTAAACAATTTTTATGGTAGTGTCTAGACTTTTGCTGTCTTATATGGGCAGGTCAATTTTTCTCTCCATAGCACTCTCCAAATTGACTAGAAATTACACTGTGTTTCATCATCTGAACACAAATCCAAGTCACACTCTAAAAATAGATAAAGCATCTATATTAATAGTAGACTCACTATATGAAGAAAATGCTTCCAGTCAGATTTCACTACTTCATTTTTCATACCTTCACACCCACTACAAAAACTCCCATGTCACCCATCTTTGTGTACTTTAAGCCCAACAATGCAGAGGCAGAAGGTGATTAACTTTCCCTAGCTGCCATATCACAAGAGTGTGGACATTTAGATGCAGAGAACACAAAATAATCCTATTCATCCCAGGAACTCTGAAGAAGGTTGAGGATCATTTGCCTTTTAATCCCTTCCTAACCAGAAAGACACACATTTTGGCAGTTTCATAGTAAGCAAATGCTTTGGCATAAAATCTCTCTTCGATTAAGATTTTCTAGAATGTGAAACAAATGGTTTAATAAAACATTCCCTTGAACTGACCTAGTTCTGAAGTGAAAACCATCTCTAATGGCTTTTTGACTTGGTTTCTTCCACAGCACAAATATTTTATATGATAGAGTTGATGCAAACATCATGCAGGCGCTACTCTAGTTACTGGGGGGAAAAAACTAGAAATGCATAGCTAATTGAAATAGAGAACAGAGTGGTCAGATATCATTTTCAAAAACTAAATTGTTTCTGAAACTGAAAAGCCATATTGTTTTCAACCCTTTTAATGAGACACTATAGGCTGAAAAAAATAAAAGAGGCTCAACAGAAAGATTATCTTATAGGTTACCAAAGCCATAAACTACATCTGTACAAGAAAAAGCTGAAGCAGGATTTTGCTCGTCTCAGGACTTTTTCTGATGCAAGCAACACAAAACCTGACCAACAGTGAGTTCAACGAATACAGATCTATCTGTCACATAAGCAGAAGTATGAAGCCAGGCAGCCCAGAACTGATGTAATACCAAGTGCTTTCCCAATGTCCCCTTTGCCATCCTTCACACATTGACCTTGTTGTCACACTTGTCATCTCCTGTTCAAAGGGTGACTCTAAGCATCATATTTGGACACTCCACTTCCTAGACACAAAAAAGGACAACGAATCTCTGTTCCTCTTCATGAGAAAAGTGACAACTTTCCTGGGAACCTCACCTAGAGGACTTCTAACAGCTCATTAGCCAGAACTAGGTGACACAGCTATCCTTAGACCAAGCGCTAGCCTGGGGGAATAGAGCATCACACGGATTAAAGCAATAATGACCCATCTCCAGTGCTACCACAACAAATCAGAATTCTGTCAGACAAGGAAAGTGAGGGGGAAATAAATGCTAATTAGGCCATTAAAGGTGATTATGATGGGTCTGAGCATGTCATCTTTCTCCAGCAAACCATTTGGGAGGAAAAATCATATGCTTTAGGTTTCAAGGCTCTACTTGATTTCATTCAAAAGTTCTCAATGCACTAAATGTGAATTGTAAAGTACTTTTAAATAAATCAACAATAAAACAAAAAGCATTTTTTAACATTTTTATTTATTTATTTAGAGAGAGAGAGAGGAAAAAAAAACACAAGGGGTGGGGGGTGGCAGCAGATGGAGAAGCAGGCTCCCTGCTGAGAAAAGAGTCAGATGCAGGACTTGATCACAGGACCCTGGGATCATGACCTGAGATGAAGGCAGACGCTTAAGCAACTGAGCCACCCAGGTGCCCCTAAAAGCATTTTTTAAGACACATATTTATTTATTTTAGAGAGAGAGCGCATGCGTGCAGGTGCAGGGAGGGGCAGTGGGAAAGGTTGAGAAACCCAAGGGACTCCCCTCTGAGCACAGAGCCCAACTCAGGCTTGATCTCTTGACCCTGAGATCATGAGCACAGCCAAAACCGAAGAGTCAGATGCTTAATCAACTGAGCCACCCAGGTGCCCCAAAACCAAAAGCATTTTAATGTACTTTACACTCTTGAAAATTGCTGAAAAGGCAAAGAGAGACGGATTATTCATCTAGTTTCTGGTATGTTTGGTTTGTAGAACCTCTTTACTGTACAGAAAATCTCCTCCTTCCATTTCTGGCCATAAACCTCCCCCATGCCTCTACTTCCAGTTTTCCTGTGGACTGCCCTGCCATCATCTCTTATAACCTTATCTTTCCCCTGACCAGACCTGTCCTCACCAAATATACCCTCCTTCAATATTTATTCTTCAGGGCACTACAATTTGACATCTGCCCTCAACATTCCCACAAAAAAACTTGAAATGAAGTCATCTCCTGTCAGATTCATTTTTCATCTTTCTTTACCTGCCTATGGCATTTAAAGATTGTGGCCACTCTCTGTTAAATCTTTCCCCTGTTGGCTTCATAATACTCCCCACCCACTTCCAGAAGGCAGTCTAGTAGAGCCATTAAAGCAGGGGCTCATGATCTAGACTGGGAGTCCATTCCAAGCTCTACTACTTACTATAAAAAGTAATGATTAATTCATTTAAGCAATGTGTGCCTCCATTTCTGAAAAAGGAATCCTGGTACTATCTACTTCACAGGGTTGTAGTAAGGGAAGTCTATTAGATAATCCATTTAAAGGATTTAACGGAGGACCTACCACAGCTGGTGTTCAATAAGAGCTCTTAACTACTGTTATTCCTCTCTTATCTCTCTCCCTGTCCTTCCTGTCTGTCTAAAAACTGTACACTGACTTACAGGACAGGTATATCCCAAAATGAGCTCAAATTGTTTCAATAACAGCTTTGTTCAGACCTGTATGTTTCAAGACAAGACTGCAATAACAGTAACTCCACATGGGCTCATGTTCCAAAGACAAGATCCCTGATTTTTCTGGCAACTTCCCTACTTAAAAAATTCTGACCAATTTCTGCTCAAACCATGCTAGCTTCTCCTTAAAACCAAAACTAATTGAAGCTCCCAAATCTTTTCACTTTGAATTGTTCTCAAGGCAAATTTTTCTAGTTCTCCATTTTTATATAATGCCTTATCAATACAAATGTAAGAGCTGATTTTTATTTTATTTTTGGTTTATTCCTATTTTGGGGCCCTCATATTTCGAATACTGCTTCTCTCAGACACAACCGCCACTATCTCTCCCAGTTATCTTTTTTTTTTTTTTAAGATTTTATTCATTTAATTGATAGAGAGAGATTACAAGTAGGCAGAAAGGCAGGCGGAGAGAGAGGAGGAAGCAGGCTTCCCACTGAGCAGAGAGCCTGATGTGGGGCTCGATCCCAGGACCCTGAGATCATGACCTGGGCTGAAGGCAGAGGTTTAACCCACTGAGCCACCCAGGCGCCCTCTCCCAGTTATCTCTTATCAGGAAATTTGATAAGCATGCTTCATAAATTACTGATAAAAAGACTTAGCAGGAAAGGATCTAGAATAAAGTGACTTGTAAAAAGCCACTGGCCCTCACCCTCATGTTCTACGGGTTCATCAATCTGGGCACATTAGGCTCAGTTATTCAACATGCATGCATCCACCTAACTAATCTATCAGCAAGACATCACTTTCTAATTAGTAGACAAAAACATTGGGAGATTTTTCTAAAATTCTTCACTGAAACCAAGATGCACTATTCCTCCATTTTTCCTCTTACCCAAATCAGTATTGTTATTCGATAAGGTTGAGAATTCTAAAGCAAATTTACAGCTACTTAAAAATATGTAATGATGGTGAAATATTAGGGTTCTTTTTTACTTTTTTTGGATCATAAGTGCCGTTGAGAATCAGTGCAAGGCTATAGATACTCTTACTCAAAAAAATAGTTTAAATGCTCATGCACCTGGGTGGCTCACTGGATTGGGTGTCTGCCTTCAGCTTGGGTCATGGTCCCAGAGTCCGGGGATTGAGCCCAACATCAGGCTCTCTACTCAGTGGGAAGTCTGCTTCTCCCTCTGCCCCTCATTCCACTCGTGCTCTCTCTCTCAAATAAATAAAATCTTAAAAAAAAAAAAAATGCTCACGCACACAGTGCATATAGCTTATCATTATTATGTATACCAGGAAAAAATGAATTGTGCTTTATAATTATGGCTGCCAGAGAAAGAGATGAAATTTTCATTAACATATAAATTCAAGTTTAGACAACCATCTTTTTTTTTTAACTTATTCTTTTTTCCTCCCTGAAAACAGCAAAGACTTACTTGGCACAAAATTAGAATTTGCTATCAAATGTCACCATTTAAAAATGAAGACTTCTCTATCTACATCAAGTCTTACAAACAGTGTAATGTTTTCAAAGCAGCTACTTTCCCTTGTATAGAATGTAGTAATTTCGGTCACCTAAAAATCACATCAATGGTCTCCTTACAACTGAAAACTAAGATTCCATTATGTTGCTAAAAAAAAATTTTGATTTTTAAGGCTACAGGACAAGACAACTCTGATAGACCTAGCTACCACTTACATTGAAGCCTCAATATCAACAGAAATCAGCAAGAAATCACATACCAAGCTTTATAAGGGTAACTTCTCTTATTTAACTCATCTTGTAGAATTAATTCTCTAAAAAACTCTGGCACAGTTTACTGATACGGAACCATGACAAAGTGGTCCTCAAATATATCACAGACATCAAAGAATCAGCACAGACCACGGGGGGCGGCGGGGGGGTGGGGGCAGCTCTCAGCAAGCCGTGGAACAATGGAGCACAAAATCAGGACTCTTAAAAGTCTGCTCCACTGAGGGACATCGCTCCAGAGGCTAAACTGGGGTGAAGCCCCCGCGGGGTCAGCGTGGCCCCAGGTCCCATGGGGTCACAGAAGGATCACGGGTGTCTGAGTGTCACTGAGCTCACAGGTATTAGAGCAGGGAAGCCGGCTACAGAAACAGAGCAGAAGAGTGAGCTCTCAACTCGGGGTTACCTTGATCCATAATCGGTGGCACATTCCACTGCTCTGTGAGTGGGGTCCCCACAAGATCTAGGGAGACACCCCCTCGGGGAGCTCAGGGATCTGTGGGGTTCGGAGACTCCAGGTGGAGCTGTGTGCCAGAGACAGAGATGCTTGGTCACAGGCTGGGTGAGCTCGGAGCATGGCTGGAGGCCAGGGAGACAGGAGTGATTGAGCGCTTTTCTCTGAGGGCACACTGAGGAGTCGGGGCCCCGAGCTCTCGGCTCCTCTGGGCCAGAGACTGGGAGGCCGCCATTTTCATTCCAGTCCTCTGGAACTCTACAGAAAGCACTCAGGGAACAAAAGCTCCGGAACGCAAACCCGAGCAGATTACTTAGCATGGCCCCTTACCCCGAGCATATTACTTAGCATGGCCCCTGGTAAGGGCCGTGCAATTCTGCCTCAGGCAAAGACACTTGAGAATCACTACAACAGGCCCCTCCCCCAGAAGATCAACAAGAAACCCAGCCAAGACCAAGTTCACTTACCAAGGAGAACACTGGAATTCCAGAGGAGAAAGCAAAGCATGGAATTCATGGCTTTCTCCCCATGATTCTTTAGTCTTGCAGTTAATTTATTTTTTTTATTTTTTTTATTTTTTTCTTCTGCTAAATTTTTCTTTAACTTTTACCCTTTCCTCTTTTAATGTTTTTAACTAGTTTGTCTTAACAATACCTTTCTTTTTTGAACCTTCATTAATATATTTAATCCTTCATTGTATCTAACTTTATTTTTTGTATACACATAGGGTTTTTTCTTCTAAAAAATTTGGGGTACAACTTCTAATAGATCAAAATGTACCCTAAATCTAGCTCCGGGCTTGTTCTAGTCTCCAGCCTAGGCAAATTCTCTCCACTTTATTTTCCTTTATTCTCCCAACCAACTTACTTTATCAACACCTTTGTTAGGAATTTTTAAAAAAGGTTTTATTTCATCTTGATAGGCATATTCCATCCCTTCATTGTGTTTACCCTTATATATGTTTTTCATTCTTTAAATTTATGGGAGGTAGTTTCTTCTAAGAAACCAAAATAATCCCAAAATTAAGTGGGTGACCCTATTCAGGTCACCAGTCTAATATATATATATTTTTTCTTTTTTGTATTTTTTTCTTTATTTGTTTTCTTTTTTAAATTTTTTTTTCCTGAACTTTTTACTCCCTTTCCCCCACACCCCCGACGATTTGGGGTCTCTTCTGATTTGGCTAAAGCACATTTTCCTGGGGTCTTTGCCAGGCTTTTAGTATTTTATTTGCTACTTCATATATTCTTATCTGGACAAAATGACAAGGCAGGAAAACTCACCATATCAAAAAGAACAAGAGGCAGTACTGAAGACTAGGGACCTAATCAATATAGACATTGGTAATATGTCAGATCTAGAGCTCAGAATGAGAATTCTCAAGGTTCTAGCCAGACTCGAAAAAGGCATGGAAGATATTAGAGAAACTCTCTCCAGAGAGATAAAGGCCCTTTCTGGAGATATAAAAGAACTAAAATCTAAACAAGTTGAAATCCAAAAAGCTATTAATGAGATGCAATAAAAAAATGAAGGCTCTTACTGCTAGGATAAATGAGGCAGAAGAAAGAATCAGTGATATATACAACCAAATGACAGAGAATAAAGAAGCTGAGCAAAAGAGAGACAAACAAATACTGGACCATGAGGGGAGAATAGGAGAGATAAGTGACACCATAAGACGAGACAACATTATAATAATTGGGATTCCAGAAGAAGAAGAAAGAGAGAGGGGAGCAGAAGGTATATTAGAGAGAATTATTATAGAGAATTTCCCTAATATGGCAAAGGGAACAAGCACCAAAATCCAGGAGTTGCAGAGAACTCCCCTCAAAATCAATAAGAATAGGTTCACACCCCATCACCTAATAGTAAAATTTACAAGTCTTAGCGACAAAGAGAAAACCCTGAAAGCAGCCCGGGAAAAGAAGTTTGTAACATACAATGATAAAAATATTAGATTGGCAGCAGACTTATCCACAGAGACCTTGCAGGCCAGAAAGAACTGGCATGATATATTCAGAGCACTAAAAGAGAAAAACATGCAGCCAAGAATACTATATCCAGCTAGGCTATCATTGAAAATAGAAGGAGAGATCAAAGCTTCCAGGACAAACAAAAACTGAAAGAATTTGCAAACACCAAACCAGTCCTACAGGAAATATTGAAAGGAGTCCTCTAAGCAAAGAGAGAGCCTAAAAGTAGTAGATCAGAAAGAAACAGAGACAATATACAGTAACAGTCACCTTACAGGCGCTAGAATGGCACTAAATTTATATCTCTCAATAGTTACCCTGAATGTTAATGGGCTAAATGCCCCAATCCAAAGACACAGGGTATCAGAATGAATAAAAAACAAAACCCACCAATATGCTGCCTATAAGAAACTCATTTGGGACCCAAAGACACCTCCAGATTTAAAGTGAGGGGGTGGAAAACAATATACCATGCTAATGGACATCAGAAGAAAGCTGGGGTAGCAATCCTTATATCAGATCAATTAGATTTTAAGCCAAAGACTATAATAAGAGATGAGGAAGAACACTATATCATACTCAAAGAGTCTATCCAACAAGAAGCTCTAACAATTTTAAATACCTACGCCCCTAACGTGGGAGCAGCCAACTATATAAACCAATTAATAACAAAATCAAAGAAACACATCAACAATAATACAATAATAGTAGGGGACTTTAACACTCCCCTCACTGAAATGGACAGATCATCCAAGCAAAAGATCAACAAGGAAATAAAGGCTTTAAATGACACACTGGACCAGATGCACATCACAGATATATTCAGAACATTCCATCCCAAAGCAACAGAATACACATTCTTCTCTAGTGCACATGGAACATTCTCCAGAATAGATCACATCCTCGGTCCTAAATCAGGACTCAACCGGTATCAAAAGATTGGGATCATTCCCTGCATATTTTCAGACCACAATGCTCTGAAGCTAGAACTCAACCACAAGAGGAAGTTTGGAAAGAACCCAAATACATGGAGACTAAACAGCATTCTTCTAAAGAATGAATGGGTCAACCAGGAAATTAAAGAAGAATTGAAAAAATCATGGAAACAAATGATAATGAAAACACAATGGTTCAAAATCTGTGGGACACTGCAAAGGCAGTCCTGAGAGGAAAATATATAGTGGTACAAGCCTTCCTCAAGAAACAAGAAAGGTCTCTGGTACACAACCTAACTCTACACCTAAAGGAGCTGGAGAAAGAACAAGAAAGAAACCCTAAACCCAGCAGGATCAGAGCAGAAATCAATGAAATAGAAACCAAAAAAACAATAGAACAAATCAACGAAACTAGGAGCTGGTTCTTTGAAAGAATTAATAAAATTGATAAACCCCTGGCCAGACTTATCAAAAGGAAAAGAGAAAGGACCCAAATAAATGAAATCATGAATGAAAGAGGAGAGATCACAACTAACACCAAAGAAATACAAACAATTATAAGAACATACTATGAGCAACTCTACGCCAACAAATTTGACAATCTGGAAGAAATGGATGCATTCCTAGAGACATATAAACTACCACAACTGAACCAGGAAGAAATAGAAAGCCTGAACAGACCCATAACCAGTAAGGAGATTGAAACAGTCATCAAAAATCTCCAAACAAACAAAAGCCCAGGGCCAGACGGCTTCCCGGGGGAATTCTACCAATCATTTAAAGAAGAACTAATTCCTATTCTCCTGAAACTGTTCCAAAAAATAGAAATGGAAGGAAAACTTCCAAACTCATTTTATGAGGCCAGCATCACCTTGATCCCAAAACCAGACAAGGATCCCATCAAAAAAGAGAACTACAGACCAATATCCTTGATGAACACAGATGCGAAAATTCTCACCAAAATACTAGCCAATAGGATTCAACAGTACATTAAAAGGATTATTCACCACGACCAAGTGGGATTTATTCCAGGGCTGCAAGGTTGGTTCAACATCCGCAAATCAATGTGATACAATACATTAATAAAAGAAAGAACAAGAACCATATGATACTCGCAATAGATGCTTAAAAAGCACTTAACAAAGTAGAGCATCCCCTCCTGATCAAAACTCTTCAAAGTGTAGGGATAGAGGGCACATACCTCAATATTATCAAAGTCATCTATGAAAAAACCCACCAAAAATATCATTCTCAATGGAGAAAAACTGAAAGCTTCTCCACTAAGGTCAGAAACATGGCAGGATGTCCATTATCACCACTGCTATTCAACATAGTACTAGAAGTCCTAGCCTCAGCACTCAGACCACCAAAAGAAGTTAAAGGCATCTAAATCGGCAAAGAAGAAGTCAAACTATCACTCTTTGCAGATGATATGATACTGTATAGGGGAAAAACCAAAAGACTCCACTCCAAAACTACTAGAACTTGCAAAGGAATTCAGGAAAGTGTCAGGATATAAAATCAATGCACAGAAATCAGTTGCATTTCTTTACACCAACAACAAGACAAAAGAAACAGAAATTAAGGAGTCAATCCCATTTACAATTGCACCACAAACCATAAGATACCTAGGAATAAACCTAACCAAAAAGGCAAAGAATCTACACTCAGAAAACTATAAAGTACTCATGAAAGAAATTAAGGAAGACACAAAGAAATGGAAAAATGTTCCCTGCTCCTGGATTGGAAGAACAAATATTGTGAAAATGTCTATGCTATCTAAAGCAATCTACACATTTAATGCAACCCCTATCAAAATCCCATCCATTTTTTTCAAAGAAATGGAACAAATAATCCTAAAATTTATATGGAACTAGAAAAGACCTCAAATAGCCAAAGGAATTTTGAAAAAGAAAGCCGAAGTTGGTGGCATCACAATTCTGGACTTCAATCTCTATTACAAAGCTGTCATCATCAAGACAGTATGGTACTGGCACAAAAACAGACACATAGATCAATGGAACAGAATAGAGAGCCCATAAATAGACCCTCTACTCCATGGTCAACTAATCTTCGGCAAAGCAAGAAAGAATGTCCAATGGGAAAAAGACAGCCTCTTCAATAAATGGTGCTGGGAAAATTGGACAGCCACATGCAGAAAAATGAAATTAGACCATTTCATTACACCACACACAAAAATAGACTCAAAATGGATGAAGGACCTCAATGTGAGAAAGGACTCCATCAAAATTCTTGAGGAGAACACAGGCAGCAACCTCTTCAACCGCAGCCGCAGCAACTTCTTCCTAGGAACATCGCAAAAGGCAAGGGAAGCAAGGGCTAAAATGAACTCTTGGGACTTCATCAAGATCAAAAGCTTTTGCACAGCCAAGGAAACGGTCAACAAAACCAAAAGACAACTGACAGAATGGGAAAAGATATTTGCAAACAACAAAATCTATAAAGAGCTTGGCAAACTCAACACCCAAAGAACAAATAAGCCAATCAAGAAGTGGGCAGAGGACATGAACAGACATTTCTGCAAAGACATCCAGATGGCCAACAGACACATGAAAAATTGTTCCACATCACCTGGCATCAGGGAAATACAAATCAAAACCACAATGAGATACCACCTCACACCAGCCAGAAAGGCTAAAATTAAGAAATCAGGAAATGACAGATGCTGGCGAGGATGTGGAGAAAGGGGAACCCTTCTACACTGTTGGTGGGGTGCAACCACTCTGGAAAACAGCATGGAGGTTCCTCAAAAAGTTGAAAATAGAGCTACCTTATGACCCAGCAATTGCCCTACTGGGTATTTACCCTAAAGATACAAACGCAGTGATCCGAAGGGGCACGTGCACCCAAATGTTTATAGCAGCAATGTCCACAATAGCCAAACTATGGAAAGAACCTAGATGTCCATCAACAGATGAATGGATAAAGAAGATATGGTATATAAATACAATGGAAAACTATGCCGCCATCAAAAGAAATGAAATCTTGCCATTTGTGACGACGTGGATGGAACTAGAGGGTATTATGCTTAGCGAAATAAGTCAATCAGAGAGAGACAACTATCATATGATCTCCCTGATATGAGGAAATGGAGATGCAACATGGGGGGTTTGGGGGTAGGAAAAGAATAAATGAAACAAGATGGGATCGAGAGGGAGACAAACCATAAGAGACTCTTAATCTCACAGAACAAACTGAGGGTTGCTGGGGGGAGGGGAGAGGGAAAGAGTGGTGGGGTTATGGACATTGCAGGGGTGGGGGGTGTCGTGGTGAGCACTGTGAAATGTGTAAACCTGGAGATTCAAAGACCTGTACCTCTGGGGCTAAAAATACATTATATGTTTATTAAAAAAATTTAAAAATTTAAAAAATAAAATAAAATAACTTAAAATAAGGAATCAGCACAACTATTTTATGATCTTATGATACACAGGATAAAATAAGCATCCACGGTATTATCAGTCAAAAATGTCTACATGAGTTTATTGAAAAAAATAATTGTGGGGGCGCCTGGGTGGCTCAGTGGGTTAAAGCCTCTGCCTTTGGCTCCGATCATGATCCCAGGGTCCTAGAATGGAGCCCCACATAAGGTTCTCTGCTCAGCGGGGAGCCTGCTTCCTCCTCTCTCTCTCTCTCTCTGCCTGCCTCTCTGCCTATTTGTGATCTCTGTCTGTCAAATAAATAAATAAAATCTTTTTAAAAAATTGTTTTTAAATTTAAAAAAATAATAATTGTGAAAGCATTCACCAAAAAAGTCAATGGCAAGATTTTTGTAGGTGATTTTTAACTGGTTTTAATTACCTACCTTAAAGTAATTTGCTTACATCTGAACAAAATTAAGCTAACACTTCTTCCAAATGAAGCACAAGTTCTGGATAAACTGCTTGCTGTCTTAGAGTGCTTATCTTCACATTTATGTCATTAAATCTTTTTTAAATGGATGGTAACTTTTTCAGAATTGTTTTGGGAGATAGGGAGCGCACAGGATGAGAAAGTGGAGAGATAGGGTTGGGAAAGAATGAGATTGTGATTTAAACCCTTTTGTTTGAGATTGTATACAAACTACAGAATTAGAGTAGAATACAAGTGAAATACTGCCACCCAGTGGAATTATAACATAAATAAAATCTTCAAATTTGGAAAGATACAAGAATTTCCTATCAATTTTGAAAGAGCTTAATAATATTCAAAGTACTTTCAAATATACTATTCATCAAAAATAAAATGCAGGGGTACAGATGGGAGAGGTGTGAGTTACACCTTTTCCAGAGTCTGAGGTTCTAGTCAATTAAATGACTTGACAGAATCTTTCGTGTATTTAGCAGCAAAGCAAGCACTGGAGCCCAAGACTGCTGGCTCCCAGTTCACCGCTGCTTACACCAGGGAGCCCCTCCTAAAGAGCCTTTGACTACTCTCATCTAAACACTGTTATTTCAGGGAAGAGGACACTGAGACTCGAAGATTATCAAGGCTTCTCCAACATTTCCAAGGGGTCTTGGGAACATAGCTAGATGCAGTACCCTACTGTCATAAAAATTCTTTGAAGACTTGTATTTTTCCTTTAAAAATTCCTGTGAGGGGATGCCTGGGTGGCTCAGTCACTAAGCATCTGCCTTCAGCTCAGGTCATGATTCCAGGGTTCTGGGATACAGCCCTGGTTTGGGCTCCCTGCTCAGTGGGGAGCCTGCTTCTCCCTCTTCCTCTGTCTGCCACTTCCCCAGCCTGTGCTCTCTCTCTCTCTGTCAAATAAATAAATAAAATCTAAAAAAATAAAAATTCCTATGAGGTTTGTGTTCTATTCTGTATCATACACATGTCTCCTTCAATCTGAAATAATGGGTTTAGTTTTTTATTTTCCTCAAATGTCTTTTAGAAAAAAATATTGCTTTAAGACAATGATGCATTTCTATCCTGGTCTACAAACTCACATGTCCAGAACCACACTGAAGAAGGGAACACAGAGGGTATGAATATACCAATTTGAGACACCTGTAAAGTGCCTTTCTCAAGTTCATTCATTCATCAAGTATTTAATAAACACCTGCCAAATGTTAGGCATTGTTTTAGATCATAGGACATATTATGATAATAAACAACTGAGTTATCAGGTGGCACAGAAGAGCAAAGGTTTTCTTCTTGCCCACACTAGAGTTCACTGCAGACTGGCTAAGTAAGGGACATTCCTCACGTTTTCATCATCTTCAAGCTGCGACCATCAGTCAGAGCAGTCGCTACTTGGAATATCAATAGTAATCTCTTCGCAGAGAGAAAAGAGTGCAACAAATCAACAGGAAGTGACATACATCATTTCCTCTTACATATTATTGACCAAAATAAGCCGTATGACAAAGATATTCTTCTTCAACAAAGCAAAGAATAATAATTCACCCACAGGGAGAGGATGGGGACACTGGTAACTAAGAGCATGTCATACCCCAACTTTTCCAAATATGCTGAGGAAAGGTGATTCTGGGTAATGTGGAGAAAAGAGGTAAGATCTCTCTATATGCCAGATGGAAACTCAAGCAATTTTACTTAAATGATAAAAAAAAGGGTTATCATAGATGGCTAGAGGACTTGGAATGTGTAGGCATCGAACATGTGAGATCTACATGAGTATGAATTAAACAAGTAGACAGAAAAATGTTTGTAACTTTGACTTATGGCTCTAAATCCCAGTATTGACATAACATTTTTATCAATAAAAACTCAGGAAAGTTGTCTGTATCCAATGAAGGATACCACATCTGATCAGAAGCAACATATCAGGGTTGTTTGATGTACATACATAAATGATGCACATATAAATATGTACATTATATGATGTACATATAAATAAAACGATGGGGTAGGGCCTCACAGCCAAATGTACACAAATTATATCTAGGATCAACACATTAGTGCCTAACTTAAATCTACATAAAACTCTCAACCAGTTGGGGGGGGGGAACGCAATAGAGGCAGCATATGCACTAGTCATATATATGACCAAACTATATTAGTTCATTAAACTGTGTTGTTTTCATAGCTTAGTAGGGCATACTCCATCTGGAAGGGGGAATACTATTCCTTCCCTCTGCTAATGCTGGAAGGTTAAATCTCTGAGCACAGGTTCTAATGAAAGCCTTCATACTGAATCCAATCAACACTGATGGCCTCGGCAGCTGCTCAAGAAAAAGAAAGGGATCTTTCCTACAATGCCACTAATGGACCATGACAGACACCCATGGAGATTAAGATACTAATCCCCTGTATATCCCTAATCCAAAGAAATAGGTATATGCATGTGTGAGTGTTGTGCATTAATCTGGTTTGGTTTGGTTTACATAGATCCAATAACTTTACATTATAGAATCAATTGTCGCATTTAAAAATTGTATAATAAATACAAATTATTTGAAGAAGCTACCTCTGATTAGTTTTCATGTTGTTTCACCAAAGCCAATGGAATAATGTAGATGGTTCATTGCAGACGTAAGTTTGCCACTGTAGTGACAGATATTGAAGAAAAGGCAGAGCACTCTGAAAGAGCTGCATGAAACAGTGGGGAAAAATGGAATCTGGGTGGCTGAAACTTAGACTGTTTTCAGGAAGTGGCAGAAGTGCAGACAAAAGTAGATAATTGTGAGAAGCCTGAAAGGCCATAGTAAGAAGTTTAGATTTATTTTATAGGAAATAAGAACTTGACAAAGAATTCTTAATTGCACATGTGACATTATCCAATCTGCATTTTAAAAAGAAAATTCTGGTAGCAATGTGGAAGAAGGATTGAATAGAGAAAGGACACGAAGGAGTTAGATCATGTCAAAGGCCACTGAAATGCCAAGGAAACAAACCATAACCGAGGCAGCAGGATGAAAATAAAAAGAGGTAGTTGGGGGTAGGGTTGGGGGAGAACTGAAATATTTCAGCTTACAGAATCTTACAGAGACCTCCCAAACCAGCTGGTTATCAAAGGCACCTGGCTGGGGAAACTCTAAAATTCTTATTCCCTGGCCAATCCCAGAACTATTAAATCACAATCTCTTAAGATGTGGACTAGGAAATGCTTGGCATACCTCAGAGATTCATCATGCAATCAGCCCAGCCGAAGAAGTTATGCTTCCACACACTTGAGTGACTGAGCTAGTATCTTTACATCAGGAACACGGGGGGAAAAAAAGCTTTGTGAAGGTTTATCAGTAGTTGAGGTTTTGATATATTCAGCTTACAGTACTAACAGGACACCCAGATGAAAAAGTTGTATAGACAATAGAATACATCAGTCCAGAAGAGAAATTAGAGTTAGGGCTCGATCATCACAAGATTGGAGACAATCCTTCAAAGGAAGACTGTAGCTTGAGATAAGAGGTGATTTAGGGAAGAGGCTCAAAGAGCACCTACACTTAATGGTAGTGCACAAAAAGATGAACTTGGTAGCAGGGTTGGCCAAGGAAGATAAATGTATTTAACAGATAACTCCATTAAATCACCATTAAATCATATTGCCTTACATGTTTACAACAAAGTAAAGTACTATACAAAACCAATTCATGCATTTCAAGGTAAAGGCTTCAATGTTCAACCCAAGTTAGGTATGTCAGCTGCCTACCCTAGTTTCCTACGGCCCATCCAAGTATTATCTATATAGCCACCAGAGGAGAGTTTTAAAACACATGGACTCTTAAAAATGCAGCAACTGAAAGGCAAATAACCCAATTAAAGATGGACAGAGATATAAATAGATATTTCTCCAAGAAGATACACTCACAAATGGGTAACCTCTGGTTGACATATGACCAACAAGCACTGGAAAAGATGTTCAACATTATCAGTTATTAGAGAAATGCGAATCAAGACCATAATGAGATACTTCACACCCCTGCAATGGCTAAAATTAAAAATGCAGGCAATATCATATGTTGTAAAGGATATGGAGAAACTGAAACTCTCATGCAATGTTGGTGGGAATATAAAATGATAGTCACTTTGGAAAATGGTTTGACAATTTGTCAAATGATAAAACCAAAGAGTTATCACGACTCAGCAATTCCACTTCTGGATATATACCCAGAAGAAGTGAAAATGAACAAAGAAATAAAAAGAGGTAAAAACATGTCTATGCAAAAGTTCATAGCAGCATTATTCAAAAAGTGAAAACAACCCATATGTCCATCAACTGATGAACAAATAAATGGAATGTGGTATAGCCATACAATGAATTGTTGCTCAGCAATAAAAGTATGAATGAAGCATGTATAGTCCGTTACAAGGAGTCACATGTTATATGGTTCCATTTATATGAAACATTCAGAACGGACAAATTCATAGAGACTGAAAGTACATTATTACATTTGCCAGAGGACAGGGAAGGGAGAAACGGGGACTGATTAGTAACAAGTAGAAAATTTTCTTTTGGAGTGGTGAAAACCTTGGGTAATTCATGTTGACTTTGTGAATATACTAAAAACCGCTCAGTTCTATGCTTTAAAGGGGTGAATTTTATGATATGTAAATTATATCTCAATAAAACTCTTTTTGAAAGTACAGATTTCCAGGCTCCATTTTTGGAGATTCTGTAAGTCTGTGACTGACCCAAGAATCTGTATGTTTTTAAAGATATGCCAGTGATTCCCAATTAGGTGATCCTAATGCTCAGTCAGGTTAGGGAATCACTGGCATATCTAGAAAATTCGCTGAGAGTTACCTGAGTTACATTTGAAGAAAAAGAAAAGATGCCAACAGCAGTGGTCCAAACAAACAAAGCAGTGAGAGAGGCCTCAAGAAAGAAGGTCCTACTCACCATGCCATAAGCATAACCCCCACCCCCACATCTCCTGTAGACCCCTTCCCCCCCTTCCTCCCATCCCCACCTTCCTCAACCAGCTGCCTGACAGCACTCTCCCTCAGCACTCCTTTCCCCAAAATCCTACAGCTCAGCCACCCATCACAGGACTCCAGAGGAGTCCTACCACCAAAGGATTAAACACTTAAATGCCTTTGAAAAGACTCTGGCTTTTCCCTGGTCACTTTAATAACACAAGGATTCTCACTCATAGAAGATCAAGTCAGAGCACCAATTTCCTCTTAGATTCACATCAGACAAATCCTTGGGAATAATTGCGTTGCTTCAGAAACGAGCAAGGGAGACAAACCATAAGAGACTCTTAATCTCAGGAAACAAACTGAAGGTTTCTGGAGGGGAGGGGGTGGGAGGGATGGGGTGGCTGGGTGATGGATACTGGGGAGGGTATGTGCTATGGTGAGTGCTGTGAACTGTGTTAAGTCTGATGAATCACAGACCTGTACTCCTGAAACAAATAATACATTATATGTTAATTTTTTTAAAAAAGGAATAAATGTGTTGCTTTTATTTTCATGATTACAGAAAAAAATAACAAGGGAAGAGCCTGTTTTTCTTTAAATACCAAGTTTAAAATACTATCCCCTCCATAAAGACTTCCTCAACCCCTCCCATTACTGATTACCGGATAAACCTCTGCCACTCCACTGTATACAGAATTTCAGATTGCTGTTACAATCCTTCCTTGATAAAAAGTCTTTTTTTCTCTCATCTAGAATACAAACCTCTTACACTCAAGAGCTGTGAATTTTTCATCAGTGTTTCCCAGCACTTATCACAATGTCAGGTGGATAACTGAATCTCATAATTGTGTATAAAATGAGTTGATCAGATGAATCAAATACGTATTCTGATTTGTTAGGGTGCCTAAATGAGGAACGGAAAGTTATAGACGTCCTTTCTCAATGGCTAACACCAAAATAAGGTTTTAAGTAATAGTAAAATGTGAGGTTTAATGAGCTTAATACATTTTTATTTTCATAGCATTTTGTTCACCTTTGTAATAGCAGAGTACCTAAGAGTTCCCTTTTTTAAAGTTTAATTTGGGTTATATCTCTCCATATTCCTCACACCTGATTAGATTGATTCACTAATGAATTCTAAGCAAATCTCTCTGAAAAATAGTAAAACCTCTTGAACTTCAATTAAGACATCATCAAGTGAAAATTACAGATTCAAATTTCTAAATAGATTAAGTAAGTGAAAACTGAAGCCTTTGCAAAAATGTATACATAGTTCGGGGTAAAGTGCTTTTCTTAAAAAATTTTTATGGGAGGGCGCCCGTGTGGCTCAGTGGGTTAAGCCGCTGCCTTCGGCTCAGGTCATGATCTCAGGGTCCTGGGATCGAGCTCCGCATCGGGCTCTCTGCTCAGCAGGGATCCTGCTTCCTCCTCTCTCTCTCTCTGCCTGTCTCTCTGCCTACTTATGATCTCTCTCTCCATCAAATAAATAAATAAAATTTAAAAAAAAAATTCTCTAAAAAAACAAAATTTTATGGGATACTCCCTCGTTGCAAATAAATGTGAAGTACCACCAGAAAATGATAAACATAAATAAGCCAATGACAAAATCTTGTCAATATTTTTAGTACAAAATAATCATTACTTCCATTTACAAAGAATGTTCACATGTATTGGCTCAATGTTTCCTCATAATTATTCTGAACTAGTAAATGTTAAAGCAACACTTTAAGCCAATGTCTTCTTGCATCCCACACTCAGAATTTATACAACCTCAGAAATCAATAGGTGATATTTAGGATAGTTCTGAAACTAAGATCATGGAAATAGTAGTGTAACCCCCAAATATAATTTTCTGTGTATGGGAGTTCAAAATTTCTCCAGCTCTGGAATTGTTCTGGGTAATTGTTGTCATACTCATCAAACAGATAAATTTTTAGAGATTTCAACCAATAAAGAAGGTAATAAATTGATAATTTATGACTAAAGTCATGAATTTAAATGTCATACTAACTTTTGCCAAAGGTACTAATAGTTCATAAAATCTATAAATATGACACCCAGAAATGTTGGCCATCATGGGTGAAATGTTGATAAAATTTTTCTTTGCTCACAGACATAATATAGAGCCTTTTACAACCACACTGAAAAGAAAATGATTTGATAGTAACCATTCCTCTAATTCTCTATAGTTTAATTAGCAAAAATTCAGGATCAAGCTCTGTTATGTTAATGTGACATTATGATTTAACATTTAAAACATGAAGGTCATAGAACTGAAAATGTCAAGCTTCTCTTTCAGTGTATATTGGCTGTAATACAGACCTGAGCTAGATGGACAGAGCCCAGGATCCACCATCAGAGCAGAAAACATAACATTTCTAGGTAACAATATTCAAAGTTGAGGATGATCTTGGAATAATAAAACATTTTAATGAGCTTGCCTGATTGGAAGCCCTGGCACCATTGCCAGCCCAAAGACACAGAGCCATCTCTCACACCTGGCGGGAGCTCAGCGACTCAGACCTGACCTGCCAGCTGAGCCCATCTCGTTCACAGAAAGTTGAAATCTCCTCAGACTTGTCTCATCTCATTAAGCTATCTGTCCATTCTCTGGCTTTTTACAAATCCAATTTGTAAATCTTTCCCTCATTCACACTCACATCCCAAATCCTCCTGAGCATTATCTTTACACAAAGAAACATATATAATGAAGTATAAAATCTCCACGGTATGCATTTTATCTTTCAATTAAACACCATAAAACACATTATACTCGTTTAATGCCTTATCCAACTGATATTTTGTCTCCACAGGAGCGCCAAATAACATTGCTAAGTTCGTAGTTGCTTTACCATCTTTTGGGAAAAAAAAAAAAAAAGTTCCTAACTTTTCTCCTTTCCCACTGTGTGAGCATGCAACAATATTTTCTTTAAATTTTCCTAAAATTGGGACCTCATTCTGCTTCTAGGGGACATGAACAGATCATCTAAAAACAGCAAGCACTTTCATTTCTGCTCCCATTAACTCTCTGGCAAATGAAGGAGGATCAGGTATGAGGGGAGATAGAGTAAGAAACTGCAGTAATATCTACTCCTGGATTATTTTCCTCTGCCTGATACAACTGGTTTTGATCCAAGAGAGGTAAAACGTGCTTTTCATTTTGGTTTGAATATCCTTCTTGATGTTGTTAAAACTTCAGGCCATTTGAGCTGATATAACACATTCAATGAATGCTCTGAAGAGAAAGGAGTGGAGAGGAGGGAAGAGAGAATACTAAGAGAAGGATCCTTTCGAGTAAACAGTCTCCATTGACCTCTCCATTTTTTCTCATTCTCTGTCAATTCCCTTCTCACTGATGAAACAGAGATATCCTAGATCTTACGCAGCCAGAGTGAACTCCTTCTCATCTATGAAGTCTTTGATTTAGAGTTTGTGTATGGAATATGAAAATTCACTCACCAAATTTCCATGCCCTGCCTAGTGCCAAATCATGACACCTGCCTAAAGGTGTTTCCCACAGGTTAACAGTGTGTGGGCTTAGGATATTTGCTAAACCTCTCTCGGACCTACTTTCCCCATCACAAAATTAAATCATCATACAGTAATTTCAGCTGACCAAGAACCAGTTAAATTTCATTTATCACAATTTTCAGTCAGAATTTCTCATTCAACAGTAATAAACTATTACCAAAACAAATCTTTCTTTCTTGACCATGTCATATTCAAAGTTGAGGATGATCTTGGAATAATAAAACATTTTAATGAGCTTGCCTGATTGGAAGCCCTGGCACCATTAACAAGAAAGATATAGATTAGACTGTGTATGTGTCATGTCATATGTCACTCTTTAAAGTTTTCTTTATTCTTGTCATTCATATCTCATTAAGTTATTCTCGTGTAACTCTCAATTAGGTCCCTCTCTTTATATTGCCTTTTTAATGATTCCTCTGAGTGTAGTAAGCACAGCTATGTTCTTGAAAGACTCTCACCTCATAATGGATAAAACAAAGGACTAAGTTTGTATTTAGGAGATCTTTCTTCTAGTCAAAGTTTATCCCATTAATATTGAGCACACATCTCCTAACTATAAGAAACAAACTGAGGGTTGTTAGAGGGGAGGTGAGTGGGGGAATGGCGTAATTGTGTGATAGGCCTTAAGGAGGGATCTTGAGGGGACGGCCGGAATAGCTCAGTTGGGAGAGCGTCAGACTGAAGGAGGGATCCTGAAGCAATGAGCACTGGGAGTTGTACACAACTGATAAATCAATAAATTCTACTTCTGAAACTATTAATACAGTATATGTTAATTAAATTGAATTGAAATTTTAAAAGGATTAAAAATATAAAAGAATTCTGCAATTAGACGAAGAAACAAGTTACATGCACTCTATCCACAAAATTCAGCTGCAATGGGGATAACATCCCTTATGCGGTACATGTCCTTCTATCCTCCACTCAAACCCACTCTTCACCAAGGTACAGGATAGCTGAAGTACAAATGGGTAAGGCAAATAATTATTGGGAGATTGCAGCAAAATCTAGAATATACTGGCAATGCTGGTATAGTTTGGGGTCAGTGTATGGATTAGTCCAATATTATATAAAACTGCTGCTGCTTCTATGAACATAAACTACCTTTAAGATCAATAAATTTCATCAATTGTTGGCTATCTTAAAGTCATAGCTACTACTTTGTTCTAGGCATTTTATAAGCTAGTCCTCATAACAACCACAGTATAGTTACTAATCATCCCTTTTAGAAGATACACCCAAGGAAAACAACCCAATTTTAACAAGAAAGATATAGATTAGACTGTGTATGTGTGTGAGTATGTCTGTGTATGAATATATCTACATATATATATATACACATATATATAAATATATTATAAATAAATAATAAAATCAGGAATTCTTTTGCAAAATTATAAAAATATGCTGGAAAAATTTTTTAAATTTTTAAACTTTTAAAAATTAATCCAAGACTTTTTCTCCTGCGATAAAATAACTTAAAAAATGGCACAATGTATGAAACAATTGTTTTTAAATGTTGAACAAAAAGCAGCATAGGACTATAATCTCTGAGAGAAGAAAAAGAAACAAGGTGAACAATATGAATGCCACGGATTTCTGCCTGTAGAGAATTTCTGAACCATGATGCAGGAACAAGATTCGAACAGAACTCAGTGGTCTCAGTAACTGAGGAAATAGAAATCCAAGTTTGGGGAGAATAGGGTGATTGGAATTTGTAGGACCAAATTTCAGAAATGAAAAAGCCCTGAAGAGAAAGTTCCATGAACCTGCATAAATGTCTCTTAGATTCTTTGGCTTCATACCAATCTGTGGATGCATAAGATGAAATTTGATAGAGCCATACAAAGAACAGATAGCAAGCCATACAAAAAACAAACAATACATTTCTGAATATTGTATGCCAAAGAACTGGCAGAGTTCACACAGAATTGGGAAACATTTGCATTTCCATCAGAATGAGGAGATCTTATTTAATACATGGGGCATTTAAAAGAGAACACAGAAGGGTCATTCCTTAGTGGTAGAGCTAAATTAGTCCTACAGTAAAAGCTACCATAGACATGTCCTTATAAACCTTCAAGATAAACTTCAAAAGTAACAAACTTGATTGGATTATTTGTTCTTTGGGTGTTGAGTTTGCTAAGTTCTTTATAGATTTTGGACACTAGTCCTTTTTCTGATATGTCGTTTGTAAATATCTTCTCCCATTCTGTCAGTTGTCTTTTGATTTTGTTAACTGTTTCCTTTGCTGTGCAAAAGCTTTTGATCTTGATGAAATCCCAATAGTTCATTTTTGCCCTTGCTTCCCTTGCCTTTGGCGATGTTCCTAGGAAGATGTTGCTGCGGCTGAGGTCGAAGAGGTTGCTGCCTGTGTTCTCCTCAAGGATTTTGATGGTCCTTCACTGAGGTCCTTCACTGAGGTCCTTCATCCATTTTGAGTCTATTTTCGTGTGTGGTGTAAGGAAATGGTCTAATTTCATTTTTCTGCATGTGGCTGTCCAATTTTCCCAGCACCATTTATTGAAGAGGCTGTCTTTTTTCCATTGGACATTCTTTCCTGCTTTGTCGAAGATTAGTTGACCATAGAGTTGAGGGTCTATTTCTGGGCTCTCTATTCTGTTCCATTGATCTATGTGTCTGTTTTTGTGCCAGTACCAAACTCAACACCCAAAGAACAAATAAGCCAATCAAGAAATGGGCAGAGGACATGAACAGATATTTCTGCAAAGAAGACATCCAGATGGCCAACAGACACTGAAAAAGTGCTCCATATCACTCGGCATCAGGGAAATACAAATCAAAACCACAATGAGATATCACCTCACACCAGTCAAAATGGCTAAAATCAACAAGTCAGGAAATGACAGATGCTGGCGAGGATGCGGAGAAAGGGGAACCCTCCTACACTGTTGGTGGGAATGCAAGCTGGTGCAGCCACTCTGGAAAACAGCATGGAGGTTCCTCAAAATGTTGAAAATAGAGCTACGTTATGACCCAGCAATTGCACTACTGGGTATTTACCCTTAAGATACAAACATAGTGATCCAAAGGGGCACGTGCACCCAAATGTTTATAGCAGCAATGTCCACAATAGCCAAACTATGGAAAGAACCTAGATGTCCATCAACAGATGAATGGATCAAGAAGATGTGGTATATATACACAATGGAATACTATGCAGCCATCAAAAGAAATGAAATCTTGCCATTTGCAACAACATGGATGGAACTAGAGCGTATCATGCTTAGCGAAATAAGTCAAGCAGAGAAAGACAACTATCATATGATCTCCCTAATATGAGGAAGTGGTGATGCAACATGTGGACTTAAGTGGGTAGAAGAAGAGTCAATGAAACAAGATGGAATTGGGAGGGAGACAAACCATAAGTGACTCTTAATCTCACAAAACAAACTGAGGGTTGCTGGGGGGAGGGGGGTTGGGAGAAGGGAGTGGGATTATGGACATTGGGGAGGGTATGTGCTTTGGTGAGTGCTGTGAAGTGTATAAACCTGGTGATTCACAGACCTGTACCCCTGGGGATAAAAATATATGTTTATAAAAAATAAAAAATTTAAAAAAAAATGTAACAAACTTATCCACAAATAACTGCCAGAAAAAGTTTCCAACTCTAAAATGAAAAACTACAATATCCAACATCCAAACAAAAATGAATAGATATGAAAGTCAATTTCTTTCCTATGTATCAGTGATGAACAATTGAAATCTACAATCAAAAAGGTTTTAAATATGCCATTTAAGCTAGCACCCTCCCCCACCAAAATATGTATAAATTTAACAGAACATGTACAGGATCTGTATGTGGAGAAAACTACAAAACACTAATGAAAAAAAACAAAGAAGATCTAATTAAATGGAGATGTACTCCAGGTTCATAGATTGAAAGACTTGATATGGTTAAGATGTCAATTTTTCTGAACTTTGAATATATATATATATACATATATATATATATTCTCAATGCAATCCCAATCAAATCACATTATTTTGTAATATCAACAAACTGATTCTACAATGTAAATGTAAACACCAAAAAGACCCAACACAATACTGAAGAAAACAAAGATGGAGGACTCATACTACTCATATTTCAAGATTAGCATAAAGCTACAGTAATCAACACACTGTGTGACATGGGTAAAAGAATGAGCACATAGATCAGTGCAAATATCTAAATTTTAATAAAGGCCCATCAAAAAAGGAAGGAAAGAATTTTCAACAAGTGGTCCTGGAACAATTAGATACTCATTAAAAAAAAAAGAAAAAAAAGAATCTAGACACAGACTTTGTATCATAGATAAAAATTAATACAAAATGGATTATAGACCTATATGTAACACACAAAATTATAAAAAGCTTCTAGAAGATAACACAGGAGAAAAAATAGATGACCTTGGGTTTAGAAATGAGTTTTTTGATTCAAAACAAAAGGCATAACCCATTAAAGAAAAAAATGATAAAATGGACTGCATTAAAACTAAAAGTTTTACATTGTAAATAACACTGTTAAGAGAATGAAAAGATAAGTTTCAAACAGTGAGGAAATATTTGCAGATCACATATCTCTTTAGAACTTGTATCCAAATATTCAAAGAACTCTTAAAAATTAGCAATAAGAAAACAAACAACCTAACTAAAAAGTGGAAGAAAGATCTGAGCTGCCAATTTAAAAAGATATACAGATGGCAAATAGGCATATAAAAAGATGCTCAACATCATGTATTTTCACAAATTTAAAAAATCAGATACCAACCACCCAACTATAAGAATACTTAAAACCCAAAATCTGAGCAAAATCAATTGCTGATGAGAATGTTTAGCAACAGGAACCCTCATTCATTGCTGGTGGGAATGAAAAACGCTACGGCCACTTCAGAAGATGGTTTGACAAGTTTCTTAAAAAGTTCAATACAGTTTCATATGCTCTGGCAAACCCATTCCTAGGTATTTACCCAACTGATTTGAAAACTAAGTTTACATAAAAACTTGCCCATCACTGTAGTAGCTTTATTCCTAATCACCAACTGAAAGGAAGTATGTGTGTTGTGGGGAAGAGTAATCTGCTGAGGTTGCAGCTTTCCAGATACACGGGACACCCACGGGTGATGCTGCCAATCTTCTCTCTCCTCCCATATTCCACTGGATGCAGATGTGATGACTAGACTGTCGTCTGTCTTGAGGAAAGAGACAAGAAAATGCAATGACACCTCTCCAGACATCCATGGGCTGTGGGCCATTACCACACCATCTCTCTATGTACTTTTTATAGCAGAAAGATTAACCTTTATTAGTTTAAACAACTGTTTGTTGTGTTTTCTGTGAACTTACAGCCCACCATATTCTAAACTGCCCCTGAAAGAGTCACTTTTGGGAGGAAAGTGTTCCTCCCCTACTTCAAAAAGTGTTTGCTGTTGGAAATACTCATGTACTCCCACCTCCCTGGCAAGAATGACTGGGTTCCAGGAAGGTAAATTCCCATCTCTCCCACACATTTTTCTAACGAGAGCTGTCGGGGAAGAATTTTTTTTTTTCCTTCTCTTGGTTTGAGTATGTAAGCCTGGAGCTCCCTGTTGGGAAGTCTAGCTTGGTAGAGTCAGCTACCAAGGAATGAGGGAATGAGGATTTCCTCATTCCTTGGTATGAGGTCAGTACCAGAGTAAAGCAAACCCACAGGGAAGAGAGACAGCTGGAGAGCAAGCAAGAGCAGAGAGGTTAAACTCCATGTTTCTTTTAGTTTGTTTCTATGAGTTAATAATAATTTCTCTTTTTTGACTGGTTCACACTCCATTTCTATTACTTGCAATCAAAGAGTCTAGGCCAATATAACTAATGTGCTTTTAAACTGTGAGATGAGGTATGAAGAAAGGAAGAGCACTATGAGAAAGATTAAGGGGTGAGTTAGGGAAGACTTCTAAAAAAGCAACAGGTAAGAAGACCCCTAACAAGCACATGGATGCCAACCTGGAAAAGATTGCAAGGACAAGTTTCCCACATGCCTCCTTCTGGCCCACCATATCCTCAACATGAATTCAGTGTGCTCTAAACATAGGAGGGAAGGGTTTTCCTGGAAAGGGCCCCAGGGCGTATGAGCTAGAGATCTAGGTGAACAGATCTTGAGATGTCTGTGGATCTACCAGCAGAGTTGAAGGTGACGAAGAAGAAGAAGGAGAAGGAAAAGGAGAAAAAAAAAAAAGGAAAGAAAGAAAAGGCAACCCCATTTAGATATAAAATATGCTAGAATATATTTCCCCATAGTAAAGTTTCATTTGCTTGTTTGTTTTTACTTTGCTAATGGTAAGGACCTGGAGCTCACTGGCTCCCCAGCCTCACACCCTAAAGAAGGAAATCTGCCAAACTACATGCCCATGCATGTCCCCCCCACTTAGAGGGGATTTGGGCTAAAGATAAACAACTTAAACAAGAAATCAGCACAGCTGCCTGTACTAATCAACATATACTTTATTTATAAAAATGAATGGTCATCCAAGGATTGTCCAATATTTAGGGAAAACTTACAGCATTAAAAAAAAAAAATTGCCCCTAGAGAAAAAAAAGTTAACGCAAGATAGAAACAACTTTTAATGAATTCTATCTAATGTCATCGGAAAGATTCAGGTATAAATTCTATCCATACAGGAAGAACAAACAGCTATGAAAAAAGAAAAGAAATCAGATAATAACAGAAAAATGCAGAAGATTAAAAATATGATTGCCAAAAGTAAAAAAATCCAGTGTAAGGACTAAATGATGGAATAGTTAGTATTAAAAATCAAGCAGTGATCTGGGAAACATTATCAGGAAAATTCATCCAAACACAAACCATGGAAAATATAAGAGAAAAGAGATACTCACATGTATGCAGAATGTGGATTATATAGTTAATAGCCATTTCAGAGGAAAGAACAGAGAAAACAGGGGAGGAAATGAAATAATAAATTATCTCCCTGAGTTAAAAGCAACAATTACTTAAACTGAAAGATCCAACCCATTGTCAAGTGATAAAAACAAGAGACTCAGATACATCCTGGTAAAATAATTTAAGGAAAGGTTGTCTTCAAAAGAGGGAGGAAAAAACAGATTGCCTATAGAGGAATGGGCTTAGTTTGGCATCATAGTTATCCATTACAACGGGTACTACAAGGTATGAGGCAAAGGTTTCAAAGGGAAAACTAATTTGCGACTAGAATACCAAAGGATCAGTCAAGTGTGAAGGCAAAATACAGACATTTTCAAGAAACTGAGAATTCAGATATTTTATCTCCCATTTACTGTTTCTTCAAAATTATTTTAGGATACAACTCAACAAAATGAGTAAGATATTTAAGAAAGAGGAAGACATGGCATCCAAAACAATGTAACTAATCCGGGAGTTCAATTAAAAACAAAAAATCCCAGATAGTTGTGCTCTGAACGCACTACATCAATGAAAATTAGAACAAGAATCCCAATTTTTCAAGGCAAAAATTTTTCCAAAAAATGAGAAGTTTGCATTCATCAAATACTGCAGTCAAGCTAGGAAAATTCTGATGATCAATGTGCTGCTTCTGGTGTTAAAAAAAAAAAAGAAAAAAAAAACTAGAAATTTTACACAAGATGTAGAAGAACATTACCACCCAAATATGAAGTAAAACAAACCGGGGTATCTTAACACTTACAGTGTTAAGGGAAAAGAATCCCTTCCCTGTGTTCCATGTCACAGAATTACACTTTTTATGAGTCTAATTGCACTACTTGGTTCTGCAATAATTATTTCCTAATTGTAACAGTAAAGATAACGATCACTATCACTTATTTAACACTTAATGTAAGTCCTCTTCTAATTCTTTTAGACTTATTAGCCAGCTTAGTTCTTTCAAACACAGCACAAGTAGAGCTGCCTGGGTGGCTCAGTGGGTTAAAGCCTCTGCCTTCTGCTCTGGTCAAGATCTGAGGTCCTGGGATCAAACCCCTCCTTCTGGCTCCCTGCTCAGCGGGAAGCCTGCTTCCCTTTCTCTCTCTGCCTGCCTCTCTGCCAACTGTGATCTCTGTCTGTCAAATAAATAAGTAAAATCTTTTCAAAATAAAAACCTAAAAAAAAAAGACAGCACAGTGAAGTTAAGTAACTTGCCCAAGGTCACACATGGATTAGTAAACACAGGCATTCTGGCTCCAGAATCCTTACTCTTTTTTTTTTTTAAAAATATTTTATTTATTTATTTGACAGACAGAAATCACAAGTAGTCAGAGAGACAGGCAGAGAGGGAGAAGGATGCAGGCTCCCTGCTGAGCAGAGAGCCCGAGGCGGGGCTCTGTCCGAGGACCCTGAGATCATGACCTGAGCCGAAGGCAGAGGCTTTAACCCACAGAGCCACCCAGGTGCCCCCAGAATCCTTACTCTTAAACGCTGACCATGATGCTTCTCATAATGCTCTTTAACTTAACATTTTTAGAATCAAGTTATCAATCCAAAACAAGAAGGAATAGTAACAATTATAAAACACAATATAAATTATATAAAACTTACCAATAAAGAGAAAATAACCAAAGTAAGGAGAGGGAAAAGAATATGTGTCAGCTATTTTTCTTACCTTCTTGTACAGGGGTAACTTTCTGCACAGTAAAATTATTATAGCACAGAATTTTCTATATAATAGCAAGTCAACAATTATACATAGATACTTTTTATATAAAATAATAATATAAAAACCAGCAGGGAGGGGCGCCTGGGTGGCTCAGTGGGTTAGGCCGCTGCCTTCAGCTCAGGTCATGATCTCAGGGTCCTGGGATCCAGCTCCGCATTGGGCCCTCTGCTCAGCAGGGAGCCTGCTTCCTCCTCTCTCTCTGCCTGCCTCTCTGCCTGCTTGTGATCTCTCTATCAAATAAATAAATAAAATCTTTAAAAAAAAAAAAACAGCAGGGAGCAGAGAGATAAGGAATTTAAATTCCTCACATTTCACAGCAAGTATGATGGTTAAATTTATGGATACAGAGTAGATACTGTCTAATTTTAATTTTAAAATGTTTTATAAAATTTATATAGAAACTCAAAATCTAAGATCACAAAAGCTACACATAATACATTAAGAAATAGCAATAGAAGCAAATTATTTAGAACTTTGGGAGGATTATCAGAAAAGCTAAAAACAGAAATGGAGGAGAACTAGGGAGGGGAAAGTCCATAATTTTTATTAAAATTAGCAGATATTTTTTTGTTAAAAATATTATGTAATTCTATTAATAAAACTTGTATCCTGTAAAGAAGGGCATAAACTGGTGAGCACAGCCCTCCATTCAGGCACGGTAATACAAAATGAGAATAAATGCCACCCGTTCATAAAACCAAGTGGATAATACACAAACGTATTACAGAATACTCATGTTCTTTATTGATTCTTTGTTTCCACACCGTTAGGGACTAAATGGCCCATTTTTGTCATATAAACTTTAAAGAGACATTCATTTCATCAGCTTTAGACAACTGTTGATCACACATACTCCAATCCTCTACTTTGCACACCACTTTTAAAGAGCTGTCTAAATTCACACTTCGTTGGGGGAGGTGCGGGGGGGCTTGGGGGTTGGGGTCTACACTGGTATAGCCTTTTCAGGGTATAATTTCGCAGTCCTTATTGAAATGTGAAATATGGCCACACGCTGACCTAACAAGTTCACCTCTCAGAATCTACCATATAGCAACACCCCCAAATACTCAAAGATAACTCCATACACGGACTTTCAGTGAAGCAACTACTGTTTAACACAGAGGAAAACGAAAACCATCTGAATGCGCACTAGTTAGACGCAAAATATTTTGTTGCCTTTTAAAAAATAAAATGCATCTATATGGAGTGACGCTAAAAAGTATTGGCAACATTATCGTTAATCAAGAAAAAGCAAGATACAGAATCATATAGTTTGTGCGTGAGATAGATACATGATAGGTAGAGACAAACACGTATTGGGCAGAAGGCAGTGCAGGGAAGAAGTTTTTACTTTGAAATTTGTTTTTTTTTCTTTTTTTACAACTAGCATATATTGTTTTTATATCTTAGGAAATCAAAGTATATCTCAATAAATTAAAAAATTCAAAAGGAGAAAGACTCCATGTCTTTGCATTGGTTCGCTCTCAGATCTAAGGAAATAAAACCTCATACAGAAGCACGTGGATGAGGGAACAGGGCAGCTTCACCGGTTGGGTCATTTCTTAGGGGACCAGGGGGTAAACCGGGCCGCCGAAACACTAGGGCAGAGCTCTGGAGAGAACCCGTGAGCCCCAGCGCGGGCCAGGCGGCCAGGGACTCGCGCGGGGAGGACGGGTGCCCCGGGGCTGGGGTTACTTAGGAAACCGGGACGCGCAGCCTACACGCCAGGAAACACCCCGGGAACCCGGCGCTTGGGAAAAAGGGCGGAGGGTCAGGGAGCGAAGGGGCGGGCCGGCGCGCAGGAGCGCGGCAGGGATCTAGGGACGCGCCCCGAGTCCGAGGCGCGGCAGGCGGACACTGTTTGGCCCACCGGGGCGGCCGGGGAGTTCGGGGGCAGCTTTCAAAGCCGGGGAGACGGGCAGAGCGCGCGGGGAGCGCGCAGCGGGCACCGGCGGGCGCCCCAGGCCGAGGCCGAGGCCGCAGTCCCCGGGGCGCGCTCGGGTGGGGACGCCAGCTCCAGTACCTTCCCAGGAGAGCTCTCCTCCGGGTTCCCGCTTCAGGAACTTGTACCAGAACGTGTCCACGCGGCCCGGCTCCGCCCCGTCCTGCGCCGCCTCCTCGGGCGCCAGCTCCACCTCCCCGAGCCACAGGCCGGGCTCCTGCAGCGCCAGCGCCCCCGCGCCCGCCGCCGTGCCCGCAGGCCTCAGGCGCACGGCCCCGCGCGGCTCCCAGCGCCCCAGCTCGGGCCGCGACCCCACGACCAGCAGCTCCGGCCCGGCCCCGGCCACCGCGGGCGGCACCACCACCCCGAACCGGAACCGCATGGCGGCGGGCGGCGCAGCTCCGGGTGTCGGTGCCCGGCGGCCGGCGGACGTGGCCCGAGCGCGAAGCGGCCGCGGCGATTGGGCGGCGGCGCAGGGGGCCTGGTCGCCAGGGGCCGGGGCGCCGGCGGGGACACGTGCGAGGCTGCACCTTTTTTGGGCTGCATCACGCGGCCTAGGAGCCGGGCCTGGCCCAGCCCGGGGCCTGTGGGGACGGGAAGCGGGCCCGGGCGGATCGCCTCTTCCCGCAGCGCGGCTCCGCGGGGCCGCTGGGGACGCGGCGGAGGCGACAAAAGGGAGTCTAAACGGGTTAGGACAGGGAGGAAAACAGCCCAGAAACCCTGCGATTTTCCTGTCATCTTTCCCAAAAAGTCGAAATTATGTTTTTGTGGGTCGTAAAGAAAAATGGCCTGACATTAACAGTGAAGTTGGGGGAAGATCCTGGCCGCGGTGTCTGGAGAGCTCCGGCCCTTAAACAGGTCCCTTCCTCCGGGCCTCCGGTTTCTTTATCTGTAACGTGAGGGTATAAAATAACCATCTTGAACGACCCTGCTAACTCCGAAGGTCTCTCTGATTGGTGGAAGAGATGCCGTTCAGAGCCCAGAGCTGATGCAGAAAAACACTGGTTACTCTTCCCTTGCCTAGTCCAATTTGAGGCCTGAAATGACACATGATCGCTTTCATTTTTTCAAAAAATATTCTATTTTTAGTATATGTAAAACGCGTTTGGAGTAAATACTTTCGAGTCCTTTTCAAGGTAAAACAATACGGACCATAATTCTATGATTACAAATGTTTGATATAATTTTTTTAATGGCATAAAAATAAAAAATGCTTAAAATTTGCTTTCAGTAAACCAAATACTGTCAAGAAATACAGATTTATAGCTGTTTGGTCAAAAGGAAAAACCTATTTACCTGGGTGGGGAGAGGGCTTTAATTTTTGTTACTGGTTTAAGATAACCATCCTTCCTGTTTACGTACTTGTTATTTTCTGGTTCTTTAATAAAATTGTTCTCCTGTTCTTACATTTGTATATTCACCACTTAACAACCAGAGACACATAAATATCCCTAGTTCATGTTTTTACCAGTATTTGAAAGCTTGTGAAAAATAGGGCGGGGGGAGTTAAAATTTCATGCATTAAGAATATCATAAGTAAAACAAAAAGAAATACAAATGTAAGCCATACAAACTGAGTCTGTCAGTGGAACAGTTAGTAAACTAATATGCTTTACTCTTAAATATTGATATTCCATTCAGTGTTTGGTTGGTTGCTAAGCTTAAGGATAAACACAAAGAAAAGAAGACAGCAAGGCTAGCCAAACATGGCTGATTCAGTAGCAAAGCAGACATTAAATCATGGTGGCATGTGAGTCAGCTTATTCAGATTGCTGTTAACAAAATATTCTTAGACTAATTTTAGGAAATTAAGAGTCGTTTGGCCGTGCAAGGACCCTGGGAACTGTCAATTCAGGACTTTCTTCTGTTGTTCTATGCAGCCTGTGTGTATGCTTTCCAAATGGCATTATTCCCACCAGCTCTTCCAGGGTGAGTATTGTCCATTCCGTAGATAAAACGAGGAGAAAAGGAGGAGGGGGAGAAAAGGAAGGAAGGACCGTGGGAGGAAGAAAAGAAAGAATGAAGGAGAAAGAGACAAAAGGGGCAACATATTTGATCAAGAGGCATTATTTCCTTTACTTTTCTATCATAAAGAAGTTGAGTAATTTTAACAGTCAGAAGTATCCCCTTAATCCCCAAACCAAATATGTAGTATTTTACAGCATAGATTGAAATATAGTAGATGTGATAGCTACATTGTACACTAAGTAAAATGCAGTTGGAAAGAAGAACAAGACCAAAAGGACATATTCCAAAGCCTCAATCATACTTCATCAATCATTTGAACTTATTAACCATAAAAATTATTATAGCCATTGAACCCTTATTATGAACTAAGCATGTGGTTTTCAAACTCATATTGTCTCATTTAATTCTCTTACCAGTCCTAAGAAGTAACTAATATGGTATCTCCATTTTTGTATGTGAGGAAAATGTGCAGAAAGTTTCAGTAAGCAACCCATAGCAAGGAAGGGACAGAGCTGGTGCTAAAAGTCATCCATTCAGCTTACAGTTAAAGATATATATAATATACATTATAAAAAATTTGATTTCTAGGAAAATCACTTACAGACTACCTTTAAATCCCAGCATATTTAAATGAGTTATTCTCCACTAGCTCTTAATGAAAAACTAACTTCCTATAATTATTTCCTATAACCAATTTCATCCTTAGGAATGATGAAACAGATAAATCTAAACTAATAGACAAGTCTATAAGGACATAAATATTTTGGTACTTAGAATGGATTTGATCTCAGACCCCAGAAAATGGTCATTGTTATGCCTTTATACACCTGTCTAATTGACAATGGAAATACAGATTTGGAAAGTCAAGGTAAAAGGGTGCCGGGGTGGCTCAGTTGGTTAAGCATCTGCCTTTGGCTCAGGTCATGATCTCAGGTTCCTGGATTGAGCCCTGTGTCTGGCTCCCTGCTCAACAGGGAGTCCGCTTCTCCCTTTCCCTCCCTGACCCCAGTTCTGCTCTTGTGTGCTCTCTCTTCCGAATAAATAAATAAAATCTTAAAAAAAAAAAAAAAAAAAAAAGGTTTTTTTCCTGGTTGAGTCCTCCATCTGAGATTTCTTCTTACAGTTCAAAAAATTGTGGTATTTATTAGAAGTGATTATTTATGGAATCCGTTTGAAGTTAGATTCTTGATGCTATATGAAGACAAGTTGAATTTAGAGCAAGAGTTGGCTCAGTAAAGAAACATAATTTTGATAATTTTTAAAAGACCAAACTAATTTGTTGTCATTGAATTTCATTTCTATAGTGCTATCTTTTATAAAACTACAACATTTATTGAAGAATGGGTGATAAATTCACATTTAGAGTTTCAGGATCCAATTCAAATGTAAATTCTTTCAATGCTCCCTCAGGGAAAGCTATTATTTAGAACTATGGTAATTTATGTTTTCTGAAGAAATCTTTCACTAGTCAGTGAGTTTTCATAAATCTTCCTTTATAACATTGTATATGTATACACACACTCACTAATGCAAACCATATTTCATCCAAATAGTTCAGGGACTGTTATAAGCATTAGTTTATTACTTGTCAGAACATACTAAGAGTTAAATGTGCCACATACACTATTTCCAATTCTGTGGTTTAAAAAAATAAAAAAATAAAAGCAAACAACAAAACCTTCCTGAAAGAATTTAATTATAGCTTAGAAAATTTGCATATTGCAGCTTACTTTTTTCTGGGTTGGAAAATTGTAGGTTAGGCTACTTGAAATCCCTTCAAGGATCTGAAGCAATAGACAGATTTGACCTATACCCAGGCTTTGTCTAAAAATTCCACAATTTCTCAACTATTTAAAAAATCCATGCCCCTTTCTGATACATATAAAAATCTCCTATCTGCAGGAGATTCCAATAATTCCACCTCCCACCCCCTCCCACCATACAGACAAGAACTGCATTTTTAGGACATCACCAACAGTCAGTTTAGTCATGCATTTTTATGCAATTTATGCTACAGAAATATTGATTTTTTTAAATTGACCAGAGCCAAAGGCAGTCGCTCAACCAACTGAGTCACCCAGGTGTCCCAGAAATATTGATTTTTTTTAAATGGTCCAAGTATAAAATTACAGTGAAGCATATTTCTTTTCAAAAGATATTGACCTGCCCCTTCCCTGCCACGCATGTGTACACACACACACACACACACACACACACACGCCGGCTGCTGTCCGCTTTGTAAAACCCACACCTCCTCTCCGCACTTCTGAACTGAATGCCTCTTCTCAACAGGTCGTCTGAGCCTGGATTCTGTCAAGCAATGACCCCAACTGGCTCTTCCTAGCGAAAGTACAGGGCCAGGCCGGTTAGCTGGACCTTGAGTTCAGAGACACCAGTTCAGAGCTTCCTTCAGATTGAAAAAGAGCCTCCTAGGTCTGGGGTAATTTGAATGGCAGGTTAATTAACACCTCTCTCAAAAAGGGTAGAAGGGTCAATACCTCATCCACTAGGAATAAAAGAGTAGTGGCTAGGAAGGATGATTTGAAACTCCCAACGGGAACTTTCGAGGAGTTTGAGAAAAGGGAAAGAGTTAGCTGAAAGCAGAGCAGGCTCCTTGATACTTAAGTGAAGAACTGAGACTAAGGTGGGGAAGGAGAGCAGCCCCGCGCGGGGGAGGGGCAGGAGGCAAGCCTGACAAGTAGTTTTCAGGAATTTGAACACTCTGTAATTCACCCTTTGCTGCTTTTTCCTAATCATTGTACGTGTTTCTATCAAGCCTACAGGTATTTTAAACGTGACGCTGTTTAGGATGCTTTTGTCTGGCGTGGGGAAAGGAGACAAACAGAAGGTTGGTTTGGAAACATTGGTTTACTTCAACACCAGGGGGCCAACGGTGAGGATTCCAGAAGGAAAGCAAGGATTGGTGATAGCTGGCAAGGAGAAGCCTGAAGTGAAACCCCATTGACCTTCGATAGGAAAAAAAGGGTAAAGCAGGAACTGTGTAAAGACCATGGGCTTCCCCGGCTAAACTCTAGTTCATACTAGGAGCTCAAGGATTCCCGGAAATGCAGAATCGTTGGGGAGAAGTTGTACTCCTGTTTAATTAAAGGAAGTAACCACTTATTCAAAACTATATCCTCGTCCAAGCATGCGCTATGGAGATTGTCAAAGTATAATTTTCCAAAATGACTCTCACATATATTAATGAAGAAACCAGCAGAATGATAAAAGTGGTTCAAAAAGAATTCCAGACCTAATATGTATAGACTCGGAAAGACTGGTAGATTACTAGATTAGATACAAAACTGATTAATATCCTACTGGGCAATAAAACTAACCTTTGGATTTATCTATCCTGCCACCCAGAAATCACTTGCATTTTAGACAGATAAACATCTACAATATTGAATAAATAGCTTTTGGAGGGAGGGCCCTAACCAATAGTAAACAGTAACATAAATCAGGCACAGATATTCTTGTAGAGGATGAAATAACTCGGAGGGTACTGAGGGTCCTGCTCCAACACGCAAGACAGGCAGTCACCCTTATATCTCAATTCTAGGTTTTGGATATTTTTTCTGTACAGTGTATAAAAATAACAATAATAACATCCAGATTATTGAACTCTTATCTACAATGGGCTTGGCATTGTGCTGGGTGTCAAACACCTCTTATCTAATTCTGTCCACATTTCCATGATGTAACTATGATCTCCATTATCCAGAAAAAGCCACAAATTGTTTGAGCATTAACTGATTTGCCTAAGGCCGTACAACTAATAAATGACAAAGACAGGAATGCCTGACTCAATAGCCTCTCCAGACAAGGACTCAGCACATGGTTGGGCACAGAAACACTAGGCTGAAGGGCTGGGGAGGCCTGGGGAGGGCTGAAATGCAATCCATGCTCCACTTGCAAAGCCTTTTGTTCTGGGTACAGTTCTCCTCCCATAAACTGTCTGTTCCTGGGTAAGCCTAGTGCCACGAGGCAAATCTACATATGGAGCCTTGGGGGATGCCATCTCTCAGGTCTAACACATTTCACTATTTCCTTCTCCAAGCAGGGAATTATTCCAATTCTCACAAAGACATATATAAACTAAAGCCCTACTCTAAAAGTGTTAAAAAAAAAAAAATTAAGTTGTTTTAGATCCAGTTGGCAAACCTCAGTAAAATTAGAGCTGTAAACAGATTATATGCAGCAGTCTGGACAAACACAGATGAATCTAACTAGATTTAGAACAGTACCCTAGACTTTATATACATTCACTATGACCATATCATCTGCCTTTGGGGTCTGCCCTGTGGGAGACTGCACTCTCTGCTAAGATTTTGTTATGCAGGAACTTCACCAGAAACTCCACAGCCCTTCTGTAGTGCAGGGAACTCCAAGAGATGAATGAAACAGGAAACCAAAATTCTAAAGCTTCCTTCCTTGGAAGAAGGCCAGAAACTGCTATTATGAGAGAAACAAGTTTTCTTAATCTGACTTAGCACATTTCCCTTCAATTTCAGGTAGAAATGTGACTAGAGTGAGGTGTTAATATCTCTGTACCCCTACACAAAAAAGAGCTTGTAGAATTTATAAAGTCAGGGTAGGGGGTAAGGGTAGGGAGGAGTTCTTCTAGATGGAGAAATTGTAAGAGTAACAGTTGCTCCCTCTGTGGGAAGTAACATAGTGGCTGCAACATCACTGGTCTGTGATCTTAGAAACCACTGGTACTTTCTGTAGCAGAGACCACAAAACTGCAGACCACAACCGACAGACATACATGGGCTTCTGTTTAATTCCTTGCCAAAATATAAATATTGGAAAATTTCACAGGAATATCCAAATTTTTGTCTTCTCTTGAAAAAAAAGATTTAGCAAGAAGGGGCCACAGCTTCCAAGACACAATGGGTGGAGCTGAGAAGGGACTGTCTCCCCCTTTGGATGGGCTTGAACTCCCAACACTCCATTTTCCACCATGCCCTTATTGTCTCCCTGAAATTGGGGCCAAGTTGTTGTTTATCCTGATACTCCAAGAGTTTTTGTTTGTTAGTTTTCATGACAGCATTAAAAAGGAAGTAGTGACGATATGAAGATACTGGAAGTTTTATTTAGGTTGATGAAAATGCAAAATAGTGCAGCCACTTTGGAAAACAATTTGACAGTTCCTCCAAAGGTAAAACATAGTGTTAACGTATGACCTAGCAATCCCACTCCTTCACAAGATATGGAAAACAATGTCCATTCAGAACTCTGCAAGTGAGGGGCGCCTGGGTGGCTCAGTGTGTTAAGCCGCTGCCTTCGGCTCAGGTCATGATCTCAGGGTCCTGGGATCGAGCCTCGCATCGGGCTCTCTGCTCAGCAGGGAGCCTGCTTCCCCCTCTTTCTCTGCCTGCTTCTCTGCCTACTTGTGATCTTTCTCTCTGTCAAATAAATAAATAAAATCTTTAAAAAAAAAAAAAAAGAACTCTGCAAGTGAATGTACATGGCAACATTATTCCTAATAGCCAAAAATTGAAAACAACTCAAATTTCTATCACCTGATGACTAAATCAACAAAATGCGCTATATTTGGCCATAAAAAGAAATAAAGTACTGATGTATGTTATAACATGGCTTGATTTTGAAAATGTTGTGCTGAGTCAAAAGGCCAGTTGCAAAAGAGCACATACTGTGTGATTCCAATTATATGAAATGTCCTGAATAGGCAAGTCTACAGATACGGAAAGGAGGTTTGTGATTGTCTCAGATCAGAATCTATAGGGAAGGGAATGAGGAGTGACTAATAAAGGTATAGGGTTTGGGAAAGGAAGTGTTAAAAATATCCTAAAAGTGATTATAGTGATGGTTGCACAAATCTGTGAATATATTAAAATTAAAATTGTACACTTTAAATAGATGACTTCTATGAATAATATCTCAATAAAACTGTTCCAAAAACAGCAAGTCAACTATTAGAACAGCTGTGGGCCTCTTGAAGTCATGTGGGTTTTGAACCCCTGGTTTTTTGGTTTGTTTTAGATTTTATTTATTTCTTTGAAAGAAAGAGTGAGAGAGAGAAAGAGAAAGCCCATGAGCAGGGGCAGAGAGAGAGAGAAGGAAAATACGGTTTTACCTCCTGAGCAGGGAGCCCAACACAGGGCTTGATCCCAGGACCCTGGGATCATGACTTGAGCTGAAGGCAGATGCTTAGCTGACTGAGCCATCCAGGTATCCCGAACCCCTGTTTTTCAAAGGAAAATACACATAAACCTGATTCCTAAGAATCTGCAAGAGGAGGATTTGCTTCCTCCAGCATACACTGAGGTACTGATTTGCGATAGTACATAGAAGAATAACCTTTTTATTTTTTTCAGCTTCTTCCAAAAGTGATAACCATTTCACAAGAGACAATCTATATACAAATACTTTTGAAGATTTATTCATTTGAGAGAGAAAGAGAATGCAAGCATAGGGGGAAGGGGCAGAGAGAGAACGAAAGAGTCTTAAGCAGACTCCAGCACGATACAGAGCCCAACATGGGGATGGTCTCACGACCCTGAGGTCACGACCTGAGTTGAAACCAAGAGTTGGTCTCTTCAACCAACTGTACCACCCAGGCACCCCAGTGTACAAATACTTTTGAAGTATACAGCATTGGGTAGGTGACTTGGAACGCACCAACAAATATAAAACGTGATTCTTGTTCTCATAGAGTTCATCAGTATAGTTGCTGGAAAGAAATACACATGAAAACTGTTAAAACACAAAAAATTATTGTTTTCAAATTTAACAATACTAAATTACTTGTCACCAAGCAGCTACGAACAACTAGCGGCAGGCGTCATAAAGGTCGCAGAAGGACTGAAGCACCAAGGACCTAGAGAGGTTGGGTCTGGTATCCGGTCATGAAGGACTTGCAACCAGAGCTTGGAATGGACAGAAGACAAGAAA
The DNA here is from genome assembly GCF_011764305.1 of Mustela putorius furo. Classification (NCBI taxonomy): domain Eukaryota; kingdom Metazoa; phylum Chordata; class Mammalia; order Carnivora; family Mustelidae; genus Mustela; species Mustela putorius. The sequence continues at coordinate 9,654,105 of NW_025422015.1, read as the reverse complement.
GAGGTGGGGGTGAAGGGCCACTGGTATTCCAGTACACCAGTAACCACAGCAACAAAAGCAGAGACACAAAAAATCTCAAAGCATGTTTAATGTAATGTCAGACTAACAAAGGATACAGATCCCAGAAATTGTTTTTTCTCAGATAACTATATGACATATTCTGCACTAATCAATTACAGGTTAGACTAGTTCTGCATTCTTACTTATATGTTTTACAATTTCTATTAAAAATAACAAAGAGGAGCACCTGGGTGGCTCAGTGGGTTAAGCCTCTGCCTTCGGCTCAGGTCATGATCTCAAGGACCTGGGATCGAGACCTGCATCAGGTTTTCTGCTCAGCAAGAAGCCTGCTTCCCCCACTCTCTCTGCCTGCCTCTGCCTACTTGTGATCTTTCTCTCTTTCTCTGTCAAATAAATAAATAAAATCTTTTTTTAAAATAATAATTATAGAGAAACAAGCATATTATGGTAGTTCTATAATGAAGAAATGGGAAATAGAGAAAAGAAAATGTCTTGGGTGTTTACTGTCCAAAGCGAGAATATCAAACTTATTAAAATCAAGAGGTGAACGATTTCATACACTTTAGTTCAGTATGAAGATAAGTTCATTGTGCTATTTTATAATAGCAAAAATTAGCATACTGTAAATTGTTCTAATCTATTTGCTATTATCTTTGGCAGTGAGTATGTGAGTACACCACCTGCAAGCTTACCAGGCAAACAGTATTAATCATGGCAAGGCTAATATATATTTAATAATCTCATTTAGCTATCCAACTTCCTGAAGTATGATGTTAGATACATGAGATTGCATTTTTTAAGTAAATATCTTTGGATGCAGTAACATTCTTTTTAGAAAGTGTGATTTATTATCACTTTAAGGAAAAAATTGATTTTTCAGAATCTTTAATTTCCAATAAGTGTCCGGCTATGACATAGTCATTGTAAATTCACCTGGAAAAAAAAAAAATCTGTGGTTTAATTAAGTTTGTATGTCCCAGGTGGAGGAGCAATTGATTCCATGATCAATTTAGAAATTCTTCCAAAGAATAAATGAGAATATAATTTATTTCACCAGATTAATACCTTTAGCAGTCAATCAGTTTAATATAGTTGGTTTCCCACATTGCTCTGAATTAGAAAATTCAAAGAAAGAACAACTGTGCTTGGAACAGCAGAGTTCTAAGAACCAGAAGGAGCTCCATGTTCCTTTGTTTGATATATGAGGAAACTGGGATGCTTATTAAAAACAGGTTTTAAGTTTCTCATTTATTTGTTTTTATCCATACATCTAATTTTCTAAAACATAAAGGATTATCAGAGACACACACTTCCTTTTGTTTCCATGTCCTTCCTCTCCTGTGGTCACCTCAAGTGTCAATGATACAGCCACCGGAACATACATGATCCATGATTGAGAAAAGTGATTTTCCTCAAGAAAATAAATATTAGTTATCTTTTGGTTTTCTGAACAATATGATTATAGAAATTTTTAAGAATATCTTCAATTCGTTTTTAATGTGATGGTTCCATCCATCACCAGCATTTTAAGACTACTCCCTCCCTTGAGATTTTCCAGGAAGCTGTATTGTCCTGGGTTATGTTCAAGAGCAATCTCAATGTTTTTTAGAGTAGAGAAATTTATTGCACTACCTTCAAATTAACCAGTCCAAAAAAGGAAGAGAGTCCTTGACACTTTGCAATAAAATAATGCATTGGTCTGTATATTCAGGAGTTGGAGGTATATCATTCTCATTATATGTTACTTTACCTTCCAGGTGAACAATACCCTCACTCCCAAGGACCTCAGAGTAAATGGGGATTGATCTTGCTGTTCCTGATCTCTCAGCTGGAAGACCACATGCAACACCCTCTTGACTTGACTCTCTCCTCCCCATTTCCAACCTACGAGATATTCCCCATTGTTTTCCCTCTCTCCACACTCCCTTCAAGTGGGCCTTTTGGAAAAGGCTGAAGAACTAGGTGTTCAGTCAGGATTAGGTGATGCTTTGATAACAAATGTCCTCAAAATATCCATGACTTAAAACCACCAGCATTTATGTCTTACTCATATCACGTGTCCTTATTGGGTTGACTGAATTATCTGCCCTACATCGTACTCACTGCATGTCCCCCCACAAAAATTAACAGAAAATGATGTATAAAAAAGAGGTTAAGATATTTATATATCTTAACCTCTTTGTGCCTAAAATAAGTTAATTCTGGTATGTCCAGAATTCTGGCTCCCTTGAGTTTCCCTGAGGGGATTAAGCTGTAGTCATCCACAGTGGTAACTGCCTTGGAAAGAGTCCCTATATGATCTGCTTCTGTCCTTGTCTATTTCCCCACCTCTACTGCTCTTCTTCCTGACTAAACTATTTCATGGAACCATAACTGGCATTTGTGTAGGTCACAAATGATTGAGTATCAGTAGTTTCATAAGTTTCAAATTAATTCCTGAACCAGAATCCTTGATTGAGGATTTGCTTCTAAGGCACGCATACAAACAAAGTTTCACTTATTTTTTTGAATTTCGTAAAAATGAAACCATACTGCATGTTTTCTTTTGTAACTGAAGTCTTTTTCTCAACACTATGGCTTTGAAACACATACATCTTGTGGCATGTAAGTATAACTTAATTATTTTTGTTCGTGTGCAGCATATTTCATTGCCTGAATATCCTATGCTTTATAAATTTTATTGTTAATAGGTGAATTTTTTTTTAAGATTTTATTTATTTGACAGACAGAGATCACAAGTAGGCAGAAAGGAAGGAAGAGAGAGAGGAAGGGAAGCAGGCTCCCTGCCGAGCAGAAAGCCCAACGCCGAACTCGATCCCAGGACCCTGGGACCATGACCTGAGCTGAAGGCAGAGGCTTTAACCCACTGAGCCACCCAGGTGCCCTAATAGGTGAATTATTTTGGGTATGGACCTATTATAAACATAAAGCTATCAACAGCCTAGTATGTACTTCACGTTGTACATTTGCACTAATTTCTCTAGGACCTATCACTATATAAGTAGTTCTATAAAAGAATTGCTAAATCATACAGTATGTTCATATTCTATTTGTTCTTGAAAAAATATTAAAAATAAGGAACAATAACCTTTACTGGGTGTAATCTAGTATGTACATCTACTGTCTTGCTACTTTCTACATAGCATATCTTCAATGTAAAAGTTTTCATTCTATGCAGACCTGAGTTGGAAAGCAGGCTGAGGATTTCGATTCCTCTCGGGATAGCTCCTCTGGATTTTCTCCTTGAAGAGTGTAATCTCCTTATGTTTACCCTTTTCTTCAAGCGATAAATAAATCCAACTCCTTTAGTTCTTTCTCTAGTTATTTCCATTGCTCTCTTCTGAACTGCCTCCAAATTTTTCAGATCCAGGGTGACCAGATAACTTATTATCTTAAGCTGATAAATTTTGAGAATGAAAAGAGGTGTTAAAATAATTAACAATGTTAATTGATTTACAGTAGGTGTAAACCAGATTCATGCCAGGCAAAACAGAATGTACTGTTACCCTACTCATATCATACTTTATTTAATGTGCTCTCAAAGCAAATAAAGAATGTTTCTGGAGGACGGGCACATGTTAAGTATTAAGGAGGCATGGTTGGCTACATGACGCGTTTCCATTTATAGCCCCAGTCTCAGAGGGTTTACTATGAATTTATTATGCACAAGTAACAACACATAATGGTATTTCTAAATAGGAAGTGTAGAAAACACTGGGCTTTTAGTGGCGATGAGGTAACATTAGCTAGGTTTCAGCTGTGTCCTTTAGGGAAATTGTGACTATCTATTTGATCTTCAGTTTGGCAACAGACACAAATCTCAATGGCAATTCAGTACAAAAAGGAGATTTTTCTGAAGTATTAGCTGGTTGCTAAGTAACATGGAAAAATGGTTAAATTAGGAAAAGTTTACTAAATTCCCTTGTATTTACTGGCTTCAGAAAACAGCTCTTGTTTAGATAGGACCTGTTTGACAACTTGTACTTGGAAAACTGAAAGTGTGACATTTTTCTACAAGCAGAAATATGCAAAACAAAACTATTTTAGGCATAAGAAATTTCACAGGGTTAGTATTTGTTTATACAGAACAGTCTATAATGCATCTCATTATTTAGATAAGCAAAACATCAGAATAAAAATGCAAAATATTTAGGAAACAGTCTAATTGCTTCAAAATACTTAGATGTTCTCAAATAGTTTGGTCATAATAGAAGTGATCATTTAATGGGAGCTACATTGTTGCAGTCACTGAGCTTCGGACTTTGGTTTTATTATCTAATAAAATTCTCTTAAGTAGAAATTAGGATTCCATTTTGCTGGTTAAGACACTGAAACTTAACTGGTTAATTAAATTTTTCTGTTACAAGCTAGCAAGTGGCTGAGTTGGTATTAAATCCAAAGCTTTTTGACTCCAAAGGCCTTACACTTATAATAAAATATTTGGAGGTTTTAATTTTATTGCTACCTCATAAAAAAATGCTACAGTTCAAGTGATGTTAAATTAATTGACACCGCAATTATAGTACAGAGATGTGAGGATATTATGTTATCAAAACAATTCAAAATGATGTGAGTAGATATATGGGGGCCCACTTTAAAAAATAGAAGCTATACCTACATTGAAAATGTATTTCTAAACTAAAAAAAAAAGTAATATTAATATTTAAACACTAAAGAGGCTGACTTAATCTAAGAAGTATAAAAATACTATTTTTTAAATGTTGAATTTCACGTTCTTGGGAATCAACTTAAGCAATGTCAATTTAGGGGGAAAGTAGGTATTAATCAGTACGATAATGTATATAATCAAGTAGGAGGACTTCAACCCCCAAATTCACAGAGGTAAGATATTTTCTGTTTGTCTCTCAAGTCTATCCAATTTTTGCTATGAAAAAAGTACACTTTGGTAGAGAAATTTTTAAACCACCTTATACTGAGTTTGGTATTATTCTGAAGCAGAAAACTTAAAATCTTTGGAGTAATGCTCCTGTGTAACCTAACCTTTTCAAAATATACTGAAAGTATCCTCAAAAAGTTGAAAATAGAGCTACCTTATGACCCAGCAATTGCACTACTGGGTATTTACCCTGGAGATACAAACATAGTGATCCAAAGGGGCAAGTGCATCTGAATGTTTATAGCAGCAGTGTCCACAATAGCCAAACTATGCAAAGAACCTAGATGTCCATCAACAGATGAATGGATAAAGAAGATGTGGTATATATACACAATGGAATACTATGCAGCCATCAAAAGAAACAAAATCTTGCCATTTGCGACAATGTGGATGGAACAAGAGGGTATTATGCTTAGCGAAATAAGTCAATCAGAGAGAGACAACTATCATATGATCTCCCTGATTTGAGGAAGGGGAGATGCAATGTTGGGGGTTTGAAGGTAGGAAAAGAATAAATGAAACAAGATGGGATTGGGAGGAAGACAAACCATAAGAAACTCTTAATCTCACAAAACAAACTGAGGGTTGCGGGGGGGGGGGTAGGGAGAGGGTGGTGGGGTTATGGACATTGGGGAGGGTATGTACTATGGTGAGTGCTGTGAAGTGTGTAACCTGGTGATTCACAGACCTGTACCCCTGGGGCTAATAATGCATTATATGTTAATTAATTTTTTTAAATTAATAAAAAGATATACTGAAAGTAGAAGCTTTTAAGAAACATTCTTTGTCATGGTTCTCATTGCCCATCATGCATAGGAATTCTTTTGTTTTCTATTTTACTCTTCCATCTAATTTCCATAAGTTAATCATTATTTTCCTCTAATCTTCTCACTCTCTGGCCTACTTTCTTTTATTATCTTAGTTTTTAACTTCTGGCAAATTCTTTTGAAATGTTTGAGCCATGTTAGCTGCATTTCTTCCTTCACAGTACATTAAAAGTGATCCTTTATTAGGAAAAAAGTCATACTTTAAAGATCTATATGTATTATGAACTTTAGTCTTGCTGAGAATAAATACAAAGCTAATTACTGTGGTATGAGGGAAAAAGTTTTCAACTTTTGAATTACATAGAAGTTCCCAAACAATACAAGCCACATCTTCAGTGGAAAATATTAAAAATGTCAAGATAACTTTTCTACTCGCTATTTAGATGTGATTCTTTTATTGCTAGCTAAGTTAAAGATAACATAGGAAGAAAACTCTGGACAATAATTCTAACTTAGTGTCTCAAAATCAAGAATGATAGATTTCTATGAAACTTATACAACTTTGAAAAAAGATGAAAGGTAGCATTTTTCTTGATTTTTGAAAATTGTAAAATAATAAAGTAAATTTAATTTTATAGTTCTATAAAGAATATATTTCAATGTCTGATCAGTGAAGATTTGATTCTGAATGACTTAAAGATTTGGTTAAACTATAATATCATAATGCTTGGGATTGGCAAGTCCTCAAAGGAATAGTGAGTCTTTTTCAATAAAATGAAAAACTGTATCTGTTTAGTATGTATGAATGTGCTAATTAATAATATCAGAAGAAAAATAAACCATTAGATGAGTAATGAGGTCAATAATAAATAAACACCTTTCAGTGTAGTTCAGCTGTGTGTGGTGTGTGTGTGTGTGAGAGAGAGAGAGAGAGAGAGAGAGAGAAACTAATGTGTCTGGGGATAGAGGAGAAATATACCTGTAGTCATGGAGAAAAGCAGACACGAGAATCCCCAAATCACAAGGATGTGGATAGGACCAGTGGCTACTAGGAGATCATCTCAGGAGAAAAAAATAGTGATAGGAAGATATTTAATGTCTGAAATAAAACAGGTGACTTACCAACTTATAATTGTCTGGATTTGAAAACATTCACTAAGCACCAACTAGGCACATGGCCAACTTATCACAGCACCAACATCATCAGGAATGCAGAGCTTTTCATCGTTGTTGCCAGTGAAGATTAGTGTAAACTTTGCTTCTATGTTTTAGGTTTTGCAGCAGAAGTAAAAACTTCTACTAGATCGTGGGTTAGGAAAATAGTCAATGGGACACTCACCTGCTTTTGAAAATGATGTTTGTTAGAACGCAGGAAGGTTCACGCATTTGCTATTGCCCTCATGTACTTTCACACTAACCTGGCATTGTTGAGGACATGCAGCAGAAACCAACGTGCCTCCAAGCCTGAAATGTTTACTACCTTACCCTTTCCAGAAAAGCTTGTTCACCACTGCTCCACACCAGCGCTATTCTCTGCCTCAGCATTATCGACCTCTGGGGCCACATAATTATTTTGTGGGGCTTTTCTGTGCTTTGTAGGAAGTTTAGCAGCATCTGTGGCTTCTACCCCCTAGATACCAGTAGCACATCTGCAGTTGTGTCAACCAAAATGTCTCCAGATGTCACCAGATGTCCCCCAGGGTGTCATACCACCCATGATTGAGAACGAGGACTCAAGACACGTGTCATTTTTCTAAACTCCCTACGAGTTTCTGACACAAATTGCTCTTTCATGTTGACTTACATAGCAACAGATAAAAAAGCCAATTTGAAGAAATTTTGATTGAAAGTATACAAATAAAGGAAAATTACTAGATGCTATTGCTTCTCCCTTTTCTACCCAATAAAATATATGTGGATTCATACACTCTGCCTTCCCTCTCTCACAGTACATGTCAGTCCTCCTGGCTAAGGCTAACTCCAACTCCGCATGATCTCAGTTCCTCTCAGCTACTCAAGGGCATGACAATAGCCCTTCCCCCACCGTGCCACCAATTTCTTTTTCTTTCCTGGATCAGATACATCAGTAACACTTATATTACTATTTCTCTCATCTTGAAACAAACTAACTAACCCTCTCTTTCTCTATCTCCTTCTATTTACTGTTCACATTTCTTTGATATGACTTACAGTATGTCTTCTTGAGAAATATAAATCTTCAGATTCAAGAATGATGATGAATCCCAAATGGGACAAAAATAATGCATAGCTGGATCTATCATAATGAAAACAAAGAACACCAGTGACCAAGAGTTTATCCTAAAAGCAGGCAGAGGGAAAACAAAAAAAAGGTAATATACAAAGGAAAGATAACTAGACTGACAGCTGTTTCCTCATAGCAAAAATGGAAGCCAGAGAATGGATGAATACTTTTTTTTTTTTAAGATTTTATTTATTTATTTGACAGACAGAGATCACAAGTAGGCAGAGAGGCAGGGAGGTGGGGAAGCAGGTTCCCTGCTGAACAAGAGAGCCCGATGCCGGGCTCAATCCCAGGACCTGACCTGACCTGATCATGACCTGAGCCAAAGGCAGAGGATTAACCTACTGAGCCACCCAGGCGCCCTGGATGATACTTTTGAAGTACTTTGGGGAGTACTACTTACTCATGAATTCTCCTACAGAATCCTCAGCTTCTGTCATGTTGACTCAGCTGTATCATCTTTACTATAGGGGCAACGACAGTTACAAGGTACCTGTACTGTCTAGCTCACAGCAGATGAATAGATGCTGAATCCCAGTATAAGACTCATTGTGTTCTTCATTGCTCTTGACTTCTTGATTACATAACCATCTTTTGCATTATTATACATATATTTCACATTAAATAAATGTGGCCATATAATTACTAATCTGTTCAATTTTAACATTTCGATGGTTTAGTATCAAAGCAAAAAGCCATTGGATAAATTAAAATGCCATAACTAGTAAAATACTCTAGGTCCAATGACATATTTGAACTATACATTGTACAAATCTATAAACTGTGAACAGATTTACTTTTTTAAAAGATTTATTTATTGAGTGAGTGAGTGAGCGAGAGAGAAAGCAGAGGGAGGGGCAGAGGGAGAGAATCTTTCAAGCAGACTCCCCACCGAGCACAGAGCCCCACAGAGGGCTCAGTTCCAGGACCCATGAGATCATGATCTGAGCTGAAACCAAGAATCAGAAGTTTAACTGCCTAAGCCACCCAGACGACCCTGAACAAACTTACCTTCTCTCTCTCTATATATATATATATATATTTTTTTTTAATTAACATATAATGTATTATTAGCCCCGGGGTACAGGTCTGTGAATCGCCAGGTTTACACTTCACAGCACTTACCATAGCACATACCTTCCCCAATGTCCATAACCCAACCACCCTCTCCCAACCCCTCACCTGCCATCAGCAACCCTCAGTTTGTTTTGTGAGATTAAGAGTCTCTTATGGTTTGCCTCCCTTCTGATCCCATCTAGTTTCCGAATTTACCTTTTGATTAAACAAGTAAGTGGTAAAAACTTTGAGTATATTAGTATTAGACCAGTCATTATTTGTAATCAATATCTAAGGCAATTCTAGACAAGCAGATAGGTCAATGACATGCAACTGAATTGGTTGTATTAAATGAAATTAGGGGCATCTGGGTGGCTCAGTGGGATAAAGCCTCTGCCTTCGGCTTAGGTCATGATCCCAGGGTCCTGGGATCAAGCACCACATTGGGCTCTCTGCTCAGTGGGGAGCCTGCTTCCTCCTCTCTCTCTCTCTCTCTCTCTGCCTGCCTCTCTGCTGACTTGTAATCTCTGTCAAATAAATAAATAAATAAAAATCTTAAAAAAAAAAAAAGAAAATGAAATTATTTAGTAACTGTCAATTGTCAGGAGCTAGTTATGGGATTTTAGGTATAAAATGTAATAACATTCATGCTTGAAAGATTTTTAAATTTTTTGATGCTCAATATCTATCTCCAGATAAATAAAAATATTTTTAAAGGTGTTTATTTTATATAAGTAGCAAAATGGATTTTTTCTGTCTTTTTTTCTTAACAAATTTCTTCATGTAATGGGACTCATACACACACACACACACACACACACACACACAGGCGCGTACACGCGCACACTGTTGCTTCCCACTAATTCCTTCAGTCTCTAGTCCATCCCAAACTAGAACAATCAAAGAGAGAATCTAAGGCTTTGGCAGAGAGAAAAAATTCAGAGAGCCATTCAGGTTATACTATAAAAAAGCAGCAGTCTATTGGTAAGAAAAAATTTTCTCTCATCAAGGTTTCTCTTTGAGAACTAAAGGAACAAAAGCACTCACACCTAGGGAACAACTAACGGGAACAAAGGGTCTCAACATCTCTGCTGCTAACAACTGATCAACCCTCTTATTAAGGCATGCTTTTCGTAAGACAGATGAGGAAGGCTTTGTACATGTTGAACTCTGATATTTGCAGGCCATCCAGGAGACATTAACTGGAAGACAACTGGATCAATCACTTGGAGTTTAGAAGAGGTTTAAATTTAGGAGCTACCAAATCTGGTATACCTGAAGGTGAAAAGTAAACGGGATTATCCGTTTATATGGGCAGAATGTGTGTGAAGAAGATGACCAAGGACGAAGCTCTGATGTCCACTGGTATTAGAGAAGAACCTTGAGATGGAGAAGGAGCATTTATTCACTTATTTGACAAATATTTGTGTGTTTGTTCTGTCTGATACACTAAGTTTGATAATAGGAAGACCAATAAGATGTGGTCCATGCACTTAAGAAGTCTAGCTAAGAGCAACCAAAATAAATACAAGGAAAAGTAGGAGGGTGTAGTAGAGGGGAGATATAGGAGCAAGAGTTTCAAGTGTCAAGTTGGAGTAAGATAAGAACATGAAAATATCCTAATGGAATTGATAATCCAAAAGGTTATGCTGAACATGATTTATTTGCCTGTGTTGAAGGGAAATCAAATTGTTCAAGGTGCTTAATGAATAAGACCTGAGCTGGGGCAGAGTGAGAACCAACCGCTCTTTCAAAAGACTCAACATAAAGAGTTGAGAGATAGGACGGGATAAGACCTGAGCTAGGGCAGAGTGAGAACATAAAGAGTTGAGAGATAGGATGGGATAGATGGAAGTGAGGAGGGCAGTGAAGCACCGGTGGGGGTTTCTGTTTAACATTAGATGGAGAAGATAATCGTATTTCCACACCGAGGGAAAGTCAGTATGGAGATAGAATTTGAATGTACAGAGCACCGAGTGCTGTTCAATGGAGCACATTCCCACTAAGGGGATCACAACGCAGAGTGGCTGGGTGGCTCTGCATTCCTTTTAGCGTTTTGTCTAAAAAATTCTTTTTTGGCATTCAGTCTTATCAGCACCCTGACGGCAGGCAATGAGAACAATGAGCTCTAAGTCCCCACACAACCTTTGATATCAGGACTTCCTAAGGCCAACCTTTAACTCCCTAAGGTGGCAACTGCAACTTCAAGAAAGCATTGAGTGAAGGTCACAGAGAGCTGAATCATGGTAGCGTGGCAATACAAATACATCCAAAAAAGAGATACTAATTTTAGGAGGCTATGTTAGGAGGCTAATATTCAGTAACCCATGACTTGCATTGTTCTCAAGCTCTCAACTCCAGTGTCTCTTATAATAATTTCTGTTAGTGTCAAAGATCCGAAGTTTGACAGGAACACAGTGCTTAAAGTTCATCCCTGTACAAACATCACTCCCCCTCACTGGCTTTGCAGAAATGTTTGGTTGAGTGAGCAAGAATGGAGAGGATGTTAGAGTTAACATGAAGGGAATGGTAAATAGCCCAAGTCCATTTCTGTGCCACACTCATTATTGAGTGACAATGGCTGCTGAGCCTTTTCCTTTGCAGGATTAATGAGTTATTGAAAGTGCTTATGTGCTGTGATGTTACAATCGGTTTTATTTTTAATTTTGCACGTGGGTAAATTTTTCATGCAGATAAAGGCAAGGATAAATGAGGAAATTATGAGTGGTAGATCAACCTTGCCGCACGCAAATGAGATTCATGCTCTGAACATTTCTGTTTGTAACAACACACAGTGTTGATGATCAAATGAAAAGCAGACAATACAAGGTCCAGGTGAAATTTTCAAAACTCTTTTTAAATGAACAATATTAAATTCTGTGAATTTTACACACTGGATATTTTAGTTTTTATTTTTTGAGAGAGAGAAAGTGTGGGAAGGGAGGCAGAGGGAGAGAGAGAATCCCAAACAGATCCATGCCCAGTAGGAAGCCAGACATGGGGCTCAATCTCATGACCCTGAGATCATGACCTGAGCTGAAATCAAGAGTCTGATGCTGAACCGACTGAGCCACCCAGGTACCCCATATTGGAGCATTTAAATTGAGACGTATTTGTAGGGTGTGCCATAGAATTTATTCTTTTTAAATGTAAAATTCGCTGCTTTATAGTGTATTCACAAAACATTTTCACTATCCTCCAAACCCAATACCCATAAATAGTAACTCCCCCCACCCTTTCTTACCTCAGTCCTTAGAAACAACTAATAAACTTTCCTTCCGTATGCATTTGCTTATTCCAGACATTTTGTGTAAATGGACTAATACAGTATGTGGCCCCATGAGTGGCTTCTTTCACGTAACACAATGTTTCAAGGTGCAACCAAGTCTTAGAATGTATTAGTAATTCATTCCTTTTTAATCGCCAAAAAACATTTCATTGTATGGATATACCATATTCTGCCCCTCCCTCTCTCATTGACAGACATTTGCGTTGTTTCTCCTTTTTTGGCAAATACAAATAAAGCTCCCATGAACATCTGTGTGCAAGTTTTGTGTAACCATATGTTCACGATGCTCTCAGGTATAAATGCTTAGGAGTGGAATTACTAGGTGGTACAGTAGCTCTACTTTTTAACTTTTAAAAATGAAAATCTTTTAAAAAATTAAAATTAAGACAGAGTTTTACCAGTTGTGAGTGCCTGCAGCATTTTCCATTCACATCAGCAATGTATGAATCTTCCAATTTCTTGGAAAGAGCCAATGCTCGTTACTTTTCTACTTTTTAATTATAGCTATCCTAGTGGGTGCAAAGAGCTATCTCATTGCGGTTTTGATTTGCATATCCCTAATGACTAAGGATTTTTTTTAAAGAGTTTATTTATTTATCTGATAGAGAGAGACACAACAAGAGAGGAACACAAGCAGGGAGAGTGAGAGAGGGTGAAGCAGGCCTCTCACCAAGAAGGGAGCCCAATGTGGGGCTCGACCCCAGGACCCTGGGCTCATGACCTGAGCCAAAGGCAGATGCTTAACGACTGAGCCACCCAGGTGCCTCATGACTAAGAATTTTGAGCAGCTTTCTATGTGCTACCGGCCGTTTGTGTATCATCTTTGGATGATACCTTGTCAATATATGACAAGGTTAAGTAAAAGTAAATTGAAGAATCTAAAGCTGGAAAATTTAGTGCTAGCAAAGGATGGCTTAATAATTTTAAAATGTTTGGCTTCTAGAATGTTAAAATAAGAGATGAAAAATTTTTAAATTTTGATGAAGTAAAAAAAAATGTATGTTTTTAATTTTGTGGCTTGAGTTTTTGATGTCATATATAAGAAAGCATTGCCTAATCCAAAATCACAAATATTTATGTCTATGTTATTTTTTAGCTCTTATATTTAGAAAAAAATAGTTTAGCTCTTTTATTTAGATTATTGGTCCATTTTGAGTGAATTTTTATGTGTAGTATAAGGAAGGTGTCTAACATCCTTCTCTACTATGTGAATATCCAGTTGTCCCAAAACCATTTATTGAAAAAACTATTGTTTTTTTTTTAAAGCATGCCAAGACAGCTCAATTGTTGTCTTGGCATGCTTGTTGAAAATTTATACATGTAAAAGTTGATTTCTGGACTCTCACTTGTACTGATTTATATGTCTATCTTTAGGTTGGTACTATAGTGTCTTGATTAACAGGTTTATAGTAAGCTTGAAAAGTGGAAAAGGTGAGAAAAAACTCTGTTCTTTTTCCAGACTGTTTCAGCTATATTGTTTTGGCATCTCCATATGAATGTTAGGATCAGCTTGTCAATTTCTGTAAAAAATACATTTTGGAGATTTGATAGGAATTCTATTGATTATATAGATCAATCTGGGGACTACTGCCATCTTAACAATATTAAGTCTTCATAGGATGTTTTTCTGTTTATTTAGATGTTCTTCAATTTCTTTTAACAATATTTTGTAGCTTTTAGCATGTAGTCTGAATTTCTTTGGTTAAGTTTATTCTTTTCTTTTGTAAATAAAGTTTTATTAGAACAAGGCACACTCATTTGTTTAAGTTTTGTTTATGGCCATTTCCATGCTACAATGGCAGAGTTGAGTAGCTGTGGCCATATGAAACCATATGACCTGCTAAGCTTTAATTATTTACTATCTTGTGTTTTGCAGAAAAAGTTTGCTAACCCTTGTTCTACACCTCATTTGTGTTTTACTTTATTTTTTAAATTTATTTTTTATTTATTTTCAGCGTAACAGTATTCATTATTTTTACATCACACCCAATGCTCCATGCAATCCGTGCCCTCTCTAATACCCACCACTTGGTACCCCAACCTCCCACCCCCCCGCCACTTCAAACCCCTCAGATTGTTTTTCAGAGTCCATAGTCTCTCATGACTCACCTCCCCTTCCAATTTCCCCCAACTCCCTTCTCCTCTCTAACTCCCCATGTCCTCCATGCTATTTGTTATGCTCCACAAATAAGTGAAACCATATGATAATTGACTCTCTCTGCTTGACTTATTCACTCAGCATAATCTCTTCCAGTCCCGTCCATGTTGCTACAAAAGTTGGGTATTCATCCTTTCTGATGGAGGCATAATACTCTATAGTGGGTTAAGTATATTCTTAAGTATTTTTTTTTATTTTAATGCTACTATAAATTTAACTGATTTCTTAATTTTATTTTCAGATTGTTTGTTGCCACTTATAGAAATACAATTGATTTTTAAAATTTTTTTCAATTTACTTAATTGAAGTAAATTGATGATTTATTCTGCAAACCTGGTGAACTCATTCATTCGTTCTAATAGTTCTGTAGTACACTCCTTAGAATTTTTTATATACTAGATCTATCAGTCTGCAAATAGAGAATTCTACTTACTCCTTTCAAATTCTTTTTTTAAACTTATTTTTTAACTTTTTAATTTTTTCCCCTAATTTTTCTGGTAAGTCCACTAATACAATGTTGAATAGAAATGGTGAGAAGAGTCATTCTTGTTTTGTCCCTGAACTTAGGAGAAAAGCTTTTAGTCTTTGCCATTAAGTTTAATGGTAGACGTGGATTTTCTGTATACACCCTTTAACAGGTTGAGAAAATTCCTTTCAATTCTTTGTTTGATGAGTTGTGTTTTGTTTTTTTAAGATTTTATTGAATTATTTGACAGAGAGAGAGACAGAGAGAGGGAACACAAGCAGGGGGAGTAAGAGGGGGAAAGGCAGGCTTCCCGCTGAGCAGGAAGCCTGACTGGGGACAATATCTCAGGACCCTGAGACTTGACCTGAATTGAAGGCAGATGCTTAATGACTGAGCCACTCAGGGGCGCCTTAATGGGTAGTTTTATCATGAAAGAGTGTTGAATTTTGTCACATGCTTTTCTACGGCTATTGAGTTAATTATGTGAGTTTTGTCCTTTATTCTGTTAATATCGTGTATCACATGAAATAATTTTATGTTGAACCGACCTTATAGATTCCCAATAATATATCAGAGCTTTGCAAAACCCCTCCATGGACATAGCATTTCTCAGCCTTTCCTTTTAAATAGTTTCATTAGATTATTGTTTGCCCCAGCTATTATCACAGCCTCACATAGCTACAAAGTTAAACTATCACTGGTTATTTCCAATAAATGCCCTTGGATGAAGGTTGTTCACATTGGGGGATCTCTCATTCAGATCAAATAAAGATACGCATTGCAAGTGGAATTTGCCAGGGAACTGCCAGATAAGTTAAATAATTACATTTCTCTGAGAAAGGGACTTTGAAATACCTCCAAACCCATTCTGCCTCCTCCTGTTGCTGCTAGCTGCTGGTTTGCACCATAATTATAAGCTCTTGGTTTTCAAGATTTCCATGGAGTTTAAGAGAGGACGATGTCACAAGCTTGCTGTTCCTACTGAGATTCAGCCATTTTTCTTGAATACATATTACGTGGATTGTTGCAAGTCTTTGGTTAATTTCCTGTGTTCAGGGTGGGGGAGGAAATTTTGACTATATTGCCAGTATTTTCATTATTCTTACGGAGAAGAGGATATTTGAGGTCCTTACTCTAACATTCTCAATATTGTCACTCTCATATTTTGAAATCTTAAATAATGAAATAAATTTATGATCTAACAGCATATATTACATAGTTTGTAAATGAAAAGATCCCTTGCTTTCCTTCTTTCCTTCCTGATGCTCTTCAGTTGTACAATTTCATTGCTCACATGCATCCATTAGAAAGAAAGAAAAGAAGAGCAAAGGATATAAAATTCAAATTGATCTTTCACTTTTCCTGGGTTGCTTTGGTAAAGAATTTCATGAAGATGGAATTAAATCTGATGACTAAATGAGAGATTTGAATTATCTTTATGGTAATTTTTCATGATAATTCATGATAATTGTCATCATATGCTTTACAAGTACTGGAGGCATCATAAATATAATATCTGCTAAGATATAGTCTAGTCAGAAATGGTTAACTCAATCTAACTTTCAATTTTCAGGTAATACAAGGGATGCAGGAAAAAGCTAAACGAGGAAGTAATCAGACAAAGGCAGCAGATGATTTTCACAGAAATCTGGTCGGGATTTTTCAGTAAGTCAGTGTCATAAAAAAGGATAGTGCTAGTTTAAAAAGACACTTACAATATATAACAACCAGATGTACTATGTGGGCTTAGATTAGATACTGCAGAATTGGGTATTATTGAATATGGGTATAGGTGGGACAAAAATTTACGGAAATAGAAAATAGAAATCACAAAATAATAATTACAGTATAGTATCATGTGGGTAAAAAATCTTATGGTTAGGAAAAATCTAGAAATATAAAAATGAAAATGTTAAGTATGATTACTGTTGGGTGATAGAAATTTGATGTTAATATTTCTCACTTTTATCTATATTATCTATTTTCCTAGACTTAACATGTACTACTTTTTAATATTTTAAAACATCTACTTGTTAGAATGGCGGGTTTATCTCACGATCTCACATTAACAACATGTATTTTATGGTGTTCATTTCCAAAACTTCCCACGAATATACCTACATTATGCATGATGTATTTTCTCTGAACCACATGAGGGAGACTGATGCTTTATAAATCCCATTATCCTTTTGGTAGTATAATCTGCATGGATTTTAAGGCAATCTTACAAATATTATCAGACATCTTTGTTACTAGCTAAAGAATTCACTTAATTTACGGGGCGCCTGTGTGGCTCAGTCAGTTAAGCGTCTGCCTTCAGCTCAGATCATGATCTCAGGGTCCTGGGATCCAGCCCTGCATCTCTGCTCAGCCGGAGGCCTGTTTCTCCCTCTCCCTTTGCCCATTCCCCACCCCATCAGCCCCGCTTGCTCTCTCACTCTCTCAAATGAATAAATAAATAACTTAAAAAAAAAAATTCCCCTCAGTGCCTCTATCACATTCGACCAAAGATGCAGTGTCCTTTACTGAGAGCCACAGACACAACTATCACAACACCAATTTTTTTTCCAAGGTTTTATTTAAATTTCACTAAGTTAGCCAACAGTATAATATTAGTTTCAAGAGTAGAATTTCGTGCTCATCACAAGCGCCCTCCTTGACCGATCACCCATTTAGCCCATCACCCAGCCCAACCCCCCGTCAGCAAACCCCGGTGTGCTGTCTATAGTTCAAAGACTGTTTTCTGGTTTGCTCCTCCCTTTTTTTTTTCTCCCTGTGTTCATCTTGTTTCTATTCCTTGCTCCACTATAACCTAGACTCAATACAGCCAGAATGATCCCTTTAAAAGGACATTAGAGCATGGAGTAAGTCGGACTCAAAAGCCATGAACTGACTCCCTACTTCTTGTAAAGCCAAAGTCTCACAAAAACCTTCAAGGCCCTTGATCTGGTCTCCCAGTGTTGCAGGATTGTAGGGTTCTTGTCTCACGGAGTGGAAGAATGAATCTCATGGACACAAAAGGGTGAAGTGAAGTGAAAGCTTATTAGATGAATGTGAGAGCAGAAAGGAAAGAAAAAGTTCTCTAGAGTGAGAGGGGTCCCAAATGGGCTTTTAGTGGCTGTCATTTATTGAAAACTTGACCAGGAAGCTTGAGGCCTTGAGATCTTGGGCCATCTTGGTTTGAGCAAGGACTATGGTAACATCCTTAAGAACTTACTTCTTTGAGGTCTGATCATTTTCTGTGATCATACTGTAGCCCCCAAAGAAAAATAGTCCCTCACATCTTGGGCGGAGCGGGGCGGGGGGGTGTCTATTGCTTATCTCTGTTTCACTCTCTTCTGGTGCTTCTGTCTGCCAGGAATAGATTCAGAGCCTAGTTAGGGGCCCCCTACCCCTCTCTGCCTGTACCTTAACCCTTTCCTTACTTGCCATTACCTCTTTGTCTCTCCTGCTATTTTCCCCACCACTCACTCCGCCCCAGCCACACTGGTTTTCTTGTCCTGCCTTGAAGCTATTTAACACATTGGGTCTCGGGGGCTTCTGTACTTGCTGCTACCTACACTCTTCCCCTAGATAGCCACTCTGCTAACTTCTTCAAGTCTGCTCAAATGGTGTCTTCTTAAGGAGGCTTACTACGATTTTTTTTTTTAATTGCGAAGTGCCTCTCATCCCCTCCTTCCTGATTCTTTTCTCCTGTTTTATTTATTTTCCATAGAGTTTCCTTTCCATAGCCTATCTTTTACCAGAGATCAAGCAAAACATTTCGTAAAAGTAAAAGGGTTCATTAGAAGACATAATAATAAAGTGAACACCTATGATGAACTTCAAAATACCTGAGGTAAAAACTGATAGAACCAAAAACAGAAATAAATCCATAATCACAGTTGGAGAAGAAAACACCCCTCTCTTAATCACTAATAGAGCAAGTGCTAAAAGAAATCAGTAAGAAGATAAAACATCTGCATGACATTTACTCACTGCTACAGCCCAAACTGCAGAATACACATCCTGTCCAAGTGCACACGGATTACCATCAACACTGGCCACATGCTGGGCCTTAAAATAAAAGTCACGATAAATTTCAAAAAGTTTTAAGTTTGAACACAATGGAATCAGAAATCAGGGGCAACTATTATCTATAAAATTCCCCCAATTTGGAAATTTAATAACGTACTTCTAAATAAATAAAAGAAGGAATCCCAGGAGAAGTGAAAAAGTATTTTGAACTAAGTGATAATGAAGTAACATCAAAATTTGTGGGATGCCACTGAAGCAGTGATTTGAGGGAATTTTCCATCTTTCGATGCCTATATTACAAAAGAAAAAATGTTTAAAATCAATTATCTAAGTTTCCACAATAACGAGCTGGGAAAAGAGCAAATCAGAGGCACCTTGGTGGCTTACTTGGTTCAGCATCCCACTCTTGCTTTTGGCTCAGGTCATGATCTCAGGGTTGTTGTATCTGGCAAGTCCCACATCAAGCTCCCATTCAGCAGGGAGTCTGCTCAAATTCTTTCCTTCTGCTCCCTCCCCTACTTGCCTGTGCACACATGTGCTCTCTCTCTCTCTCTCAAATAAATAAATAAATAAATAAATCTTTTTTTACAAAGAGCAAATTAAACACAAGGTAGAAACGAAGGAAATAATAAGGAGAAGAGGCAAAAGTCAGTGTCACATAACAAACAAGGGATAAAATTAAGAAAGACAAAATTGGTTCTTTGAAAAAATTAATAAATTAATAATCCCCTAACAAAAGTGGTAAAGAAAAACAAAAAAAGGATACACAAATTACTATTATCAGCCATGAAAGATGGACCATGACTGTAGATCCTGTAAACACAAGTATAATGAGTCCCTTTCGTAACACAATCCTCCCCCTGCTGCTACCTCCGCTGCTCAGGAGTCGCTGGTCCCACAACACACCATCTCCTACCATTTGCAGCTGCTAAGACAGCCCTCAGGAATAAGTCCCCTCCAACCCCTAATGCATTGCTACTCAGAATTAGTCCCATACATCAATTTTGGTCATAAATTCCCCAATTCAAAACATACATCTGAAGCCTACTAATTTATCAATGTTATATCTCCAGGGCTATTATTCTAATTTTGTAAACCAAACGTAATTGGTGTTCTATGTGGCTGTCATTACACTGAGTTACATTCAAGGAAGCATGATTCATGAGTCCATGAGTTTTCAGAATAAGAATCCAAGCTTTATTTTTCTCTGCCAAAGAACATCAACAAATTCCACAACATAAGCAACATTAATATTTCTCAGAACAGCCTTTCTTCTCTTCCCTAGATCTCTACTACCACTCTGATACTCGGGACCCCAAAGTTTCCCAAACTTTTCTCCACTCTCCAGCTCTGGTATTTTTTCTCTATGCTTTGCATGTTTACCCCATACTACTCCAACATCCTTGAGAGAAAATCTTGCCACTATTTCTGCATCACAGTGGACCAGTATGGGGAAACTATAAGATCTGGTAACTTCCTGATCCTCCCTTGACCCCAGAGGAGTGAAACATAGAGGATTTTCAAGAATGTGATTCTTTTATTCTGACTCCATTTCCCTCAAGAAATTCTGAAGTTTCTCTGAGGAACAAAATTCAGTACTTTTTTACTCTCTCCAGTGTGCAAAAAAGAAAGAAAAAGCAAAGGATACTTTTGATTTTTAATTGTCCCTAATTTTAAATATTCAAGGGTTTTTATAAGAAAAATCTAAAGAGGGAAGGACAATCTACTGAATTGGGACCTTTCCTAAGCATTTGTGATAGACTAAAGTGGACATGATTCTCCCCGTTCCCATAAACACACTCATTTGCAACATGAGTTTGCTGCTCCTCCCATTGAGGTAGAGTCTATTTCTTCACCCCTTGAATGTGGACTTGGACATGTAACTGCTTTGGAAAATGGGACGTCATCAAACGGCATGCAGCAATTTGGAGTGGGCTTGCACAATGCGACTTACTCTCTTACTGTTCTTGCTACTCTCATGTAAATAAGCCGGGACTAGCCTGATAGATGATGAGAGACATGTAGCCTAATCATCCACATGACCCCAGTTAAAGATCACCAACTGCCAGACATGTCAGTAAGGCTGTGTTAGATCATCTAACCTTCAGCTGACCCATCAACTGACCATGGATATGTGAGCCAACCAAGCCAAGTCAAGCCAGACAAGAAGAGCCCAACCAACTAATCATGAATTAATTAAACGTCCTTCAAGCCATGAAGTTTTGGGGTGGTATGTTATGCAGCAAAAGCTAACTGAAACAGCATTAAAAATTATTTAATCATTGTCCATGATTAGTTCAACAGGCATCTCTGTGTGTATAAGGCCCTCTGCCAAGCCCAGGGATCCAAAGCCAAGTTAAGACGTGGTTTCTACCTAGAGGGATTCACAAAATATAAGTGTACAGGTACCAGCAAACAGGTAATAGGAGTGCAGTGTGATAAATACTGAAAAGAGGTACAAGCAAAAAAAGGGTGAGGGAGGTCATAGACAAGAGTGGCTCGGTGGATTGGAATGGTCTAGGAAGAAACAGGTGACATCAGAATTGGATCCTCACCAATGAACTAAAGTTTTGCCAGACAAAGAAGTTAGGGGAGGACATTCTAGGCAAAGGAAAGGGATAAGTAAAGGTGAGAGACATGAAAGTATATAATGCGTTTGGGAAATGGTACAGAAATGTAGCCTCCAGGGGATGGAATAAGAAGTGATGATTAAGGAAATATGGGTCAGATAATGCATTTGGCAATAAGTCCCAACTACCATAGAAATATTATAAAATCAAGTTAATGAGAAATCATCAAATATCACAATTATTATAGTATGAATTATTGCATTTATTTCACTTCCTCCCATTCTCTGACTTTAGACCATGTTGCAATGAGTAAAGCTATTAGAACACAAGGGTCATCTACTGTTTATTCTGATAGCTTAGTTCACACCATCAGCCTCACTCAGTTAATTTGCAAAGTTTTTTTTTTTAAGATTTATTTATTTACTCAGAAGAGAGACAGTGGTGTGCGCAGAGGGGCAGAGGAAGAGGGAGGAGAGAAGCAGACTCCCTTCTGAGTGTGGAGCCTGACTAGACTAGGGTTCCATGACCCAGGAGATCATGACCTGAGCCAAAATCAAGAGTCTGACACTTAACCAACTGAGCCACCCAGGCACCCCTCATTTGGTTAATTTTATTATACTTATTTAACTTGGGGCATATACATACCTTAAGTGGCATATGTGCCCCCAATCATATCAGAGACACAGTTATTTGCAAAGTAACTTAACTTTTTTTAAACCAAGAATGCAATCAATAGTTTTCTAAAGCCAGCTCCTTAGAAAACAGTGGAAAATAATTGGCTTAAAGTAATATGAAAATACTTCTTCCCAAAGTCATGAAAGTAAACTTGTTAATAATTGTGTCCTTTTAAGTAATAGATTTTTCATGATCATGTGTATTTTACTGCACAAAAGAATATTTCTTTAAAGTGTTTGGGGAAGATTTATGCGAAGAACCATTTAAAGCGAATTTCTACCTAAAGCATTTCCTTCTCTGGAACTTCTCCATTTGTCCATGTATCTAGCATAGTTACCTGATTTTAGGATTTGGAAGGGGAGGTGGAGAAAGATGATGAGGGGAAGGGAAGAAGTAGCAGTTCCCTGTGTAGACTTAGGCACGTCACAACCTTCCAGAATCAAGCCTCAGCTGTACCTGGTGTGAGTGGTCAACAAAAGCCTGTTGAACGAACACACGTACTGAAAAATTCAAGCTTTGATTTCTCCAAAAAGAAAATGAGACACTAAATGATCATTAAAGTACCTACCAATCTCAAGATTCAAATGTTTCTCCCATAAGATAAAACAAAAGAATACAAAATGTATACAATGATTCAATTTATTAATTTAGTCTTATGTAATACATCACTGTATTTGCTCTTTAAAAGGAACACAAAGTATAAAACTATAAAAAATGATCCTTAAAATTATACAAATTGTTTTTTCAAAGCATGATTTTAAAAACAGAACTTTAAAAAATGTGATTGAGAAGTTCCCCAAGGAATCATAAGGTAAAAAGTAAAATATGAACAATGACATGGAAGCCAATTGCTCACAGTCCAAACTGTATTAAAATAAATTGTGATGAATTACAACTTTATTTCTGCTTTTGTTAGCCATACTTCTGTGATGGGATTCATGAATTTCATTAGGACCTTTACCTGAATAAATCCATCACATTGTTAATGCTA
Source organism: Mustela putorius furo (assembly GCF_011764305.1). Taxonomy (NCBI): domain Eukaryota; kingdom Metazoa; phylum Chordata; class Mammalia; order Carnivora; family Mustelidae; genus Mustela; species Mustela putorius. Next base: position 9,630,935 of record NW_025422015.1, on the reverse strand, counting down.
TAAATTAATTCTAAACCATACTTGAGCATTTCATAAACCTTGAGAACAAGGTAATTTTTGGCTTTTGTAATAACTGCAAATTACTTGCACTTTGCAATTGTAGTTAAATACATATAACATAAAACTTACCATTTCAAAGTGTACAATTCAGTGGCATTTAGTACATTCACAATGTTGTATAATCAATATTATCTTGTTCTAGAATATTTTCATTACTAAAACAAAACCAGTACCCATTAAGCAGTCACTTCCCACGATCCCCACCCCTCCCCACCAGCCCCTAGCAACCATTAATCTCAATGGATTTAACTATTCTGGATATTTCACATAAATGGAATCACAATTTGTGGCAGCAAAGGGCAGGATCTTTCACTTAGCATATTTTTCAAGAAATACTATATCCCTTAGCATTTAAGGAAAAACCAACTATTAATGTAAATCAGGGGAATAACAGATACATTGGAATCTAAATGACAACCGAGGTAAGTGAATGAGTCAGTGCAATTACCTTTCAGAATGCATTCAAGTTTTTAGGATTGATTGGTGTTTAAACACTGATCAAGTGAACAATATAATTTTAACATTTTACATGCAGCACAAGAATCTTGAGAATTCATTTCCACTGAATTATTAACCATTCAAAGCAGTTTATTTCTTTATGTCAGAGTTTTTAATCACAAAGCTATTGGAATGTTGTAAGGGATCAATACCTTTCTCTACTTCAAATCTTTCTAATATAAGTCAGAGTTTTTAAAGTTATCAATTGATATAAAAGGCACCCACTTGACATAATTATTCACTGGGTAATTCTACTCTGGAACAGATGTTATACTTATGATTGTTTCCATTTCAACAGCTTGATTTCTTTGAATCAAATAGTTAAACCTGAATGCTGATACTTCAGTTTTTTATCACTACAAATTTGTGAGCTGAGACTTTAAAAGAAGCTGAATATGTTATTTAATCAAATCTAAACTTACTGACCAAAACTACTCAACATATGCTGATTAGAACAAGTTTTTAAAAACTCTGTGTACTTCATCTAGGTTATTTTGATCACCAGGTCAGAAAATTGAAGTCATAGCATAAAAAAGAAGTAATGACAATCAACATGGAAAAGAGGATTTCAGTGAAAATAAAATTCCAGGAAGGCAGCAAAGGGCAGGATCTCCTATCTTCAACTTCAATCTTTTGAGCAGTAACACATTATTGCTACTGTTTTTATCTTAGATCAGTGAATAATAATATAACAATGCTACTCTTTGACTGAAAGGGGCTGGGAAAGCTAACTCTAGTCAGTTCCTTTGCCAAAGAATGAAGCAACACATACATCAACCTATTTATCTGTTAAACGATCTTGTCTGAGAAAAAAATAATTCTAGCAATTTATATTAAAAAAACATAAAAATTAAACCTGATGAATTTGCTTTTCCTAGGAAAGGATAATTTGATTTGGTGAGTTGGTCAGTCTTAAAGAGTTCAACATAAATGCTGTTTTATTACTTTCAAACACACAATATTATCACCACTAAACTAGCTACGTATTGAAGAACCATTTCCTGTCACAATACTTGCATGCAAATAGATTTAAAAAATGAGTTAGGGGATGCTTAAAATCTTTGGTGTTAGTGAAAAGAAACATACTTATGTTGTTAGTTTTGCTTCAGAAATGCTTTTCTTCATAATGAACAATACTCAGACCAGCATGTCAAAAAGAAAAAAACAAAAAACAAAAAACAGGAGATTCATATCAATGACCTTTTACTGTATTTCTAAAGAGCACATTCATGAAGCATCTTGATAACCTATTTCTGTGTAGTTATTAATGAAAAGTCAATCCCCAAATAACACATTTGAATGTCAAGCATTCTGAATACAAAATGTCAGTTCTGAAATGTTCTAAGATACAAAAAAAAGCACCTGAAGATGTATCTCCATTAACTTATCTCAAGATATATCAAAATCTACTTAGCCAATATATGAAGATTATATATGCAAATAAATATATGTAATAAACAATAAATTTATAGAATTTTATCAATCAGATACAAAAAAATAATTGTAAAAACTCAGCAAAAGACCCAGTTTTTACGAAGGATTTTCAGAACAACATCCATACTTAATTTATTTCTACCTTTTTCCCTCTTGATATTACCTAATATTTCTTTCTAAAATACATATTAGGAATCAAGTATTGTAGGCAACAATATTCTCCAAAGTAATTTCCTTATATCTAACTGTCCCTTCTCTTTCATTAGTAAAGTAGAAAAGTGAACATTTCTCTGAAATACCCCCAGTCATCAGTACCTCAGTGTTGAGTGCCTCAGTTTTTTCATCATTAAAATAGGAGCTTTTATCTTTTGAACTAACTTTGATCTTTTAAATCAAAGAAAATAATTACATAAAAGGTGACGCTAGGAAGAAACCATCTGTCTTCTTTTATTTAGAACAAAGTTTACTAAAGTTGGTCTATCCTTACTAACATACCTCAAAACTTATTTGAAATTCAGATTTAGATCAAAACCTAACTAAACCCATCACTGAATTACATTAAATACAGTGGATGAGTCATTGACAAGTTGATTTTCTTTAAAGGGATAACTAATATTCTCTTACTTTCTAGGTCTCAGAAGTGTGTTAAGTGAAACTACTTACAGCAGTAGACAACCAGCCGGACACTTATCAGTGAAATTCTTTCCATCAAAAGACTTCATCCAGTTTACTGAGAGAATAAGGGCCAATTGTTTTCTTCTACTGCAATTCTGAACATCCACATCACATTCTAATATGGTGTGACATGCATGAAACACATTATTTAATGTTTGTATAACTATTGGGAAATTTTTAAAATTAATAAATCCTATGTCTTTTTAGGTTGGGATGCAATGTATGAAGAAATCTATTTTGCTTCTAAATGCCAAAAACTACATTTAGATTGCTAGGGGTTAGCAATATGTTATCAATATAGTAATATAAGCTACCGTATTTTCAAGGGATATGTACGTTTTGTTGAAAATTTCATTATCTTCAAAGTTGCTAAGATCTCAATATCAGTTGTTAGGGGATAGTTAATAATAGCAACTATATTGATAGGATATGTAGCACAGGGTCAAAGACCAAAAAAGATTATATACTTATATACTTCTGATAATCCAGAAACTCAACCTTTAGGTTGAGTTGGAAGGATTCTTACAAATATTTTTGTAGGGATTTAACCCAGTGTTTGTGTACTTCTACTCTTTTTATCCTAGAAATCTATTATGTTCACATGACTCTACAACCATTCAACAAGAGTGAGAATGACGGCTAATCTAAAGCTTAATGCTAATGAATTATAAGTTGCACTGAAATTCACTTTGAACAGAAGAAATGCAAATGAAATGCTAGTAATAACAGTAAATTTTAAATCCTAGTAAATGCTAGTTTTTAAAAAAATGTCCAGCCACCATGGTACCCAATGTATTTTGTCATATAACTGTAAGACTGAGACAACATACATCATAACCATTCATAAATTACCACTACTCTTAATTTTGTAATATACATGTGTGTATATACATAGCCACTCCAATACCACACCATTCAGGAGGACTGGCATGTCCTAGGCTCTTCTCTAAGTTCTCATACTGTGAGTGAGAACTGTGCATCAGAATCCCCTGAAGTCCTTTGTTAAAGCAGATTACTGTTTTCCACCCCAAGTTTCTGGTTAAGTCTATAGAGAGACCCAAGAATCTGCATTTCTAACAAATTCCAGGGTGATGCTGATGCTACTGGCTCAGGGACCACATTCTGGGAACCTCTACTGTAAGGGATCTGTGAGTCTCAAAAGGCAATTGCAGAGAGAGACGAAGAGAGGGGAAGAAAGAGAGAAAATTATATAAAAGGTGACACTGGAGGCTGTAGTTATTAAATTAATGAAAATCGAGGGTGAGAGAGAGAAAAAGAGGGAGAGGGAGAGAGCGAACAAGCAAGAGTCCACTCTCAAGAGAGAAAGACATGCAGTTCTAGCAAAGGAGGCAGCAGATAAAAGTGAATACAGATACTGTCTTCCATCCTAGTACTTGCCCTTTATCTTGTTGGTTAGGAAAAAGTAAGAAATCATGAGGAGCCTGGGTGGATCAGGTTGTTGAGCCAGGGTCTTGGGATCAAGTCCTGCAGAAGGCTCTCTGCTCAGTAGGAAGTAGGCTTCTCCTTCTCACTCTCCCTCTGTGCTCTCTCAAATGAATAAATAAAAATCTTAAAACAAAATGAAATGAAAAAAAAACTAACAAATCAACAAAGACCTCTCAAATGATATGTAATGTAATATGATAATTAACTTAATTGACATACAAACCGTTTCACACTTAAAAGGCTAGATAGAGGGGCACCTGGGTGGCTCAATGGGTTAAGCCTCTGCCTTCAGGTCATAATCTCAGGGTCCTGGGATCAAGCCCCACATTGAGCCCTCCGCTAAGCAGAGAGCCTCCCTCTACCCCCCTTTCTCCCTGCCTGCCCCTCTGCCTACTTGGGATCTCTCTCTGCCAAATAAATAAAATCTTTAAAAAAAAAAAAAAAGTCTAGATAGATTGTTCCCATTACAAGTTTTAGAAAAAAAATATTGCCAGAAACTCGTCAGTCTTTCAATACCCCTAAATGGGACTACTTTCAGGAAAACACTAAAGGGGCACAGAAAGTTAACTAATGAGTTTTTCATATTAAAAAAAAAAAAAAAGGAATGTTCACCAGTAAAACATGGGTGAGAAATGATAATCAACAAACAACTCCAATTACATGCAGAAAATCTACTTAGAAACACTGTGTGGAATCTTCAAACAAGTATTAAATTTTTATTTATATGAAAGTTTTTCCTTTAAAGTTACTGAGCCACATAAAGGGAAAATATTAATTTTATTAGAATTTGAACAAATGTTGCACAAAGAAAACATTTTAACAAAATTGTATGGTGGCACAACAAACAAAAAAGAAAACAGCCAAAGATGTGTAAAAGAAATATAAGGTGGAAAACTGTTAAATATCTCATGATCCAGTGTAGAAACAAGAAGTCTGAACTTAAAAACCAAAGAAGCACGACAATAGAACAAAGTTAATGTTTGTGCTATCCTAACCAGACACATTCTTCAGCAAAACTTTAAAAGGCAGTTATATTTTACAGTATTTGATCTTATTTCTGACTTTTTCAGAAATAGATTATTTATATAATTCAACCTCACAGTTCCAAGTTTAAGCACTGAGAAATAATTATCCTAGTAACTGAAATGACAGGAGAGGCAAAACAATTGATTAGTTTTTAATGCTATATTTTCAACTGTAATAAGGGCTTGATCCAACAAAAGAAGTCAAAAGCAGATCAGAGTTCCCTTCTATTACCCAAGGAACTCCTCTGCCCAATCTGACTGCCATAATATTGTTACCCTAGTTAACAAAAAGCATTCTCAGGGACCAATGTAGGAAGAGAAGACACACTAGAAGTTTGATATTGTATAGCAAGGTAACTTGTCACCATTTCAGACTACCAAATACCAGAAGTTACTTAAAACAAATTATTTAAGTGTTCCCCATGTTTGCGATTTATTTCTAAATAACTGATATATTCATTTTTTGAACTGATCATATCAGGTTAATAATAGTGTAAATCATTTGAAAACTATAATAGAATACTTCAAGAATAGGACTTTGAATATTTTTCTCTTATATCTTGATCTTTACACAAAGATGCAATTCTTACTCTCTTGGTAGAGAAGTCTATGGGAAATAAACCTGGAAATGTTTTAAGGAGATTGTCAACCAAGACAGGTTTCTCAATTTCATGATTGTCATCTAACAAAGATACCAAATTTCACATTCTTAAACATCTTAAAACAATATAGCTGTGATTTTATAGACATAAAAAGGCAAAAATTCTAAATACTTAGGAAAGAAAGCCCTTTGCATTCTAAATATTTGAAATTTATTCACACAATATGCCCAATCTGAACTTTTAAATGAGGTATATTTTCTTCTTTCCAAATATCAAAAACCTTGTAAATATATCATAACATGAACAGTTTCAAATTATAATAAATTCACAGGCGTTTTGTCAGTTTTCACTTTAACCTCTCATAAAACACACTGCTATAGTCTTTGGATGTGGTATCTAACAAAAAAGGAAGTTGCCCACGGTCACTCTCTGTATGAGAGTTGCAAACACATAAGGTGAAAACACTTTTGTGGGTATTTTTAAAACATGATAAATGCACTACCAAACATTAATCATGATTTGAAATATTACATAAATACATATTAAAGATCATCTAGGTATCCACAATCCTATAAGGGGAGCACTAGAAAATAAAAATCTTATAATGATCTTAGGGCAGTTCTTAAGCAATTGAATGTCTTTATCTGAAAAACCTATGCTGAAAAAATTTGCATCTAAGTTTTGCTTTCTGAATGCGCAGGTTATAACCCACAGAAAACATGAGGGACAAATGTTTGGTCAGGATCTTGTTAGTTTAAGAAACAAAAGATTTAAAAACCAAAATATGCACACCATTAAAAATACTAATTCTGGAAATTATGCAGCTAAAAATTAAAATCACCCTGTCCAGCAAGTTCCAAAAATTTCACACATTTCAAACATTAAGGCAACTTGTTTCCAACTAAACAGTACTTTATAAAAATATATGTCACTTCAAAACATTATATACATAGTGGCAATAAATTTAGCTAGTTGTAATCTTTAATACATTAATAAAGTGTCACATATTACAAAGAAATTATACTAGGTGTTTGCATGTATGCACAAGTGGAGTTACAGTTTTTAAAGTACAGGTTTTAAAACTGAGCGAAGTGAACGTCCCTCTTTAGTGAGTTCTCGTGTCACACACATACACGGCAATGGGATTGCTTCCTCTCGTTTCTCTACAATATTGTAACTGCATTTCTTCAAGTGGTCAGCCATGCTTAGGATGTCAGCAAATTTCCATTCATTAACAGAACAAAATGCAGTACTGAATCGCCATACCTAAAAGAAAATTCTACTTCAGATTTAAACAAGTCAATTTATAACAATCAAAATATACTTCTTACTCCAACTGCAAACATTTCTACTGTTTGAGAAATATCCAACATAAAGGTCCAAGCAGTTAGCTACAAAACTGAAAAGGAGTAAATCCATTTGGAGGCAGATCTGTTTATCAAACACTTGCAGGATAATCACTTCTATGACATTATAACTACAATAAATGCAGTAACCAAAAAGAAAGAAATAAAAAGCAAAACTCAACATTAAAAATGACATCCAACTTGGCTTACTAAGCAATTTTTTAAAAGATTTAGTCATTTATTTGAGAAGACAAAGAGAGAGAGACAGTATGTAAATAGAGGGAGAGGGAGAGACACAAGAGACTCCCCAGCTGAGCATACAGATCCCAATATAGACCTCGATTCCAGAACTGAGCCAAAGTGAAACGCTTAACTGACTGAGCCACTAGCTGCTCCTAAGCAATTCTTTAAAAATCATAAACTTGTAGGGATGCCTGGGTAGCTCAATCAGTTAAACATCTGCCTTCGGCTCACGTCATGATCTCCAGGGTCCTGGGATCAAGCCCTGCATTGGGCTCCCTGTTCAGCATAGACTGTTTCTGCTTCTCCCTTCCCCTTTGTCTCTCTCCCTATTCACATGGCCCCCTCACTACCCCCACCCTTGACCCCCTGGAGCTCACTCTCTCTCAAACAAGTAAAATATTTTTAAAAAAATACACTAATACTATACCAAGGTACCTTATCACTCCACCATTTATAAGTACCAAAAGTACTTAGTAATATTCATGAATACAGGTACTCAATTTATTCAAAATGTTTCTGAAAATTTACATAAAACACTTTTGTAATATCAATCTTATTTAATTCCAAATGCATTTCTAGGCAAAAATTCACCTGCTATCCCTATTCATGTATCTGTTGGTAAAAATATGAGCTACTTCCCCTTTTACCCACTCAGCAGCTCCAAGCCTTGAAACAATGTCATCTTATTAGTTCAGCAATGACAGCTGTGGCCCCTTCTCATCTTTACAATTCTAAATATAAAGCTATCTGAACACAGGAAATAAGCATGAATGGAGGACAGACGCAAGTAACAAGTATGAATGGGATAGATCAGGCCTAGGTATCCTAGCTAAGTTCATCAACAAGGAAATTTTAGAGCACACTAAATGCACAGTAAACAGCAGATACGCTAGAAAGTGGCTATGAATTTGAGGAAAGTCCTCAGCACTCAGAGCTTCTCAGGAAAGGAGAGCAATGCCTTCCCAGGAAGACTAGTGTTCCGTGGGAACACTTTTACTTTTCAGCGGGCAAGAGAAATCACCACTGTTCCACACAAAGGGTACTTACTCCCTATATTCCTTAGGGTTATCCATCAATTACGCCTCCTGTGGAGTTCTTTCTCAGGAGTCCATGAAGGTCTAGAGAGTAGCTACCAACAGATTACAAATACTGCTAGCCTCCCTTACAATCCCCTATACCTATGAAACTATGGGAAGAATGAGGAGTTCTGTTAAGCCTCAGCAGAACACATTCATGAGCGATTTCATGGTGACAGACAGCCTCCCAATTTCCACAAGAGTCTGGCGAAACAAACTCAGAAAAAAATGGACGATTCCCATCTCCTGATGCAAGGCTTCTTAGTAATGGGCCAATTTTTCTTTCCGAAGTATTCCTCAGGTACTTACTTAGTGCCCACTATATGGCAGTGCTGTTATACGCAGTGGATATTTTGGTTCCCAGAGAGTCTCACTTTTCAAGGAACTTACAATCTAAGGAAACCGGTAATTCATCACGAACAGCCTGGAGAGTACTCTAGCAGGGGTATACAGAGTAGGGGAAGAGAATGGGGCACCACACGAACCAGAGCTGTACACCTCCCTAAAAGCTTTAGGGTAGGTTTCTAGAAGGCTTTCCTGAAGATCTGTAGAGTGAGCAAGATCTGTAGTGAGAAGATGAAGATCACAAGCTCCAGAGACAGGTTCCCTAGATGTGAATCCATCAATTAGTTGGACAAGTTACTTCATCTCTTTAAACTTTGGTTTCTTCATCCATAATATAGAGACAGTAGATTAAACAGGTAAACAGAAGTACGTTTATCAGCACAACGCCCAGCATATTGCAAATGCTCAGATGTAGTTACTATATTAGAGACAGCACATTCAAAGGCCTTAAGGCAAGAAGTCAGAAAGAAAACATCAGGAGACTAAGTACACCAACATAGATGGAATATAAAGGGACAAGAGGAAACTAAGGAGGTAAGTAAAGACAGGATTATAAAAATTCTTAAAGGTTCATTAGGGAGTCTTTCTCTGTCCCAGTGCAATGAACAAACATTAGTTTTTAAACACTACAGTGTAAGAACTGTATTTAAGAAAATATTTAAAACTCTAGTCCTTATGTAGAGAGTATGTTGGAGAAGGGTCCAGTTAGGAACAGAAATCCCGTTAGGATCTTGTGGTAATCCAGAGAGAGATGAAGGGGAGAGAGTTAGGTAAATGGCAGTGGAAACAGTAAAGCAAACCTGAGAGGTATGAAGAAGGGAGACTCAAGAGAATATTAAGATTACTAGATTACTAGATATGAAAATAAAGGGAAAAAAAAAAAAAGAAGTTCACCCTAATTCCCAAATTCCTAGTTTAGGCAACTTGATAGAAAATGCCACTTGCCGACATTTTTTTTTTTAATCAAGCTTTTTCCCAGCTTTTTTTTCTCTTTTTAAGATTTTGTTTATTTGAGAGAGAGACAGAGAAAAATGAGCAGTGGGTAGAGGCAGGGGAGGAGAGACAGAGAGAGAGACTGAGAGAAGCAGACTCCCCACTGAGCAGGAAGCCTAACATATCTGATGCAGGGCTTACTCCTAGGATCTAGAGATCATGACCTGAGCCAAAGGCAGACCCTTAAATGACTGAGCCACCCAGGCTCCCCACCACTTGCTGAGATAAAGAGGGGCAGAGAGGCACCTGGGTGGCTCAGTCAGTTGACCATCTGATTTTGGCTCAGGTCATGATCTCAAGGTGGTGAGACTGAGCTCTACATTGGGCTCCGCACCCAGCCAAGTGTCTACCTGAGATTCTCTCTCTCCCTCTGCCCCTCTCCACTGTGCATGCAAGCTCTCTAAAATAAAATAAATCAATAAATCTTAAAAGAAAAAGGGGGGGGGATAAAGATGTGAAGTGGGTTGGACATGCTGAGTTTGATGAAGCTCTGAGATAATCAAGAGCAGATACTTATATTTAATCCTCTGGAGTTCAGGAGAAAGTGGCCAGGATATAGATGTGTAAGTAACCTGTATAAATGATGGCAATTTAAACTTCAAGAGTAGATGAGATTTCCTGCAGAAATAGAATCCCCAGAAAACATTTCACCCCACAGGTCAATACTAGTGGACAAGGATAAAAATAATACTATGCTTGGGATATCCCATCCCAAATGAAGAAAGAAACCAAGTCCTCTGTATGTGTATACATACATATACACAGCAAGTATGGAACTTTCTGCCACCAAAATTCCTATTTGGAGAAAAAAAAATCATAAAAGAAATAGATTAGATGTTCATTTGTTGGTGAAAGCTTCAGAAAAACACAGAAAATGTAGAATTCTGAAGAACTGGAGCAGTGAGTAAAAGTCAGAAAAAACCTAAGGGTGGTAAGAACAAAGTATTCAGAAATATGAACCTTGTGCAATCAAGGTGAAATTTACCAAATTTTTTCTACTTTATAAAATGCAAAATGTCATATTATAAATGTTCTGATATTAAAAACTCCTGAAATAAAAGATATTTATAGTGCCTTCTAGTTTCTACTAGACAGTGCCTCAAACATAAGGTGGGCAAAAGCAGGGGTGCCTGGCAGGCTCAGTCAGTAGAGCATGCAAATTTTTATCTCAGGGTTGTGAGTTTGAGCCCCATGCTGGGTGTAGAGATTATTTATAAATATGACACTACTACTACTACTAATAATAATAATAATAAGTGCAAAAGTGGATTTTCACAAAAGAAAATGGGGGACCCAAGACTTGCTCCCAGATCTGCCTAAATCTCCAAGCTTCCTAAATCTCCTCAAGCCTCCAATATGCAACACTCTCTTGTACCATTCTAACCTAGACCCCCCACCACAATATCAAATCCAAGTATCCCACTCTTTCCTCACTTCAATCTAGCACATATCCACATCCTCATGGTTTCTAGTCTCCAAATACTCCACTGCTCACTTACCAGTAGCAGCAGTTATAACTTTTCTTTCTCCCTGAAATAACTAAGATCTAAGAAGGTTGCTAGGAATGCAGAGAAACTGCCAATTGTAAGCAGGAGAAAACCTTCTCCTTGCTTCCTCCGTTGTCCTATGATGAAACATCTCAGATGGAGCTCAAACTGGAAGATGGTTAACATGGACTCAAAAGGAACTGTTACAGAAGAACTGAGTATAGAAAAGCAGTATGAAAAAAACAGAAGTGGCTGTGGCCATGTTAGATTAGAACCTAGTATTAGGATGTCTGCAATAAATACATGATTATGACAAACTACTCTAACCCAGTTTTTCATTAATCATTATTTTAAAAAATGTCTGTCAGATTAAAGTGTAAGTTTTAAGGGCGGTCAATTTTGCAACAAGGTCTTAATTTTACTGATTCTACAACATTAAGTGTCTACTATATATCAAATATGGGGGTGATATGGTTAAGATTAAACTAACCTTTTCTTTTATTTGCCATGATGAATTTCCTTCTGGATACTTCCTTTTTCCCCACTGCAGTATGACCATTCCACGAGACTGAAGCAGGCTGCCACACACATCCCTCATTAACCTGGATACACATGAGAGCTGGCATAAACTGAAGCCATCTAGAAAGCCTGCAATATGTTGTAGGACCTCAAAAGGAAGACTACTTAGATGGTCACTATGCAATCCCAACACACAGTTTCTAGCAGGCTCTACTAATACTGTAGATACACATGGCTGAACTCCAAATGACCTCAAGTGGCGGTCATGTATAATCTTTGCTCCTTGTGTTGATGGACAAAATCTACGCTGAGAATAGGTACAACCATAATATGCTAAAGGACACCTCTGCTCCATCCAGCCATTGAGTCCAGCATGAATGTCACCATGCACGTTCTTAAAATGTGAAGAAAATTCTTTTCTTCTAAATAACTGTCCACAAACAAATGTAAACATTGAACGCTGCTTGGGTTGGTACCTAGCAACACATTCCAATACTAAATCCAGGCCAAGTGTCTGAAAAGGACTTGGATTTGAAAGCTGTGGGTTGGCATGATCACAAGCTGATGCTGAAGCTATTTCCCCAACCATTGTATTTGTAGCTAATATTGCAGATGGAAGTGAAAAAGTCTGAGTCCCAAAGTCAACGTGATAAACATCAACCATGCGACTATCAGATATACCCCTCCCTCCTGGAGAATCTCCTAGACAAAACAGCAATGCTGCTGTGATTAGGTCTATTCCTTGGAGGCCCATTGGATCTTCTGCAACTTCCAAATCTGATGTATCTACTGCTTTATCTTCTTTTGGTTTAGACCAACATGAGTTAGAAAGAAATTTGAATGAAGGAGGATGACTGAAAGATAAGACATCCACATTCCTCAAGTCCCCTAAGTCTACTTTTCTCCAACACAATGCTCCTTCATCCTCATCATCTGGCATGAGGATATGCTGAACTGTGCCATTAGGCAAAGCACCAGATGGTATTACTTCCTTAAGTTGTGCTGCTACGGAAAGTGAACTGGAAGGTTGTGAAGTGCCATCTGATGCCATACATTCTCCATTTGTTAAGTTACTTTGTTTTGAATCACCATGTAATTTCTGATTTTGGTCTATGGCCTGTGTACATATATTTTCCAAAGAAAAGCCATTACAGAGAGCAGAAGTGGCATAAGAACTGTTATTTGAGTCACACAATAAATCACTTGAACCATTTTGTTCAGACTGGACATTCAGACTTGTGTCATTATGGTCAATTCCACCTACTGCTCCTATCTCATCCTCATAAAAATGGTCCTGGTCTTTTAAGTGTCTATTCTGCAAGCTTCCTCTGGGATCTTGCTCTTCACTCATGTCATTTGGGGAAGCACAAAGACTTGTACTCAACATGCCAATGTCTCTTGTGGCAGTATTCAGGATATCTAAAGCAGCAGCCAAACTTCTGGTTGTTTCTACAGTAGCTTGATAAAGTGCACCATAAGATTCTTCATCAACAGACACCAAACCATTAGTATGTGGTATTTCTGGGACACTTGATTTAACTGAGATTTGTTCTCTAGATTCTGATACTTTATCAGTCGCTTTTGACATCATGGTGGCTACTTTGAGAGATTCTAAGAGCATCCTTTGGTCTTGAAGGGCCAAGGCCATATCTAATTGTGCCACTTCATCAACATCTCTGCTTAGATTTTCATACGATTTCCGATCTGCATAACTAACTGGCCATCGGTTCCACTCCATAGTACAGCACACCACACTTGCAGGACACATTTCTAGATGTTCAGCAACTTTATTTCGAGCCATTGTAAATGGACATCCGAAGTCACTATTTAAGCAAGGCACTCGTTCAAATGGACATAAAAGTCGATGTTCATCAGCTTTACAAGAATGGAAAACTGCTCCACACACCAACGGACAACCAATCAAGTCACAGGAAATCCCAGGCTCTGGTCTGATCATACACCGTCTACTGACACAATTCACACAGTGCGAGTGCTGCAGCTCCTCCTCCATAATGGCCAGTCCAGCTCTAGTTGTTGAGATGGGAAAAAGATAAGAAGTTAGGCAAAAAGTGGTTGATTTTTAAAACGGCTGAATAACAAAAATCAAGTCATAAAGAAATATATGTAAAATAAGCCTACTTAACAAGTTTATTTTACATATAATCAATTCATCTTGAAACAACTTAAGCACTCATTTCAAATAATAATGCAAAAGTTCATTTTTTCATATAATAATATGCCTAAGAGGCTAAATGTTTCAAAATATAATGCTTAAATTCTAGTATACTATGTAGTATATAAATTGATGCTAAATACAAATTAGCATATTTGACTTTTAGATTTCAAAGAATGCTTTAGCTTTTATTTTTAGTTTCAACTAAATGGACTCTGAAGCGCCCGTAGCACACTGACATCATCATATTCCTGAGAGAATGATCTGAGTTTCATGAATATACTTAACTAAAACTATTATAAATTTTTTATACCCTCTAAATATAGGAATCCATTTAAGATTTCATCTACTGATCATTCCTTCTACATACACCTTAATACCTTCTACAACGAATCACCATAGTAAGCCTTAATTAAAACATACATGGAATTTACCCAGAAAATCTAAATTCCAGCTCTAGTTCATCGGTTCATAACTATGGATAAATCACTTACTTCTGAGGGCTACACCTTCTGTTTACTCACTCAACACCTATTTATTGTTTAACTACTATCTACCAGGCACTGTGTTTGGTGTGACAATATAAAGATTCGTCAGACATGGTATCTCTGAAGAAGCTACAGCAGCTCAGAGATACAACAGTAAAAATCATGTCTCATTATTATGTGATCAATCTGACAGAAGTAAAATGGTAACACAGAGAAGATAATCATCACTATGGGGAGGAGCTACAGAAGAATTCACAGTAGTCTTCAAAGATGGGAAATCTTAAGCATAGGAGGGAAGAATTAGAAAGGAAGTATTCAGTGCTGAAGTAACAACACATGTAAATGGAAAAAAACAAGTGGCAAAACATGTTCAGGGAACCTCAAGTTTCCTAGTGTTGCTAAATCACAAGGTGAAATGCTAGGTAGCTCTGAGAGATGGGGCTGGATAATAGAAATAAATCAGATCATGAGGACTGTGCTATATACTACTCTTACGAGTTCAGACTTTAAGTAACAGGAATTCACTAAAGATTTGAGCAGAGAAATAGTATCTATAAAATAACAGGAGAGGGGCACCTGGGTGGCTCAGTGGGTTAAAGCCTGTGCCTTCAGCTCGGGTCATGGTCGCGGGGTCCTGGGATAGAGCCCCGCGTGGTGCTCTCTGCTCAGCAGGGAGCTTGCTTCCCTTCTTCTCTGCCTACTTGTGATCTCTCTCTCTCTCTCTGTCAGAAAAATAAATAAAATCTTTAAAAAAAAATAACAGGAGAGATTTACAGATACCTAATGGTCCTTCCTTTTATCAAGAAAAATTTTATACAAAAATAGAGAAAGCATCAGCACAATATACTGATTCAATTATAATTATTAATCCTATTTGATGTATCTTTGTCTAAAATCTTCAACTTCTTTATTGGCTTGTCCCTATGAGCCAGTAAAAACTTAAAACTATTTCATCTTTAAAAACCTAAATAATAAAACAATATCTCCCTTTTATTACTACTCTTTTTTCTTAAAATTTCCAAATCTTCAAGCTTCCAGAAAAAAAATTTCCAAATTTTGAAATTTCCAAATTTTCAAGCTTCCAGGAAAAAAAAAAGAAACTAAAAAACAAACAAACAAAAACAACAAATAGGCTTCATGCCTCCCATATACTCTTCAGCCCTCTAATCTGGCTTTCTTGTGACCAACAGTCATTAAAACTGCTCTGAGATCCTTGGTGCTAAATTCAAAGGGCATTTTTTTCCCCAGACTTCATCTTCCTTGGCCATTTACCTCATTATGGTGAATAGGCCCTCCTTTTTGAACTACTTGTCTTTCCTTAGGATGTTACATTTCCCTGGTTTTCTCCCTACTTTTTTTTTTTTTTACCTTTTTTAATGTTTTAAAAAAATAAAAATAAAAGCATTCACAGCAATGAGCCTACAATATTTATTTTTATTTTTGGCTATTCCTTAATCTTTTCTAATCCTTAATATTTTCTAAAATATTCCTCTTCTCCAGGGATCATGTCATTTCTTGCTCATTCTATTCATTCCCTCTGGGTGCTCTCAATTTCTCAAAAGCGTCAATTACCACCCATATGCTGAAAACTTACTTCTTGCCCAGATCCCTCTCCCAAACTTCAGATCTCTACTAATAAGTCAATTACTTATACGTCTCTACACCTACATGGGACAAGCAACTCATCTTAACACTCCCCAAATTAAATTACACTGTAATGGGTAATAATTTTCTGGGTAAGAAGTAGATTCTTAGCCTATTTTCTTCACTTCAGTGCATAAAAGATTACTAGCTCTCTGACATATTTTTCCATACATGCTATCTGGGTTTCAGGTGGCTAAAGTAAGCTAATTAGTCCCGAAATTGCTATTTTTGTCCAATCCAGGGATGATTTTCCTCAAACAATAACAAAAAAGCCTACCTCATACTGACAGATCTCTACTGATTACGTAGAAAATTTCGGAGTTGATATTATGGCACTTACTGACACTAGGGGGCATGGAGGAGGCAGGGGGAACAGGGCATCATTTAACAAAAAACTGTATTTTTTATTGTATTTAAAAAATTACAAACTATGAATTAAATACTTCTGAATGTTTACCCCATAAATTTTATAGGTTAAGACAGAACCTGTAAGTTAAACACAGGCATGCTAAGAGTTATAACAGAAGAACGGCAGACTAATGATGAGAAACATTTGTAAATTAAGCCAATGTTCAAAGAACAATGTTAGTAAGAATTAAGACAAATTTTACTGAGTGCTTAGATTGTTAAAACAGTGGAAGCTTTCTTATTTTGCAACAAATAGAAGGAATTCATCTCACATGATGAGGGTTATAAACTTGACTGTTACTAAGAGAGAACCTAAAAATACAAGCAGTTCCAAAGAAGTAACCACTACTCTCATAACTTGCAGGAACACTTTATGTTACGTGCACATCACATGACCATACCAGGCAGAACACATTCAAAAACACCACTTAACTCAAAACTGTTTAAAACAGCAACGGCTACAAACAAGAAGTTAAATGCAAAACAGTAACAACTTTGAAAGGAAGACACAGAGGCTTCTCAAGCTTCAAAATAGTTCCACACTACTCCCCTTGGAATAAGAAAAATGTTTTAAATAAATAAATAATAAATAAAGGCATTCACAGCAATGAGCTAAATATTTATTTACTGAAGTAGACTTAGGAAGGAAAAAAAGCACACTAATTATGTACCAATCTTCTCCTTACATACACCATTTCACTTAGTGTCCCATAATCCTCTTTAACAACCCCTAGGAAACTGAGGTTCAGACAGGCTTAAGGGACTCCCCTAAGGTCATCTCCCTGTTAAATGGCAGAGCTGGGACTTCAATCTATATCTGATTGAACATATCAGAAGATATGTTTACTCATAAAAGCTGAAGAAAACAGGCAGCACTTCAGTAACTGGTGATCCAATTTTAAGATGTTATTTGAGGAATGGAGGTTACACAACTTTGCTTGTAGTTCATTCCAACACTTAATCACCCCTGTGGTCAAGAAAGTCTTTTTGGTCCTTTGTAATTACAATAGCACATAACTTTGCTTTGAATGTCAGTATTTAAAACTACTTTTAAAATAACTTGCATTTATAATAGTATAAACTTACAGAACAAGAATATAAATTTAGCAAATCTCAAAACAGCAATATAAAGCAGGAATCAAGTTTAATTCCATTTTACAAGTAAATATATTAAGAAGTAAGTTAAGAAAAAGCACTAGATAATAACCAGAGTATTCTGAGGACAGAACCCTCAGCCTCAGAATTTAAAACTTCCAGATCCATCCTTTTTCTAATCAAGATCATTACCAGAGTAAATATTCCTCCATTAGGTAGTTTGCACTTGCACATAAATCCTGTGAAACGGGTTTATAAACATCATCCCTGATTTATCAGTTGAACAGTGACACAGCAGGCCCATTAGAAAACATGTTGCTAAAATTGAGGCTTCAAGTTCAAGATAAACTTAATTATAGAACTCCTCAATATTGTCTTCCTAAACCCTTTGAAAAAGAATCTGAACATTCCAAATAACATCTTTATAATTCACGTTTAAATTGAATGACTGGGGAAAGTCTCATTAGACTAGAAAACATGTGTAAATGATTAAATGCTTTACAATAGTTTCAATTTTCTCCAATAAAAATTCTTGGCCAACTGATACTCTGTGACTAGCAATCCGTAAAAATAGTTTTAAGACATGGCATTTTCTCATACAGTGAAAGGAGGCCTTGTCATTTGAAGTTATTTTCTATACACAAAAATAATACTTCAAAAAAACATTTCTTTATTTTTCCAGATTCATTAAAATAATTAAGGAGATAAATAAATGAAGCACTGCAACTTAGCATGATTTTAAAAATGCTAGGTCAAGTCAGCCAAAGCACTCAACACAGCTTGCTGCTATCTGTGCCTCTGTCAGCAAGATACATGAATACACGCAAGCACCCCTCCCCACAATCGCTGCCTAGGATCCTTAAGTCTCAGTTTAAATGTTACTTTCCACATACCAAAAGCAAGGTATAGATCCCATATTATGCTGTGTGCTCATTACACATTGGGTTTTTCCTTGTAATACTAGTCACAACACTAAGTAAATCACTATCCTTAAGTATCAAACCCCACAGGAAAACTGTAAGCTCCATGAAGGAAGCAGGGCCATCTCTTGTCTCATCCATCCATTCTTGTGTTTCCTATATTTCAGACTGTGCCTAATTGGAGCATCACTTATTTTAGAAATATGAATAAATGAAAGAGATATACTATAAGAAACAGCTAAATGGATTCCAAAACAAGGTTTTTTATTTCATCGAAAACTACACACTTCATGAAAAAAATACAACCTTACAGACCTAGTATTACACAATCAGACTGAGTCAAAATTACTTTATTGTACCAGCTATAAAAAGTCAATAATAGTGTTCAAACATTTGCTGAGTACCTAAATCTATATGTTCCAAGCATTATATATAGAGTTAAGATAAATCATCCATGAAAAAAGCAAGTCAAAGGGAAAAGAAGTCAGAGACAGGTAATTTCAACCTTCCATTATTTTAAAATCTTAAAAAATAGTCATAAAAGGCACAGAAGTAAACATTTACCAGTATATTGCTCCACTATTATTTTAACTCCCCAATCAACTCTGCGCTCTAGTTACTGGTTACTTGACTACAGAAGGCATCAGCTTCAAAAAGAAAAGCAGAGGTGAAAGTGTCCACACATGTGCACGTGCCTGAGTAGGTACTGCGCTAAAAAGCTCAAAAAAGGAAGTGGTATCAGCCGACTGCTTGATACTGCAGTTCATATAGTACTAGATGAAACGCAATTGCACTTAAACAATAAAATATTGCTTCAATGTGAGGATGAAATGGACCTATAGACAGACTTGTTCAATTAGTTAACACAAGTAAGTCCATGACTGAAATTTTACATTTAGCAATCAGCTATAAGCTCCTCTAAGCAAGTCTCATCCTTTTTGTATAGTCGGAGGTACTAGTTATACTAATACAACTAACTGTACAATTAATATTAAATACAAACACCTCCTGGTTGATTTGCTGATCAAGCACAATCAGTACTAAAGACCATAATAAACCTCAGCTGCACATCTTAACTGGTTTAAAAGGGGCGGGGGGTGAGGGGTGCGGTGCATCATGGTGACTAGGCAAGATCTAAAATCCACTATCCTTAAACTCCACTCAAAGCACATGCCCTCCTTATGAGTCTAAAATGGCTAAATAGGTTACACTGTATACATTCTTTTTATTAAATTATAGTTCTGACTTTTTATAGAATGATGACCTAATTAAATGGAAAATTCTGTCAAATTTTTCACCCTTCCAGCTATGATATAATCCAAACATACATCTTCTAAGTCTAAATATGGTCATGAGTAACTTATTTCAAAATGAAAGTTCTAACTACTTGCAATGTTCTCCACTAAATAAATGAAATTATGACAGACTTACAAAAGAAATTAAAATAATATAATATTTAATACTCAGACCAGAACCCGTTTGCACGGATTCTCAGATAAAAATAATCCACCCAAATGGTGGTACTCAACTTATTAAAATGGGCAGCAGGGCATTGGGGAATGGGCTTCCAAGGAATCTCAGCTTTGTGACCTTGAGGCAATTACTCTACTGTGAAAACCACCTAGAACTCTACAAAGGTTGGGTTATATTTTATGTGTGTGTCTAATGGAATACAACGTATTCCTCAGAAAAGGGATGTACTTCACTTTACACAACAGCCACGTTAACATACCCAAAGCTTTATGTAAAATTATTTTTTCTTTCAGGTCATTTAGACTTATAAAGCTTATAAAAAGCAGCTGTATGAGGAAATAACCTATGTTTAAAGTATTCACTCAATAAATAGACAGACAGACATACCCTTTTTGTAAAAGATGAGGTATGCTTTTCTGATTTAAGTATCTAACTATCTACACTATAAAAAGCATTAGCCCAATGCCAATCTCACGTATTTCATCAAACTGAATTTGAAATTAAATATTTTATATAGCCTTTTGACTGAGGACTTTGTCAAAGAATTCTACAAATACAATGTCCTTTTAATGACACAATCATAGGAACTTAGTTAAAAGATGTGTCCAAAATCATACAAAAATAGCATAGGGCTTATCCCATTAAAAGTCACATTTCAGTAATATAGTATATCAAACAGTAAACACACAGTAAGCAACACCTATGTGGTGACCTCAAAGTACCTAACTATATACATTACCTCAAAATATTACTGCCCTTAATTAAGTACTTTATTAGGACATTTTGTATTTTTCAGAAGTCTCCAATGCTAGAGATAGCAAAATATTGGGTTGAAATTAAATACCCAGCACACTTAGAATGTATAAAAGTTTGCCTACATCAGAAACTTCAGTTCTCTGATAACCCTCAAAAAACTCCACCCACCTACATTTCCAGAATCACAAAAAAAAGCTTCTGTCACTGCATTAAGGTACTAGATAAGAACGAAATGGCAACTTAAAAGTTACCAAAACACCACGTTATCGCTAATTAAGCTTCTGGAGTAAGAAACAGTGACTAAGCATATGGAACAGTGATTCAGCCAAAACTGCATATTGAAAAACCGAACCGTCAGAAAAATCCTAAACGTACATTTTATGCTGTTCTTTTCCCCTTCCTGAGCCGAAAACTGGAGTACTTTCTAAAACCTTAACAAATATGAGCAAATGCAAAATCTGTTTCCATAGCCTGTGTCTCTCAAGGATACAACACAGTATTGGAATGCAGCGAAAGAAAGAAAGAATTTTAAAGTTCCAAACGTTTGGGAAGTTTTATGTTTAAAAGTGTTTCAACAGTTTTAAGTTCATCTACACTGACAGCAGAATGCCCATAAATAGGTTCCTCCTGGATCAGAGTCAACAGAGTAATTACGGAAGAAAAGGTCAATTCCTTCCCAAACATCTTTTATCTGGGACTTGCGACACGGCTCAGCAAGAAAAACAGGAGAGGGGAATGGAGTACAAGAACCATGGTAAACAACCCACTGCCCTGCCGGTCTCTGCCTCGTCTCCCGAAGACACACGCTGAAAACACACTCAAAGGAGATGACTTTGAATTCTACGTGCACTCCGCGGCCCCCTGCCGAGCAGCGTTCCACGGGACCGGACACAAATAACTTGGAAAGGGCCAGACCCCCCAGATCGAGAAAATCAGGAAGTTTCTCTTTAATAAGGACGGGGGCGAAGACGAAGATCCGCTCACTACCATGAATGGAAAAGTTACTAACTTCACGCATCCCGGGAAGACAGCGGAGGATGCCTCCCAATCGGACTTTTAACCCATCGGTCCCCAACCACCCCCAAGTTCTGAAAAGGCAAAAGGAAACAGAACCCGCGTTTTCAAGGTTCTCCGGGCTTTCCAAGTTTACCTCCCGCTTCAGCCACCACCTCCGCACCCCCCCCACCCCCCGCATACAGACGGACACGCAGGCCAGGTGACACGGGGGTCGGTCCCCGGCTGTGGGTCGCCATTTGCCGGCCGCCTCCACGGCCAGCCAGGCAGGACGGCGGGCGCGGACGCCCACGCGGCGGACGCCCTCTCCGCGCGCCAGGACGGCCGGCCCGGGACCCGCAGCGCCGCCGCGGACGCCGCTTCTGTACTGCGCCCAGGCCCGGCCCGCGGGACCCACGGCCGCCGCCGCCGCCGCCGCCGCCCCGGGCTGCAGGCCTCGCACGGCCCGGCCGCCGCCTCTGTCCCCGGCGCAGCCCGCGCCGCGCTGGCCTTCCCCGCCGGCCTCCCGACACTCACCGCCCCGCGCGGCCGAACCGCGGCCCAGGCCCTGGCTGCCGAGGACGCCGTGCTCGGCTGGTCCGCGCGGTCCCGGCTGCTCCGCGTCCCACACCCCCTTGCGGTCCGCCTCCTACTGGCCTCTCCCCGCGCCCGGCCGCCTCCTTTTCTCCTCCTGTCCAGCTCTTCGGCCTCCTCCCCCGGCGGCCGCCCTCCTCGCGCGCCCCGCCCCTCCCCGCCCAGCTCGGCCCCGCCCAGCTCGGCCCGGCTCCGCCCACCGGACCCAGCCCCCGTCTCGGCAGCGGCTGCCAGCCCCGGCGGACACGCGCACGCCGGGCCCGGCGGGGACGCGTACGCTGAGTTCGGCGGGGACGCGCACACCGCCCGCGGATGCTGGAAGAGAAGCGGCAGGGTGGGGTCTAGGGAGTCCTGGGCTTCGCGTGTACAGCGAGGGGACACTGGGACCCACGTGCCCTCCCTGATAGTGCTACCAAATCTTGTTGGACTTCAGCATCTTGTATCCCTGGAAGGAGTACTAGACCCGTAGTCTTGGAATTGAGGAAACGGGCCCTTGCAGACTGGCGTGTTTATCTCCCTAAATTGTAGAATAAGCAGACAAATACCTTACTTCTCCTGCGGTGCTCTTCCCATTAGGTCATACTTAGGAGGAAGCGGGGCAGCTCTCTTTGAACATCTTTGAAGATCGCTGCCGCAGGCCTTCCTGCCTGCTAACTCAATGCACCAGCATTCTGTAGCTTAGTATCCTTTGTAGGGTTCTACCTACCAGGGACTGAGCTCCGACCAGGATTCAAGCGTCGCGAAGCTTTATTGGAGCCCAGGCGGGATAGAGAGATTCAAAATCTTGGGTGAGGGGTATCTCTCATCCGCTCACCCATGCACCAGTGTCCATCCCTTGGGCTCCTCTCCAGTACCAGTGCAAGAGAACTATGACAAAGAAAATGGCTGTAATCCTGGCCTTGGGCGTGGGGGTAGAGACGGGAAAACAGTGTTTTGTAATCTTTTCTGTGGACTCTCAGACCTTTAGATTTTAAAGACCAGTATGTATAAAGCAAAACAAAATAAAAAACCAAAAACCTGAAGAAAGAACTTAGATTACTAACTAGCTTTTTATTGCGCTAAGAAGTAAAAATTGCACCTCTTGTATTAATGCTTCATTTCCTAAATTAAAGGAGATTTTAATACCATTAGCCAGGACATAATCACAGAATAAAGGTCAGTTCTTTAAATGAATAAATTTAGCTTTTTGAAAAATTCAATCTGTTTTTCTTATTTTGTTAAATTTGGCCCCGGATGGACTCTGGTCCTCAGTCCAGAGTTTGAGAGACAGAAGTAGAAAGAAAGGCTAGTGAAACAGGTGGGTGCTGCTACAGCCTTGCCTTCCCCTGCTTCCTATCCTGGATTGAGTCACATATTTGCCCTTGACCTCAGTTGTCCTCCTACAAGATGAAGTGGCTAAAATAAATGATCCCTAGAACCCTTTCTAGCTTTAAAACCTCAGGATTCCATGATTGTACTTATTGAAATCTGGGGCTTTCCCCTTTACTAAATCACCTGGTTGATACTAGGTCACCCCTCAGGCTGAGTCATTCAGGCTGTAAACTTTTGTCTCCTTTGCCCCTTCCATCTTAGTAAGTTTCCATGTCCAGGCAATCCAAAAACAACAACAAAAAAAAAAAAACAAAAAATCCTTTCTTCCTGTCTTTCCCATTCATTCCCAGTTACCATCATAGGCACATTTGGGCTTCTGCTGGTCCCTAACCAGTCTTTCTGCCTCCAGTGTTTCCGACCTCAAACCAGTCATAGTTCTTCCTAAGAACTATTGACATAGTTCTTCCTAAGACATCCATGTTTTTACTCAGATATCCATAATGACTAGGGCCCATGGGTAAAGCCTCAACTCCTGCCTTCAGCTGCTCAAAAAACATCTTTTATTCTAGCCTGATCGGTTTCCTTTTTTTCTCCACCCAACACCACACAGTCCAATTCCAAGTCACCTGTGCCCATGTAAGTTAGTGCCTGAACTTCTGCCCTCTTAAGCTATAACCCCATGTCCTCTTGTGAGAGGTTTCTCTAACTCATATTATTTATTTTCAGCACTTTGACCTGTGCCCCATGACTCTATTACCTGTTTTTCAAACATATGTCAGCTTCAAGATTATCTCAACCCCCTAGAAGCATGTTTTTGCATTGTTTTGTATCTCCCCTCAGTCTCTGGTATCCTACCATGCATATTATAGATACTTAATGAATACTTGTTACTTCATAAACAAAACATATACTCCTCTCATTTCATCCTATCCCCATTTTCAGTTTCTGTCCTGTGTTCTAACTCCTCAGATAGACTTCTTTTAGTGCCCTATCAAGGAAATAAATCTAAAACTTCAGTGGCCAGCAAAGAGAATGCCAGGAATCACAGGTTTCCTCAAATGCTCTCTTCTCTAGTATACATGGAGTCGACTTCCAGAGAAAAGCTATCATATGTGTGGCTTAATCACCCAGAGGAGTGAAAGGGACCCTGGAAACTTAAAGTAAAAAAAAGGTATTGCTATAGGACATTGTTGAAATTGTCTATCGTGTGCATTTTAATGTTTCACAAATGAGTTTCACAATAAGGAGTAGACCTACATACTGCCTTAAAAAAAAGAAAAAAAGAAAAAAAAGGAGACCCTCACAGCTCCTCACAACACTCTATACAGTTTGTCTCACACTGGTTTAGATGAGGCATAGCTCCTAGTGTTTTGTTTTGTTTTGTTTTCCTAGAGGCCATTCTCAAGATGGGGAGGGTATAAAAACCATAAGAATATAATAACACCACAAATAGAAATACAAAACCTAACCACCAGACTAGACTGTAGAGAGAAAAGTTGCCAAAGAATGAAAATTCAGTTGATAAAGCAAATTTAACAGCCAAACGAATTCATCTTCCCTTTGTTCAATGTCAGGCAAATAACGTCCATGTACAAGATTTTCTTTCCTGCGTAGACCAGCCAGTCCTCAGGTAGCCCAGGGACCAAGGCAACAGATAAGTCTGGACTGAAGTTTAAGTCATGTACTAATTAAGGAAAGCATCATTGGCCAGAGACAAGTGTGAGAGGGTGGGGGCTGATTTGCAGCTGTGAAATCATGGGACAATCGGAATTCCCAGCTGGGACTGCGGTGGGAAATACCATTCCTCTTTTGTGATATGCTCATAAAGAATTACAAGAGAGAAAGAGCCACTTTGATCACCTAATTGCCAGAGTTTAGAATCTAATAGCTGTAATTATATTTTCTATACAAGTTTCTTTGAAGTATGCAGAATATGACAATTTACATACAATTATATGGTAATTTAGAAAGAACCTGTCAAGGATCATATTCATAACCCCAAATCAACCTTGCAGTTTTATGTAAATAATCAGGGGAATTTGAGCCAAGGAAGCATGGAATGTTGAAAAAAGTAGAAAACCCAGGTATTGTTCTTGTATACCACATACTCCTCTAGGACTTTGTTGAAATTATTTATCACGTGAATTTAATTCATAATTTCAGTTATTATAATTAGATTTATTACTATAGATCCTAGCTTACAGAATATATGCCCATTGACTGCATAAAGGAACACATGAATAATTTTATCCTCAGAAAGCCTGAGTGCCAAGTTGTTGTATTTACATTTCAGGTAGCTACCACTAGGGGGGAACTAGATCGTGTAGGAGCAGGTAAGCAGGTGGCCTGTCTAGTGGGGGTAATAAAGAAGCAGTCTTTATCAAGTCTCTACAAATGTGAATGTAACTTTGTTAAGCTGACAGCACGTTTGGGGGTAATATTTAAATTCTATGTATAAATTTCACATTATTCAAAGAAATTTTATGTAGGTAAGGTATCTGGGAGAAAACGCTTTTAATTTACCTAATAAATGAGCTCATTATGCAGTGCTGATAGTGTCTTCTCTGTTCAATTGCAGAAGTAGCAAAGTTGCATGTCTGAAGCTCAGTGGCATGCTAGGAACAGGAAGAGGGTTTGAAGGGAGTTGTTGGAATCAGAGCAGCACGTTGTTGCAAAGTTGTTACTTAGTTCTAGCCCAGAGCTGCTGTTGCCTGAAAACGGAAGGAGGTCGTTAGGTATCTTTGGATGATTTTTGTAGAAGCTCCTGGAAATTTAGATAAATTGTGTCAAAACCACCTCAAGTTTTTTTTGAAAACCTGTCTGGGGGAAAAAGACCAACCACAAAGGAACCTGCATCATCAGCAACTCTTATTTTCCTAACTCACACAAAAGATGACACAAAAGAAAAACAGACTTACTTCTGTGGGCAGCCAGTCTCCAAACTGTCTTACTTCCCTCTGGAGCTAGACTTCTTGTGCACAAATGCTAGCTTGTCTATTAGTGGCTAATCCTGGGGCAAATGTTATAGATTGAATGTTTGTGTCCCCGCCTAAAATTCATACGTTGCAGCCCAGTCTCCAAGGGGATAGAATTAGGAAGTGAGGCCTTTAGGAAGTGATTAGCTCGTGAGGGCAGAGGCCTCAAGAATGAGATTAGTGTTTTTATGAAATTGACCCTGCAAGGTTCCTGGGCCCCCTCTGCCATGTGAGATGACAGTGAATTGGAGTCTCACCAGACACTAAGTCTGCCAGGGATAAGATCTTGCTCTTCTCAGCCTCCAGAATGGGGCGAGGGGGGGGGTGGGGGGGGATATCTATTGTTTCTAAGTCACTCAGTCTGTGGTATTTTATTACAGTAGCCCAAAAGGGTTAAGACTAAGAAAGTTAGTTAACCTCTCCTGTGACACACAGACACCCTGGGATGGCCCCAAATGACTCCTGTCTCCTAGTATGCACATTTTTGTGTAATCTTCTACACCTTGAGTATGGGCAGGAACTGTGACTTGCTTCTAAGCTGTAGAAGATGTCAAAGGCATTGGGCTATCACTTATAAAAGACTGTGACTTTCATCTCACTGGCAGACTCTCCTCTTACTGGCTTTGATGAAACAGGTCACCATGCTGGAGGAACCCATGTGACATGAAACTGAGGGCATCTGCTGGACAATACCCAGCTAGGAACCAAGAACCTCAATTCAATGTGCCACAGGAATCTTGCCAACAACCATGTACATGAGATTGGAAACAGATTGCTTCCCAGTCTTTCAGCCTGAGACCAGAGCCCTAGCCAACGCCTTGGTTGCATTCTTATAAGAGACCTTGAATAGAGGCCCCCATTAAACTATGCTCTGACCCATAGAAAATGTGATATAGTGTTTGTGGTCATTTGTTGTATAGCAATAGATAACTAATATACCATGCCTTCCCTTTCTCATCTCTAAAATGGAAAATATAAAGCACTGCCCACCCACACCCAACAGAGGCTATTGTGCAGCTTAAATGAGTTCGTCCATTCTAAGGAAAGTACTTAGAACAGTGCCCAGTGTATATGAGCCCTCTGAAGTGTTGTTTGTCTTTTCCTCAGGCAGATCTTAGATGTGAAGTCAGGCATCTTAGCAAGGAATGTATAGTGAACAGAAGCTGAGAGAGCTGTGTCAGTGCTGCTTGAAACCCAAGTGACAAATTCTGACACAGTGTTGGGCAGACGGAAATCTGTTCCCACTTGTGTACCACCAAGGGCAACTTTGCCACAGAACCTGACAGAGTTGTCGGCCTACCCATGGAAGCCGGGGAGCCATGCTCTCACAGAAGAGACAGCAGAGACTCAGCCTCTCCCTCAAGCCAATGACCAGTGAGGAAGAACCCAGTTGGAAGATCATCAGTGGATTTATTTTTGAGCACATGGGATAACCCCCCTGGGAAAACCCAGAAACATCTAAACCAGCCTATGAGACACGCCTCTGAAGGGTAGTATGCCCTACCACTGAGATTTGTAGCTGAATCCTTCCATTAAGTCTTATAGTTTCAGTCAGGTAACCCCAAGTGACCCAGAAGCAGGGTCTGTTGTCTGTCTTGTGCATTCCTGTATCCTCGAACCCAGGGGAGGATGACATATGTGATGTTAAATAAGTATTTGCTCAATGACACAGGTGTTACTTCGATATTTATGAATTATTAGTACTTCCTACTTTCAAATGACAGTACAATTTTCACAGACTTTCTCTCGCCTGACCTTATAACTGACAGTGAAAGAAAAAGGATCCGTAATAATATTGGCTCAGAACCTCACCTGCCCACAGGTGAGACACATTTCTGGGAACAAAGGCAAGCTGGTCCTCAGGGTGTTTGCTTTTCCACTCCAGGTCAATATGTGAGGTTTGCCAAAGTTAATTTAACTCGCTAGAATAGAAATTTTCCTTAATAAATAACTTAACCAACATTACTTTCATCTCTCTTTAGTTATATAAACAATTGATGTGTTCAGAGTGTGGATGATGGGACTGGTGAAAAAAGTGTGTAAGCAAATCAATAATTAGGAGGTGATACTGATGATCACTCAAGGTAGGATAAGTCACTCTAGTAGGAAAACCTCTATCACTTAAGTCTCAAAAGTAAAAATGAAAACTTCAGGGAGTTTTCTCATTAGAAGAATTACATGTCTTTTAGAGCATGGAGGAGAGAACAGAAAGACCTAGAAAGCAAAAGTGGGCCTTTTAATTCTCTTTCCAGTATAAAAATGATTGAAAGGTAAAAGTGGTCTCCGTTTCTATCAGTATACAAAGCTGAAGTTAGTATCTGGCAAAGGGCCCACTGGCTCATACCTGGACGGACTCCCCCTTGAGGAAAACAAAACCTGAGAAGTATGTGTCTTGTCCTCTCCCTCAAGATTGGGAAGTCTGAGGTGTACACCCAGCTATGTGAAAGTCGAGTGGGACACAAAATTGTCAGTGTGTTCCTTTGATGATTATGAGGTCTTCTAAAATAACCTAATAAAAAACCGATAACCATGGTCTAGGCAGTACTTTATTAAGGATTATGGACATTTTTGCAGCAACAGCAGATCTGAAGCATGGGAATAGGAGATTCTCTGTGCCAAAGGACCAAATGGAGAGATGGAGGCTTCCAAATTGAGCTCTGAAATTTCACCTCCTCTTTGTTCCCCTGTGGACTTGGGCCAGAAGCTAAACCTTCCACCCAAACCCCCTAAATTTGTATCTGTTTCTTTTTTTTTTTTTTTTCATGTGAATTGCACACTAATTCTGATATAACCAGAACTGGCATAGGATACAATTCTGACATCAACATGCCAAATTTATCTGGACCTTCCTGGGCAAATTTTGCTCCATATAGATGTTTTATTGAATTTCTTGGACACAAAGGAAGAACCAAAGTTAATTGCCTCTGATATCCTTCTCACAGAATTCCTGGAGCTAGTTTCACTGGCATTTTATGTTCCCCAGGGCATTTTGACTGTTCATATCACCCATATTTTGTAAGTAGTAAGGACAGTAAAATCAATTTCTGAGCCAGGGCCCAAGTCTAGGACCTGACTCCCACACACTGTGATTTAATTAAGAATACATGGAAAACAAACACAACTCACACAAAAACTAAATTAATTCTAAATTGGCTTACAGTTCACTTATCAGATGCTTAATTTCATTTCCAATGTGATTTGGAAGGATCCAACGCAAGCCTGTGTAGGTCATTCATTAAAACCAATGTCAATACAACGCAAATACCTCATCATCTTCTTTGGGTATCAAAAAGGTATACAAGTCTCTCTCAGACATTTCAGAGCCCAAAGAGCTGGCCACACCCCAATTCTGCTCCTCCACACTCTCTCTGCTTATCGTATGCAGAGAAACATTATAAACAACGTACGCTTCTATTCCTTCCCTTCCTTAGTGAAGTCACGTAACAATATTCTTTAGAGAAATAGAACTGACAGATGCCTCAGCACTAGAATAACTCTCAGCTACTTCCCACATTTGGTTAAAAGCTTTTAATGTTTATTAAAGAAGATAAACATTTATGAAATACGAGAAAGCAGACTTTGGAAAGAGACAGATGGAAAATAGTACTATTCAGGGCTGGCCTTAATGCAAAGTACATCAAAGTACCTCATCTAATGGTTGTACAAACTCATGGCTAAGACGGCCCTGACGTGGCATTATGTGAACCGCAGCATCAACTCATCCTTAAACAAAACAAACAAAAGAACAAATGAAAAGCATCCTTGAGTTCACCTAAGATGTCTGAAAACATAGAGATCTCAGGATCAGGGATGAGGGGTAAGTAAAAGATCCCTGAGACGAGGAGCTGGTCAAGGACATCTTCTTTATTCCCTAAGAGCCGCCGAGACATGTGAGTCTAGATGATCACAATAGCTTCCAGCCTCAGTCAGACTTCGCTTTAGTCAATGCAGGTGCCCTGAGCCAGAATGGATGAGATCGGCCCACACACCAGGTCAGGAAACATATTCTCCCTTTTGACCCTCTGCTCTTGCCTCAGCCCTTGAAGTCCTGGCTTGGGCACCGTTGTCCTGCTGTGCTGTTTTCATTAGCAAAGGCAAGTTCTCCCGCTCCAAAAGTCCGATAAATCCATCTTGATAAATACAATTGAACTAACCTAATTTTAGGTGAAAAGCCCCTTAAATTTGTATAATGCATTTTAAGTTATTTTATTTTTTTCATTTTTTAAAGAGATTTTTACTTATTTATTTATCAGATAGAGAGAGCACAAGCAGGGGGAGCAGCAGGCAGAGAGAGAAGCAGGCAGAGGAAGAAGCAGGCTCCCGGCGAAGCAAGGAGCCTGATGCAAGACTTGATCCCAGGACCCTGGGATCATGGCCGGAGCTGAAGGCCGAGGCTTAACGACTGAGCCACCCAGGCGCCCCCAGGCATCCCTTTTTAAAATTATTTTAAATAAATCATAATCCAATTATTGTAACTTTGCTATTATTTTTGTGTTATTCAAGTTATCCCTACTTAGCCTTGGGGGAAGCAGGGACAAAGAACATTTAAGCAAGTTCTACCTTCAGGTCTTTCAACACAGGACTGGGAGTAGAGCTGAGATCCCCTGATGCTGTGTTCACCGTCTTGCAGGAACAAGATGAGCAAATACATTAGACCTTAGAGATAATTAACCCATCAATTTAGAAAAAAAGACGTCAGTGCAGACACTAAAGGCTGTGTAAGGCCAGTGCTAATCATTGTGGTCAGAACAACGTGGCCTCAGTAAACCTACTGTCTGGCACCCACACCACTTTGAGTATCACCTTGCTTTAAAAAGAGCAACCTGGGAGCACCTGCCTGGCTCAGTTGGTTGAGCATCTGACTCTTGATTTCAGCTCAGGTCATAAACTCGGGGTCATGAGTTTAAGACCCGCGTCAGGCTCTGCTCTGGGTGTAAAGCTTACTTGGGATTCTCTCTCCCTCTGTTCTTCCCCCCACCCCCCCACCAACTCACCACCCACTGGCTCTCTCTTAAAAAACAAAAGAAGGGGTGCCTGGGTGGCTCAGTGGGTTAGAGCCTCTGCCTTCGGCTCAGGTCATCATCCCAGGGTCCTGGGATCGAACCCCACATCAGGCTCTCTGCTCTGCGGGGAGCCTGCTTCCTCATCTCTCTGCCTGCCTCTCTGCCTACTTGTGAGCTCTGTTTGTCAAATAAATAAATAAAATCTTAAAAAAAAAAAAAGATCTATGTGTCTGTTTTTGTTCCAGTACCATGCTGTCTTGATGATGACAGCTTTGTAATAGAGCTTAAAGTCCGGAATTGTGATGCCACCAACGTTGGCTTTCTTTTTCAATATCCCTTTGGCTATTCGAGGTCTTTTCTGGTTCCATATAAATTTTAGAATTATTTGTTCCATTTCTTTGAAAAAGATGGATGGTACTTTGATAGGAATTGCATTAAATGTATAGATTGCTTTAGGTAGCATAGACATTTTCACAATATTTATTCTTCCAATCCAGGGGCATGGAACATTTTTCCATTTCTTTGTGTCTTCCTCAATTTCTTTCATGAGTACTTTATAGTTTTCTGAGTATAGATTCTGTGTCTCTTTGGTTAGGTTTATTCCTAGGTATCTTATGGTTTTGGGTGCAATTGTAAATGGGATTGACTCCTTAATTTCCCTTTCTTCTGTCTTGCTGTTGGTGTAGAGAAATGCAACTGATTTCTGTGCATTGATTTTATATCCTGACACTTTACTGAATTCCTGTATAAGTTCTAGCAGTTTTGGAGTGGAGTCTTTTGGGTTTTCCACATATAGTATCATATCATCTGCGAAGAGTGATAATTTGACTTCTTCTTTGCCGATTTGGATGCCTTTAATTTCCTTTTGTTGTCTGATTGCTGAGGCTAGGACTTCTAGTACTATGTTGAATAGCAGTGGTGATAATGGACATCCCTGCTGTGTTCCTGACCTTAGCGGAAAAACTTTCAGTTTTGCTCCATTGAGAATGATATTTGCGGTGGGTTTTTCATAGATGGCTTTGATGATATTGAGGTATGTGCCCTCTATCCCTACACTTTGAAGAGTTTTGATCAGGAAGGGATGCTGTACTTTGTCAAATGCTTTTTCAGCATCTATTGAGAGTATCATATGGTTCTTGTTCTTTCTTTTATTGATGTGTTGTATCACATTGACTGATTTGCAGATGTTGAACCAACCTTGCAGCCCTGGAATAAATCCCACTTGGTCGTGGTGAATAATCTTTTTAATGTACTGTTGAATCCTATTGGCTAGTATTTTGTTGAGTATTTTCGCATCTGTGTTCATCAAGGATATTGGTCTATAGCTCTCTTTTTTGGTGGGATCCTTGTCTGGTTTGGGGATCAAGGTGATGCTGGCCTCATAAAATGAGATTGGAAGTTTTCCTTCCATTTCTATTTTTTGGAACAGTTTTAGGAGAATAGGAATTAGTTCTTCTTTAAATGTTTGGTAGAATTCCCCCGGGAAGCCGTCTGGCCCTGGGCTTTTGTTTGTTTGGAGATTTTTAATGACTGTTTCAATCTCCTTACTGGTTATGGGTCTGTTCAGGCTTTCTATTTCTTCCTGGTTCAGTTGTGGTAGTTTATATGTTTCTAAGAATGCATCCATTTCTTCCAGATTGTCAAATTTATTGCCGTAGAGTTGCTCATAGTATGTTCTTATAATAGTTTGTATTTCTTTGGTGTTAGTTGTGATCTCTCCTCTTTCATTCATGATTTTATTTATTTGGGTCCTTTCTCTTTTTTATAAGTCGGGCCAGGGGTTTATCAATTTTATTAATTCTTTCAAAGAACCAGCTCCTACTTTCGTTGATTTGTTCTATTGTTTTTTTGGTTTCTATTTCATTGATTTCTGCTCTGATCTTTATGATTTCTCTTCTCCTGCTGGGCTTAGGGTTTCTTTCTTGTTCTTTCTCCAGCTCCTTTAGGTGTAGGGTTAGGTTGTGTACCTGAGACCTTTCTTGTTTCTTGAGAAAGGCTTGTACCGCTATATATTTTCCTCTCAGGACTGCCTTTGTTGTGTCCCACAGATTTTGAACCGTTGTATTTTCATTATCATTTGTTTCCATGATTTTTTTCAATTCTTTAATTTCCCAGTTGACCCATTCATTCTTTAGAAGGATGCTGTTTAGTCTCCATGTATTTTGGTTCTTTTCAAAACAAAATACAAAAAGAGCAACACTGCTGTGGGGGAACTGATACCTCCATTTTCAGAGTATTTCCAAGTGTTGGTTTCTGGAGTCATGCTGCTCAAAATTACCAATTCTAAATGAGGTGGCCCAGTGTGCGCTATTTCTGAAGTTGGTACGCATTATATACAGGCTAATGAAAGATCAAGTTTTGTTGCTTGCACATGAAATCATAACTTGTGAGGGTGGCAAGGAAATTGTTTAAAACTGAGTGTCTGTGTACATGGAGAGAAGAGAAAAGGAGATAGATAATTGAGGATTTGGGTGATGAAAATAGTAGCAACTAGATCTTGAAGCCATCCTACAGGCAGTAGGGATTTAAAAGATAGTTTGTTTCTAACATTAGATTGCACGTCATCTCAAAAAGTCATCTATACTGTTGTTGGGATTTTATTTTTTTTAAGATTTTATTTATTTATTTTACAGAGAGAGAAGCAGGGAGCGGACACGGGACTCGATCCCAGGACCCTGGGATCATGACCTGAGTAGAAGGCAGACATTTAGCCGACTGAGCCACCCAGGCGCCCCAAAGTCATCTATATTGTAGTAAAATTTTGCTGTATGTGTGACATAGAACAGAATGACTGTGTCCTATTTCATTCACAAGTCCATTTAAATAATAAAGCATGCCATAAAAGGATTCTACTATAAACTACACAGGAAAGAAATATTACTTACTATTTTTGAATACATGAAAAAAGTCTTGAGATTATGTTTGGAAATAAAGCATTTAACTCTAAAAGAAAAAAAAAAAAAATCCCACATCTCTCATAGAAGCCAGTCAGTCCAGGGGTGCCTGGGTGGCTCAGTTGGTTAAGTGTCTGCCTTTGGCTCAGGTCGTGATCCTGGGGTTACAGGATCGAGTCCCAAGTCTGGCTCCCTACTCAGCAAGGAGCCTGCTTCTCCCTCTCCCTCTGCTCCCCACCAATGCTCACCCCCTCACAGGTTCTGTCAAATAAATAAATAAATAAAATCTTTAAAAAAGTCAGTCCAAATGGTTTATTGATTGTGTTTCTGCAATTTGCCCTGATTGACATTGGTTAAATATGTGATTAGTATCAACTTGAGACTTAGAATGAGCTTCTAAAGGGCTGGACACTAAGGAATTTACTGTCATTCAGAAGCTCTGGGGTGGGGGAGGGGAAGCAATGTAACTGGAGTCAGCACCTGAAGTACAACCACTTGTAGAATGTCTGGTCACAAGGAAAGGCAGGGCCAGGGCCGAGCCTTCCGTCCTGAGAACTCTGATAGGCCGCCCCCTGCTTTGACCTCCCCTGACCTGGCGGTCTCTGGCTGCATGCCCCAGGCTCCCTTGCCAGCTCTTTCTGGCATGGCTGCTGCTGGCTGCCTCCTGCTCTGCCTTGAGCCAGGCTGGTCCTGGCCCACTAGCACGGTGGTGTCCCCCTGCCTGGGGCCCTGGCTCTGTCTCTCTCAGCATCTTGTCCTCCCTGACTCTCTTGGGAATGAAAAGCAGAGGCATATTAAAAGCCTGAAGGCTTTTTTTTTTTTTTTAACAAGTATACACTGGGAGGATTTCTTTTTTAAAATTAATAAAAGTGACTCCATCATAAAGAACCCTGTAGCATAAAATTATTAAGTATTCTGTCCTAAGATCCTATATAAGTATCTACTATTTTCCCTTATGAAAATCTGCATTTTCCAGGGGCACCTGGGTGGCTCAGTCAGTTAAGCGCCTGCCTTCAGCGCAGGTCATGACCCTGGCATTCTGGGATGGAGGTCCCTGTTGAGTTCCCTCCTCAGTGGGGAGACTGCTTCTCTCTCTCCTTCTGTCTACCACTCTGCTTCTCTCTCTCTCTCTCTCTGTC
This sequence comes from Mustela putorius furo, assembly GCF_011764305.1. Lineage (NCBI taxonomy): Eukaryota > Metazoa > Chordata > Mammalia > Carnivora > Mustelidae > Mustela > Mustela putorius. Next base: position 9,595,320 of record NW_025422015.1, on the reverse strand, counting down.
AAATGAAGAAAGGGCTTCTCTGTGTTCTTGCTCTCTCTCTATCAAATAAATAAATAAATGAAATCTTAAAAAAAAAAAGAAGGAAAGAAAATTTGCATTTCCCAGAGTTTAAAGCAAGAGTACATGAAATAAAACCCAGTAGGTATAGTTATACTAAATAGAACAGAAAAAACTAAACCCGGAAGACAATGAGCATTTCTAATAACAGACAAACCAATGACAGAAACTGACCGAGGTCTGTGGTTTCTACCACACATGTTAACTTGTTAAGGTTAGTGTAAGGACAGTGTAAGTGGTGATTCTGTGTTAATAATAGTCCAAAAGCTCAGACCTTCATATCTGACTATCAGGCTAGAACTAGCTTAGCGATGAAGCAAGTGTCTGAAAGCACGAACGGATACCAGACACGAAGGATTTCCAATTAAGATGTAAGCGAGCGTGCTCAGAACCATCTGGGAATTTAAAAAGCAACTCCTGCTGAGTTTCCATATTTGCCCTGGTTTCTCTGACAAAGATTTTTTTTTCTGCCTTTTTTTTTTCATTTTTTTCATAGAATGAGACGTTCAATTTTTTTTCTTTAAATTGCTGTATTTCTTTTAAGTCTCACTATCTTAGATATCTCATGTAAGGGGAATCGTGAAATATTTGTCCTGCAACTGGTTTCTTTCATTTAGCACAACACTCTCCAGGTTCTTCCCTGTTGTTGCAAATGGCAGGATTTCTTTCTTTTTTAATGCTGAATAGTATTCTATCGTATGTATCTGCTGCATTTTTAAAGATTTTTTTAAGTTAATTAATTAATTTATTTGAGAGAGAGAGCAAGAGACAGCAAGAATGGTGGGGAGAAGCAGAGAGAAAGGGAGAGGAGAAGCAGGCTCCATGCTAAGCAGGGTCCCCAATGTGGGGCTTAATCCAGGATCCCAGGATCGTGACCCTAGTGGAAGCAGACTCAACCGACTGAGCTACCCAGGCACCCACATTTTCTTTATCCATTCATCCATCAGCGGACATTTAGGTTGTTTCTATATCTTGGCTATTATGAAAAATGCTGTAATGAACATGAAAAAGTAGATGTGATTTTAACATCCCGATTTCTTTTCTTTTGTACATATACCTAAAAGTGGTCATCAGGGACTGGGGAGGGGGAAAGAGGGAGCTGCTATTCAAACAGTATAAAGTTATAGGTATACAAGATGAATAAGCTCTAAAAATCTGCTATGGAAACTTGTGCCTACAGTTGATAGTACTTTACTCGGTCCTGAGGACAGTGTTGTAACTGGTGTTTATAATAACATTTTGTAGCACATAAGAAAAAGTGGACACGTTCAGGATCTGAACATGTGTATTTATCAAAATTTCTGTTTTATATGGTTAAAACAAACCAAAACAGCACAGCCAAATGATTTTCAAGCTGAAAAGAGTAACACTTAGTGACTTTTATTGCTTAACTTTTTAGAATATTTAATTCACAGAGTTTTCTGGAGAGTCACATTTTCACTGGAAATTTTTTTTTTTAAGATTTCATTTATTTATTTGACAGACAGAGATCAAAAATAGGCAGAGACACAGGCAGAGAGGAGGCAGAGAGGAGGAAGCAGGCCCCCTGCCGACCAGAGAGCCCGATGTGGGGCTCGATCCCAGGACCCTGAGATCATGACCCGGGCCGAAGGCAGAGGATCAACCCACTGAGCCACCCAGGCGCCCCTCACTGGAAATTTATAATAGAATTTTCTCTAAGCAGAACTAGCAATGCCCTAAATGGGCATCTGATTAATCAATTACATTGACACAGATGACTGGAGACACTCTCAATTTAAAGTCAAAATCACCTGAATTAACTCACTTCAATTTTGGCACGAAGAGTGAAAAAATAGTCTCCCTATTTACAAGAAGAAACCCTCTGTCATATGCTTGTTGGAGTTCATTTAACAGGCATTTACTGAGTGCATCCTATGTACCAGACCATGGCTATTCCTTTAGGAGGAGTAGACAAGCATTACGTAAAATTGATCAATTAATGGTCATTCCTATATTCTTTTTCATGTATCTGATGAAAAATAAAGGGTAGAAATAAGCCAAGAATTTCTGTGTCATTTCTGATTTATTGTTATCTATTGATTTAACAGAGATCTACAGACTAAGTTTTATAATTTTGATATAAATAGCAGGTTTTCTATGTGGATGTAGAGAGTTTATCACGAAACTACATATAAAAATAAGAGTGAAAAGGAACTGATAGGTTAATTTCATTCCTGAATGGAGTCAGTAAATCAGAACAATTAATAAACTGGTATACTAATAAGATGCATGCTTTCCTGACAAAGCAAATTATAATGGATACATCCTTATATAAATTACAGGAATGGCTTCATAGATAAGCTAAAATTATTGACTGGTGACAGTAAAATGAATAATAATAATATATCCCTTGATCAATATCAATGATACCCAAACCCAAACTGTCATTTGGTGTACAGTTGATGCTACATAACTCCATTGGGATGAATAAATTTCACATTAGCACCACACTGAGTTCTCTGGGATACTTCTACTGTGGGATACTTCTGTTCCAGGTGGGCCCATTGGGATACAGTGTCCTAAAAAGGAACTACTCCACAGGCATGCATATAGACTTTGGAAACTACTTTTATAGATACACATGATACAATTTTGTAAAACATAAAGTAGGATATTTAATAATTTGTTTTATTAACTATTGCCTCCTCAAAGAAACAACAACAACAACAAAAAGGATAACGACTTCAAAGTCAGTTTTGGTTGAAAACTCTGTCTTTAAGTTATTATTAGGAATCAATGTAACATGACATCCTGTCTACTGATCTAGATGTACATTTGACAAGTAATCTCATGTGGACCCTAGGTCAAAATTTGGTGTTCCTGAGTGTATCCTAGGAATCTTACAATGTTGGGATCGGCAATCAGATATACTGATTTATAATTTTTGTCAACTAACTGTCAAGTTATCTGAGAAATTTGGGGCTTTTTGACAGTCTTTATTTTCTAAGGATGATCTTGGTTGGGCCTATGGAAATTCCCTTCTTCACCTCCAAGAGGAAGTGGAATGGCTTCAGGAAAAAGACATTAAGGTCTTTGTTTTTCCCAAGTTATCCATTCTAACCCTAGCTCTTTCCCTTAGAAGCCATATGAATGTGTCCTTAATTGGCAACAGAGAAGAGTTGCTAGTTACTTGCCAGAGATTCTTTCTTGAATTCTTTATTACTCAAGTATCTATTAAAAGCTCAACTAAGAGAAACAATGTACATGGATGATTTTGGAAAGATACACATTTCATTTATTCCTTTATATTTTGTCCCCTCTGTATTCCTAATATTTATGTCAGACAAGTAGTAGGTATTTCAAAATATTTGCTAACAGAATATATTGTTTTATCCCTTCCAAAATTATTCCTCAATTGTATTTTGTACGATGCTCTGGGATTATACTGAGAATGTCTCTATCAGTCCTCCTGTGGAACTCGTGTTATCAGAATACACACTCTCTACTTCATGAAAAACCTTACAACATTTATTTTTCTGGTCCTAGTATAACAAATAGTCTTGTTCATTTTTAGAATTTGATTTGCTTTATTTTATGCATATCATGAATTCTGTTACCAATCAGGTTCCCTTTTCCCAATTACCTGCCATCAAGAAAAATCTGTAGCTCAAAATGCCACGATTGCATTTTTTAAAAAAGATTTTATTTATTTATTTGACAAACAGAGATCTCAAGTAGGCAGAGAGAGAGAGAGGAAGGGAAGTGGGCTCCCTGCTGAACAGAGAGCCCGATGCAGGGCTCTATCCCAGGACCCTGGGACCATGACCTGAGCAGAAGGCAGAGGCTTACCCCACTGAGCCTCCCAGGCACCCCTGATTGCATTATTCAATTAATTCAATTCTACTTCTATTTTCTGCCCCATTTGTTTTTCCTTTTTCATCCTCATATAAATTGTAGTTTATGATTTGTTGGCATATTTACTTGTTAGTTTATTATATATTTTACATATCCTTTACAATAAAATTGGGTATCAGCAAATAAAATATTTAATCCATCAATTAAATTAAAGATTAAATTTATTGTATAGGAGAATTTGACAGTCATAATCTCTGGCTTTAAAAGCCACTGAGACAAGACAATCTTGTGGAGTCTACTTGCTTATTGTTCTACCCAAACCCTACTGCCTTCTTCTGGAAAAAAGCAACTCTATCTTCTGGAAACTGCTTCTCTTTCCACTGCAATCATGCTGTCCTCTGACCAACTCTGCCTCCTCGAAAGTGTTGGACATTCCAGGGATGGACTACTACACCAAACTGTTCTACTCAGGTATCTTTTCAGTTGTTTCTTGGGGACAGGGATGTATTACGGGAGAGGCAGGCCTGTCCTATGATGGAATTGAGAGAAAACTTGGGTGCTGAGAGTGATCACATTTCCTGCCTCACAGAGAAAGCCTGGTTCAGTGTGCGAAAAATTTGGCACAAAGCAGAAACAGCAAATGAGAAAGAGAAAATAAGTGAGAGATAGGAGAGAGCTGGCAACATTCAAATTCCTGGTTCTATCCTCTCCTGATACCCAACTGATTCCTGGTTCTATCTTGTCCTGAGACCCAACTGAATCTTTGCTTTTCATGTGGTTTGGATGTTCACTCCTTCTTTATATTTTGTAAGATAACTACTTCTTTTTCTTTTTCTCTATGTTGGTTCAAAGTGGATTTCTCTCACTTTCAAGCAAGAGTCCTTGCTGATATATGTTGCTTCCAAGCTTTGTCGTGTGGAGTTTGGAGCACCAACCTGATTGCACAGAAAAGCTTTGTCCCTAATCCTAGTCAGCCCCACAGCCTACCTTTGCACAAAGATGTGACTTAATCTTCATTTTGCAAAGGGTATAACTGGCTGTAATTTTCTTTTCTTTCTTTCATTTTTTAAAATTTTCTTTTCTTTACTATTATTTTCTTTCTTTTTCTTTATCTTTTTTCCTTTTTTTTTCTAATTTTTGTTTAAAAGAAATTCAGCAATGCCTCTTCTAGATCTGGTGTAAAAAAATATTTGTGTTTTCTTCTGCAAGATACCAGTATTGCAGTTACTTCCAGCAAACTCAAACTCAAAATTGTTTGCTCTTCTGATTATGTCAAAATTTGGACTTAAACAATGGTTCCTACAGATGTGGGGACATAATAACTAGCATTTTCCAGACTGTTTTACTTCTGTCTCTATATCAAATCAACAGAATTGTACATTCTGGGTTAGGTAAAGTGGAAAGAAGATGGACTTTAGGTCAGGCAGACCTGGCTCCATGTCTTAGATTTACAACTTGGCCCAGTTCCCCGGGTTCTCTCAAGTCCCTCTTAGGTAACTTAGGGAAGATCAATAGCATGTACCCCATAAAGGTGTTAGAGAAAACACATGTAAAGCCCCAGTGCAGTGTCAAGATATGTAAGTGGGAGTTGGAAGGCCATTTCTAGTGCTGGAAATACAGTAGACCTTTAGAAAGGTTATATCTTCCATACTGACTGAGACTAACGATAATCTCAGTCATTTTATCTTATTTGGTCAGTGAAATCAGAATAGCCTCAAAGAGCGATGCCAGGTATCAACAGCTAAAATCTATAAGCGTCTTTAGAAAACAATTTTTCCCAATATCTTCCATGTATTTGAAGAGTACATTATAATGCTGTTTAGAAGCAAAAAGGATCATCTCTCCATTCTACCAACAGAGAGGTTTAAAGTCACAAAAATAAATTTTCCTAGTCCACTGTAAATTTAAAAAAAAATTAAATGGACTTAGTTAATTTAAATTTAAAGGACTATCAATTTTCATACTCTTTGCAGTGAAAACAAAACAAAGAAAGATCCGAGGAATTTCTGCTTGGACCAATACAGAAAGGAGAGAGACAGCCTCTCCTCAGTCTCTGGTCTGTTTCACAACCTTGACAGTTAGGGGATTGTTTATCTTGTGAAATGCCTTTTATACAATCTGTTCTGGAAGGCATTTTGTTTATGGTCTAATACTGTTCCAGCTTTCACAAATTCCCTTCTTTCTCTTTTCTTTCTTGGTTGCTTTCATTGTTTCTTTCTCTTTACACCCTCTCTCACATCAAACACGAAAAACTGACTGTTCTCTGTCTTTGCAGCTCTTCCTCCCACTTCCCACCAGCCCCGTGTCTCCCCTGCTGCGACCCCTGAGGTTGGCTACAAAGAACAGTAGATTGAGTAAACACATATCTATAAATTAAAGGGTTTTCCCTCTTCAATTATAAATATTTGTCGATATTTTATTCAAAGTACCTTATGTAAAGAAAGTTTTAAATGATCCTATGAATTTTCAGCGATAACCTAATGGGTTTTGGTCATACAGCACTATGTATATGCGTCAGAAATAGACACTTAGCCTGTTCATTTAGTCAGTCCCCCAAATGTCAGGATGGCAGGTATTTCTAGCTAGTTTATTGATTGCAATTCTAACTGTCAAGCAGAGAGGTGCTCCCTTTTACTGGGATCTGCAGCCATGGGGATAATGGAGCTGTGAGAGGCCAGGGGCCATCTTTCCTGCACTTAGAAAGAGCCCACGAACAGGGACAATAGAGGAAAGAACAGCCAGAGATGGAGAAAAGAGAGAAAAGAGCCTGCTGATGTGGTCTTCTGACACTGTTCACAGCTGTCTTGCAATGATCTGCCCAGTTATTTAAGACAATAAATTCCTTCCTTTTTTTTTTTTTTTGTTGTTTTGCCTTAACATGGTTTAAGATCAATGTCTAGCCTAACTTTGAGAAAGTTTCAACATGCCCATTGCTTTTAATTGGCCCATTGCCAATTGAAATGCAGTGTCACATGGTCATATTTGTTCTAAGACAGAATATGATTTTTATTTATTTTTACATCTCCAACCCCAAACCTTTCCTGGATGGGAAGCTTACCAGTTTGCTAATAGCATAGCTGTGGTATATTTGGTCTATAACATGGAGGAGAATGAGATCACTATTAAAAAAAAAAAGGAAAAAAAATGGCTCTGTGTATACTAGAAAGGTTGTAACTATTACTGTACTTTGAAGAGACTTACAACAATGTTAAGCAGGTTGTTTGAGATAAACCAGACAGAAACAAAAAAAAAAAAAAAAAAAAGAAAGAAAGAAAAAAGAAAAAAAGAATGAGGAGGATTCAACTCCAATCAATATTTTTATATAATAATTTCTATATTTTCTATAAAGATGTTTCAAATAAAATTTTGCTTTCCTCAAAAAAAAAAACAACCTACAAAACTCAATGAACCTAGGTATCTGGATTTATTTTCTAGGGTTTTATTTTTTTCATTCATTATTTCCAATAGCGTTTTGTCCTTTCCAATTTGAGAACACCTAGGAATAATTAAGAAGATATAAAGCCTTGGATTATACTTGATCAGACACCAGGAATCCTGCTGTTGCCATGTACTAACTTATAGTGTCTTAGGCATTATTTTGTTCAAGGACCCTTGAATAAAGGAGCAATAAATGCAAAGACCAAACAGAGTTCATGTTAATTTTCTATTAGTTAAAAACCTCTTTTATCTGGGTTTAGCTTTGTATATGTCACACCTGGTGGCTAGTCCCTCGTACAGAGAGGACAGCCAAGTAACCACATTACGCAGCTGTTGTACAAGATTTGGTTCTAACCTTGCCAAGTAGTTGTGACTATGCAACTTGCACTCCTGGGAAAATTAGGTTTGTCATTCTTTCTCAGCTAACCTACCCATGTAGTTTTGCCATTAGAACTTGAATTTTCCAGACCTACTACCTTTAAAAATAGAAGCAAGAATCTCAGTATCCTAATTCTGTCCAATGAGTCACTTTTTATTTCTGCCAACGACCCCTTTGGGAATTAGCCTAAGGTTAATCCCTGCAAGAGTCACGGATGTCTCTCCTAATGGGTTATGCAGAAGGGTGTGGAATCTGTGGTTTAGGAATGAAAAGCAAAAGAACACCTGCTATTAAAATTCCTCCCCCAACCACCTAATATTTTAGCATCAAGGGGACAATCTCATGAATGAAGATAGAACATTTGTTAAATAAATTCCAGCAAATCACTCTTCTCTGAACCTTAATTTCTCTTTTATAGAAATGACAATTCACTTTCTTTTTTAAAAAAGATTTTATGTATGTGGATATGCATGTATGTATGTATTTATAGACTGTGAGTGAGGGTGGGGAGGGGAAGAGGAAGAGGGAGAGAACCTTAAGCAAACTCTCTTGAGCTGGGATCCTGACATACACTGGGCTTGAGCTCATGACCCTGAGATCATGACCTGAGCTGAAATCAGGAGGTGGACGCTTAACTGACTGAACCACCTGTGTGCCCCTAAGATTTTCTTTTTTAAATAATCTCCTATTGTGGCTCATGGGGCTCAAATGCACAATCTTGACATCAAGAGTCACAAGCTCCAGCAACTGAGCCAGCCAGGTGTCTCAGACAGGACAGTTCACTTTCTGAGCATGTTTGTTGTGAAGAATAAATGAAGATTCAATATATAAATGTAGGCAGTGTTTAGAAATTAATTCTCACCAAACATGCCCATATGTTATCTGGTCCTACTTGCCTGTCCAGTCTTACCTTTCACTATTATCTGCTCTCATCCCTCCAAGCTCTATACTTAACCCTAAATCTGTCTGATCTCTCTTGCTTCTGTTTTTTTATGAAGTACTCTCTTTGTTGCAGATACTGTGTAAAATATGTGACATACATTATTTCCTCTACTGCTCCAACCAGCCCAAAGGATATGTTCCTTATTGTAAACTTCAGTTTTACAGATGAGGGAAGAGGATCTAGAAAGGTCAGTGGTTCACTTAAGACTTTAGAGCACATGAGTGGTGGAATTAGGATTCCAAGCCAAGCTTGGAATTCAGAACCTAGAACATAACTGCCTTGCTCACTGGCCACATCAATTTCCTTCTCAAGAATGAACAATTACCTCTATTATCAGGACTGTAGTGAAAACACATATGAAATCAGAGTGTTCTAAGAAAAATAAGTACTTGGAAGAAAGGGTTTCAGTTTGTATTACGAAATTAAAAATAAAAATGGACATTACTGGGGTACCTGGGTGTTTAAGTGGGTTAAGTGTCTGACTCTTGGTTTTGGCTCGGGTTATGATCTCAGGATCATGAGACAATAAGTATTATGCAGTATTCTCCATAATAGCACAGGATGTCAAGCATCCCTGATGCCTGGCTTCCAGAAAATTCTGATACCTTCCACTATCCTGGAGCAAACCAAAAATTGTCTTTGTGTATTTTCTCAATTTGAGAAATTAAATTGTACAAATTAAATTGTAGATTCTGATATGCCTCATTTTATTAGTTATTAAGATGTCATTGTTGCTGATGCCTTCACAGTATTTTGGTCCAAATTTTACATATAAGTAAATACTATTCCTTCTATCCCAGCAATTTTCTCTTTCTCCCAACCCCTGTCCAAATCTGGCTAATCCCCATTCATCCTTCAGGTTCCAGTTCATATCTTACTTTCTTAATCTCCCCAAACTGGTTTTATGTATTTGATTACAGAGCTTCTTGTATCATTTGGTACTGTTACGAGTGAGTTGGACGGTTCAGTAGTAAGGGCCAGGGTCCCCAACGAGAAAATATGGAGTCAGGACAGCTAAGACAGAACAGCACTGACATCCTGTTTTGCATATTAGACATAAGCACACTAGCATTCTGCTTTGCAGCCTTTGCAGAAATGACTTCTGCAAAATGTCCTAAAATAAGACAATTTACCACAAAACATCTGTTACTCTCACAGGCAAGGGGCAGTTAAGACATAAACCCCCAGATGTCAGCAAAAAAGACCATCAGCTTGATGACATTAACCCAATAGGTAGGAAGATACGTGACCAAAGCCCTGATGGGCATGACGAGCACACTCGATGGCTTAAGATAGTCCCACAAAAGAGTGCATAAAAAGCTCTAATCTTAGAAGCTCCAGGGGCAACCCTCTTGGGTCCCCTCCCTCTCTGAGAGCTTTGTAGTGTTGCTCCATAAACTTTGCTGTGCTGCCCACCCCTCTTTGTCTGGTCTCCCTCTTCATTCTTTGAAGGGGCGTGACCAGAAACCTTGGGCACTAAAGGCAGAGAATCCCTGCAATGGTACTTGACTGTTTTTGTATTTGTCATCTTCCCTAGCAAGGCTTTGCAAATATCAAACCTGGTAATATGTGAAAGTTACTTTAAAAATTTTCAATTTGGATAATTATAGGTCTAAAGCATGACTAAAAGAAATGAAAGAATATGGCTTGTAAAGTTTAATGTTGAGTTTTTCATAAATGATGTCCCATGACCTCCACTCTTTCTTGTGTAATGATCTGAACCCAGATGAACAATTTAACTTGAAAATAAGGAATGTAACTGAATAGATGCCATATTTACTAGGTTAGGGATGTGTCTTTCTAGATTAGAAAGGGAACACTTTTGTATAGGGTCTTGAAAACTGAAAATGTCTATCTGTTTAAAACAATGTCTTAGAAGATAATAATTCTATTTAGTCAAATGGGCTAAATTTATTGATCAGCATGTACATGGAAGTGTGTTGGGGGCCAACAGACACATGAAAAAATATTCAACATCACTTGGCATCAGGGAAATACAAATCAAAACCACAATGAGATACCACCTCACATCTATCAAAATGTCTCAAATGAACAAGTCAGGAAATGACAAATGTTGGCGAGGATTCAGAGAAAAGGGAACCCTCTTATACTGTTGGTAGGAATGGAAGCTGGTATAGCCACTCTGGAAAACAGTATGGAGCTTCCTCAGAAAACCAAAAATAGAGCTACCCTATAACACAGCAATTGCATTACTGGGTATTTACCCTAAAGATACAAATGTGGTGATCCCCTCACACCAATGTTTATAGCAGCAATACCCACAATAGCCAAACTATGGAAAGAGCTCAGATGTCCATCAACAGATGAATGGATAAAGGAGATGTGGTGTATATCTACAATGGAATATTACTCACCATTAAAAAAAGAAATCTTGCCATTTGCAATGATGTGGATGGAACGAGAGGGTATTATGCTGAGAGAAGTCAGTTAGAGAAAGAATTATCATATGATCTCATTCACATGTGGAATTTAAGAAACAAAACAGGATCATAGGGGAAAGGAGGGAAAAATGAAACAAGATGAAATTGGAGAGGGAGACAAATCACGAGACTCCTTTAAAAAAAATTTTTTTTAAGATTTTTATTTATTTCTTTGACAGAGAGAGAGAGAGAGAGAGAGATCACAAGTAGGCAGAGAGGCAGGCAGAGAGACAAGGGGAAGCAGGCTCCCTGCTGAGCAGAGAGCCCAATGTGGGGCTTGATCCCAGGACCCTGAGATCATGACCCAAGCTGAAGGCAGAAGCTTAACCCACTGAGCCACCCAGATACCCCTTGAGACTCTTAATTATAGGAAACAAACAGGGTTGCTGGAGAGGAGGTGGGGGAAGATGGAGTAACTGGGTGATGGACATTAAGGAGGGCACTTGATGTAATGAGCACTGAGTATTATATAAGACCGATGAATCACTGACCTCTACCTCTGAAACTGATAATATACTATATGTTAATTAATTGAATTTTTTTTTTAAAGTGTGTTAGGGGAGAGATGGGGAAACCAAGAAGGTTTTCACTGTGATTCAGAAGGTTTAATGACCCCTGTGGGGAAGGCCTTGCACCTGATGTGTTAAAGGGTAGATGTAAGATTGAAAATGGCCCAAAGAATTCCATTATCTTTTTGTCCTTTTTCTCCTGGGACTCCAACTATATTTGTAGGACTTAAACACATTTTGTTTGCACTTGATCATTAATTTTCTGTAAATTAACCTTCTGTATGAATATGGAAGAAAAAAACAATTGGGTTTTCCTTTATGCTCCAACTTTACACCTTGGAAATACTTATTTTTACCTCTTCTTATACAATGGAAGAGGAAAATGGCTTTGCTAATACAGGAGTAGGGCTTGAACGTCCTTGGTGCCTGCTTTCTCACAATACAGGTGAAAAATCTGAGGCCCAGAGAGGCGAGAGGGGTCCTCCAAGACTTGGTGGAGGCAGGTTTAGCATCCAGGTGTCCTGGGATCTTTCCCCAATCCCTCCCTTTGGCTTTTGTCTTTCATCACTTGATCCGATCAACTCATGGGTCATTATGTCATCCAGGAACCTGCTTCTAGCTCATCATTGCCAAGACTGTGTGACCTGACAATATTTATACAGCTTCTCAGGAGCAGGAAGAATAAGTATGATTTATATTTGTTCTTTGAAAAATGATTTCACTTTAGAAAATAAACTAAGAGTACTTTGGGGCTAGTATGTGGTCAATATGAGTAACTGTTTTCAACTTTTTCCAAAAAGTGCTAAGACATGGCTATAAAACTATGAAGTTGGTGTTGATGGTGGCTTCAAAACAAATCTCTAAAGTCGCTTTCAAAAGAGGAGTTCCAACAAGTTTAGATCAATATCTGATATTTTTTATAAGTGGAAAGATCTCATTTTGCTATATAAGTGTTGTAATGTGTTCAAAGCATTATGCTTTATCAGCAAATATGATCTAAATTTTCACAGGATGGTCTGATTTTATTGAGTTTTAGTTATGCTACAAAGTGACATTTTGAATAGTGGAATGTTTCAGTTGTTTCTACAATAAACAAAAGAATCAAGAGCATTTTGCATTAGAAAATGAATTTAAGGTTATTCTTATGATCTTAAGTCTAAGCTTAAGGAGATCATAAGCCCTTCTGCTAAAGGACCAATTTCAGAATACCTTTAACCCCCCTCCGAATTTTTGTTTGGATAGACAGAAAGTGTATATTCTAAGAAAGAGTCTAAAGGTTCAAAATGCTAGTGCTGGGTGACAGTGTGACCCAACCCACCTACAACCGTCACAGAGAATGCAGCACTGTGCAGTTTGGATCTCCTCGTCCTTCATGAGGTGCTTACAGAAACAGACTTACTTGTGGGTGGCCCTGACCTTGTTCTCCTCACTTGCCAATATTTCTGTATAATTCATATTATAATGGCAAGTAAATTCAATACCAACACGTGTGCTTGTGATTATCATGGACCACATGTTTTTGGTAGTATGAGAAATATAATGTGGGCATCTTCAGAAGTGTAAAAAGCATCACAGAACTTTTGCTTAGGTGGTTTTTGTACATATATGTACTAGTTGAAGTTCAGACATACATGAAGGGCAAGTCCAACCACTTTTGAAGAATTGAATCCCAACTTTGAGCTCAGCAAAGGACTAACAATCTGATCTCATCTAATCAGCCTGTCATGTTAAATACAGTTTTCTTCTGATGTTTAGTTATTGTATTTTCCTAATTGATCTATGTATACTTTAGAAAGTATTACACTGTTCAAATGATGGATATACAACTCATGTTTGTTTAATATGGTGTGTGGCATCATTTACAGAGTTTGGGCAAAGGCTTTGGTTAGGGACTCTATGATAACATTGCGTCTATGGAAAAATCAGAATAAATTTTCAACATTGCAATGTAATGTGTTTTTTTTAACGGAATATTCTTTGCTATGAACATAGGGTCTACTTATATCTTAAATTATCTATGATCACTATGTTCAGAATAAATGATCTTGTAGTCAAATCAATGGTTGGCAATAGTAAAAAGCAATCTAGAAACAAAATTGTCTGTGTTCCAAAAGGCAATGTTGGAGTGTCTTTGGTTTCAAATAGTAGAAGACATTTGCAATACAAAAAAAAAGAAACAAAGAAACCAAAGGTCAACCATAGTAAAGGTCACAGCTTAACCAGAAGGAGGATTCCAGTTAGAATGAAAATATGATAATATACAGTTACAGAATTTGCTTTCACGTGATGATTCTGAGTCCAAAGCAATATAAAACATTGAGGAAGTTTGGTTGGCAATGGCCAAGTTTGCGGGCTATGAATACCACCATGGGGACATGCAGCAGCAGGTGTTGGAAAGGCAAGAGGAGGAGAAACTGGTTTTGAATCTTAAGTTGGATTCTCTTCTTTCTAAGTGGCAGAAATGAGTATGCATTGAAGGTATATTAACAGTATCAAAGGTAGACTTTTGCTTAACAATTGTTAATCTTTTTTTTTTTTTTTTTTTAAGATTTATTTACTTGAGAGAGAGAGAAACCACACAGGGTGATGAAGAAGCCGGGGAGAGGAAGGGGGAGTCCCAAACGGACTCCATGCTGAGCATGGAGCCCGACGCATGCGGGCTTGATCTCACAACACGACTTGAACAGAAAACAAGAGCCACTCAACCACCTGAGCCACCTGGGAACCCCTATTTATTGTTAATCTTTAAACAACATTTAGGCTTTTTACAACCTAAATTTAAATTATATGTTAATATACCCCCTACACTGTTAAAATTATTTCTCGAACAGGCATTCATCAGTGATGAATGAAAAGTGTACTTGATTGAGGACAAGTATTCTGTATTCCCAGCCCCCAGAGCAGAGTTTACCAGTCACAGAGAGTGTGTTGAACAATTGCTTTTGTGTTTCAAGTCTTGAACCCTGTGTTCCAAATGTATAAGGCACTGCATTTCTCCCTGAAACAGTATGTTCATGTCTGTGTAAGAGTAATGAAGAAGTAGAGAACATTTTGCTTTTATTTTCCTGTTTTTTCTATCCAACTATTTCCATGAATGTCTTAGGAAACCTTCTCTCATATGCAAACAATGTATGAGATTATTCCCTTTTTTCCTGGATTATAGCCCGAGGCAGGAAGCAAGTTTTATTATAGCCCGAGGCAGGAATAAGTTTTATTAATTTCTGCATTCCCAGGGTCTGGCATGTTATAAGGACCGGGCACATAGTAGAGGTTCAGTTAATTTTGGTTGGATGAATGAGTAAGTGAAAGAGACTGAGCTGAATGCAGTGTTAAATCTCATTAAACTGGCATTTAACCCTAAGTAATAGCAGGTGTTGAGTGACAAGTATGTGTCTCTCGTTAGTGCTGAGGACACAGGTGCCTATAGCAGCCACACCTAGTCTGAAGTAGGTAGATAGGCAAACACATCTAATATAATGCCATGGTCTAAGCACCGTAAGTAAAGTATGAAAGAAGAGCTATGGAGGCACAGGGACAGAGGGGAAGTTCTTCATAGAAGTGCTACTTGTGTTGGGACTGGAACATAAGAAAAAGTGCAGTTTGGATTAAAGTTAACCAAGAATTCTTCAGAATAATGTGTTTAACGTAATCGAGACTAGCCCTTAAAAAAAAAGCAGATGTAGGTAAGACCAAGTTTCCAAAGAAATGCATGAATAAGTGCATGGATAAGTATGTTGCAGTGTCTCTCAAGTTGAAGTTGTATAGCTCCTTCAATAAGAAGCAAGTATTTTAAGCAACAACCTGCTTTAAGGACGAACCTGACAGCAGCAATTTGCTGTTCTGCCATAGCCTCTGTTGTTAAAAACACAGGGCAGGAGAAGGAGAGCGTTCTGGGTAGAGAAATAGCACATGAAAAGGCACTCAGGTGTTGAGGGGATGGGAGTTTAGTGGGATTAGAGTATTGTTCTGAAACAGTGGCTATTTTAATCTGCTTCAGCTTCCTTAACATAGTACCATAGACTGGAGGTTTAAATAACAGAAATTTATTTCTCACCAGTTCCGGAGCCTGGGAAGTCCAAGATCAAGGTGCCAGCTGGTTCATTTTCTGGTCAAGGCTCTGTTTCTGGCTTGCCGACAGCAGCCTTGTCACTGTGTCCTCACATGGCCTTTCCTAGGTGCATGCTTAGGCTTATGGGGGAGCAAGGGCTCTGGTGTCTCTTCTTATAAGTCTATTAATCCCATCACGAGGGCCCCAACCTCATGACCTCTTGTAACTCTAATTATGTCTCAAAGGCTTCGTCTCCAAATACCATCAACTCGGGAATAGAGCCCAAAGTGTGAATCTGGGGGGACACAATTCAGTTCATAGAAGTGGCTGAGAAGGGACTAGACATGGAGGGCTTGGCCCGCTAATAGAGGACAATCTACCCCATGCCAGAGTTTGGGACACTTCCAATGTCAATAAGGAGCCAGTAAAAATTTTAAGAAGGGAAGCGACATGATCTAAGTATTTTTCAAAACGTACCTTTGATAAGCAGCATCTTCTTGCTCCTGCTTCCGCTGCCTTTAGCGACTCCTTCAGCGGCTGGCTATCAGGAGTCAGGACCTACATCCAGTAGGATACAAGGTAACTGAAGAATTACCTTATTCATGACGTATCATTGGGAAATTATTGCTGAACAGGTTGTGTTAATACCTTTTGTGATCATCTTTTTTACCTATTTTTTATCCACGTAAGTAATTTGTATCAAAAGTGTCTGGCGGTGGTTCCATGAACCTTCAAAGCATTTCTTCATGTCAGCGGCTTATTCTCTCATCTTGTGGACAAATTAGATCCTTTCTTCTCTCCTTGTGGTGTGGCTTTAATTTCAGACAAATCCCACAGGCTGTTACTGAAAGTCTTATCTCCTTGTTTCATTATTCTCTTCACTTTTTACATTTTCTTGCTTTGGACTTTAATTTGGAAGTCTTCACATTATTCCTTAAGGACATTCATTACAGAGCAGCCCCTACTATTTTACTCACACCAAACATCTTTAAGCTGAAAAAGATCCTTGAAAAAAAATAATTTAAAACATGTTTAAGTGAAAACAACAACAAGAAGAAAATTAAAATAAAAAACAGAACGAATGATAATGTTTCTTGTAAAGAAGCAGTGTTTTGCTAATTGGTGTTAAGATTTTTGTTCCTTCTTTTTTTTCTAAGTCATTTAGCTTACGAACAAGATTTTTAAAGGTTTCAAGCATAAAGGCAAGAATTAAAAAAAAAAAAAAAAAAAAAAAAAGCACAGCAATTCTTTCCAAGTGAAAAGCCCAAAGGGACCACAAGCTTTAGTGATGTCCTAGATTTCAGGGACAGTCTGCACTGAAATGATTATTTGTTTCTTTTTGAGTTGCCACTTTTTTTTTTTTTTTTTTTTTTTTAGGTCATTGGTGGTAGGCAAAGTCATTAATACTACATTTTTTAGCTCAATAAGTCTAAGGCACTAAATACAAATTTAAAATACAAACACATAATTTGAGACTGATGTTTTTCTATTTTTTTCTAGTATGGAACAGCCAGAACAGTAAGCTGTCACATTTCCATAAACTGCTTTAGTTTTATTATTCTGGGCTGAAGATTTTCTTCCCTGTATCTGTGACCAAGCCAGGTCTCTTACTTAAGCACCTGTTTGCGTTCAACATATTGGCACTTTTGACTGCTCTCAAATGAGTTTAACGAAATTTTTAGTGAACGTCCATTTTCCTCAATCTGTATGAAAGTCACTTTTTTTTTTTTTTTTAATTTGGCTAGTAGCTTTTTAAAACTCAACTTCCTCATTTGGAGAATGAGCATAATAATACCTCCTTCATGTTCCTTCCGGAGTTTTTGGAATTCATTGAATTATAATTACCTAGGTTGAAATAATACTTAAGAGCTGAAAATGTATGTTACCTCCTTTGGCATTCCTAGTATCTGGGAAAGAGAATCTGTACCAAAGTGCTCTTTAATGTAACATACGAGACTAATAGGAGGTATTTTGTTCTTAGCAGACAGGATCAGCAGTGCAGGAGCCGGCAACCTCTGACCTCATTTTGAAAGTGGCCAGAGTTCACCTTAGGTGGCGTCCAGAGTCAGAGGTAGAACGCTCACGTGCTGGGCAAACGGGGACATGATGGTTTCTGATTCCAGTGAAGAGGGTAAAGGCGACTTTCTGGGCCCTTTGCCACTAGGGGTTCAGAGGTCAAAAGTGCATTCTCCACCAAAACATCCTCTGGTCTAAGACACAGTTGGTCCAGACACAATTATTTGCCACTTCTCCTGGCCTTTAGCTGTGCAGGCTGAGGTGGGCGGATACAGAGCAGGACTTCCAGAATACAAAATCCCACAGTGAATATAAAGATTTGTCAAAATACTTAACGATTGCCAACACTTATTGGCTAGGTCTATATCCTACTTTTTTTTTTTCCATTCAACTTAACTTATTCCAGTTCCAAAATAGGACATATAAAACTTCCAAGTAGGAAGCTGAAGCTCAAAATGGAGGTCCCTACAGAAATGCTCTGTATTGGTTTTTAACAGTCCCGGCATTCTTAGTTTCCATTTCCCACTGTTTCTCCCTGACCTCAAAATGAACAGGTCCACTGAACCCCTTACTTATGAAACATTACTAGTACTGGAGATTCCCAGGAAGGCAACTTGAATTCACCCAGTGAGAATCTAAAGATGTCCGCTTAGATACACTCACAGGCTGCACAAGAGCTCATGAAGAGAGCATGTCCTGTCCCTGGGATCTGGAACCATTATTTTATGGAGAGACATGTCTTTATAAAGTGATTGAGTACAAGAGCTTAACAAGCGGAGATTATCTGTATTAACCTGGTGGGCCCTGGATACAATCACATGTATCATTCTGAAAGAGAGAATTCAAGTATCTTCTAACCACCTATTTCATAATAGCTTTGCATTTTCTGTTGGTTACATGATTATTTTATGTTAAATGTTATAAAACAACTAGAAAATCGATCTTTTCCTCCAGACAGTGTTTTCGACAGCAATTGTTGGTATATAGTGTCATTCTTTGACAAGTCTGGTATTTCCAAAGAGGTACAGAGATGATTGCATGATCAGACTCTTTTTTTTCTTTTTTTCTTTTCTTTTCTTTCCTTTTTTAACATGATCAGACTCTTTTTTTTTTCTTTTTCCTTTTCTTTTCTTTCCTTTTTATTTATTTACTTGTCAGAGAGAAAGAGGGAGCACAAGCAGGGACAGCAGCAGTCAGTGGGAGAAGGGGACTCTCCATTGAGCAAGTAGCCTGATGTGAAACTCAATCCCAGGACCCTGGGATCATGACCTGAGCCAAAGGCAGACACTTGACCAACTGAGCCACCCAGGCATCCCTGATCAGACTCTTTCAAAAGCATGTGAACTCCTAGCCAGAGAATTGAGCTTTTTAATGTTGTTTAATTATGTGAAAAGAGGGCTTCCAGGTAATTGTAACATCCAAAAAGTACTCAAAAAGAGGATAAACTGTTTCCCTCATTTTCTTTATTTTCCATGGCTTAGTTCTAACTTCCAAACAAGAAGACTAATGATAAATAGATTCATGTATAGACAGTAAATGTATCTATTATCTGCTTTCCAAGCCATTAACTTACTTGAAAGAAGTTTTAAAAATTCATGGTATGTATAATTAGTTGACCATAACAGCTTTGAACCTTTTGGAGACTGCCTTGTTTCCACCTGTTAGAGTGGTAACCACCTGGGGAGAGAAAGATTGCCCTTCCAGTCCAGAATATCTATACAGGGAGGAAAACCCTACATTTAGGAATTTGAAATAAACCTATATTAATAAGGCTGGAAATTCTTGGTACAAACCAAAACAGTAACAACAAAACTGCTGGGATTTCCACATGATTAAATCTTTGGAACAAATGATTTCACTGATTTCTGCCTAAGATTTGATGTTGTTGGTCAAAACGCAACCTACTAGTAATGTGTGCTAATCTTAAGAGAAATCTTTATACCAAATTATTAGGGCATAGCTTCTCTTCTAGCTTTCCTCCATGTCTAGAGATTCAATTCACCCTCCTTTTTCCTGAACTGGGAAAAAACTCGTGTGGGGGCTCTCTGACCTACGTAGACTAATACGTATCCATACTGTTTCTCCGGGAATGACTTCACTTAAAGTGAAAACATATTTGCTCTGGAAGTTTACAACAGTTGTCTTACTCTTCTTTTTACACACTATTTAAAGTTGGTTCCTCAGACACTGGTAAATTGTACTTATTTCATTCAGGGAGGATGACAGAACAATGCATTGATCCTTTTAAGCGGATGGCAGATAAATGCAGCTTGTTTTCTTTCTTTTCTTTTTTTTAAGATTTTGTTTATTTATTTGAGAGACAGAGTGAGAGCAAGAGAGCTAGCCCAAGCAGGCAGAGGAAGGGGCAGAGGGAGGGGTGGGGGGAGAGAAAGAAGCACACTCCCCAGTGAGCAGGGAGCCCAATGTGGCACTCGATCCCATGACCCAAGGATCATGATCTGTGGTGAAGGCAGACATCTACCGACGGAGCCACCCAAGCACCCTGTGGCTTGTTTGTCTATTTCAATATCATAGAACATTATAAAGTACTGGGATGTTGACACATCACATTTCCGACCAACCTATGGTCTTCACAGTTATGAAGGATTTGCACCATGACAGAGTTTCTCTGCAGGTACTGCATACATAGAGGAGGGGTTTCTCAGAGTGTGGTCTCTGGACCAGGAGATCAGCATTATCTGGGAACTTGTTAGAAATAATCAGTCCTCACTCAGACCTCCTGCATTAGAAACTCTGGGGGCAGGCCCCCCAGTCTGTGTTCTAGCAAGCCCCCCCAGAGGATTCTGAAGCAGGCTACATTGCTATAGTTTGAGAACTAATGAAACTGTACATTCCTATCCAAAGGATAAGACTTATCAAGATATTAAGCCCTTCTTAGGCCTGATGCAATTATGGGTAAAACAAAAGGGGGTGGGGGAGAAGCTATACTTGACACTGACATTCTTCTTGGTTACCTTCTTGATTTCTTCTTAGAATAGGAATCTGTTGATGATAAAATTATGTTGCTTTATAGCTGAAACAAATTTAAATAAAGGACTTGAAATGAGAAGAAGATCTGGTAAGGGGAGTATTTTTAGAGAAATTCTTTAACAGGAATCTGGGAAAGATGCACTATAGAAAGTCCTCAAAAATCTCCAAATTTTGCCACCAGGAGAAACTGAAAGAGACCCTCATATCTGCCTTTGAGATCAGATGCCAGTTAAGTGATGTGTTATTCTTTACTTAAGCAAACATCTGAAGATTCAAAAAACCCAGAATTCAATTAGAAAACTGTTAAATGTTGCAGTAAGACCCATAATAAGTATTATTGAATCGTGCTAAAATTTTTTTACTGTGTAAAAAGTCAGTGCTATTGCCTTGTGGATTAAAAATAATGATCTCTTGGGAGAAGCAGCTAAAGAGTTTCAATATATAGCTCCATATAAAAGAAAAATCAAAGGACATGGAAAAACATAGCTATAATTTTGCCTAGGTTGGGGAAGCAGTGGCTTGGGGAGGGGTATAAAAAAAAATGGGAAGGCATTTGAGCTGGGCTCTGAAGTATGTAAAGATATCTATATCTATCTATCTATCTATCTATCATCTAACTACCAACTATCTCTATCATCTATTATCTATATTTGTATTTTTAAATATATTTAATATTTTTATTTCCTAATAAGCTTTATTTTTAGAACAATTTTAGGACACAGAAGGTCCAGAAATTTCCCATATACATCTTGCCTCCACATGTGTATAACCTTTCCCATATCAATGCCTCCCACTAGAGAGGTAACTTGTTGCAATCAATGGACCCACATTGACACAAGGGGTCCCTCTTGGAGTCACACATTCTATGTGTTGGGACAAACTTGTGATGATATGGATCTACCATTATAGTATCATAGAGTAGTTTCACTGCCCTAGAAATCCTCATGCTCTCCCTATACATTCCTTCCTCCCCCCAGTCCTGGTAACCAGTGATCTTTCTACTGTCTCCATAATTTTACCTTTCCCAGAATATCGTAGAGTCGGGATCATACAGCACGTAGTGTTTTCAGATTCACTTCTTTCACTTACTAAGTTTGCATGGTTTTATTGCTCATTCTTTTTTGCACTAATATTTCACTGTCTGGATATACCACAGTTCTATTTTATTTATCCATTCACATACTGAAGGACATCTTTGTTTGCGTCTAAGTTTTGGCAATTATGAATAAAGCTGCTACGAATAGGGGCACCTGTGTGGTTCAGTGGGTTAAGCTGCTGCCTTCAGCTCGGGTCATGATCTCAGGGTCCTGGGATCAAGCCCCATATCAGGCACTCTGCTCAGCAGGGAGTCTGCTTCCCTCTCTCTCTCTCTCTCTTTGCCTGCCTCTCTGCCTACTTGTGATCTCTGTCATATAAATAAATAAAATCTTAAGGAAAAAAAAGCTGCTATGAATATACATATGTCGGTTTTTGTGGGGACATAAGTTTTGAACTCCTTCAGGTAAATACCATAGAGCATGACTGCTAGATCAGATGATGAGAGTATGTTTAGTTTCATGAGAAATCAACAACGTGTCTTCCAAAGGGGCTGTTCTAGTCTGCATTCTTTCCAGCAATGAGTCAGAGTTCCTGTTCCTAAACATCCTAACTCACATTTGGTATCAGTGTTCTGGATTTTGGCCATTCTAACAGGTCTGTAATGGTATCTCATTGTAGTTTTAACTTGCATTTCCCCGATGACATAGGACATGGAGCCTCTCTTCATATGCTTATTTGCCATCTGTATATCTTCTTCTTTGGTGAGGTGTCTCTTAAGGTCTTTGGCTCATTTTTTATTCAGTCTTTTGTTTAGTTATTATTGAATTTTAAGGAATCTTTGCATATTTTGGATAATAGCTCTTTTTTTAAAAAAGAAGATTTTTTTTTATTTGAGAGACAGAGATCACAAGTAGACAGAGAGAAAGAGAAGGAGGCTCCCCACTGAGAAGAGAGCCCAATGTAGGGCTCAATCCCAGGACTCTGGGAGCTGAAGGCAGAGGCTTTAACCCACTGAGCCACCGAGGCACCCCTGGTGATAGCTCTTTATCAGACGTGTCTTTTACAAATACATTCTCCTGGTTCATGGCTTCTCTTTTCATTCTCTTGGTAGTGTCTTTCACAAGGCAAAAAATTTTAATTTTAATGAAGTACATTTATCAATTCCTACTTTTGTGGATTATGCTTTTGGTGTTGTCTCTAAAAACTCATCAACAGACCCAAGTTCATCTATATTTCTCCTAGATTAATTCTGGGAGTTTTAGAATTCTGAGTTTTACATTTATGTCTGATCCAGTTTGAGCAAATTTTTGTTGAATATATAAGGTCTGTGTCCAGATTCTTTTTTCTTTTCTTTCTTTCTTTTTTTTTTTTTTTTTTTTGCATGTGGATGTCCAGTTGTTTCAGCACTGTCTGTGGAATTTTAGACTGTCCAGCTAGAGTATGGAAAATAAAGACTTTGGTTAAGCATAATTCTCATCTCATCCCAACAATCTCTAGTGACTGAATTATACCAATATGTTGTTGAGACTGGCTGAGCTAAACCAGATTTCTATTTCTCACATGAGAAAGCTGAGAGAATCACCGTCTTGCTCAAGGAGACTCCACTTGTGAATGATAAAGCTAGATCAAGTCAGAGCTCAAATAGTGTTACTCCAAACTGAGGCGCTGCTGGATACATTCAAAGGCAACTTAGAAACAAGTGTTTGGGGTCAGAAGGAGAGTTGAAGAGGGGAAGTAAAGATTAGGGGGTCATTTATAAATGTTACAGTTGAAGCTGAAGCCATGATTGGTTATAAGGCAAAGGTCAATTAACAGGAACTAGTAAAAAAAAAAAAATAGAATCCATAATAACCAAAATGTATCCTATATTCTGCTTTAGGGAACAATGAGATAAATTATAAACTTTTGATTTTTTTTTAAACCCAACAATTTCTATGGGAAGTCTTTAGAACAGTACTAATCCTAATGCCATCTATCATATGGTAAGACAAGATCTTATTCATTCATTTTTCCAACAAGTAGCTATTGAGCTCCTACTGTTTATCAGGTGCTGGGCTATAACAGTAAACAAAATAAAATTTCGGCTCTTAGGGACTTCATTTTCTATTGAGAAGACAGAAAAAAATAGATAAAAGAATATATGTCAGAGGTGATAAGAGCTTGAGAAAACAAATAAGGGGGATAGAATGATGGTGTGGATAGTAAAGGTGCAATTTTGTGTAGAATGCCCGAGAAGTCTTCACCGATAAACTGGCATTGGAGCCGAGGTTCACAAGAAGTGAGACAGGGGGTCATACAAATATCTGGAGGAAGATCATTATAGGCAGAGGGAATAGCCACTTCAAGGCTCCGAGGGAGCCTCTTGGCATGTTGTAGATACAAGAAGCCCCCCATGGATAGACAGAGGGGTAGAGGAGGGTTGTGAGTGAGGAGGACAGAGGCACAGAGGCTCAGATCAGCAGGGGCCTTCCGTCCTGCATACAGATTTAGGTTTCTCTCTGAGTTGAATAACCAGGGGAGGGCTTTGCACAAAGCTGGGATATTATGTGCCACGTGTCCTAGAAGGATCACACTGGCGGCTGTGTTGGGAAAAAACTCTGGGAGGCTGTGACAATGACCCAGTTAAGACAATCATGGCAGTGATGAGTTGTTTGCTCTGAAAGTGGTGACAAGTGGTTGGAGTCCAGATGCATTTCGAGAGTGAACTTACGGATAGGATGGGAGGGGTGAGAAAAGAAAAAGACATGAGGATGACTGCAAGGTGTGTGGCTTGAGCAAGAGAAAGATGGAGTGCCATTTACTGAGATACAGAAAACAGTAAGTTTATTCTTAACTCTTAGTTCACACAACTTCCAGTTAAGAAGTGTACTTTGTGTTTTTACTGCTCATGATGGTATATCCCTTTAGCAGGCATCTGTAGCCAATTCCATGGACGTGAACCTTGGGATCCCTCTTGGTAAAGCCTCCCATCCTGCTGCTAGGAGAGGCTAATGTGTCTATGCTTGCCTGCAGTGTCATTACAAAGGGTGTGGGTCACTGGCTTTAGGGTCTCAATGGTGCTTGTTAAAGGAAGTAGGAAGGGGGGCAGGGAGGGAGGAAGGAAGGAAAGTTAGCAACGACTTTATCCCATCTTTTAAAGACCATCCAGTCTATTTATGGTCCCCTTGAGGCAGGTGAAGACTTTTCAGTGGGAAAATGAATGTCACAAAGTGGTGTTATGTTAATGTTATGACATATCAAAATGTGTGGGCAGACGACGTCCATACCATAGCTTCAGAATGCAGAGTTCATATTTAAAACCCTTGAAGTACAATGTGTCAAAACTTTAATGACAATGTCCTTCATTCTTAAATGATTTAATTGGTAGACTAGAAGGACAATGAAAGTGAGCTCTACCATGCTGAGTTGGTGTCCTTAATGATAAAGACATACATAAGTGTATCTGCAAACTGTCAATAACAAATCTTTAACTATGTGGTAAAACTCAAAATTACATTCCTGATTTTTTTTAATGTTTCCATTTATGAGTGTCCAAGGACAGTCTTTTGCTATAATACAAACATTCATTCCTTCTGTGGCTCCAAGCTGGCATTTCAGCATTGGATTCAAATTTTAGATCATAATATAATCTTCCAAATAAAATTGGAAAAGAATATGGTCACCTAAATTTAGTAAGATCAACGGAACTACTTTTTATATAATATTCTGGATATTTCAAATCAATGAGCTTATACAAGTAAAGTAGAAATCAAACATGAATTTTTTCTTTTGGTCCTTGACTTATGGCAGTGGTTCTCAATTTTGCCCTCTAGGAAATATATGATAATGTCTGGAAACATTTTTTGGTTGTCATAACTTGGAGGTTAAAATGTGCTACTGGCATCTAGGGGACAGCAGTGAGGGATACTGTTAAAGATCTTACTAATGCCCAGGACAGTCCCCACAAGAGTGATCTGGCCCACAATGTCAGTAGTGCTGAGGTTAGGAATCACCGATAGATGCCACTGCTCAGTTTCTTCTACAGCTCATATCACAAGCCCATTCCTTTAAATGAGCCTCACAGTTCAACTGTTCAAGTCAATATCTGAGTGCAAAAGGTAGATTGGACTATGATGTATTTCTAGGATGGGACAAACACATCACTTTTAGGTTACATGATTATTGGTTCTTCATTCCTTGAGTTGAAAGACCATAGGATTCCTTATTAGAAACTGGCAAGTGTGCCAGTATGAAGGCTTTTCACAAGCATACTGTCAATGTTAGTGAATATTTTTTTTTTTAGATTTTATTTTTTTGACAGATATCACAAGTATGCAGAGAGGCAGGCAGAGGGGGGGGGGAAGCAAGCTCTCCATGGAGCAGAGAGCCCAATGTGGGCTCTATCCCAGGACCCTGAGACCATGACCTGAGCCGAAGGCGGAGGCTTTAACCCACTTAGCCACCCAGGTACCCCATGGTTAGCGAATTTTTGAAAGATAATAGGCACCTTTGTTTTATTTCTAAGAACCTGATCTATTTACTCTTGTTTGGTCATTCCATTTCCATGGCTATTTATTCAGACGAATGACAACTACAACCAGTAATTCTAGACGTTACCACATTTAAATTGTAGCTTCCAGGTATCAATGAGATACACAGGTCCAGGGCACGATATTCTCTATAATGTGTGTGATATTTTGAAGAATGTCTGTTTTATTTTAATCTAGAATGGGCTCTGCCAAAACTTTTGCATGCCAAGTGGCTTAGGAAAAAAAACAAAAAACCTTTCTGCAATGTTAAAAAATGTTTTAAAATATTTTATTTAGTAGGGATAGGGTGGCTGGGTGATGGACATTGGGGAGGGTACATGCTATGGTGAGTGCTGTGAAATGTGTAAGCCTGATGATTTATAGACCTATACCCCTGGGGCAAATAATACCTTATCTGTTAAAAAAGGGAAATAAATGAGAAAGTAATGACAAGTGACATAAGTAAGAATATATATATATATATATATATATATATATATATATACTTTTTTTTTTAATTGGGATATAATTCACATACCACAAAATCCAGCCTTAATTTAAAGTATAGAATTCAGTGTTTCTTCAGTATATTCAGAGTTGTGCAACTATCTGTAAGACCTAAGTTTAGAACATTTTCATCATCCTGTAAAGAAACTTCATGCCGATTAATAGTCACTCCATGTGACTATTACATGTACCCAGCCCCTCTCTTAGGCCTAGGCAACCACAAATGTACTTTTTGACTCTATAGATTTGACTACTCTCAATATCTCCTACAGAGGCATACTTGATTTAATTACTGGTTCTTTCACTTCACATAATGTTTTCAAGATTCATTCTTTTGGGGGTGCCTGGGTGGCTCAGTGGGTTAAAGCCTCTGCTTTCAGCTCAGGTCATGATCTCAGGGTCCTGAGGTCGAGCCCCGCATCAGGCTCTCTGCTCAGCAGGGAGCCTGCTTCCTCCTCTCTCTCTGACTGCTTCTCTGCCTACTCGTGATCTCTCTCTGTCAAATAAATAAATAAAAATCTTCAAAAAAAAGATTTATTCTTTTGTAGCACATATCTGTACTTCATCTTTTTATATGTCCAAATAATATTCCATTATAAGTGTATACGCTTTCTCTATCCATCTGTCATTTGATGGACATTTGGATTTTTTCCACCTTTGCCTACTGTAGAGAATGTAGGTGACAACAAGTTTGAGGATGGGGCTGGAATCCAATATGAGTGGTGTCCTGAGAAGAAGAGAGGCATCAGGGGTGCAGGCCCTCAGAAGAGACACCACCTGAGGGGCAAGGGGAAAAGAATCTGTCTGCATGCCAAAGGGAAGCCTCAGAAGAAACCGGATCTACCAACACCCTGATCTTTCCAATTCCAGCCTCTAGAGCTGTGAGAAACACATTTCTCTGTGGAAGTCAATCAGTCTCTGGCATTTTGTTCTGGCAGCTGTAGCAATGGACCAGAGGTGTATGCCTGGGAGCAGAACTGCCGGGTCTTAGGGTAGCTCTGTGTTTAACTTGCAGGACCGCCAGACTATTCATATACAAATCCTTGTATGGATATTTGTTTTCTTTCCTTTTTAGTAAATATATAGGAGTGACATCACTGGTATGTGAATGTTTAACTTTTAAGGAATGAACCAACTATTTTCCAAAATGACTGTACCACTTTTCATTCCCACCAGCAGTATAGGAAGGCTCCGGATCAGGGGTCTTGGAAAACCTGACGACCCTGCCTGGTCACCCCGAAGATGTTATCCATAGTGCTGAAAGACTCCAGAGAAATCAGTAAATCCTTGATCTTTATGAGGAAGACATACTGTTCTGTAAAGCGTGTGGTAAGCCAACAGCGTAGGTCTTGGGGAGAATGAAAGCAGGAAAAGGAGCGAATAAAGCAGTTTTTTATGGGGTTTTCTCAGCAGCCTTGCTTCAATATATTTATCTTTCTGAGTCTGATTTATTTCACTTAGGGTTCACTCTTGGGGTGTGCTCTCTATGGGTATACGTATGTACAGTAACATAGCCACCATCGTAGTTTCATACAGAATAGCTTCACTGTCCTAAAAATCCTCTGTGCCCTGCTTATTCATCCCTCTCTTCCCCTCCTCCAACTCCTCATTATGGTTTTGATTTGCATTTTTCCTATTACTGTTATTCATTCTCTTTCTTTCCTTCCTTCCTTCCTTCTTTCCTCCCTCCCTCCTTCCTTCCTTTCTATCTCTGTTTCTATTTATTTGTCAGAGAGAGAGAGAGAGAGAGAGAGAGAGAGAGAATGAGCACAAGCAGGGGGAGCAGCAGGCACAGGGAGAAGCAGGCTCCCCGCTGAGCAAGGAGCCTGATGTGGGACTGGGTCCCAGACTTGTCTTCTCACGTGCTTGTTGACACTTATATACCTTTGTTTGCAAGGGAGGGAGATATAGGTACAGACTTTCAGTTATAAGGTAAGTAAGTTCTGAGACTCTGAAGCACAGCACGGTGAGTACAGTTAACAATACAGTATTGTATACTTGTAACTTGCTGACAATAGATCTTAAGCTTTCTTACTACACACTCAAAAAGATGATTAATATGTGAGGTGGTGGGGTGTTATTATCTTCATAATCATTTCACAGTGTGTTTGTACATCAAATTGTACTCTTTAAATAGACAATTATATTTGTCAGTTATTCCTCTTGCTAAAGCTGAGAAAAAAACCCTGCAAAGTTAAAATGCTACTATTTGTACTGATTACCTGATAATCATTTTTGAGGCCACACATTTAGTGTCGCTATATTGTGGCAATACAAAATACTCCAGATATTTCTTTTAGATTTCTTATGCTTTCAATGTCTTCATTTTGAAATAAAAATATGTCTCTCAAAAACACATGCAAATGCTTTGCCCACTTTTAAACTGGGTTATCTTTTTATTGTTGAATATCAGTGCTTTTTAAGGTCAAATTTGCTTCCAACTGGAGAGAAAAACAATCCATGATTTTGTCTAGTGTAGGGGCCCAGGGCAGGCTGCCCCAAGATGGGTCATTTTGGCATGAGGATTATTGAGTTAAACAGCAATCAAACTTCAGCAGATTCCGGAAGAGCTCTTTACCTCCCCCTCACTACTGTCTGAAAGAATTTCGGTAGAGGATCTGCTGCAGGAAGAGAGCTATCATCATAGCTAACTACATTATCCTATGAACTGGCTAAGGCTTGTTTGGTTAAAGTCCTCTGTGTCCCATTGTTTCTCAGCGCCCCAGAAAACATTTACTCTTTTTCATCTTCCTGTGAACTGCATTTCATCCTTCTGATGTCCCGGACCCCAACCCCCTTCTGCTTAGTTCAGAATGACATGTATACCTCATTTTGCCTGTGTTGAAATTTCCATGTCTGGGTGGATTCTCCATTCATTCAAGATTAAATTTGACTTTCTCGGGGCGCTGGGTGGTTCAGTTGGTTAAGCGTCTGTCTTTGGCTCAGGTCATCATCTCAGGGTCTGGGAATCTAACCCCTCTTTGAGCTCCCTGCTCAGTGGGGAGCCTGATTCTCCTTCTCCCTCCTTGAACGTGTGCACACTCTCTCTTTCAAATAAATAAAATCTTAAAAAGAATAAATAAATTTGACTTTCTCCAGTTAATTTGTCTCATGTCAATTTCTTAGTCCGTCTACAAAGACCTTGAAGGGAACATGAAATTCTTGCTTCCTGACACTTGTGTGAGAGAAACCCAGTAAGACTTGATTATGCTGGAAGGTGGCCTCTTCAGCAGATTCTCTGTCCCTTTGTATCTGCGATGCTCAGACAATACAGTTGACTTGTGACTTCAGGGCAAATCCAAGAAACCCAAACAGCTCAACACAACATTAAATAAATCATAGAGATAAAAGTTAGTTTGTGTAACAGTTACTGATATCAAAATCAAAGAATAAGAATCAAACAGCACTTACTATCAAATATGGAACACACAGGAATAGTATAGTTAGAAGTGTGAAATGATTTCTCAGGGTCTATTAGGCGGGTCTCTTTCGTGAACAGGATTTTTGCAAATGTTTCAGTAGCCCACAACTCTGCTCTGATGTGAATCATGTTAATCAGTTATTCCAATGAATTATAATTCAACACCGTGCCTCCCATTTACCACACACCCAATGGAAGGTGATGCTTTTTCTACTGAAATCATTGCATTCTTGATAAAAATTTTAAAAATAGTTGCATTTTCTGTTTATTAACTTTTTAGAAAAGGAAATAACAATGCCCCTTTATGGTATTATTCACTTGGGTAAAGAGATTCTGGAATTTAACACCATGCACTTTGGGAGAGAGAAAATAAAAACCTAAAATGGAAAATACTATAAGTATTTAACTAAAGGACTTAAAAGAACCTTAGAGTTCACTTTTAGTTAGATAAAAATCCTAGCCTTTTCTTAAAATCTTTTAGGAACAATTTCACTATCTCCTTCGAGTACCTATTTTGTGTTCTAAACTTCCTTTCTTTCAAAATTATATTGGACGCCATAGATCTCTCCTCTGCATTTAGTAGCAAAGGTGACTAGCTTCTCCCTACCACCTTGATCCAGAAATGAAACTCTTCAGCCTTCCTTGCCTGATGTATGAGAGCTCCCATCTCCATTTACATAGGTGACATGTGACTGCCATATATGCGGATGGGAATGAGGGTGTCACTATCGGTCCGCATATTAAATAAAAGGAAGCTTAATTTCTCTTTTTATAAATAATCCTCCCATTCAATAGAAGTTCTTTCCTTACCTTAATGGATCTCCTTGCCTGTTCCTCGAATGTGTCAGTGCCACACTGGATGGCATGATGGACGCCAGTGGTACTCATTTTAAAAGGCTTTCTCCCTCTACCCCCGCAATCTTCATTCTTCATTGATATAAACAGGATATGTTTAAACATTTTTGGATATATTTTCCAAGAAATACTACAATGCTATTTATTTATTTATTTTTTTTAAAAAAAGATTTATTTATTTGACAGAGATCACAAGCAGGCAGAGAGGCAGGCAGAGAGAGAGAGGAGGAAGCAGGCTCCCCGCTAAGCAGAGAGCCCGATGCGGGACTCGATCCCAGGACCCCGAGATCATGACCTGAGCCGAAGGCAGAGGCTTTAACCCACTGAGCCACCCAGGTGCCCCTACAATGCTATTTAAAAGTGGCATCCAAGGGTGGTGTATGTATCAGGGTTTGATCAGAGACACAAAAGCGGCAGGAGAGCTATATTAAAGGATTTATTGCTTGTGATCATGGAGATTGGTTTGGCAAGTCCAAAGTCATAGGGCAGGCAGGAACTCTCAAGAAGGCAGGAGTGGAAGCTGCTGTCCACAGGTGGACTTTCTTCTGTAAGTTTCACTTCTGCTCCTAATGCCTTTTTGCTGATTGAATCAAGTCCATTCAGGTCCTCTAGAATAATCTCCTTTAACTTGGCTAACTATGGATTTTAATCATACCCAAAACCACTTTCTCACACACACACACACACACACACACACACCACTTTCATAACACCACACAGACTAATATTTGATTGAATGACTAAGACTGTGGTCTAACAGAAGTAACTCACACAACTCAACATCGCAGATGAGAATTAATTATCTCCATGGTCACAGAGTAATCACAGAATAAATATCACTGTTTCATTTTAAATTCATATGGAGAGAGCTTTTGGTTTAAAAAGTCAGCTGCTATATGCACCTCAACCATTTTTTTTTTTTTTAAACCGTGCATGATGCAAAATTAAGTGGAAGTCATTATATACAAGATCCACCAAACTTGTATATATTGCTGCTGTTGTGTACATTTTTTACCAGAAACTTTGGACTGTGATCAATAAAAATGTACATATAGAAAACTTACAAGCATGGCTAGAAAATTTTTGCCATTTCCTCCCTTGATCTTTTTTTTTTTTTTAATTTATTTGATAGAGAGAGAGCGATCACAAGTAGGCAGAGGCAGCCAGAGAGAGGGGGAAGCAAGCTCCCCGCTGAGCAGAGAGCCTGATGAGGGGCTCGATTCCAGGACCCTGGGATCATGACCAGAGCCGAAGGCAGAGGCTTAACCCACTCACTGAGCCACCCAGATGCCCCTCCTCCCTTGATCTTAATGAACAAGTATTTAACTGAAGATATTTCAAAAATAAGCTATTGTAGTTGTTCAAATTTTTCATCTCAGGGCCTTGCATATACATCAAGATTATTGAGGGCCTTAGGGCTTTTGTTTATATGGGTCATGTCATTAGCTCAGGCTGCGATAGGGGCAGTGTACTCTCTCTAGGGAGCTGCAGACTGTATAGTTAGGAGAGGGGGGTGGGCGGGGGAGGGTTGCCCTCTAAAGCTCATCTGAGGAGTCTCTTCCCCACCCCCCACGCCCTCAGGAGACCGCTGAGTCCAGTTTAGGAGTGTTTAGGTAGGGGTATGGTAAGTACCCTTTTATATATAAACTACTTTTCTGATACAGAGACATACAGTCTCAAAACCGAGGGAGAACAGAAGAGATAGGAAGGAAGGACCGGTGGAAGAAATGAAGAAAGAAGATAATTGTAAAGTGGTTTATTTAGTAAAGATCTTCATCTTAATGCTTGAAAGACCAAAACCATTTAAGAAGGAAACTTGCTCATCTTTTGCCAAATGCATAGAGAAAGATGGTGAGTAAAAATAATCATCCCTTTAAAAGAACTTACTGCATAAATTAGATGTCTGCTTATCTGAGTTGTTCTTAGCAACTTAATAGGAAGACAGAAGTGCTATGTATTTATTTGTAGCATATCATGCTGGTAAGCAATTATGTGGGAAGTAGGGTAGAATGGTCACTTGCAGAGTAAGAGCAGTAACCTGATTATCCTTTAGAGACTTACAAAGTGAGATGCACTGAGGAAGTTTTAAGTAAATACAATATTCCACAATGATGCTTATTAGTTTAATAACTAACCACTGATAAATAATCTGATACAATAAAGCCAGATCAGGCACTAAAATACATTGTTTTCTAAAGCACAGGTTTGCATTTACCAAAGACATCTTTTTGTGACCGCCAAAGGGAAATATTTTCAACAAAATCAACAGGCAATAATGCTCTCATCTTAGTGGAAATTTTTATGAAGAGTTTGGAAAAAATCACTGGATGCAGCACTTACTTCATTATCGGAAGCTGGGAAACAGAAGGCGTAACATGCCTTTGTAGTTCTGAGTACAGACTTAGGGATGTGGCAAATACAAACAAAATGGTCTTCCAAGAAACTAAACACAGGTAATTGCCATAGACATACTCTAAATAAACTGTTAATAAAGTGAGGAGAAGCTAGATTTCTAAGGAAATTTGGGGACATATATTTGCTCCATAAGGCAATGGAGGGGTCACTGATTGTAATTGTGCTGGGATACAAATCACAGATCTGCAAAGATCTCACACGTACTAAACCGGTCCTTGGTATCAGGGGTGTGGAGTATAAATAAGAACAGGTTTCCAGGAGACACGAAGATACCAAAGGGCTTTAGAAGAAGACCCTTAAGACTGAAGGGGTGGGTTATTTGTTCAGAAGAAAGACAAGGTTAAACGAACAATTTCCTAACAATAGACACCTACACAAAGGATCATTATACAGAGAAAGAAGGCTAACCTTTATTTCTAGTTTGCAAAAACAGGAGCTGCATACGTGAGCTGCAGCACAAAGGATTCAGTTTCACTATATCTATTTAACAAACAAAATCAGTCTTAAGTCACTGATACTAAATAATGGAATAGAATCCGAGGGATGATGTGGGACCTTCAAAGACAAGAACCTGTGTCTCTGAAAGGCTGGCTGAAGGCAAGGAAAGACTTAAGTTCTCGTGCTATTTTCTGTGATACTGAGTGTTCTAGAATTCAGATGCAACACTGCACACCTATCACAAGACTAGGAATTCTCCTCAGATTACCAATTACCTGCAAACTCCTCCTCTAAAGGAAGGCTTTTAAGTGGTTCAAATTCAACACTTAATGTGATAACATTCTTGTGGGGTTCACAATATAATAGATACATGGAGAGTCTCAAAAATTTTATAAAATATGTTAATTGGTCCTACTTTGAAGAAATATTATTAAAGATTAAATTTCCTTTACTAGAGTAGACAGGCTCAAAGTGCATTGCTTATACTGTACCGTTTTAATGATATTACATTTTTCTTTTGATATGCCAGTTAAAAATGATGAAATGACATGTTATTGGGGCGATTTTGCTTAAATTCTAGAAAAACTAAAATTACTTTTTAAAGTAGCCTCCATGCCCAACATGGGGCTCAAACTCAGGACTCTAAGATTTAAAAACTCACATGCTCTGACTCACATGAGTCAGCCAGGTGCCCCTGAAAAATATTTTTTATTTAATTTAACTATGTTAGGGGCGTCTGGGTGGCTCAGTGGGTTAAAGCCTCTACCTTCAGCTCAGGACATGATTCCAGGGTCCTGGGATCGAGCCCTGCATCCAGCTCTCTGCTCGGCAGGAAGCCTGCTTCCTCCTCTCTCTCTGCCTGCCTCTCTGCCTACTTGTGATCTATGTCTGTCAAATAAATAAATAAAATCTTAAAAAAAATTAACTATGTTAAATTAAGATTAGTTTAATTAATTGAATGATTAAGGTCATTTAGCATAGGTGATTTTGGCATTTCAAAAAAGCTATTCTGGAGTTTAATAAACAAAGAATTTAAGTACACTAAATCCAGTAAATGAGAGCAGAAGAAGATTTAAAAGACACTGTTCCTCTGTCCACTTGAAAGGGCAGGTTAAGTTGATAGCTAATTAATCATGCTTTGCTCAATTCCATTCCTAACTAGTTTGATGAATACTGTGAGTTTGATAATTATTCATAAAATATTTGTGGTTACATGCTCAATTATCATGTTGCTAGTTTTTAGTTTGTTGTTATTACTATGACCTGAAAAGAAGGAATCCCTAAAAACCAAACAGATGGATCATTCTGCCGCAATCACACACTAAGAGAAAAACTGAAACTACAATAAACAGTGAAGCTATCTGGGTTTAAGGCAAAGGATTACGGAATTAGCATATGTATTTTACATTGTATCTACCCCATCTCTTCAGTCCTAATAAACTCACTTGGATTCACCTAACAGAGAATGCTTCCCCAGAGCCAAACACACTGAAACTCTTGAAGGATTGTTATGATCTCATTTCTTCTCACGGGTTCATTAGTACAGCAGCCACTTCAGAACTATTTGTGAGCACAGTGATGGTTCAGAAAATACAAAATGATTGAAGTAGGAAACTTGGCTTTGTTTGCAGCCAAGAAGATGTGGCATTAGATCTGTATTTGTGTTGAACGACTGTCTGGAAGAATTACCACAACTGGGGCGTCTGGGTGGCTCAGTGGGTTAAAGCCTCTGCCTTCGGCTCAGGTTATGATCCCAGGGTCCTGGGATAGAGCCCCACATTGGGCTTTCTGCTCAACAGGGAGCCTGCTTCCCCCTCTCTCTCTCTCTGCCTGCTCTCTGCCTACTCATGATCTCTGTCAAATAAATAAATAAAATCTTAAAAAAAAAATTACCACAACTGTTTTGAAGAAATAATGTCTATAAAATATGGAATCTTACAGTATAAACAATTTTGACACCTTTTGTTGAGAGACCAAAACAAAAAAAAAAAACAAGAAAATAGACTGTATGTTGTTTGGCTCAGAAATTAACAAATCCCCAAATTTCAATTTCCACTAAAATATTTATTTAATGATATCTTACAGAAATAAATAAGAACAGTTTTTCTCTAATACAGATAGGTATTATTTATATATATATTTTTTTCCTTTTTTACAAAATCGAAGCATATCAAATTGTTTTCCCTAAAACTTTAGCTCAAAAAGGAATACTAGGAAACAAACAGAAATACTGAAATATGCTCATCATTAAATTACAACCATGGGCCCTTCTGAATCTCAGCATGACTTAAGATTTAGAGAAAGACCATGAGACTGGGAGTCAGGGGACCTGGGCTCCACTCCTTCCTTGCTACGTGCCATAAGCACAGTTCTCTGTATTTCTGAACCTTGGTTCTCTACCTTTAGAAGGGGAATGTTATTAGTTATATCAACTTCACAGGATTGTTGGGCAAATTAAAGCTGAATGTGAATGTACAGGAAAGCTCTTCATAATATGTAAAGAGCTACAAAAATAATAGTTTTGTTTAATTTCATATAAAAGAATCAATGCATATCTTCCTTCAACTGCAGAATAAGCACCAGAAATGTGTGTGTATTTTCTTCAGTTGAATTATGTCACCCTATAAGCCTAGAATAAGAAAATGCACCTTAACTAAGCACCAAAGCTTCTTGGACAAATGTGATAGAAGGGATATTTCTATTACAGTTTTCTGGGCAGCTAAGTAGGAGCTAATGAGTCCTGAGGGTCATTTAAAACTCTGAAGGCTCAAAGAAAACAAAACAAGAACATTTGTATTACATCAAATGGCTAGGATAAAACAAGCTACTCATTATTTAGTGATTTAAAAGTCCATTAATTCTTCACAGAAGAAGAAACACTCAGTTGTTATCGGTTACAATTATTTGCTTATGTAAATACGACATTCTCTTGTTCCAAAGATCAAATACTAGTCCTTGAGAGAGGTCCTAGTGAAATAAAATAACAAATATCACAAATTTAGATATTAGTGGTTAAAAGTCTAGTTTCCAAGGACACAGGAAAAGAAACCATGACATCAGTATAATAATTATTTAAAAAAAAAAAAAGCAAAACCCTGCCATACTTCCATGTTATAATGATTAAGAGCTAAAATTATAAAAATTGCAATATTTACAGAAACAGTCTTAAAGTATGTAAAAGCAATAAGGAAAATTAAAAGTAGAGAAAGCAGTTTAGCTAACTTTATGATAAACATGAATACACTTAAAATGCTATTTAAAGTTCACTGCTTACACTGACACTACTTAACACATCACAGAAATAAGAAAAGTGTTCAATGTTTCAATTTTTAGTAGCAACATATAGAGAAAATAAATTCTTGTCTAATATTAACTTATTGTTAGGAATTGTATTACTGTAAAGTTACTATGCATGGAGTTATAGTCTAAAGCTACTTAAATAACTAGGAGTTAATATAATTCACCATCCACTTAAAATATTACTACCAAGATACTGGTGAATCATGTGCTAAAGATACTGAAGGCCCTTCCAAAACTGAGATTTAAGTGGGTCAAATATACCAGGTAGTACCAAGCTAGACAAGTTTAATTTCTCCCTTACTCCAACTCTTTACAAGAGTGATCTTATCAAAAGTACACATTACCTCTTAATTCTCTTGCCTCATCAGATACAGATATTCTTTGGGACAAAAATAAATGTTTTCCCAGGAGTGTAAAATTAAAAATCTTTATAGATCTTTTGGAAACAAGACACCTGGAAAGGACTCAGTAACTACTAGGACACCGTACAACTGAAAAAAGAAAGAAATTCATCCAATGAAGAATAGTATTTACTGACATCTACTGGATTTTTTACTTATAACTTTGCTCTATAAGCTATGAAAATTTTAAATACATCAAAGTCTGTGGACTGAACCAAGTGTACTTCATTCAAGTTCTTCAGTTTCTTTGGTAAAAAGGTCTGCCAGATCAGCCAAAGTTAAGACGGAGGCCTCTGGATGCTTCACTGATGAGTTTGTGTGACTGTAGGATTTTTCCAAGTGAGTAGAGTCAGAAAGAAACCAAGGAACAAATGATTACATTTGTGTTATATTTATTAAGACATAATGATAACATGAAAACATTCCCTCGTCAGTATTTGTGAGAGCCACATGAACCTCCAAGGACAAAGTCAGTAATAGGATCACTATTACACCTCATCAAAACTAGCCAAGACTTCTGTATAGCACTTTCCGGCTTTGTTACAAAAATGTCCTTTTCTCTCCACAATTCCTAAAACAAAGAAACAAAACCCATACCAACTGCTTCTAAGGCTCTCACTTTAGAATGTGCCTTCTTACTTCCCAAAGTTATTGTATTTCAAGAGAACTTCAACAGCTCTTCTAACTGCTATTTTATTTAAGCAGCTTAACTATAATCGCTGGATTCTGTTACACATGGAAACAACATTGACAATAAAAAGCCTCATGTCTGATGCAAACAGCTTTCATAGTAGACTCTCTGCTTCCCATAAACTATCAATGGAAGATTTCTGGTTTCCAATTGCTTTTTCGCTATGCACAGTGCCTCCGTAGAGACATCCCCCCAAGGCAATCATTCCTCTGTATCTGCCAACCATACCTATCTCGTAAGGATGTACTGAAGCACTGGTTTATGTTTTCAAAATGACTTGGAAGAAATTTACGGAATACATATTAGAAAGTTTTACAGTTCTAAAATTAAGTTTTTAACATTAAGCCTCCTCTGGTCTCCCCGCTTCTGTTCTGCCTTTGGAATGAATATCAAAATCACCAGCTGAGTTTAAGTCCAGATCTTTCTATGTGCACGTGACTGACATGTGTGATGTATAAAGCAACACTGTTAAGTTTCCTTTTATAGACATCCGAATTTTAGGGTGGGCATAAAGATAGATTTCTTTAAAAAGTAATCCAGTACGGCAAAGAAATGTAGGGCAGTTTAAATATTTTTAAACATTATAATCACTATTAATATATGAAATCAAATATAGGATGTCTAAAGCATTAACTGGGAAATTCTAGATAGGTAAAATGTCCTATCTTGCTTTTAAAAGTATCTGGTCATCTAAGTGAAGGAGGCCCAAACACTTGCATAACCGTCTACAAACCGGAAACACCCATGAGCTGGTAGGAAATTGTTACCGACCTCTTCTCAGCAGTTTTCAGCATTGCTTGCATTCTTTCTTCTATTGTTGCCTTAATTAAGAATCTGTGTACAATGGTAGGTCTAGAAGGCACATAATAATGATAAGGTTAAAAACCTCTTAAAACCAACTAGAACAAAGAAGACTTCCCCTATTATATGCTATATTCATCAGTCATGTGGTGCCCACTGTGACAGCTGCTAATCAAGGTGCTGGGGGCGGGGTCAGCAGTGAATAAAACTAGTCTTAATGAACTAACATTCTAATGAAGGGAAACGCACAATAAACACAGAAACTGGATGGTACGGATAACGCCATGAGGAAGCTCACGTATGAGCTGCGACACGACTAATGGGAATGAGGCTACTAAGCCAAGAAGCAGAAGAGCATCCCAACAGAAGCAACAAGAACCAAAGGCAAGCTCTGGGGGAAGAGAACATGCTTAGAACAAGCCTAAAATGCTCAAAGGCCAGAAAGAAGCCCTGCAGGGCAGAAGTGTATTGTAACGGAGAGCTAGAGAGTAGAAGTGAGATTGGAGAGCAGCAGGGAGCACATGCTGTAGGGTCTGGAGGGATATGGCAGGAATCTGGATTTTATTGTGATTATGAGGGGAAGCCATCTGTGGGTTTTATGCATGATCTGATTTATACTTGAGTTTGCTTTAGACATCACTTTGGCTATTATATGGGTGATGGACTGTTAGGTAGCAGAAGTGAAGGCCAAGAAGCCAGTTAAGGAGTTCTGCAGGAGTCCAGGTAAGAGGGTAGGCTGTGCTCTGGTTGTATCAGTGGAAACACTAAGTAGCAGGAAGTCTGGAGTATCTTTTCCAGGTAGTGTTGGCAAGACTTCAGTGACGGTTTCGATGTGTGGCATGAAAAGAGGAAGCATAGAAAAGCCCTAGATTTATGGTCTGAGAAACTACAGATGAGAGAGTCAGATTATAAGATGGGGAGGGCTGGGGGGTGGGAGTACAGTGGGAATACACTTTCTTTTACCATGTTCGACTTTACCATGAGTTTTCCATTAGCCAGGTATCCAAGGGGAGGGGCAGTCCAGATGTGTGTGAAGCAACAGAACGGGGTATGTAAGTCTGAGGCAGGAGCTGAAGGGGCATGTCTGGACTGGGGACAAATGTCTGAGAGTCATCCACATGTAAATGCTACTTAAAGCTCTAGGACTGGATAAGCTCATCTAGGAAGTGTGGGTGAGAACAAAATCCTCAGGGACCACGGGCAAGAAGCAGGTTATTAATAACATGAACTTCATTTCCGTGGTACAGTGAGGACAAAGCCCAAACAGAAAGGCTGAGAGGGGAGGGTTAAGGAAGGGGAGGTGGTGGTGGAAGGTAGGGGAGTGTTTTTGAAGACAGATAATATTAAGACATATTTATGTGGTCATGTATTACAAGAGGAATGTCCTTGAGAATATGAGAAGGGATGGGACCCATGACATTGGAATGGCTGGCTTTTCAAAAAAAAAAAAAAAAAGGGACACTTCTCCCACTGTAATAAAAGGGAAGGACGTACTGTGCCTTTCTGCTTATTGCTACAGATGAAATATCTATACCCCTACCTACAACCACTCATGCGCTCGACATTATTCCGGCACTCTTTCCTCACTCTTGCTTCACTCGTTCTCTGTTTCTAATGAATCACTCCATTATTTCTTCCATATGAAAGGAAACAACAACAACAACAGACCTCCTGATCCCATACTCTTCCTTTTCTCTGCTCTTTGCAGCAAAACTGTTCAAAATACAAGTCCTACCAGAGATAAAGAGGCAGGAGTGCACCGTGCTTAGAAGCAGGGACTGGCGAGGCAGAGCAGCTGTGTTTGAAACCCGCTAGCAGTTTTGCTGGCTATGTGACCTTGGACAAGTTACTTAACCCCTCCGTTAGGTGTTTATTAATAAATAAATAAATAAATAAATAAATAAATAAATAAAATCCTCTTCTCTCTGATACTCACATCAGGACATCGCCTCCACCACTACGATCTCTATGCTGCTAAATCTATGGGTCAATTCTTGATCTTTATCTTACTTGACTTCAGGAATATTTCTTCTGGTTTTCTTCCTTACTCATTGTTTGATCTTTATCTGTTATCTTGGCAGGTTCCTTCTCTTCTCCCACAGCCTTCAACTTTGTGTGCTCTGGAGTCCAGTCCCTGGTCCTCTTCTCTACCTACACCTATTCCTTAGGTAATCTCACTCAGTCCTGAGACTTGAAAATACCATTTTATGCCATTGACTTTCAAATGTATCTCTAGCACAGACTTCTGAACTTGGACTTGTATATACAATTACAGAATAGCTATCTCCATTTGTAATAAATACCGGGTAAACATCTCAAATTTCTATTTAAAATACGCTTCTGTTTCCCTCACCAAACCTGCTCTACTCTGTAGTCTTCCCCAGCTCAGCTGAAAGCTACCTCATCTTCCAGTTATCTAGGTCAAAAACCACGGTACTGACCTTGACTTGCTCACGACCCATGTCCAGTCTATCCACACGTAACTACTGCTTCTACCTTTGAAATATGTCTAGAACCTGATCACTTCTTGCCATTTCCACTGCTGCTACCATGGTCCAGGTTGCCCTTAACTCTTAACCAGGACTATACAGCAGTGTCTTAACTGTTCTCCCTGCTTCCAGTCTCCTGGCCCTGCACATAGCACTCAAGAGTGATTCTCTCAAAGCTTAAGTTAGAACTTGTTGCTTCTTTGCTTAAAGACTTGCACTGGCTCCTTATCTTACATACACAGTGAAAGCAAGGTCCTCATAGCGACCTCCTAGGCCCTATAAAACCCCCTCTCCTACTTTCTAACTTCATCTCCTATTTTCTCCTCTTTGCTTATTCTGCTTTAGCAACTCTGGCTCCTTGCTATTCCTCAAATGTACCTCCTGACCGAGTCTTTGCACTGTGTGTGATCTTTGCTTGAATATTATACCCAATGACATTTGCATGGCTTTCTCAGCTCTTTCAAGTCCTTGTTCAGATGTTAACTTTCCCACAAAAGCTCGCATGCCAGGTGGTTCAGTGGGTTAAGCTTCTGACTCTTGATTTTGGCTCAGGTCACGATCTCAGGGTTGGGAGATCAAGCCCCAAGTTGGGCTCTGTGGAGCCTGCTTAAGATTCTGTTTCTCCCTCTGCTCCTCCCCCCTCTTTATTTTTCTCCCTCGCTAAAAAAATATCTTT
This sequence comes from Mustela putorius furo, assembly GCF_011764305.1. Classification (NCBI taxonomy): domain Eukaryota; kingdom Metazoa; phylum Chordata; class Mammalia; order Carnivora; family Mustelidae; genus Mustela; species Mustela putorius. Next base: position 9,553,142 of record NW_025422015.1, on the reverse strand, counting down.
TATGCCAACCTGCTCAGCCAAATATATATTTTTTTCTCTTTTAAACAGAGATCAAGACCTGAACTGAGATCAAGAGTCAGACATTTACTCAACTGGGCCACTCAGGGGCCCCTAGCCAAATCTTAATCCTCCTTACCCTGCTCTACTTTTCAAGCTCCTAAAAGCATATATTTTACTTACATTATTGTTTACTATCTGTCTCTCTACCAACTGTCATAACTAGAAATTAAGTTCCATGAGGGGATCTCAGAAGGTGTTCAATAAAAATTTATTGAATAAATATGGGGGTATTGATGCAGGTAAACTGTTCAAACTGGTGATGAAAAGATGAGACCTTATTTGTTTTCCATGTATGAGACAAGACTTTCATCAGTGGGGCAGGAAGTTATAGAAGACTTTTACAATAGCCTCTTTAGAAAGTGGAAAAGTCTATCTACTAGGGAAGCACGGGTAATGCTGAATGGCCTTTTTAGACTGTGGTCTTACATCTGACCAGAATCCAGTCTACGCTTTGGAAAACACTGATAAGAAAAGAAAGCGGTATTTAAAAATATAAGAAAAAAAAAAAAACCACCAAAAAACAAAAACCAAATAACCCCCCAAACCAAATAAAATATAACTGCATTTTAAATGACACTCCATGGTACTTAGAACAAGTGTGTTTATTACAGTTATGTTACTTTGCCATTATTTTACTACAGGTTTGTTTGATGAACATGTCTCTTCTGCTGAAAACTAAAGTCCTCATTTATTATCCAGGCAACTGCTTCCAGAGCAATCCAGTTTTTTCAGTAGGTCATACGAAGATGGCATCTATTGTCACTCCTCTCCACATACTCTATACCTCAGCAATTCCAAACTCCTTATGGCCCCTAGGAAAATCATGGTGTTTATCTCTTCTGCGTTCTTGCACATGCAACTCTCTCTTTAGCTGTGTGAGCACCTTTTCCAGCCCAGCTTTGAAAGAACTTTTCCTTTAAGATTCAACAAAATGAAGCCTTTCCTAACTCTCTAGGCATAACTGACCACTCCCTTCTTTTATTATCACAGTACTTCTTTGTATTTTTGTACACTCTATTGCCATATTTCTTGTACTACACAGTGACCTCCTTGGGGGAACAGATTATGTCTTCCTCAATTTGAGTCTTCGGTATCTAGCATAATGAGTGACATATAGTTGCCACTCAATATTTATTTAATGACTACTCAATATGGGTGTTTTTTAAACATTCAAGGTATCTAACATCTAGGAGGTAATACACTAAGAGGTCTTATGAAAGATAACTGTCTATTTTGATATTTGAATAAAAGTAGTAGCTATTACACATTATACACTATTAGGTTTGGGCCCAGTATTAGGCTGAGCCTTAACTAAAACTAAATATGTCTTAGAATAGACCTAAGGGACTGACTTTTTCTAAGAGGAAGAATTTAAAAAGGAGTCATGAATGAAATATGCCTTCTTTTAAATTCAGGTTATTTTACACAATCAAAAATCAATTCTTTCAAAGTCATGATGGATGCCTTCAACTCTGCAGCTATCTTAAATATTTTAAGGAGGTGATCAGGATAGACTGAAGGGGGAAAGACAAATATCTGGGAGAATTTGGGGATTTGCTGTTTGGAGGAGGGATGGTTGGAAATCTCAAAATGTCTTTTGGTCATATACTTGAAAACTTAGTAAGTAAGTGATTAAAAATGAATAGGTTGTAATAAACATAAATGAGTTTAAATACCAATTTTTATCTTAGACACATGAAGCAAATGTAACTGATGCTAATTTTAGTTCTTACTTTGTTTGTCCAATTCGGTGCACCCTCCCAATGGCCTGAAGCTCATGGGCAGGGTTCAGTATGGGCTCCACCAAGAGAACATGAGTTGCTTCAATGATAGTTAATCCATTAGAACCTGTGTGCAGGGGCAGCAGCAAAATATTGATTTGAGGATCATGTTTAAATGCTGAAAGGTTCTCCTAAAAAAGAGAAAGGTACATTTAAATTTTAGTTGGCTCACTTAAAAGTAAGAGCAGTATATTATAGGTCTTATTAAGAACCACAATAGGGGCGCCTGGGTGGCTCAGTGGGTTAAGCCTCTGCCTTTGGCTTGGGTCGTGGTCTCGGGGTCCTGGGATCGAGCCCCACATGGGGCTCTCTGCTCGGCGGGGAGCCTGCTTCCCCCATCTCTCTCTGCCTGCCTCTCTGCCTACTTGTGATCTCTCTCTCTGTCAAATAAATAAATAAAATATTAAAAAAAAAAAAAGAACCATAATAGAATCCAGGTCATTGTGAAATTAACAATTAAGACAATTAAATGTAAAATGACCAATTTTAGAAAATGTAAACTTGTTGCTTGACTTCATGAGGAGAAGTGTCACATAAGCTCCCTTGTTTTTTATGATACAATGGAAGCACAAGATACATGTATGTGATATATGCAAATTAAACTATATGAGCTTGGAGGGAAAAGAGAGAGAGAGAACGAGAGAATGTGTCAGAATGAGGATGAGAAGAGACATGAATCTGCTATGTTTTCACTTGGTCTTCTTTGTATTTTTGTCTCTTACGGTGTACACCTATTGTTGTACTGAGTGTAACATAAGGAATTTGACCATACAGAGTTCTGCCTGACAGTGTCTTGAGGACCTAATCCCAGCATGAGGGGCCTGTCCATTCAACAGGTGTATTGTTGGCCATCTTTTCCTTTATTGAAGCAAATGACCTCAAGTCAGAAGATCTTAGAAAAAAAAAAAATCTTGCTATGGGTATAAATGGATAGAATATAATTACAGTTTCTCTACTTTGCTTTTGAATGTCAATTATATAATGAACCAGTAACTGAAACCCTTACACAAGACAATAAATCCAAGTAAACTTTTAATAGCAGTTTCAATTTGCAACTAAATTCACCGCCCCCCAAAAAGCAAGAAAAATCCTGACATACCTGAAATGTCTTAACACGACTGATCTGAGCAAATTCCATGTTGTTATCAGTGAGGGCTTTTGAAATAATGTCTAATACATCTTGCCACTAAAATACATCAAACAGTAAGAAAACAAATATTTACACATAGCTTTCACATAAAAAGGAGTTGAAAAGGAACTATATCCAAATAACTTTTGTACCTCAGAATTAAGAAAACATAAAAACAAACCTTCAAATGTGGTTCCATCAATATTATTTCATACTATCAAAAGGATAGTGTTTTTTTCCCTTGTTTGTTTTAAATCAAATGCTGGTTAAAGATGGGATAAAAGATATGCGTGTCTTTGTGAACTGAATTAAGATAAATATAAATAATAGAAAGTAAATAATGGAGTGCTTAATGGATATAACTGCTTACCTTTTAAAAACTAGAATTTTTACTCAATATTTTATTCAGTGGGTTACTTTAACTTTCTTTTTCTCAAGCAACAAATTTTACTTGTGAAATGACTTTCGACATTATAGATTTAATTTTTAACATATTAATATTAGAAAGGCCCCATGAAACATATTAATAGGAAATGTACCTATAGAAATTGCCTTATAAAATACTGTAATTTTTAACATATTAATATTAGAAAGGCCCCATGAAACATATTAATAAGAAATGTACCTATAGAAATTGCCTTATAAAATACTGTAATTTTTAACGTATTAATATTAGAAAGGCCCCATGAAACATATTAATAGGAAATATACCTATAGAAATTGCTTTATAAAACATCACCAAATTTCTCTGAAAATAATTCTATCTTATGGACATAGAAAAAAAAAAGAACATGGAAAATCTAGCGGTAATTCTAAATCTCAACTATATTATGGTGAACATTACACACAAGTTCTCAGATATAAATTGATCAGAGACAGAAAGCCAGTCTGAGCTAAGACTCAGGATAAAAGCATTGACCGTACCGTTGAGAAGACGAGTGCTTTAGCGCCTGGGTCTCTAAGCTGGATTCTCATCAGAGTTCTGACCACAGCTTCCACTTTTGTAGAATGGCTACCCTTTGAACACAAACAAGGAAACATGTCACTAATAAAATCTAGTTTATAATAGAAAAGGAAACCAATGTAAAGCATTTGAATTACCAAAACTACATGTGTATCAAAACAATCAGGTACATATGTGTTTACTTTTCTTTATTTTGTATTTGCTGGAAATTTTCTTTAGCCTCAAACTGTAGATGCTATAAAACTTACACCCCAAGAAAACTAAATACGAAACGCATCAGCAAGTCATATAGTGACATGACTCTGAAGAGATTATTTTTAGTTAAAGTGGGTAAGGATTTGTAGTTACAAGATTTTCTTATTTCAGATAAGCAGAATTTATATTAGAAACACTTTTCACTTCAGATACCAGGGTATTAATACAATGAATCAAAACTCCAGTGTAAGTAAACTGTGAAGGATCCAACCTGGGAAAGATCCTTTATTACAAAGGATAGAGACAGAGGTAGAAACGACACCTACTTGGAAAGCAGCAGATTTCTACAAAGCTAGATAAACACTCAATGAGTGGTTTTTTGCATTTTCTATAACCATTTCATCATAAAAGTATGAAAAGAAAGAAAGTGAAGAAATAACAAAATGAGGAAATGAGCAAATGTTTTTGTAGCCTTCATAGAGAAAGTTTTCCTCCTGGAATGCTCTGGGAGATGGCAATGGCATGAAGATATTAAGGGCATGGGATTTTGAGACAAATCTAAATTCAAAATTGACCAACCAGTTACACATTTTGCTGGTTATGCAGACTACTCTTTCCAAGGCTTAGTTCCCTAATCTGTCAAACAGGGATGGTAATTCTATTTCCAAAGATTGTTAAAATGGCTAAATGAGAGAAATACTTGTATAGCATTTAAATGAACACTTGGCAGAGCAGATACTCAGTAACTTCTTATCTTTCTAAGACATTAAGTATGAGCACAGATAATGACACAGATAATCTCACGAGAGCAGATCTAACCAAAAAGAAGTAAAAATATTCCCACAGCAGCATTACTCTTCTCCTCAATCCGAATCCTTGCACCACTTTTACAGAGACAGTCACAGGTAAAATATATCAATGAAACAAGAAAGAAAGGCTTATCAATTTGAAGTTAGCAAGACAGAATTATGGAACAAGTTTTAAAACCCTAAAACTAAAATCCTGAGTCTATATAATTATTTTTCTGGTACGCAGATTGTCAATCACACTGGAAAGGTTAAAAAATATAAAGAATCTGTTTCAGTATAAAGTGTCTTAAATAGAGCAAAATGTGTCTCCAATGAGAGAAAGCAGGAAATCAGCATGATGTATTGTTTAATGAGTTTAGAGAGAAACATTCATATCCCTTGCGAGGTCTCATTTTCAAAAATATTTTCAAATGAAATACCATAACTATGAAACCTTCCATCTATTAAGCTGCTTCTTATGAAAAGTTCAAAAGAAAACATAGCAATAACCTTTTATAAGCAAGATTTCAAACTAGAGTGCTAACTCTGTGAAGGAAAAGACCAGAACATCAGCTTTTATCAAAATTTGGACAGTTCAGTGGTAACTTTCAATGACTCCTTGCAAATGTCACAGCTTGGAACCATTTGGTCCTAGTCCAGTTACTTACACTATGAAAGAATAATAAGCGTAGAAATCCAAAGCTCCGCTTGGCAGAAAGCTACATGGGGAGTGAGACTACCTTAATAACCTTTTCTTCCACTTGGACAGAAGTGGTCACTGACAGTAAGAACAACGGATGGCCTTCTTAGTGGGTGGCCCACGTATACTGGCAGGTGTTGGTTTGAGCATGCAGGCCATGCATAACTTTAAAAAACAAATCCAATAAATGCACAATCCTTATGTTAGGCTAATCTGTTAAGGTAGTTTTTGTCAAGACAAATCATTTCCTATATTAAACTACCTGAAGACATTTAAATTATCATAAATTGTCATTAAAATTGTTGCCTCCCAGTTGCAAGAAGATATGTTTTTTTTTTTTTTTTAAAGATTTACTTATTTACTAGAGAGAGAGAGAGCACATGTGTGCGTATGTGTTGGGGAAGGGACAGAGGGAGAGGGCGAGAGTCTTAAGCAGACTCTGCGTTGAACACAGAGCCCTACACAGGCCTCAATCCCAGGACCCAGAGATCATGACCTAAGCCAAAACCAAGAGTCAGATGCTCAACTGATTATGCCACCTAGGCACCCCTGTTGAGTTTATTTTAATAACAATTCCCAATTTGTTGCTAAATCGAAAGAAAATGCTATGCACAATGAAGGATTACTGACCTAAGAAGTTAACACAGAATGCAGTAAGTTATAGGAGAAAACTGAATAGAAATTAGGTAAGGATCAAGTTTCTGTTTTATTTACTGTATCTATCACAAGCACATTTTGGATGACTTTAAAAAAATTACATAAAAGCAAAATAAGCTTATTGGATAACTAAGCTAACAGAAATACACAGAATTAAAGAAGTTAAATCCTTTTTTAAAGCCCTACCCTCTCAAAACACGATTAAGAATTGGCATTTATCCTGTTAGATTCCTTAGGCATTTTTGAAGCTTATATAAAAATACATATATATTCCACAAACATTTGTAAAAACATGTTTTATAAAGTGGCCTTTTAACTTGTATCTTAGTAATCTATTCATGTAGGACCTTTATTTTACTTCACCTCAACAGCTGCACATTTAGGGTATAACAATTTATTAAATATTTGGTTATTAACATCATTTAGATTCTTGCATTCATTTTGCTATTATAAACAATACTTCAGTGCTACTTGTTCTTATAGCTTTGGATGCATGTGAAGATATTTTTGTTGGATAGGCACATCCAAGTGGAATTGTTGGTTAAAGACTCAAAAAACTTACTAGATACTTGGATTTTGGAAGATTTTGGTGGATCAAATTGCCATCTAAAAATGCTGGAACTGGGGCACCTGGGTGGCTCAGTCAGTTAGGCATCTGCCTTCAGCTCAGGTCATGATCCTGGAGTCCTGGGATCCAACCCCATGTTGGTTCCCTGCTCCGCTGGGAGTCTGCTTCTCTCTCTCACTCTGTGCCTTCCCCTGCTCCTTGTCTCTCTCTCTCACTCACTTTCTTTAATAAATAAATAAAATCTTTAAAAACATAAAAAATTTTTAAAAAAAATGCTGGAACTTTAACAACCAGTGGTTAAAAATGTCTGTTTCTTTGCACACTTGTTTAAATTCAAATTTTTGCCAGTCTGATAGGTGAAATGAGGAGCCAAATTTTCATTTAGTCTACATTTTCCTGACAGTGAATCTGAATATCATTAACTGGCCATTTAGAATTCCTCTTCTGTGAACTGTATTCCTATCTTTTGCCAATCAAAAAAAAAAAAAACAAAAAAAACAAAAAAACCCCCCCAAAACCCTAAGTTTTCATTTCTTACTGATTTGTAAGATCTCTTGTATACTGTATATGCTAAATTTATGTTGTCAATATTTTCTTACCTCTGTATGTGGTAAATGCAATAATGTAAATTATTGTGTTAAATGCAATAATGTAAACAAAAGTGCTATCTTAATATATATTAGTTGCAGTAACTCACAAATGTTTGAGGAATGACAATGGGTTTAAAATTAAGTATTCTTTATTCTTCTATAAGATTTTCCTGTGCTATACATTTAACTAGTATTTCATAAGGGAAATGGGATTTTGGGGGTAGATGAGCAGCTTTTTCTTCAATTGCCTTGCCATGGTTCTTTCTTCATTTTTCATTTAAATAGACTCCACCCAAATGAGGGGCTTGATCTTATAACCCTGAGCCTAAATTAAGTCAGATGCTTACTCAACAGAGCTACCCAGGCGCCCAAACCTGGTGGAACCTAGATTCCCATACCACATTATGCCCTTATTTATGAACTTTCCCCCCTCTTTTTTGTTTGTACTTTTTACTTCCAAATGAAAAAAGCAAGAGTCCCAAAATAATACTGAAAAGACTACAGTTGGTCTTATAGCAGAGTCAAAGTGAACAAGAGGGCAGATTTTCTTCTGCATTTTTCTCATCACTCAAATCTCTCCAATATTGCAAGTAAGTTCATATTTGATTATTCAAATCATTTATTTATTCAACAAAATGCCAAGAACTATATTAGGCACTGGATATACAAAGATCAAAAGATACACTCCCTTGCTCTCCAAAACATACCCTCTAATCATGTTACAGAATATAGAAAACAACAAAAAAGATGGTTTATAATGCTGGTTTATTATAACATCTTAATGAGTACTATACACATTCTACTTCTCTCTTTTTTTTTTTTTAAAGATTTTATTTATTTATCAGAGAGAGAGAGGGGGAGAGAGCGAGCACAGGCAGACAAAATGGCAGGCAGAGGCAGAGGGAGAAGCAGGCTCCCCGCTGAGCAAGGAGCCCGATGTGGGACTCGATCCCAGGACGCTGGGATCATGACCTGAGCCGAAGGCAGCTGCTTAACCAACTGAGCCACCCAGGCGTCCCTCTACTTCTTTTTTTAATGTTTCTATCTAAAATGCATAAATGAAATTTGGCTCAAATCTGTCAGTTTCTTTTCTTTTTTTTAAAAGATTTTAAAAATTTATTTGACAGACAGAGATCACAAGAAGGCAGAGAGGCAGGCAGAGAAAGGGAGGAAGCAGGCTCCCTGCCAATCAGAGAGCCCGATGCGGGACTTGATCCCAGGACTCTGAGATCATGACCTGAGCCAAAGGCAGAGGCTCAACCCACTGAGCCACCCAGACACCCCATCTGTCGGTTTCTGAGAAGACTATTCAGTGTGGCTACTGCTACAGAAACTAGTACTCAGTTTGTTAAAAAAGGTTACAGCACAGAGAAGGGATGGGTTATATACAGGCAGGGCTGGAGGAGATCACAGAAGGGGCACAAAAGAGATGAGGATGAGGAATTGTGCACAAGAATCTATCCCTATGCAAGGTGTTAACAACGTACGAAGTATGAATATTCTCAAGACAGATAAACTGGAAGCCTCAGTCCAACTTCTTATTTTTTTTAGCTGTATGAGTAAACATACGAATGCAAAATTAAGCTGGGATGATAAATATTTGTGAGGAGGATACATGGGAATAGAAATCCCACAAGACTGCCAGACTACTTCTTAACACTTATGTTGATAAAGTTGTATTTAATTATAAGCATAATTGGTCCTCTTCTGAAATTCCTTTTAAAAAAAAAAACAACAACAAGATTCTATTTATTTATTTGAGAGAGAGATTGTGAGAGCACAAGAGGAAGCAGCAGACTCCTGCTGCTGAGCAGGGAGCCCAATGTGGGATGATTCTGGGACTCTGGGACTATAACCTGAGCCAAAGGCAGTCACTTAACCAACTGAGCCACCCAGGAGCCCTGAAATTCTTGTCCCTTTCTTTATTTCCATCCTTTCTTGAGAGTCTCTTTGGTTTTTCCAGATACACATCCACCAACCCTTACTTTGTGATGATTGCTTGGCTTTTCTTCATGTTTCTGAAACATCAATGATGAAGACCCAGCTTTGGAGTAAAGACACATCATCTGTCCTCTGCCTTCCCCAGACCATATCTTCATGGTTGTTCTTCCTAAGGCACTACTTCTAAGGTCAGCTGGAGAACCAGGATGGGAGATGTATGACGTGTCATCAGTCAGATCAAGTCAGTACCTCTCCTGGTGTTCCACTCATGAGGTAAGCAGTCAAGAGTACTTTTTAACAGTTAATGGGGAAAAAAAAAAAGGAATTTTCCTTCTTTATAGCAAAAGAATCATACAAAATATTTTTTATGAAAATCTTTGTTCTCTTGCTTATAATTTAATCAACAAAACCGAACAAGGTCTTCAAGCTACATATATACGGGCAGTCTTTCCACTTTCTGGAAAATAAACCACAAAGTTAAAAGCTCTAGACTTTTGGGTAGAAGTCGAGGCAATGAAAAAAACAGCAGATACCCATTAGTACCAAAGGCCAACAAAGAATATTTCTTATGAATTCTGGCCTACAGGTTGTCTAGTTGCATACCTAAAGATCAGAAATGCCACGCAGCCTCTTAACTACTCCAAATAAGTGCAGCTAGCTTTTTTTCATCACAGAGTTAAACTTGATTGAGCAGCTCTACAGTCTTAGGTTTCTGTTATAAAAATTCTAAGAATCTAAAGTTTGAGTTAAAATTTGTTAAATGTGTTAAAAGGATGGAAAACTCACTTCTGTTTGTCATATATTCAGTAGCCAGAAAGAATTCTAGTAATAATGCTCTCAAGTAGTATTTAGACTTTGACCAACACTCCTCCCCACCCATCCAAAATGGGACTACATATCTCATCAGGTCATTTGTAGAGCGAAGTGCTGCTTTTCCTTCCCTAAAGTCTTCTTATTGGGGAAAGAGGAGGGAATAGGTAAAACCTTTGAGTATGGTGTAGAAGATATGCAGTGGTTGGCTTCGCTCTATTACCTTCATGCTTACTTCCTATGGCTGAGAATCTCTGTTTAGGGAAGGCAGGAAAGGAAAGAGAAGATATGAAATCTCCCTACTATAGCAGCAAAGTGCTATTTGCACTTGATTTACAGAAATAAAACCAGTGCTCTATGACAGGAAAGTTACTGTTGCTTTGTATTAGAGCCCTTTGTCACCAGTCTGCCCTTCTTCCCTTGAGTCCTCTCTTACTTTTTTGCTGTAGTATCTACGGATTCGCATGGTTATGGCTTTGCTCCACTGGCAGAATTAACGGCTAAAGTGGCTGCTGGGTTTTGAAGAACATTAGAAGAAAGTCGAACAGTGAAGATGATGAATGCAGTCTTATTTTTCACCAAATGTTAGAGAATATTATTTGGCAACTACTTTATGTCAATATACATATATTTAGAGAACTTACACACAAATATTCCATATATGTTAAATACATACACACTAGGATGTGAAACATATCAAATCATGGCTTACATTAAAGGAGGCTGTCAGTTACTTACCACTCAAAAGTGAAAGCAAAATGAAGTAATTTTCTGGAATTTGTCATTCACACACTCATCATGATAAAATTTCTTTAAGTGTACAGCACAGTGAAAAAATAGTACAATGAGCATTACAGGGATCTTAGTACCAGGTAAAGTTGACACAGACATTAAGAAAGCTTTCTAGAAAAACGTCAGAAGTTCCATTAGATGGGAGTGCTTGGAAGGTTTTTCTTCAAAAACAAAGTTTAAATCCACAAGATTAGAATCATATTCCTTTCTACATGACTTCAATCACTCTGCATGGTTCTACAGTGTATAATATTGTTCACTATTTTACTGACTCCCTGTAGATATGGAAGACATACTGATAATTAAGTAATAAAATGTGAAAGCTATTAAATATCATAATATAAAAATGATACCATATGATACTATAACAAAAATTAGGATGTAGAAGAGAGACAAAAAACTGAAAGAGGAACAGATGCACTAATTTCCTCATATTCTGAAGTGAGGAGACAGCAGATCCGGTGTGTCCTAGTGTTTTAAGAAACAAAACCTATGTGTTTTATTGAAAGTCATACAGGTGATCTTTAGAACTAAAAACAGAAACTGATCATAGTGGCAAGGCAAATAAGGTAGAATGAAGGACAACTGCATTCCATTTTATTCTGAATTTATTTTTCTTTTGTGTAAATTATTACCACTAAAAAAATAAATAAACTTTTTGTCTTCCCTTATTTCTTACAGATGGACAAGAGATCCAAGGGGATGGGAGGGAGGCCTATAACTTAAAGTTGTCACCTCACAGGCACACCAGCCCTCTGAATCTGTCAGGGCTTGAGAGCTGGGTGCTGCTGGTCCCGCAGGGCCTCCTCTTGCTCTAGGGTCAAATGGATGCCTAACCAGTGGCACCTGCCACATTTAAGGAGTTTCAGCTTTGTGAGAGGTAAGGCAATCCCATCTGAAACACAGCACAGGTTTTATTTTAGTCTTCCAGTTATTACATGGATTGAGTTTTGCAGTCATTAAAACATACTACAAAGGAGCTGAGATTAGAGATTTTGGGGAAGATTTCATCTGACTGAAAAACATCACTTTAAAGAAGACAAATTTAAACAACTTAATCCCCCTCCCCCCTCAAAAAGGAAACTATGTCCTCTAACCAGTAACATGACCAACTGGATTTTAACATGGTGACAGATAACAGATTTTGTTCTCTAGGTTTTCATTGTGGGCTTATAACTTGCAAATAACTCGAAAGTTCAGTATAAAGTTGTTTCTGTTTTGGTGTTACCTGACTTCTGTTACTTTTATTCTGGACACTTCTTTTGAAAGACATCTTACTCTTTGAATGAGCCTGTGCTATCCATGGTAGTTTCTGCAGAGTAAGATCAGTTAACATTGTTTTATTTCTGTCTGCACCTGTTCATCATGCTAAAAACCCATGTCAGTAGTGACAGATACAATTTAGTGCAGTTTTAGAGCTTACATGACTGGTTTCATGAAGTAGGATCACTTCTCAAGCATATGCCTGGGGCAAGGGCCGGATTCTTCAAGCATTCACGTGCTACTTGAATGAAGTTCAATGGAAATGCCACCCATACAGTGGGAAATCTTACAAGTGCACTAGGCCATGAAAATATCATTCTGTCCCTTTAAACACTTTGCATAAAGATTTTAAAGAGACAGGTTAGCAACTAGAAAAAAGTCAAAAATTTTATTTGCACCCAAAGGCTTTTAGAGATATTATATGTAAAAAGAGTAATCAACTGCTTATCTGTTCATCCGTCCGTCCATCCTTCCATCCACCCAACCATTTGTACTTACTGAGGACCTGTTATTTACCAGGTATTTTTCTAGATGCTGGGGATATAGTATTGAATAAATCGAAGTCCCCACTTCACGAACAACGTCCTTTCCACATTAATGGAGTTTATACCCAGCAAAGTGTAAGTTTTTCAGAATGGTAACTTCATAAAGATAATTTACATCTTAAAGTCTCTATTGTGTGTCTGATTTTTTGTAAGCTATTGCTAACTTAAATCCAGACTCTGAATTTGTAATTGAGTTTTAATTCTGAGCCCCAACAGTTCAGAATTACAACTGCTAACTTGGCCAATGAACAGAAAACGTTTTTTTGTGATTATAATTATACTTACTCATGCCATTTTTCTAACAAAAACAATTACATTCTAAAATTACCAGTTAATGTTCATATACAAGTATTTTATACAAAAATATTTAGATATACTTAAGAATATTCAAATAAATAAAGCTTATGGATTATATTCACCCAATTATTTTAGGCCCAGTCTCAATTTTGGAATCAGTTCTTTTCCATCCAGATGTTTCACTATATTTAGAAAGTACAAGATAGACTTCACAAGTCATCCTTGAATAACTGAACAAAAATTCAAGAAAAACAACAGAATTCTACATTTACAATGTGACACATGATACTGCTAAAATTCTTAGGGAGTGTGAGTGCAGAAATATAGTTTTGTTTTTTCCCCCCTCTACAAAGAGGCTGTGTAAGACAGCTCTATCATCAATAAACTTACTTATTAAAAATGCAGATACCTGGACAAGATGTCAGATCTAATTAGTTAAAAATTTAAATGGGAATGGGGCCTGACAAAAATCTTTATTTTAGGAAGCAGGCCAGTTATTTGACACTCCAAAGTTTGAGAAGATGAAGCAGTTGTGCCTGTGTGTAGGATGGGTGGGAAGGTTGCTGTTTTGTTGCGGCTATACCCATGTAGAGTATTTGCTCCTGGATAGAAACTTCTTATGACCTAAGAACTGTGTACATCATACAGTCAGGCTTTCCACTGACAAAAATGAAACCTATCCAAACTTAGAACACAAGGAACATGCCACGTGGGGTGTATGTTCTGCCAGGAAGCCTACTTCACCATCCCAAATGCCTGGCAGTTGTCAGAACTTGCAAGGGGAATTTTGTTTACTTTGCGAAATGCCCAGTAGGTTCCAAGGGTCATTTAGGAATACCGTCACACAGACATTAGAGTAAATAAAATCTTTAACTTACATGTGTCTGCTGAAGGGAACACTGTGATCACAATATTCAGTTTATGTCTATTGTCCATCAATAGGATTCCTTATATTGTGAAATACCAGCAGAAAAAAATGTCTTATATTGTTTAATACTATCTTTATGTTTTCCAAATATCTTTTTTCCAAGACCAGCTATATGATTATGTATGATACACTGTCTGCTCTGAGAGTCTTGACATTACTACTTAGAGTGAAATAAACATTTCGGATGATACAAAAATTCAACAAAGTAAAAAAATTACTTCTTGGCATTATAATAAAGGCCAGAGATTTGAAATTCAACATAAAAGAAAAATTCCTAGGGCTAACAATAGTTTGAACTAATATTTATGAAATTTTAAAACAGTGCCTTACTTATTTATATAGAATTATCTTTATTTTATATATGATTACTCCTTCAACTTCACAACAGATAATATGACTGTTCAGCAGGGTAGTTATAGAAGCAGAGAGTGTCTGAGAGAACAATAGGCAGATGCTTCAAAGAGGAGGTGGCAGACAGTAGGGCAGAAATGTGACAGAAGTTAGAAAAGGGGACAGGCATGGGGCGCCTGGGTGGCTCAGTGGGTTAAAGCCTCTGCCTTCGGCTCAGGTCATGATCCCAGGGTCCTGGGATCGAGCCCCACATCAGGCTCTCTGCTCAGCGGGGAGCCTGCTTCCTCCTCTCTCTCTGCCTACTTGTGATCTCTGTCTGTCAAATAAATAAATAAAATCTTTAAAAAAAAAAAGGGGACAGGCAGCAGAAGGCAGAAGTGGCAGGAACAAATGGTGACAGTAAAGGCAGTGAGAGAAGCAAAGTAACTGTGGCAAGAAGTAATGTGAGAATGTGGAAGACAGATAAAACTTACAAGCATAGTGGGTATAATAATCAGTCATGTTTAATAAAAAGGAAATACAAGTGTACATGCACCTATGAGGACAAAAAAATTAACTTCAGTAAATTCTGTAACCATAACTTTTTATAAGATGCTTTAATTTATGTGTTTATTAGTACACAGGAAAGACAGGAAGAGAATAATAAACAGTATTTGTACACTGATATTCCTGTCCCAACAGGACAGTGAATGTAACTGTCCTGACCTCTCTCCTGTGTGTCTAGGAAAGGTGCCATAAAACGAACAGGTGTTTGGGTTTGATGGGCTCCATGACTCAGTCTCACAGAGGCTGTGCTGTTTACTGGTAGCTAGAGAAATCACTTCCTAAACCTCACGGCGTGAAGCCTGACACAGCAGTTCTCACACTCGTTCCTTACAGTGTGATGAATGCTTTTACCTAAGGGTCAGCAGCCCTTCTTAGCCACGAGTGCCGTCGGTGGCCCTTGGGATGGCTGAGGCCAAAGGAAGAGACAGAAGAAGAAAAAGAAGGGCTAAGAAAAACTATTTTTAAGGGAAGGAGAGGAAAAGTGCAGGATTGGGAAGAAAGGGAGAGGGAAGCTGGGAGGAAAGCAGTTCTTTGGGCGGGGAGGAGGATCAAGCCTGACTATCAAATGCCTCATCAGGGCTGGTCAGCAGATTGCACCACAGACCACCTTCCTCTTCACTCAGCAACTTTTTGGCATTTGATTTAAAAATACACATTTATCCAGGGGATTCCCAGAGAGGGAGCAGAACTACACGACCCCTTGAAATCATGATCTTCTCATCACTTAACCTTGCCAGCTGTGTTATTCCCAGACTGCTCTACAGTTCCCTCCCATTCTCCACCCTCCCACTCCCAACTCCGGGAGTTCCCCATTACTAGTGCTTTATGGTCAACACACTCTGTCCCACTTTTAACCTTTTGTAGAAATACTGTGCTCTACTTCCTTGCTATAATTAGAACCCGGCTGTCCTTTGAGCACAGTGCTTTCTTGAACTATGACTACTGGTGTCCTCTGGTCTCTGATGCAGGTTTCAGATCATTATTTCTCATTTTTGTAAAAATTTCCATTCTTTTGGGCCTCATGAAATCCAGTTATCCCCTAATTCTACTCTTTGCTCTCATTTACTGAACACTACCTTTCATTCATGGAGGGATTTTGGTGCCTAACTCTTTCTCAACTCTACATAGGACACTGTCTGTCCCCTTGGACAACCCCTCCAACGTTCAAGTCTTACCATTTCAGCTTCTGTCACCTTGTCTCCTCCACCTTACTTGGGTCACCTGCTTCTGCAGTTGGATCTAGAGTAGCTGTTCTTTCTGACATGACTAGGAGAGCCCATCCTCTGACAAGGACATTTACCCTTAAAGCTTTTCTGCTCAGTAGCCCAACCTCTCCCTGGTATGTGAATGAGATTTCTACTTTCTCTCTACATGTCAACACTCTTGTCTTTTGAAGAAACTTATTACATTGCAGATTATTCCTTCTCTTTCCTTTATCTTCAAACTATCCTTCTTTGCCAGAGATAAAACATACTCAAGAATCTTTACCATAAAAAAACCCTAAAACAAACACCCCCACCCCCAAAACCAAAAGCCAAAAAATCCCCATAAGCCCTCCCTGTGCACTTTCTACCTCTTACTGGTTATAATTCTCTTTTCTACTTCACGGCTAAATTTATAAAATGGTTGGATATTTTCTCTACTTATTCACTTCTTGTTTACTCTTCATTCCCTTCCAATCTAATCTGCCTTTTGCCTCTAAATTTCCATTGAAAGGCTCTTTTGAGGTTCATCAATGACCTCCATCAGCCAGACTGGTCCACAGGGTCACTGAGCCACCTCAGCATCACTGGATATGTCTGGTAACTGCCTCCTTAGGAAGTAGTTCTTTGGCCTCTCCTTGATTGCTGATGCCTCCAGTTGCTCCTTCCTGGTCTCCTTTTCAGCTTTTCCCCCTTTATTCAACTTAGCTCTGGAGTCCTAGGGGACATGGTCTGAAGCTAACTGCTGTGTTTCACCCTAGGTAATCTCATTTACTCTCATGGCTTCACACATCATTATGCCAGTGACTGCAAATTTTCTACCTCTTGCTCCACAGAGCAACACTTTGCTACATGGATGTCCTAGACATTCCAAATCCAGCATGTTTAAATGTACTCCTCCTCCAAATACCTCCTATCAGTAACTGTACTATTATCCATCTGATTTTTCACTTCAGAAACCAGGGGGTCTTTTACAAAATTGCAATCAATCCCTCCGGCATTCTATCTTACTAATCAACCTTCGAATACCTCATGACTATAACCGGTTCCTTCTACCTCCACTACCACTATTGATCTAATCAAAACCACAATCACTACTGCTGTGGCCTTCTGATCTGTCCTCTCCAAAGTTTTTCTGTTTGTTTTCCTATTCCTGCTAATCGAATTTCTACACTGCACAAAAGGGATCTTTTAAAGATTCAAATCTGATCATGATACTTCTGTACATATAACACGTAACACCTTTCAGTTTACAGGAAAAGAAAATTTTCAAATCTTCAGAAGGCCCTTCAGCATCTGGTCCCTCTTTGGATTCCAGATTCATTTCATTCACTTGTCCTTTGTGCCTTCTACACTGCAGCCACTGAGTTCCATTAAGATCTTCCTCATCTCAGACATTTCTATGTATTGTTTTCTTGTTTGTTTCTATCTGGCAGCCTCCTCCCACAAGGTCACGTCTCTCTTCCCTTGGCCTGGTAAATTCATTCATCCTTTAGGCACCTACTTAACTGTCATTCCCTCAGAGAAGCCAAGTTTGATTTTCTTTTGGAGGGCTTATCACAATTGTAATGCACTAATTATTTGCGTAATGTCTGTTCCTGACTGCCCCAACTTAAATTCTGTAATTCTGTCCTTCCATTGCCAAACTGTAAAATCAACGAGGACAGCAATCATGTCTGTTTTATTAAGGAGTGTTTGTTGTATCTGTGAGGCCCAGCATACTGCCTGCCACACACTATGTGTCCAATAAACTGGTATGGAATGAATGAATGTCCGTTCCAACTTTGGGATTTTGTTTATCTCAACACACTAGAGAGCAATGTTATTGGTATTTCCAGGTTTTACTCAAATAACAGTAAGGATAAACAGTACTTAAACGAACTTTAAATCAATCACATTTTTGTCAGGAGGGGGAGCCCTAACTCCTGATAGTTTCAGCTTGTTAATTTTCCTCAAAAAATACAATCCTTAAAAATAAGGATTTTTAACTATCAATTACTCCTTCAGGCCTATATTCCCTACTACATATATTGATTTGTCCTTTGTCTAAGTCTGATTAGGATGAAAAAAAGAAGCAAGTTTAAGGAAGGCAAAGAACAAAAAATTCTAGTAAAGGTTTTTCATTAGATAAATGCCCCTTAGAAAGAAAGTCCAATTATCCTATTTGGATTTCAAATTCTAGTCATTTTCTTAGAATTCAGAAGGAAGCAAAGGGAAAAAATTAGGAAAATAAAGCCAAGTTTTGGCTCTGAAATACCAATATGTGTCATCTGAAAATATATACCTCCTTCTGTGACAGTCTCCATTAACTTCAGTCTCCATTAACTCCAATTAGGTTGGGTCTATCCCTTTTCCCTGCTATCTAGGGCGAATGAGAGAATGAGGAAGAAACTTTCTCTAAGTAAATTGCTAATTTAACCAGAGCTCTATTTGTAGTAGAAATACCAACAAAGATGATGGAGAACTGAAATTCTAAGATGTTAACTTTTCTGCCACAGTGGACCTGACGATGGCCAACCATGTTTGAAAAAGCCTTTTTGCCTTCCTCCCACATAGAAAGCATAGATGGTAAAGCTGAGGCTTTCAGGCAGTGTTCCCACAGAGAGAGTGGTTTCTACATATTCACTGGGCCGGCCTTGTTCTGATTTTGATGGTCTCACTATCAGATACTGATTGCTACTACATTGCTCTGACTATGCTTCCACATGTTCTTAACCTACTTTACCTTCACAGGGATATCTTCTTCCTGGTTGGCTTTCTCGGAGGTGAAGACATATGAGATTTCTTTGTGAGATGTGGTCTGGCGGCAGATGGCACACTTAATGGAGCTTCTATGAGACCCCACGCTGTACTGCTCAATAATAATTGAAATGCACTCGTTACAGAAACAGTGTCCACAGGTCAGTACTGCCCACTGAAAAAGAAAACACACAGAACATACCTCAGTGAGGCGCTATCAAAGATGCCTTCTAGGGGCACTTGGGTGGCTCAGTGGGTTAAGCCTCTGCCTTCTGCTCAGGTCATGATCTCAGGGTCCTGGGATGGAGTGTTCCATCGGGCTCTCTGCTCAGCAGGGAGCCTGCTTCCCCCCTCTCTCTCTCTGCCTGCCTCTCTGCCTATTGTGATCTCTGTCTCTCTCTCTGTCAAATAAATAAATAAATTTAAAAAATCTTAAAATCAATAAATACATTAAAAAGAGGATAAGGGAGCATAATTTCACTTCCTGAATATTTTATGATGTTAACACTCTGTAAGTCATAAAAGCTAAGTTGTACTTCAAAATTAACTGTTTTTTAGTTCAACCAGAATATACTTTCAATCTTTAGTTCTACTCACTCTGTTAGCTTAACAGTCAGTCACCATTATTTTGTAAGAAGTTGGTGTTCTCATTTTGGTATTTAGGAAAAACGCAAACTGCTGCTTTAGCACTGTAACAGCAGATACAGTAGAGGGACTGAGAACATTAATTTGGAGATATCATCTTCAATATATTCTATATAACTCATTAAATGGACTTCTATCTTTACATGTTACAGTATTTATTATATAGAAAATGAGATGGGCTAGTATCTCAGGTTTATTTAAAAGCGGTTCTAGATATATTAAAAAAAAACCAAATACATAAAAAGACATTTTTGAAAACCCCTTTGTCCTACTTCAAGAAACGTACAATAGCTCTGACTCTTGGAGGATACCACGGAGACTCCCTGATATTGGCAATGAGGGGTGCAGAAGAGCACCAGTTTTAGGTGAGGGATCAGTTCTAAAAGCTATGGCATCTTATGCAAATTATTTAACTTTTTCACCTGGTAAACAACAACAACAAAAATTGAGTGGTATTACGAATGACTAGGTTCTAAGCACTAAGCTGTGTTTTTCTAGGAGTCAGAAATGTATGCATACGCACAGAAAGAAGCATGGTTGGGCCCATCTGGGGTGCTTTTGCAGGATAGACTAAAAAGTCACTTAGAAAAGAACTCACACTAAGGGAGAAGAAAAATGAGATATATAAACTTGGTTTGAAAATAATTTCTGAGAAGGGGGAGGGGCTTTTGGGGTTTTACTAGCTGAAGCTGTTCATGCTGTTGTCTAGCTGTGCATCTGTTCTCTCATGTCTATTATCGGGAGCTGAGGCTGCATTAAAATTAAAGAGCTGTTTAACTAGCAATTTTCTTTTTTTAAATATTTATCTATTTTAGAGAAGGGGGAGCAGCAGGAGGAGAGGGAGAGAGTCCCAAGCAGACTCCGGGCTAAGATCCTAACCTGAGTTGAAACTGAGATCCTAACCTGAGTTGAAACCAAGAGTCTGTTGCTTAACCAACAGAGCCACCCACGTGCCCCTCACTAGAATTTTTGTAAACACAGCAGTATTCTGTACCCTGTGTACCTTCAGTGCCAGTAGGGATGAGGGGCACTTCCTCTACTTGAGAGAACTTTTGTGGCTCATGTGAGCTCAGAGTGGACAAGCCAAAAGTCCATCTACACCTGCAATTCAGAAGAAATCACACACTTGGCTCCAGAGCCTTGGGAGTGACTGGAGGTTGACTGAAGCAGCCCAAACAGAAGACCAGACAAATGGCAATGCCTCCAGGGGTATTAGCCAGTTTATGAGTTATCTCTGATTGATCCTCTGAGTTAGGAGGGGAAGAGGAGAACTGGGAAGATAAAACGATCTAGAGTTCCTACAGATTGCCGTGAGGAACAGAATTCAAAAAGAAAAGTATTGTTACTTTTATTGTATTCCAGTATGTTCTCCTAAATGAAGGAAATATGGGTTATACTAAAATTAAATGAAATTATGCATATGAAAGAGCTTTAAAAACTAGAAATGTTTAAGACATATATTAAAAATTCTGATTCACCCAGTTGTATGAATCTCATTGAAACTTAAAGTAAAAAAGGCACTACTTACCTTTTGATCCTTCCCATTCATGAATTTTATCATATTTTTACTAGTGATTTTTCTCAGAAATCAGCAGCATCTGTACATTACTATTCTGCTTGATCTCCAAAGTAATATTGGTGCATTTAAGATTTATTATCAATAAAATATCATTTAAAATCCCACTTTTTCATAAATTGTGGAGACCAAAAGATACTTTTTGTCTGATTATTGCTGGTCAGAATGTGGAGCTCATATATTTAACTTTTTACTCTTGGTTCCATAGAAAAAGGCAGCCAAGAACACTTTTACTCACTTCGATTAAGAAGCAATTAATACTCTGATATCATATATGATTTATCATACAAAGTAGATTCTACAAAGTAGATATTTGTAGTTTCAAAAATCACAGTTGGTAGGATAAAGAATCTCTTTGAGGAGAACTAATATGGTGCAATTAAATTTATAGAAATTTGTACACCAATCTTAGAAAGATTTATTCTATTACAATGGCCTTGTAAACAATCACATCTAAATTTCACTAGGATAGATATTATTTACACTTTAAGGTCTAGTTTTTAAATATTAATAATCCCAAATAGGAGCTATGTTACTATACCTTTGTAATAACTTCTTAAGTAAATGTATGATCTATTGTATTTCTGTACAACTACCAAATAAACATATTAAACTGACAAAGTCATATTACTTAGACTTGATCTTGTGACTGGAAAAAATATGCAAAACTATGCATTTTCAGTGAAAAATGTGGGGTTATTCTAGAAATACCTTTTCACCTATCACTTAAGAAGGATCACTGTTTAAACATGTGGCACTAATCTTCTCACTTAACCTTTGGTCCTATTTTTAAGGTGGAGGTCATTTTTTCTTTGGATATAAAATTGTCATGAGAGAAAAAGAGAGCTATTTTATATACATCTTTATATATATATATATATATATATATATATATATATATTACACCTTTGAAAGGTAAGTTGTACTTCAAAATTAACTGTTTTTTAGTTCAACCAGAATATACTTTCAATCTTTAGTTCTACTCACTCTGTTAGCTTAACAGTCAGTCACCATTATTTTGTAAGAAGGACCTATTTTGCATATGTTATTTATTATTTTACCTGTTTTCCCAGCTGCCGAGCACAGATTGGACAAGGTTCTGGATTAATGCCTCCTGATGTTTTATCTTGAGACTGTTCAAAAAAATAATTAAAAAAAGAGATTAGTTGCATTTTAAAACCTGATATGCATTTTACAACTCATTTATAAAAGTAAATGCTGGCAACTGCTATTTAAATAAACTTGATAATTAAGATGACTTACTAATGTATTACTTAATGCTAATATTCCCAGGATTAACAAGTAACATTCACAGAACAAATAAAAAATGCAAATAACTTTCCTTAGAGTTTATTAAAGTTACTATATTACTAATATTTGTGACTACTGTAAAAGGCAAAGTGAGAGCAAATTGTGATATAACAGGTAAATTCTCAAAATTTTACATTCAAGCTAGCTTTTATTACAAAGAAATAATGTATTATTTTAAAAAATGTAATTTGGAATTCTGAAATAAATGCTCCTTAAAAAATATACAGTCAATATTTATTCTGTACATTTCACTGGACAAGCGATCACAAACTTGGGAAAGGGCAGCATTTATTTACAAATCTCCTTAATGCTAGTTTCTTCTCCATATTCTTTTGTTATCTCATTAAGGCAAAACAAATAACTAGAAAGCAGAAATATCTTTGAGACTCATTTTGCCTGAAAATTATATTAAAGTATAATAGTTCTCTTCAAAATCTCTAAAACTATCTCAAAAATTTTTGAGCTTCAAGAAAGTTACCAAATGGACAGTTTTTAATACTGAGGAAGACCTGAAGGAAAGTAAATTAGACTCAAAGATCACTGAAGTTTTAAAAGTCTTTGGTTTCATTAACCAAATAGTTAAACACTTTAAACAACTCTTTTTCATTATCTCTTGACTTTTGTTTAGTAGTGGGGGGGGGGTAAATTGTGCATGGATTCAGCAACTCTATGGTTCAAAATAATTCCATTAACGAAAATACAAGGATTTTTTTTTTTAAGTTGAATTATTTTCTTCTATTATTGATTTGTATCAGATAACATAACAAACCACCTAAAGTCTTAGTGGCTAAAACAAATAGGAGTTTCTCATGATTCTACAGGTCAACTGAGTAATCTGGGGGTGGGCTGAGTTGTGTGGGGCTGGATGGTCTATTATGGCCTCATGTTGATGTCTAGCAGTCAGCAGACAAGCTGGTCCAGGGAAAGGGTTAAGTGGAGATTTCTGCTCCTGAAGACAGGTAATCTGGGCTGCTTCACAATGACTCAAAGTTCCAAAGAGCAACAAGATTGGCAAACATCAATGTGCATGTACTCTTCAAATCTGTGTGCTTCTGTCACAGGCCAAAAGCAGATCATGTGACCAAACCCAGAGTCAGTGTGGGAAACCATCCATGGGCACATACAACAAGGGGCATTATGTAGCATTTTGTAAACAATTTTTCATAATCTATATCACCTCTTCTTTTAAAATTTACTTAAAGTGAGGATTACTATTTTTCCATAAAGGGCCAGGTTGTCTTTGTGGCCATATGATTTCAGTTGGAACTACTCAACTCTGCTAATGTAGCACAAAAGCAGCCATAAACAATATTTTAAGGAATGAGTGTGGCTAGTTTCCAACAAAACTTTACTATAATTACAAAATAGGCAGTGAGCTGGATTTGTCCCATGCATAGTATTTTCAGATCCCTGATTTAAAGTTTTAAATTTCCTCTAAGCACACCTTAGCTACACATTGTCACAGGATTTTAATTTGTGTTCAGTTCAAAACATTTTCTAATTTCTGGTGTGATTTCTTTAACTCATGGGTTATTCAAGAGTGTGCTGTTAATTTCTGAACATTTGGGGATTCATATTGATTTCTAACTTAATTCCTTTTGTCAGGAAACATAATCTTGTACAATTTTCATCTTTTACAAGTTTTAAGAGTTGCTCTTTTAACTAGCACAAGGTCTATTTGGGTAAATGTTCCACGTACCCCTAAGAAGAGTGTATTTTGTAGCCTTTATGTCAATTTGGTCATGGCTGTTTAGTGTTCAAATGTTAGATAACCTTACCGATTTCTTCTGTCCATTTGTCTGGACAGAATGGAAGAATCTTGTAATAGTTAGCCTGTGCTTACCTTCTTCCTAAGTTATTGTTATGTATTTCAGTTCTGGGTATGTTGTATATCCTACACAAACATCAGCACTTCTGCTTTACACAGGGACCTTTTTTTTTTTTAAATTTTATTTATTTATTCGACAGAGAGAGATCACAAGTAGGCAGAGAGGCAGGCAGAGACAGAGAGGAGGAAGCAGGCTCCCCACCAAGGAGAGCCCGATGCGGGGCTCGATCCCAGGACCCTGGGATCATGACCTGAGCCGAAGGCAGAGGCTTTAACCCTCCGAGCCACCCAGGCGCCCCAGTCAGTGATCTTTTTATTTACCTACATACTTAAGCTTTCTCTTGTCCTGCATTCTTCCCTGTAGTTCTATTCTTCAACCTGGGATAACGTCCCTTTGGTCCAAAGAAGCTCCTTTAATATTTGTTATAGTGTGAGTCTACTGGGAAGGAATTCTTTGAAGTTCCATAACATAAAAACATCTTAATTTCACTTTTAAATACAGCATTTTAAAGATGTTGTTCCACTGTTACCTGGTTACACAGCATAAAGCTACTGAAACCTGGTAACAGTGCAATGCCATCTTTAAAGTGTTAAAGCAAACAGTTCCTCTGTGTAGTCAATAAGGAGAAGGTATACAGTCACCAAATTTTGTCCCAATTCTAGTTGCTTAAAATTTATTTTCAGGGTGCCTGGGTGGCTCAGTGGATTAAGCCGCTGCCTTCCGCTCAGGTCATGATCTCAGGGTCCTGGGATCGAGCCCCGCATCAGGCTCTCTGCTCAGCAGGAAACCTGCTTCCCCCTCTCTCTCTGCCTCTCTGCCTACTTGTGGTCTCTATCTGTCAAATAAATAAATAAAATCTTAAAAAATATGTATATATATATATTTTTTTCCCAAGACTTTTGGATTCTCGCAAGTTATGATATTCATAGGTGTTCTGAAAAGTTTTATTTTTATTCTGTTAGGGGTTCCCTGAGCTTCTTGAACCTATAAGACATTATCTATCTTCAGTTTTGGAAAACTCTCAGCCCTTATCTCTTCAAGTTGCTCTGGTACTATATACCTCTTTTTCTCCTGGAACTTCAATTACATATATTTCAATCATATGGCTGTGTCCCACATCTCTCTCACTATATCCTGTTCTTTATTTTTATTGATATGCTTCTTCAAACTGGGTATTTGTTATTGAACCATACTTGAATTCACTACTTCTGTCATTTTCTGTGTCTAGTCACTATCCAACCAGTTTTTAAATTTAGATACTAGATTTTGCCTTTCCAAAATGTCCATCTGATTCTACGGTATACATTCCAATTCATTCTATCTATGTTGGCCAGCCTTTCCTCTCTTTGATGTATAAATCACAATTGCTTTAAAGTCCTTTTCTGCTATATTCACAATCTGGATTATAGATCTGCTTCAATTGTTCATTTTTCCCCTTTTAATTACTGGTCACATTTTCCTGCCTTGCACATTTCTTATAATTTCTTTCTGTATGCTACACTTTTTAGTTTGTTTATATGAAAAAACGCACAGACAACATTAGATGCTATTTTCTTTCATGGAGGATTATTCCTACCCGGTAGGCAGTTAGGTTGAGGGGTGAGTCGCTGATTACCTCAATCTAGTAAAAAACTGAGCTGGTTCCAGGAATGGGTTTTAAGTTTAAAATCAAGCCACCATGTTTTCAAATGTCTCAAGGGTAATAAGACCTGTTATATGTTTGTTGTTGGACACTTGCTCCCTTGGGGAGGAACGGTCTCTGAAGTTCTGCTGAAACCAAGATTTCACTCTATATTTCTAGTTCAGGCCCAGCTGTCATGAAACTCTATCACTTAGCAAATGAGGAGAGTTTGTCATGCATCTGAAGCTCCTCGAAGTTCCAAAATGTAATACTAGCTCACCTGGCCATCCAAAGTTCCAAGTTTTCTTTCTCCTGTTTGAGTCCCTCTGCAATACTGACCTTAATCTCAGCCTGTATCCAGATTCTGCAAATGTTTTCAGGCAAGACAATGGCCAGCAATCTCAGCTCACCTAGAAAGAGCTCCTCCTTCCCTGGAATGTCATTTCACCTCAACCTTTTTGCTTCCATAAGACTCCACTGTCTTTAAAAATAGATGTTAATAAGCTAATGGTAAGACATCACTGCTATTCCCATACAGAAGTAGGAGTACCCAGACAGACTAAGAAAGATCTCATGTGGTTGCTTAGTATTCAGAAAATTTCTTCTGAAGAACTTATTTTTTTAAACTGAGATATAATCAACACATAACATACTAATTTCAGGTATAACAGTGATTCAATGTATGTTTACTGGGAGATCTTCCTTATGCTTTGAAATCTTACTGGAAATTGACCAATTTTTTGTAACCCAACACTGAAAATTGCTGATCAATAATATAACATGTTCATCTTTAAATTTCTTCAGAACTCTTGAATGTATGCCATTCTATTACTTTTTTTTTAAGATTTTATTTATTTGACAGAGATCACAAGCAAGCAGAGAGGCAGGCAGAGAGAGAGAAAGAAAGGAGGAAGCAGGCTCCCTGCCGAGCGGAGAGCCCGATACGGGACTTGATCCCAGGACTCTGGGATCATGACCTGAGCCGAAGGCAGAGGCTTTAACCCTCTGAGCCACCCAGGTGCTCCGCCATTTTATTATTTTAAGTGATCAATTAAATTCCTTGAGGCCAAGGACCAAGTCTGTCTATCTCAAGCTCCCACTATAATGCATAAACATCTCAGGTGCTCAATAAGTATCCGCTGACTGCCAGAAAATGTAAAAATTTGTTTCGCTTATTTTTTATTCAACTAAACAGTGATATGAAATTGGGATTATACTCCATTTATAATTTTATTTATTTCTTTCTCTCAACTTTCTAACATGAGCATTCTCTTATTTATTTTCTGAAGACACCATTTATAATATTTGTATTATAATTTCATTTTAACAATAATCCATGACTTTATATGTAAATATTGAACTTTTTTTGGACACTTAGTCTTCTAGTTTATTATTATTACAAACAAGACTACAGTAACTATCCTTTAATCTAATTCACTCCCCAAATTTCTATTTACTTAGAATACTCAGGAAAAAGTTTTAAGAATTACTGAGTTAAAGGATATGAATTCTCTAAAATTATTAATACATGTTAAAGTATTTTCAGGAAAGGGCTATATAAATTTATTCTTATTGGTAATACATGAAATATCCATTCACTGCCCTTTCACCTCTGTGGAGTGTTATTTTAAAAATCTCTGCCTATTTGTTGGCAGGAAATGGTATCAGCTTAATATGATTATTCTTCATAATATTTTTTCTTTTATTATTAGCTGAATTTGATCTTCTAGGCAGATTATATATCCTTAGAATTTTAATTTTTTAAAAAATGATTCAACAAATACAGGATATCAATTTGTATCCTATAACTAACAATTAACTATCTCTTAGTTTTGACTTTCACATTTAAAGTACATTTAAAGTACAGAAATCTAACATTTAAAAAACTCACATTGAGGAATATCAAAAAGTTTTTTCCAAACGTTACTTCTCTAATGCTAGAATTTTGTGAGACTGAATTTTAAAAGTTTTCTCCATCTAGGGGCACTAGGGTGGCTCAGTCAGCTAAGTGTCATACTGTTGATTTCAGCTCAGGTTATGATATTGGGCTATGAGGTGGCGGGGCTCTGTACTTAGCGTGGAGTCTGCTTGAGATTCTCTCTTTCCTTCTCCCTCTGCCTCCCCCTCCCCATAAGATTGTTCGCTCTCTCTCTCTCAAATAAATAAGTCCTAAAAAAAAAAAAGTTCCTCCACATCTTTTTTTCCTGCCAGGATAATACTAGTAGTCATCACAGTAATATCAGTAACAATAGGATACTAATAGCAAAGACCTAGAAAGTGCATAGTAAGTCAGGAACAGCTCTAGCACTTCATATATAATTCATACAGTCCTCAAGAGAGCCCTACAAGGTAATGTTGTTATTCTTATTTTACAGATGAGGCAAAGAGAGGTAAATAACTTGAATAAAGTCCCATATGTAGGAAAGAGTGGTGTCAAGATCCAAACCTGAACTGCCTAGGTCCCAAGACCATCTTCTCAACTACCATGGTATTTTACTTATAATGAATGTCCAACTTCTCATTTTATCATCACGGGGATTTACTGATTCACTTATATGTATTTTGTATCCATTTTCAGGACCAACTCTAGTCTACTGCTTTCCTTCATTTGTTCTATCCAAAAATCTATTATATCTCTTCCTGGTAAGGTACTGCCAACAGCCATTTATCCTTGCAATAAGATGGAACTACATTGATCACAACTCAGAAAATGTGGTTTGAATTACAATAATTTATCATTACATTTTGTGATTTAGTAGCTTCCAAACATTTTATAGTTCCAAATAACGAATTTTAAAAAATCCATTATGTATTAATGAATGCACGTATAAGTATATATAGATTATGCATTTTTTGCCCAAAGGTGGTTATACTTCCACTATTCAAGGCTTTGAATGAAAGTCTGTTTATACTGTTTTATACTCTAGAGTGCATACCTTTTACATAATCTGTGTAACTTAAATATTCTATAGGTCACCTGTTGTGATCTGTGTAGTTACTATAGATATGACTAGTGTTCTGACTGGTATAATTAACACAAACAAAAGATTAAAGAAAACCCTGTATCATTATGTGATTAACAGATTAAATGGAAGGAGTCACAAAGGTTTATTTGATATACAGCATGGGAAAAAGTAGCATCTTTAAACACAATACCTTCTCCAAGTTTGTTAGGTAAAGAAGCTGCCCAAGCTTTTTCTGAAGCTGTGAAGTAGCAACAGCTTTATCGTTTAGTAGTTTTATGCGATTTTGTTCTACCTAAAAAGCAAAACAACAAAACTTTTTATTCTCTCTCTTAGAAAGATGATAAAGTTATATTAAACATGTCAATGGGTTTAATAAAAATAGGACACACTTAAATTATTGTGTCCTATTTTTAGAAAATCCATTGACATGTGAAAACTCGAATTTGCAAAATGGATAGTAGATATTTTAAAAGGAAATAACACACACACACACACACACACACAGCTCTACGGAAGACAAAATTCAGTACAAAATTCTTTTAAACAGGAAGTTTCTGCATACACTTGAAATTGGTTAAAAATCAACCTGAATTCTATTTATGTACCATTTTTCAGTAATGTATCTATGGGATAGAGAAAAACTAAAAGATCTGCTGCTTTGGTCAAAGTGATTTTAGGAAACCCAGGGAGCACTCTCCCTTCACATGCCATTCACACCTACACCCATACCCCTTCCCAGCAGACAGACAATGATGAAAATAGTAGAAAACAGTAGACAGACGATTACGAAAATAAGATTATGAAAGTAAGAAATTTGGTTACGAGGAAAAAACTACTGATAAATTCATATTTTAAATTCTCAGATAGTATAAAATGAGTATTTTTAAATTTTTCTAAGGTAGTTTCCAAGCTTTATAGGAAGAGAAAGACTTAAAAGTTAAAACACATAGGGGCATTTGAGCGGCTCAGTCTTTATTAAGTGTCAGATTCTTGATCTCAAATCAGGTCTTGATCTAGGGGTCATGAATTCAAGCCCCTGTGCAGCTTATTTAAAGAAAACAAAACAAAACACCCCCCACCACATACAACGAATAAAACTATAAAGGAAATTATATTTTAATAAGGGAGATAAAGGTTGGGAGAGTCATTTTTTTTAATCCTGGGATATAAAGAGGGATTTATTAGAAGAAAGTTGTCAATATCTGTTCATTAGTAGCAAAGGAAAAGTGCAAAAGAAAAGTTTTTGATTGTTCTTACGGAAGGTAAGAAAAGTTTTTGATTGTTCTTACGGAAGGTAAGAACAATCAAAGGTAAGAACAATCAAAGAACAATCAAAAACTTTTCTTTTGCACTTTTCCTTTGAAAAAACTGAAATAAGAAGGAGATATGTCTAAAAACTGACTGAGATCCTCTTTAGATTCTGGCATATAGAAGGTGCTCAGAAACACAAGAATATGCAATCTGAAGAGAACAAATGAACCCAAATAGTGAATTCTATGCATGTATTAGATACGACATTGTTCCTTCTTGTCCATTTTGACATATAAAACCAAACACTTTTATACGGCTCAGACTAAGAGCAGAGATTAAGTCCATTCTTATGGAAGAGATCACTGTCCTGACTCTTCTATGGACTCTGGATTTTTGTGACATCTATAGGCTGTGTTCTTTTTTTTAATTTACTTGCAAATTACCTCATGTGGTTCAATGATATGAAGAACAGGTGGATTAGGCTTTGGCTCCTTAGGATGACGTACTCTTAATCGTTCTGTAGCCATTGCAAGTTCATCAATAGCAGATACACGATTCCTCAGAGCCATCCAATACTCATGAAGCAACTAGGAAAACAGAAAACACAAAGACAGTGGTAATTAATGCACAGAATTAAAATTGGTTAAAACCACCAAAATGTGCCATGATCAAAAGTCTTCAGTGAGGTCTAAGATATATATATTTTTTTCACTAAGTGTCTAAGACACAAGCAATTTTTGGGCCATTTTTTAGGATGAGGTTGTATGACTGAATAACCTCCACAGGCCACTATAGAATATTTAACCTTTAGAATCCTAGGAACAGAATACCCAAAGAAGTTTGGTGGGACCACAGATCTTTATACGTCAATATTAGCCTGGCGGAATCTCTGCTTTAAGAAATAGTTTTCATTATAAAATATTTCATATTTTCAAAATAATATGTATATATGATAATGAGCATACTAAAATATACAACTGAGTACTCAACATCCAATTTAAGAAAGAGAACAATACCAATGCCTTGGAAAGTCTCTGTTTCTGGATCAACTGCATCCCTCTTTCCTCACACATTCTTCCTTTAAGCCCCTACAATGGACTAACCACTACTCTGAATTGGACTTATTCTATACTTTTCATTTGAGTCATAGTAATCTACATATTCTTAATAATTTGGTTATACATGTTTCTAAAATTTATGGAAATGTTATCAGTCAGTATAAAATCTTTGATATGCTTTTTTCACTAACATTATGCTCTGAGGTAGACCCTGAGTGATGTGTGTAACAGTAGCTTATTAATTTGCATTGGTGTATTAGAGTTCCGTCTGCAAGTTAAAAAGAAAAAAAAAACTCACAGAGATCTGAGAAAACTGCATGATAGGCAATCCTCTAAGACATAGTATATCATCAAAATAAGTCCAGAGGTAAAATGCAGGGGCAACTGGACACTGTATATAGCACTGTTTTCCAATCGCTTGCTGTAATTATGTGTTAACATGCATTTGCATTTAGAATAATAATGTGAGAAGAAAAAAATTATTATGAATCAATGATTTCAACTATAAAAGTATTATCCCCCAATTTATCAAACATATGAGATGATAGTACCAATAGCATATTTTCTTTTTCTGAATAGAAATTTTCATCTTGCTTTAAAAGAACTTCAGATTTTTAAAGAAGACATAAATGGAATTATAATATTATAAATAAAGCAGTTCTTTCATTTCCTCACCCATCTCACCTGTAAAACAGGATAATGGATAACAAATTCAAATACAAAGAATAATTCAAAATTAATGAATTTTGGCATCTCAATCAAGTACAAAGTTGTGATATGATAAAATTATCAAAATATAAATATAAAGGGCTACTTTCTACTTTATTAACTGCAATGGTTTCCAGCCTTGTAGGTTGAGAAATATTTACCATGTTCTCTAATCTTCAAAGTTATTGATGTTTGGTTGTTATTCACAGAGCAAAAGCAAAGCAAAACAAAACACAACAAAAACAAACAAAACTCTAATTTCACAGAATTGCAATGTAAGATCAAGCTAAGAATAGAAGGAAACACTTTACCAGCTAAATAAAAGGCTTCATACCAATTTCATTTTAATAATGACTTCTTTTTAGCAATTTAATATATAGAAGTAGATTATTTGTTCAGCATTATTTTTCATTAAAATTATTACATTTTAGGGAAACAGAAATTATGATACCTCAAGACTCTAAAGCAGATTTTTAGAAACTCTGAAAAGAGCAAAGAAAAGTAGTAATTAAAATTAATACAGAAAAGAAAAAATTTAATGTTGGAAAAAAAAAATTGAAATGTTGTACCTTATATTCTTTCTTCCATGCTTCAAAAAGGTCCATTGAAGTACTTCCTTCATCAATGAATTCAACATCAAATCTGTGTGACTTTGCAAATGACAGCAATGCTTTCATAGATCGTTCTGTCTCACTTACTGCCCACAGACCCCGGCTAGTGGTGGGTATTCGATCATCCACCAACCCTTCTTCATCTTCTATCATCTCCTCAAATATTGCAGTCTGGCCTTTGACACTGAAAACATGTAAGAACAAAACAACAGGAACTACTGTCAGTGGGTTAACAAGCATTGCGAAAGTCCTATTGGCAGAGTCAATAGAGAAACAAGTCTTTGGAAGACCATAGCAATTCTAAAAATGCTGGAGGCCTTATAAATTTGTCCAGTATCTTGACAGCAATCTGACGTAATAAAAAATGGCTATAAATTTTTATGCTAAAATCTAGCTCTGAGAATTATCACAATACAAAACACAAACTTAGCACCACTACCACCCATGCAAAAGCAAAACAAAACAAAAACATTGGACAATCTCAAAGGACACCATCAATCTCTTTTTTTCAAGGCAATCAGAACTTAGCCTTTTCTCAATTTGTTTGTAAAACAGGAATAATTTTGCTAATACCATAGCTATTATGCACTCACTGCTTGACACAGGATGGTAACTTCCAATTTGTGTTGGAGAAAGTATATTAATAAAAGCTAACCTTTTACAGAACTCTTACTATGTATCACACACTATGCTAAGCAATTATGTGCATTTTAAAATTTAATATTCATTGTGTATATATACCACATCTTCTTTATCCATTCATCTGTTGATGGACATCTAGGTTCTTTCCATAGTTTGGCTATTGTGGACATTGCTGCTATAAACATTCGGGTGCACGTGCCCCTTTGGATCACTA
Organism: Mustela putorius furo; assembly: GCF_011764305.1. Classification (NCBI taxonomy): domain Eukaryota; kingdom Metazoa; phylum Chordata; class Mammalia; order Carnivora; family Mustelidae; genus Mustela; species Mustela putorius. Next base: position 9,519,864 of record NW_025422015.1, on the reverse strand, counting down.
CGTTTGTATCTTTAGGGTAAATATCCAGTAGTGCAATTGCTGGGTCATAGGGCAGTTCTATTTTCAACATTTTGAGGAACCTCCATGCTTTTTTTCAGAGTGGTTGCACCAGCTTGCATTCCCACCAACAGTGTAGGGCAGCCATCAAAAGAAATGAAATCTTGCCTTTTGCGACAACATGGATGGAACTAGAGCGTATCATGCTTAGCGAAATAAGTCAAGCAGAGAAAGACAACTATCATATGATCTCCCTGATATGAGAAAGTGGTGATGCAACATGGGGGCTTAAGCAAGTAGGAGAAGAATCAATGAAACAAGATGGGATTGGGAGGGAGACAAACCATAAGTGACTCTTAATCTCACAAAACAAACTGAGGGTTGCTGGAGGGAGGGGGGTTGGGAGAAGGGGGTGGGGTTATGGACACTGGGGAGGGTATGTGCTTTGGTGAGTGCTGTGAAGTGTGTAAACCTGGCGATTCACAGACCTGTACCCCTGGGGATAAAAATATATGTTTATAAAATTTAATATTCATAAAAAATTCAATGAGGTAAGTATTAGTTTGTCATTTCATGAATGAGGATACTGAGATTTACAGAGGCAATCTACCCACAAGAGTGGGCAGGGATTCGAGCTGAAATGTGTCAGACTTGAAAGTCTGTAAGTCCACTAAAATGTCCCTTCTTAACATATTACTAAAGGACATGAGCATCCAGGGGTAATTTCTGTGTAAGTGAAACTGAACATGTTAAATGATCAAATGCTAAAATTCACTGAACTCATGTAATTAAAGAAAAAACATAGGAGGGTTACTGTGAGGAAAATACACAGTCTTATAAATCAAAACACCAAGTCTTATAAACATTTCATTCTCCTGATGGTTATTAATCAGAGAACTCACGTGTGGGAAAACAGCTTTGATTCATACTCTGTGAACAATTCATCAGCCTTACAAAAGACACAGCTGAAAAAGAAATGACCAGAGAAATATTTACAAACATAACTAGCAATTGGCTAATTTCTACAAGACTTAGTATTTTACACTTCATTTTTTCTTTACAGCACACATGCCACTTAAGAAAAAAAAAATACACAGTTTTCAGTATGTGGTCCTTGAAGAGTTTTTTAAAAGTTAGATTAATAATATATTTCCTTCCACTTCTGTTTGAATTTAAATGAAAAAACTTTTATTAGATGAGTCAGTTTCTTCTTTCAGAAGACATCTAGCTGAATGGAACTGACTCCATTTCACTGCATGACTGGTCTTATTACCTACCAGTTGAGAGGAAGTCTGGTTGGTCGGAGGTGGCAGATTGTTGCTGATTCAATAACATTACGAGATGGAGGCCCCTCCAGGTTTTTTACAGCTTCTCTTACTAGCTTCTGGAATTTATTTAGCTCCTCCATTTGTGTTGTAAGTAAGAACTGAAGACCTCTGCAGTCATGGAACCTGATTCCCATGATCAGCATCACCCAAGACACAAAGAAAAGAAGAGTAGGTCAATTTCCTCAAAACCAGAAAATGGTTGCCAAATAAAATATTCAAGAAATTGTGCAACATTTTACCTAGCCTACTTTAGTGAATTTATCTTAGTAGTACCTTCAATCTACTGGCAGACAAGGTATAAGAACATTGGGTTTACTACAAAAGATATCAAAATTTTGATAGTGTGTCCTCAGGAACTGAAACAAAGTCTACAAAATCTGTCTCTGTCTCAGTATCTTTTGAAAGAACAAGACTGCCATACTGTTTCTTTTTTACTGTTGACTATAAATGTCCCTTCTGAAATCTTTGCTTTATAAGGAGAGGCAACCGCTGAATGAAAAATAAAGAGAAAAATTGAGAAGAAAGAAGAAAAATACCCAAGAGTTACACTGTTTGCTGCAAAGAGCTTATAGATATATGTATATTTATGACATGTGATATATACATGTGTACACATATATATCACATATATTTTATAATACATATATATTACTTACATGTATATACATTTTATTAAGCATTTATTATATGATGCCAGATACTCTGCCAAGCTCTTTTCCTGTATAATCTCAACAGATACTACTGTGCTTATGTTATGGATGAAGCTTAATGAATTAAAATAAAAGCTACAAAGCTATAATGTAGTAGAGCTAGGAGTTAAAACCAAACACAATACTTTTTTTTTTTTTTTTTAGGGTTTTACTTATTTATCTGAGAGAGAACCCATGAGTGCGTGCACAAGTGGGGGTGGGGTGGAGTGAACTGGGTGGCAGGTAGAGGGAGAGGGAGAAGCAGGCTCCCTGCCATGCCTGAGATCATGACCTAGGCTGAAGGCAGACATTTAACCTACTGAGACACCCAGATGTCCCTCAAATACAATACTCTTTTAACTCTTTTAATAAACTGAGTAAAATATGCCAAGGAAAGAAATGTACAGATGTACATGAATGGGTTTATGAAATGAGAAAGAAAATCTAGATTAATAAGGAATTAGAAAATGGGAAATACAAAATACAAATGGGATTTGATGGGTTTTTAAGTTAAGAGTATACCCCTTCTCCTTCCTAAAATGTCATACACCCATTTTTCTAAACCGTTCAGAAGAGTCTGCTCTCCTTCCTGAAAGCCTTCCAGTATTTTACACTAATCTGTTTCTTTCTGTCCATAAAATTCTTTGAAAATATCAGTCATTTTAGTATGTTGTCATGTTCAAGTGTTTATACATACACTTATATTTCTCAGACTGTCATGGGTTAGTCTACTCATTAAGCTAATTTTTAGAAGGTAAGAATTAGATCATATCTTTAAAAAAATATGTAATAGACACAGAACAGCTGCTCAGTCATTTCTAAGACAATTTGCATGGGGATACACAAACACAATTAGGTTAGGAATCAATATTATTCACATCAGTATTATTCAATATTATTAGCAAATTATGCAACAGGGGCTAAAAAATTATCATAGATAGCATTTAGCTGTCTTATCAATATTCTTTCTTGCAGATCCTTTAAAGGAAAAAGAACACATAATTACATGTTACTGGTAGGCACTATACTAAGTACATAAGCACTTTGCATACATTAATTTACTAATCCCCACAACAATACTGTATTGTTTTTTAGATAAGGAAACTAAGGCACAGAGCTTATCTAACTTTCCCAAGGTTACAGACCTAGTTAAGTGGTGGAGCTGGGATATGAACACAGGTATTCTGACTTGGGAATCTACCTGTGCTCTTAACCTAAGGAAAACTAAGATTTTCTTTTCCTAAGAATTGGTAAGAAGCAAACATGAATAATTTGGCTTCTGAGATATGGATCTCATTGAAAAACACAGTAGCAGTATTAAAATGTCTTCAAATGTATATGCAGTAAAAAAAAAAAAATATTAACTCTCCTAGGTGGTAAGTTATACATTAAAAAAAAATTTATTTTAGAAGTGTTTGTTACTTTCTATTTATGTCCAATGTATCTAAGAAAAATATGTGTAATGAACGACTTGTTTTATATTACCTATTTGTCCTTTCATAACCCTGGGACCCCCAGACTTTTATTAGGGACTATGTTCTCCTATATAAGAATTTGCAACTTTTAAGTAGTTTTTATGTGATTTAAGAAAAACTACTTCAAAGTAACTTTAAGGTTTTCTTATCAGCTGATTCCACAATGCTGACACAACACATCAGTATTTAGCTTTAAAACTGGATAAAATGAATCATGACTTAAAATGACAACTTATCCTGGAATGGTGACTCTCGGGTTAAACAGAGAAAAAGGAAGTGCACTCAAGAGTATATTGTACTCCATACACCTCAGAAATGAAGTCTGTCAAGTTGTATGGTGAAAAACATGATGACTATATATCTAAATTAGCAATGACACATGGAAAATCTAGCACATCTTCTTAAGATTTTAGCAGACATTTAGAAAGTCTTTTGAAAGAATAAAAAACTTCAAAACATTTTAAAGATATTCTTATGCTGAATTTTTCACTGAAAACCAACATTAATCCAATACTTTATACTGGGATGTGATCTGAGAAGCAATAAAAACTCTCTCTCTGTCCCCTTCCTGGAATCAACAGTCCTGCCACAATACCTCAAGTTCCCACATTAGACTGACAGTTCTTTGGGTTAAATAACTGCGGATACTTTTTATAAAGAGTAAGTTTGGTCTTTGGGAAGAATTATTCACCATTTATACAATAAAGAGCAATAATTCAACTTACCTACAAAGACCCTGAAGAATGATGAGGGTTAATGAGAAGAAAAAAAGATGGGGGAAAGAGCAGGTAACTCTACAACATAAAACCTGGGCCACTGTTGTGCTATCATGCTTAGCTCGTCGGGGGTGAATTACACAGTGGAAGCATAAATGTCTTACCTCAAGGACAACTTTCTCCGAAAACAAAGTCTACTTCAAGACTTTGCTTAGAGTTGGCTTTGGTATATCCAACAAAGATAAAATAAATATTTTATCTTTAAGCAGATTAAAAAAACACTAAAAACGAACTGTTTAAAAACGACTAATACACAGAAGAAACACAGTTTTCTTCTTTCAGACTTAGAGATACCAAATGTTTGTTTGAAATGTATTTTTACAATATGTAAAATCCAGATGTTCATAACCACAATATATTCGGACAGTTAACTGTACCTCTTAACAACCAATGATCTGAATATTTTGGGTCATTACTCATAAAGTTATCCTATTTTGTACTACTTTCTTACTTCTCTGACATAGAAAGCTTGTCAATTTGTTGCTTGTAGTTGCTCGTTATTTCATTTCGCACTCGCTGAACAAGTTCCTCATCAATAGCAAATTCTATTGCTCTGTGGATCACATTCAGCCACCAAGGAGAATTAGAATAAATCTGTAAAAAAGACAACAGCTCATCAATTCGTGTTTTTTCAGTGCTCACTCACTATGTTTTTCTATCACTGGGAAAGATGTTGTGAAAGTCAAAGGAAGCAATAAATGCTAGTCTCGAGGGAATTGTAACAGTGGGGGACACAAGTGGGGGAGACACACTCTATATAGAATAGGTGCGTACAAGTTTTGCATACATAATTAAAGAAAATACCTTTTGCCTGACTACTGTGGATGAATGAGAATTTACTGTATATATATTTGTGTAACACAGTTGTGCTAAAAAAATAATTACCAAAATGAAAACTTGGTATTCACTGTTTGTATTTGAAAAGGTGAAGAGATCTTTCTCAGCATAATAAAGACATCCTGCTAATCTTCAACTAATTGGACTAGATTCTACTCAATAATACTCTACGATTACTAGCAAAATTATATACCTGAATACTAAATAATGAATTGTGTTGAATAAAGTGTGGAGTAACTGGTTAAAATAAAAAAGGCCGTGTGTTCTATGGTAGCTTCCTCTTTAGGCTTGCTACTGATTTCATAAAAGTGAAATTTTAGAAATGACAAAAAGCACGTACCCCATAAGAAAAATACCATGTTTCTAATGTTCTAATATCTTTAAAGAAAAGATTTTGGAAACATACATATCTAAGAACAAAAGGAGGTTACAGAAGTCTTTACTTTCTTCAAAAGACAACTTATTGTCTACACAAGATTAGAGAAAACCCATCATAGCTTAGAAAAAAAATAGGTGATTTATCTATACATCTGTTCATTCAGTTAACAAATGCTGTGAACAGCACATACATTTTTTATTACTGGACAGGCACCCTTGTAGGTGCTATGAATTCCAAGATGAGTAAGAAAGTTCAAGTTCTCCTCCAAACCAAGACAAAATCCAAGATGCTATATGGAGACAGACAGGTATGAAAAGTCGTTCTGGGGGTCTACCTTCCTCTGGAGCTCCCGTATGGTCTGCTGCACGGGCTGCAGAGCCTGCTGGGCTTCAGCCACTTCTGTGTTACACTTGCTCATATAATGCTCTCGCAGCTGTTTGGCCTGTGGTGAAAAAGGACAGAGATGTCAACTTTCATTCTAGGTCTAGAACATAATTCACTATAATGCTGTAAGAATAACGTGGTATATTTTAGATAGGCAAAGCTACTTAACACAGTTTAAGCACAGAGTTCCATAAGGATACTGTCAAGAACATGAGAGCCAAGCTGGAAATTCCCAAGACAGATATTAAAGAGACCACATTTACTTGTTAAGTAACAAATTTAAGAAATCCCAAGGGTCTGCTTCCTAAATTTCTATCTAATTTTTTAATTTAAAAAAAGGGGGGGAGGATAGGAAGAATATCAGTATTTCAAAGCAGGAGGCAAAGCATCTTTTAGAATTTATCTTACTTAGGTATTACAACTATTTGGAATTACTTCAGTTTGGAAATAATAGTTGAGAGTATATAGTAACATAGGTGTTGTGGACATAGGATAGTGGGAGGAAAACCAGAAAGGCTCCTGAACAAAAAATTCTAACCCTTCCACTTAGAGGTGGGTTGACCCACATGAAATTGCCAACTCTAGACCTTTGGACTTACAAAAAATTACAATTTCATGAGGTTCAACGGAATAGCTACATCGCTTTGGACTAGCCATTTTACTTCTCTAGGCTTCTGTTACTGTATTTGCAAATGTGGTGGCTGAAATAGATGATTTCTTGGATCTGTGATTTCATATTCTTTGGGAGACAAAAATGATAACATGGTCCTCTTTGGAAATCTATCCACCCAGTGTGACACATTTTTTCTTTCCCTTCTCCCATGATGCATTTTTTCCTTTTCCTGTCACAACCTTCCAATTAATTTTCATTAAAATTCCTTGGCTATAATTATTTGGTCATTAGAGCTATCTACTAATAGACTGGACAGTCTCCCAGAATTTCCTGTCGCTGAAGGTATTTAAACAAGTGACTGATTTTATGTAAGATTAGATGCCTGCCATGGGAATGAGAGTTCACTTAAAAATCTCCAATACTTAGGGGCATCTGCCTTCGGCTCAGGTCATGATGCCAGGGTCCTGGGATAGAGCTCCATGTCAGGCTCCCCGCTCAGTGGGAAGCCTGCTTCTCCCTTTCCCACTCCCCCCGTTTGTGTTCTCTCTCTCACTGTGTCTCTGTCAAATAAATAAATCAAATCTTTAAAAAAAATGTTAAAAAACCCCTCCAATACTTAGACTGTCATCTAACATTAAGAAAGGGCTGTACATACTTACACAATCTCACTTTGTATCTTAATTAAAATAAAAAAGGTCCCACTTACAGGTTAAATTCACTTCAAACATATCTATTATTCTCTTGATTTTAGTTTCATCATCTCTAACTTTTAAAAAGGCAAAAATCCATGGGGGAATTAGCACAATATGCTCATTAACTAATTACAGTGAAATGATTTACACCATCCTTTCCAATGAGGAAAGACTCACTGCAGGACGAACTTCTTTGAGAGGACCTAAGAAATACCACCAACACACCAAGTTTATTTCAGCAATACATAAAAAGGTGGAGGAAGCACAAAATGTTTTATTTTTACTAAACCACATCTTTTGATGAGATCAATAAGTTCTTTCTTTCTTTCTTTTTCTATGTGTTCCTTCCTTTTGTTTTCTATGTGCTGCTGGCTACCAACAGCCATATCTATAAAAACAGTTACCATGTAATTTCAAGTAGATCACAAGAGAAGCAAAATAACATGGAGTACTGCAATTCTCTCCTATCCAAAATCACCAAAAAAGCAAAATTTGGAAAATAAAAGCAGCAGGAAAACATACAATTACTTTCATTTAGATGTTGAATGCCCTAGGAAATATTAACGATATGGAGGACAAAAATCTGAAAAAAACAAAAACAAAAACAAAAACAAAACAAATCCTTTACAGACAGAATAAAAAAACAATTACCTCTTCCTCAAGTCTGCCATCTCGTAAGGTAGGAGGTATTCCTGGGTGTTTGGCTACCAACAGTTCCATCAAGTTATGGGTAGCATGAAGTCTCTACAAACACACAAAAGGCAGTAATTTTGAGAGCCAATGCAGTGGATTCTAAAGGAAGAATCTACTATTAATATGGCATAGAGAATACTAACACCATGACAAGATCAGGTCATTGAAAACTTTTCCTCTAACACAATCTGAGCACCAACCTCCTCAGAGAAAACCAAAACCAGTTTCACAGTAAAGGTCTTAATTCATGATGGCATAAACTATCTTCAACTAAAATACACTGTCTTAAAAAATATTATGAAATATGTCTATGCATTTAGCTGAATATGTAATATAGGTGTATTTCTTCTAGTGTATGTGCTATTGTCTATATAGGGAACTATGATTATGCTAGGTAAGTCTACTAAAGTAGAAAGACTGCCCAGACTAGATTGATTCCTCTCCTGGGAAATGAGTCTGCATAAACCTAGCAATTATGATAAAAATAAGGACAATAAAATATGACCTGGATCTGTTGAACTTAATGGCTGAAAAGGGGAGAAGCTAGAGGTAAAGATGATATAGGAAAAAAGAGATAACTGCATCTATTTGGTATAAGCCAGGCTTCTCACTATGATATTTAGTCTGTAGCTGATTAAGAGGCTCCCTCTGGAGTCAAGGGCTGTGAGGAGAAATAAGTAATTTCCACCTGTTAACTTGACTCTTCACCTGGGAAGACAGCTAAGGGCTAAAGGATAATCAGGAAGAGAGTTCTGGTAAGATCGGATTTGCTGCTAGTGGTTTGAGACTATAAAGGTTAACTGGCTATGGATTTCAATGAACCTGTAAATGACACTATGGAAACAAAGTAGTAGAAACTCTGCTCCTCTTCTCCAAGTGTGCTTGTGGAAGAGGACTTCTGTTGCTTCCTGAACACAGTGGTGCAACACACTGGGGAGAACACCTGTCTCTTTCTATCCCCTTATTATTTTATCCCCCCAAAAAACCAACAGAGTGGCTAATCTGACTGAACAGAACCAAAACATTCAGTGGGCCATGGTTTACAGTATACAGGATTATTAAAACCCAAAGGAAGAAACAGGCTGACTGCTTACTCTTCACTTCTGGACTCAGGCATACTGGACTCAGCTGTCTTCTTGCCCACTTTTCTACTTCTGCTTCTTTTTTTCAGGAGCCTATTACATTTCTATTTCTGCTTTCTTCCACGAGGCAAACACATTTGCTTAAGACTGAAGACCTGACTTCTGTAATCCTCACCCATACAGAATGTAAGTAGGCTTGTATTTAATTTTCTTCTCTTTCCCCCAAACACTCCTACTAATACTCGCTGAGGCACATGTGAACATGTGGGTCCCAAGGTCTTGATTGTGTATGATAAAGAAGTTCCATTAAGGACTCAAGCCTAAACTTAGGAAGATTAATAAAAGTGGTCCTTATTTACCATTTAGCTACAGAGCCTTGTGTATATGATCCACTGGACAGGACTAAGAAAGAGAAGAGATTCAGTACTTAAAATAAATGTTATAATTCAAATACCCAGATTTTCCTAAGAGACTTCCAAAAATTAAATGAAAAGATCATCATGAAAAATTATTTTGTAAAAAATAAATAGACTATATACTTGAAATTGTTTAGTGATCACTTACCTGAAGTGAATCCGTTTTGAGTTTTCCTTTGTGTTCCTCAGATGAACGTAACACTTCTCTGTAGAGCTCTGCTGCCAAGGCATACTCACCTGAAGAATTAAAATGTATTTAAAGCAAAAGAAAGCCATATATTTAGCTCCCAATGAGATCTAGTAATCTATTACCTAGAAATGTCTACTGTAAAATATAACAATGATTATACCCCACTCTTTTTAAAAGAAAAGGAATTTGACTTGTATTAATATGACTGCACCAGTAAAAAAGCTGATGATTAACTCCATTTGCTAATTCCATAGCATAGAACACAAATCAGATATACTTATGCTTTAATATTATACTGAAAAACAAACTGAATAAACTCTTTTTAGATGACTTTCCTCTTACTGATGTTAAAGGGTGCCAATTAGTGGTCATTTTGATGCTTGAAATTAAGAACTTTATAAATAAATATTCAAAACACTATGATCAACTTGCACATAATTCTCAGATAAATAATATTCTCTTTTCATAACTACCATACTTCTAAAAGATGGTAAAATGACTAAACTATAATATAAACAGTTGAATTTGAACTATTCACTATATCTTTTTTAAAATTTTTACTTAAAAAATACATGCCTTCTGGGAAACACATAAAAATAGGCATATTCATTAAGTTTATAAGCTTAAGCCAAATTTAGAAATACCCATTCTTTGCCACTTGATGGCACTAACATTTCCAAGTAAATAAATAGTACTGAATTTGATACGTACCAAGCAAATTTTCTCGAAAAAATACGTGCAGAAAACACATTGTACCAAGTTGGAATAATACTATGTTTTTAAAACCATAATCAGTGAGGACCTTAGAACATACATTATATATCATACATATATGTTTGTATATAATACAAACAAATCCCTTGAGTTTGCAGTTTATTTTACATTTCTTTTAGAAGTCAAAACCCACAAATTTCTCTGGGCAACTAATTTCTTTAAAGTTTTATCAGGTAAATTACAGGAAAATTGGTAAATTCTCTCCATGGCAACTCAAACAGAGTGGTGGATTAATAATCTTTGTGAGGTCAAAAGAATTGGAATTAATCAAAAAATGCCTTTCTAGTTCCAACAGCCTAATACTAAATACATAAATTTTGTGAAAAGTGTAGATATAAAGAAGCATTTGTATACACGAAGTTATAAAATGCTTAAAACTGTACATTACTTCAGCATTATGAAATACTTACATGATTTTAAGAACTATATTCTACTTTGTGTTAGAGAGACTAAAATCAAATTATCTAAACCAAAGCTATTAAAGATTTTAAAGGTAGATTTTATAAAAAGGCATATTTACATTAGTAATTTCCTCATTGTGTATAAGAATGGTCCCAAAGTCATTATGGCATCAAAGCTATAAAACTATGCAATCTTATTAAAAATGCAGTAATAGATGAGTAACAATAGACTCTGTTGAACAGGGTATTCAATGATTCATTAAAGTTGCAAAAACATAAGTTTAGTTCAGCCAGAAAAGTTATCAGAAAAATTAGAATAAATTTCTGCAAAGAATGAGCAATTCTAAAATAAAGACAGAGGCACTGAGCTCATTGCAGTTTATTATAAAAGTAAGCTGAGGTCATGGAAATGAAGCTAATGAGTAAATGAAGTAATAGAAAGATGGTTATACAATTTCATACTCTCGATATCAGTGTATGAATGAGAATCCACTTGTTTCTACATCCTTGACAACATTTTATCTGTTTAAGCCATTTCAATAAAGGCATATATAGGGATGTTCATGTGGTTTGCCTATACTTAATGACTAATGATGGTATTTTCACATGCTTTTTGGCATCTCTATATATTGACTGAAATCTGTCCAAACATTTTGCCTATTTTCCTTGTGTTGTTGTCTTATCATTGGTTTTTAATAGTTCTTTTCATATTCTGAATACAAATCCTTTCTCAGTCTTGTGATTTGCAAATATCTTCTCTATTCAATGCCTTATCTTTTTATTTTCTTAAGAATGCCTTTTGAGAAGTAGAGGTTATTAATTTTTTAAAGATTTTATTTATTTATTTGACAGAGAGAGAGAGGCAGAGAGGCAGGCAGAGGAGGGGGGGAAGCAGACTCCCTGTTGAGCAGAGAGCCCAATGTGGGCCTCGATCCCAGGACCCTGAGATCATGACCTGAACTGAAGGTAAAGGCTTAATTCACTGAGCCATCTAGGTGCCCTAAGAGGTTATTATTTTGATGAAGTGAAATGTATCAGTTTTTTATGGACTGTGCTTTTGGTGTCATCTCTAAATCTCTACCTAATCCTTAATCACAATTTTATTTTTTTTTAATCCTTGTGTCTTTCTCTAAGTTTTATAGTTTTAGGTTTTAATTTTGGTTGACTATCCTCTGTATTATGAACTTTCTATATGGTGCAACACTGAAGTTTTTTTTTTGAATAAAGGTATCTAATTGGTCTAGCACCATTTACTGAAAATACTGACTTTGCTTCACTGAAATACTTTTGTATCTTTGCCAAAAAATCAAATGAACATAAAATAGTAAGTGGGACTTTTTCTGGACTCTGTTCTGGTCCATTGGTCTACTCGCTTATCTTTATGCCTAGGTCACACTGCCCTGATTATTGCAGCTTTAAAATAAATTTTGGTTCAGGTAGTGTAAATCTTCCAATTGTTTAATGCTTTTCCGAAGTTGTTTTGCCTATTCTAGGTGAATTTCAGAATCAGCCTGTCAACTGCTATAAATAGCCTGATGAAATTTTGACTGGAAAATTCTGATTGCATTAACTATGCATCAATTTAGGATGAATCAGCATGTTAACTAACAGTAATGAGTTTTCTGATCCATGAACATGGTATTAAGTAGGTGTTCTTTAAATTTTCCTCAGCAATGTTTGTAATTTTCAATGTTTCTGTGAATACTATAAACATCTTACACATCTCTTTTCAAGCTGATGCTTAAGTATTTATTTTGTTTTGATACTACTATGAATGGCACTGTCATAATTTCTAACTGTTCATTTCTAGCATATAGGAGTAAAATAATTTTTTTAAAAGATGTTATTTATTTATTTGACAGAGAGACACAGCAAGAGAGGGAACACAAGCAGGGGGATGTGAGAGGGAGAAGCAGGCTTCCTGACGAGCAGGGAGCCTGATGCGGGGCTTGACTCCAGGCCCCTGAGATCATGATCTAAGCCGAAGGCAGTGGCTTAACCCAGTGAGCCACCCAGGTGCCCCAAAATAAATTTTTATATACTCTTCTTGTATGATGTAACTTTTCAGAACTCACTTACTAGTTTTAGTCGTTTTCCTACATGGACAATCATATTGTAGTAAATAAAGACAGTTTTACTTTTTTTCCTATTTAAACTGGTAACTTTTATTTCTTTTGTTTTAACAGCACTGGAGAGAATTCAGATACAATATTGAAGAGAAGTGGTGATGGGACATTCTTCATTGTTCATGATCTTAGAAAAACATTCAGTTTTCAACCATTAAGTATAGCATTGGCTGTAAATTTTTTATAGATGTCTTTTATCAAAGTGAGTAAGTTTTCTTTCTGAAAAGAAAGAAAAGACTGCTGCCAGATTGCTGAAAAGTTTTTAATCAGGAATAGATACTGACTTTAGTCAAGTACTTTTCCTACATTTATTGAGATGTTTGCAAGGTTTTTCCTTCTTAGTTGTTAATTTGGTGAATCATATTAATTAATTTTTTTAAAAAGATTTTATTTATTTATTTATTTGGCAGAGAGAGAGAGAGATCACAAGTAGGCAGAGAGGCAGGCAGAGGGAGAGGAGGAAGCAGGCTCCTCGCGAAGCAGAGAGCCTGATGCGGAACTAGATCCCAGGACCCTGAGATCATGACTTGAGCCGAAGGCAGAGGCTTAACCCACTGAGCCACCCAGGTGCCCTCATATTAATTAATTTTTGAATATTAAGTCAACCCTGCATTCCCAGAATAAATTCCACTTGGTCATAACATAATTATTTTTATATATTATTGGATTCATTTTGTTAAAATTTTTTTAAAATATTGCATCTATGTTTCTGAGTGATACTGGTCTATGGTTTCATAATCAGGATGATGCCTCAAGATAAGCTGGAAATTATTCTTTCCTTTTTAATTTTCTGGAAGAGTTTATACAGATTTGATATTTCTTCCTTAAATGTTTGATAAAATTCACCAAGGAAATCATCTGGGCCTAGAATTTTCTTTGTGGTTAAGTTTTTTAGCAATAAAATTAATGTCTTGAATAGATACAGTGCTACGCAGGTTATCTATTTCCAGTCAGTTTTGGTGGTTTGCCTTGCTGAGTAAGCTTTGGTAGTTTGTACTTCTTAAGTATTTGTTTACATAAGTTGTCATTTTTCTGCCATACAGTTGTTCATAAAATTCTTTTATAATCTTTTAAATATCTGTACACTCTGTAACGATGTCACTTCTCTCATTACTGATTCTTGATAACAGTAATTTGTGTCATTTCTTCTTCCCTAAACAGTTCGACTAAAGGTTTATAACCACTGATCTTCGCAAAGAATCAGTTTTTGATTTCATCCTTTCTCTCTACTGGTTTTGTTTTCCTCTTAATTTATTTCTGCATTATCTTTATTATATTCCATCTTTTGCTGACTTGGTATTTCTTTTTTTAGTTTCTTAAGGTATAAGCTGATGCCAATGATTTACAACTTTTTTCCAAGTTGGTGTTCAGTTTCCCTTTTAATTACTGATCAAGACTCTACAATTCTCAATGTTATGTTTTCATTTTACTTCACTTCAAAACACTTGTCAGTTTCCCTTTTGATTTGTTCGTTAAGCCAAAGGTTGTTCAGAATTATTTTAATTAGTTTCAAAATATTTGGGGACTTTACAGTTTGACATCATTTTCTTTCTTTGACGTCCAATTTAAATCTAGTGTAGTCAGAGAATGTATTTAAGACTTGCATCCTTTTAAATTTTCTGAATTGGTTTATAGCCCAGAACATGCTTCGTCTTGGTAAACACTCCATGTGCACTTGAAAAGAATACATATTATTTGGTGGGGTAAAGTGTATTTTAACTGTTGACTATGTTAATTGGTTGTTAGTGTTGAGTTTTCCATGCCTCTATTTTGTCTTCTTACTGTCAATAATTGGAAGAAGGATGTTGAAATCTCTGACTATAACTATAGTTCTGCCTATTTCTCACTGTAGTTTTATCAGTTCATGTTTTATTTTGAAGCCTTGGTTTTAGGTACATAAACATTTAGGATTATTTTCCAGTGATAGAATAACACTGTGTCTTTGGAGTATTCTTGCCTGGTGGTAATACAGTCACTCCAGCTTTCTTTTGATTGGTGTAAATATGGCATATCTTTTTTTTATCCGTTTACACTTGCATCTTTAAATAAAAAGAGGTTTCTTGTAAATAATGTATTATCAGACATTGTTTTTTAAAATCCATTCTGAAAATCTCTGCCTAAAGGGGCATTTAGACCACTGCATCTAATGGGAACACTGATATGCTGATATGGGTTTAAATCTACTATGTGAACATGTTCCCACAGTACCCACTGATATGAGTTTAAATCTACTGTCTTGCTGTTTGTTTTATATTTGTCTCAGCTGTTCTATGTTTTACTGTTTTAAGATTTTTCATTATTACTTTTTAACTCATCTTTTAGATTATTACCTCTAACTTTTTGTTGTGTTTTCAGTAGTTGCTTTAGGTTATTTATATAGCATGTATCTTTGATTTGTCAGTCTACTGTCATGAATTACACCACTTCATATATAGTGTAAAAACTTTACAACATTACATACCTGTGTGTTCTCCTCCCAGATATTGTGCTGTTATTGTTCTATACTTTACATTTTCATGTTATAACTTTGTATGTAATATTCATTTTCATAACATAACTTTATATTTCTTCATGTATTTTTCTTCAGAGACTTTAGTACATTTATATTACATTACTTGAAGTTATCTACACTCTTACTGTGGTCTTTTCAAATTTTTCAGTCTTTATCCTGTTTTTCATGTTGAATGGCTTCTATTGCTACTTTATTCTTTAATTTTTATGATTTTTTTTTCTCTAGTGTGTCTAACCTATTATTAAGTGTATTTTTTAATCAAATACTGAAATGCACATCTTTAGAAGTCTAAAATAATGTTTCAATGTCTCTACCCAACATGTTTAATATTTTTTTCTCTTGAGGCTATAAAATACAGCTTAATGATTCTATTTATGTGGCAAGGGTTTTACTAAATGGTGCTCATTAAAAGAGCTAGTTAAGTATCTTCTGCTTTGGCCATTACAAAATAACAGGGAATATGAATTTACCCTCCTTTCTGAAACAAGTAAAATAACATGCAAAATATATGAAACAACAGACTGTCACTAGACATTAGGCAATAAAAAATGGTAATCCCTGAGAGATGAGAAACACCAATTAAACATTTTTCCACGAAAGATTCCCTTTTAATGTGCTTAATTGTGTGCATAACAGTAAAAGTGTAACTATAACCATACACATTGTATATCTATTTCTCCTTGTTAAGAATTTAAGCTCCATGAGATCAAAGACCTTACTTGGCTTTACTGTATTATTACAAGATCGTAACTGGTACATAACACTCTACTATGCACTGAAAGATGAATTTACAAACATTATTTTATAAATCGATGACTAAGATGCCCTGAATGTGCCAAAATTTAACCATTCTTCTATTTCTAAATATTTTGCTTGATTTCAGTTGTTCACTACTACTGACTAAGGATAATAATTTATTGCCAAATTTTGTTCAAAACCTACTTTCCCTAATCAATAACAACAACAAACTTCTAAAGTGGAAATGTTTGGTGAAAGCATATGTAAACTTTGAAAGTTTTTCAAATGTTCAGCATAAGTACTTTCCATATGTTTAAACCTACCTAAATTAAGATCAGTAGTGTGTGAGACTGTCTTTCTTCGGGGGATTTTGATTTCTACTATAACTAATCTGTCTCATTAAGTATTTATAAGAATCAGAGATAACAAAGCAATCACCTTCTACCTTTAATGATGTGGATGCCTGCTAAGCCATTGAGAGCACAAACTAGCTGCCGATGTGCTTCTTCACATTCAGTTCCACATTTCTTCTGCAGAGATGTCAGCAGCTCTTCCATTGTCATAGTGCTAAAAGAAAAGGCAGATTTTTCAGAACTGAAAAGAAAATCCTAGATTAGTGTATTTCATCACATAAGATCAAGAGTA
Source organism: Mustela putorius furo (assembly GCF_011764305.1). Classification (NCBI taxonomy): domain Eukaryota; kingdom Metazoa; phylum Chordata; class Mammalia; order Carnivora; family Mustelidae; genus Mustela; species Mustela putorius. Next base: position 9,503,117 of record NW_025422015.1, on the reverse strand, counting down.
TCTGACTCTTAAACAGTCGGTGTCTATCCTCAGATCTTTCTCTTAACCTCCATTTTTACCACTATCACTTTTTTTTAACTCAATTACTTCTTACTATTTTAGCAAGCATTCTATCTGATACCGTCATTCTTTCCTTTTTCCCCGTTTAGTCAATGGAGAAGGGAACTACAAAATTTTCCTAATATATGAACTACAACATGATATAATTGAAAGAGTATGGGTGTCAGAAGGTAAGATTAAGTGTAAATCCCTAGTATTATGATTTAATTAATCTCCATGGGCCTGAATTTCTTTTTATCCATAAAAAAAGAAATACTTTTCAAGGATCAGATCAAATGCCATTTCCACCAAAAGGATGTCTAACATGAACAACAGCAATTATTTCCACATTCTGTCTGTAGCCATTTATATGTATCTCTTATAAAATATGCTTATTTGCCTTACATTATAGAAATTTATAATCTTTGTCATCTCCTTTATTTGCCTACCAACTGCGTAAGGGCAAAGACAAAAAAAAAATTCCTTTTCATATTTCTTAATAATACCTCATCCTTTTAATACCAGGTGCTAAAAAAAAAAGGCCAGTTGCTGAGTCACACAGTCTGATGAAGGAAAACTTTCTGGCATAATAAACTACAGTGAACATAAATGCCTTATTAGGATGAAATAATCAAACAGAAAGACTTAGCACAATTACAAATAAAATATGTAATGGTACTCTAACTCATCTAATTCCCTGATGTGGGAACCAAAAGATATAATAAGAACAAAAGTATCAGTCATATCTGAAGTATAACAAAACAAAACAAACAAAAAAACTAGAACAAAACAACAAAATCCCAAAATAGTTCTAACATTAAAAGAAACGTTTAAAACCATGAAACTAAGTGTGGTAACGTGACTCTTTCATAAATGGAGTTCCACACCAAAGAGAAACCACATTACTAAAAATAACTGACAAGTCTGTTAAAACACCCCTGAATGAAACTGTGGGCTAGGTAGCTAATAGCTTCCTGTCTATCACTACTACATTATCAATTGCAGTATAAGGAAACGGTAATAAAACCTTTTTTGGAGTGGCAAGAATTCCCCACGAACCGCCTGTGGGTGGCAGCAGGCCTGCCTGAGCCTCAGCAGTGGATATAGGATAGAGGTAACCGTCCTTCGGTCCAGGCTGCTGAGCTTCAGTGCCCAGTCAGAAATCTTCCTGAGTTTTACTACAGCATCCTGGCAGCATACTTCATGCTGACGGTGATAGAAATGCCTTTCCACTGGAGAAAAGTGAAGCCAGTGGATTTCTTCTGTCTGAGGAGGTATCTGGATCTGTCGGGAGAGGAAAAAAATGATTTCACCTGAAAATTTAACTTCCATCCCAACTCTTGTCTTCTCTTGTAATGTCCTTAATCAGTAAAAACTTATCCTACTCACTTGGTCAATCACATCTTTCTTTGCAGACCTCCAGAGTATCTCGGCAATAAAGCTGTAGAGGAGCTGAGGATTCTTCTTGCAGTAAGGGCGATAAAGAAGTCGAACCCACCAGTGTTTGACACAGTAAGGTTCAATACCAAGAAAGACCACCAACCCAAAAAGATCTGAGAACGAAATAAGAAAAGAGCATATTAAGAATAACTGTTTCTATATTTCCTCATTACTATTCTGAATAACCACTTTCACAGACATTATACATTACATGGTATTTCCCACAAACTAAAATATGGATTGTATAGACTCTTGAATCTGGAAGTTAACTCTACTTTGACTTACATTTCTGGGTATTTATTTTGCTCTAGATTTTGTGCTAGGAGCTAAAATGTGAAACCATTACATAAACCTTCTACTTAATTCAAAAGACCAGAATTTCCATCAGAAGTAAAACTAGCAAATGACTCATTAGTGTGAACCTGATCAAGAAATACATAAAAAGAGTCAGACACTGAAACTACTAGATGTAAGACTTGCTGGATTTGAAAATAAGTTTGAATGACATAGGTGATAATTCATTACACTTTTTGGTCTAATGATTCTACTTTGGAAAAATAAGACTAAAACAATGATTAAAAAATAGAGACAAGATTAGCCCAAATGATGATATTCATAGCAACAACAAACAAAATAAAAATGACTCCAATAAAGGGATGATTAAATGATAAATAATGAATGATGAAAGAAATTACATAGTATTCTCCATAACACAAAAGTTTTCTTTTTCTGATCCAGTATGTCCTGTGTTTGTTAGATTTACTGCATGGTACTTATGTATTTCACGATTGGGCACACTCAATTTTATATACTATTTTCTGCTCACTTAACATACCCTACACAGTTTTCACATTTATGATGAATTTTTAAAACATGGAAAACTGCTTAAGATACAATGAAAAAAAGAATACAAAATGATGCATTGTAGTATGAGGATAAATATATAAACCTTTATATTAAAAATGAAATAGTGGATGTATCTTCAAATGAAGATTATGGATGAGTGTAATTTTCTTGCTATTTTTCTTTATTGTTGAAGATGTTCACATTGGGCTATACTCTTTAGAAATCATGAAAATTGTTTTTACCCATATTCTGAATATGCCCAACAAATATTTAGGTTGAATTAAGTTACTCTGATGATTTCTGACAGTTAACATCTGAAAGACACAATGCCTATATGCAGATATCAACGGATATATTATATACATTTCTCTTAAAATCAATCTAGTTGCTCTTCGAGGTCCTAAAGATGACAAAATCTGCCAAAACCAAATTCGTAATCTCTTTGCCCAAACATGCTTCTCTTCTAGTGCTATTGTAAATAATGTTACTGTCCATGGATACAAGTCGGAAATCTTGGCATCTCCTGATCACTGCTAAGCCTTACTTTTTTTCTTATCCACTTTTCCATTTCTTCAGGACAGTCCTACTTCAAATCAGGTGTCAGCATCACTTATCCAGATTACCTACTGTAGCCAACTTGAGATGATCCCCAACCACTCACTCTGTTTAAATCCTTTCAATAGCTTCTACTTTTCACTAAGAAATTAAAATTCTTTATCATGGCCTATAGAATCCTCTGTGGTCTGGTCTATATTCAACTATATAGTCTCTCAACCTACTGTGTTTTCCCTAGCTCTTTTATTATAGCCACACTGATTCCTTCTGTTCTCCTCCTGCCTGATTATCTTTATACTTTATTTCCTTTACAAAAGAGAATTCTTCCCTCCCTCTTTACCTAGCTCATATCAATATTTCAGATCCTGGCTCAGCCGTCATTTCCTTCTGTATCTCTATTATGTGATGTCACAGAACCAGACATCTTTCCTGAGCCTATTATAGCTTGAATTCTATATTTATTTCATACATTAAAGTTATCTTGACTGCAATCTTATACTTGTCTCAGTAATTAACAAATATATCTTCCCTTTAAGCTGTAAGCTCAAGAAGGTCAGGGACCTTGTCTGTTTTTTTTGCTATTATACTTCACAAAGAATAAACGAACCAATAAATGTACCACAAAGTACTCAAAGAAGCTAAAATGAATACATGAATATATAAATGGATAATAAGAAAAACAAAAAGCAGCTACTATTCATTGAATATTTAGTATCTGGCAGGTACTGTGCTCTACTTTTTGTATACTTCATTATAATTAATCTTAAAACATCTTACTTACAAATTAGGGAAAACAAAAATGTGAATGTTTATCTAACTTCTTTATGGATATAAAATTCAATATGTAGTCAACCTGGTTGTTGCAGAGTGGTACAATTTTGCCCTGAAGGGATTATCTGGCAAGGTCCAAAATATATTTGTACGCATCAGAACCGCAGAAGTGTTACTGCCATCTAGTGGGTGGAAGCCAAATATTTTAAGATGCATAACACCTGTCCCAACAACAAAAAAAATACCTAGTCCCAAATGTCAACAGAGCCAAGATTGAGAAACCCTGTTGTAAAATCAAAACAAAAAGAAAAAAAAAAACAAATGATACTACCACTTCCAACTGCAACACAGTAAGTCCTGGCAGGCTAAGATTTCTACAACAACTACAAAAAGAAGAGATACAATGAAGAATCATAGTGTTAGACATCAGGGAATTATGGAAGCAAAGATGAAGGATGAACTATACTTCCAGAAAGTTTAGAAAAGCTCTTTTTCAAGTAGTTTGGGCTTGAGGAAACTTTTGGGGCTGATCATCGTAACTGTGTAAATAGATTCACGGATATATATGTATGTCAAAAGCTCACAAATTTTATATTTTAAATATTTACAGTTTTATTATATGTCATTTATACCTCAATAAAGCTGTACAGACATTTCTCCAAAGAAGACATATAGATGGCTAACAGACACATGAAAAAATGCTCAACGTCACTTATTATCAGGGAAATGCAAATCAAAACCACAAAGAGAGAGCATCTCAAACCAGTCAGAATAGCTAAAATCAAAAACACAAGAAACAACCAATGTTGGTGAGGATGCAGAGAAAAAGAAAGTCTTGGTGGGAATGAAAACTGGTATAGCCACTGTGGAAAACAGTATGGAAGTTCCTCAAAAAAAAAAATGAAATATAGAATTCTCATAGGATCCAGTAATTCCACTATTGGGTAGTTACCCAAAGAAAACAAAAACATTAATTCAAAAAGATGTATGTATCCCTATATTTATTGCAGCCTTATTTACAACAGCCAAATTGTGAAAGTGTCCATCAATAGGTGAATGGATAAAGATGTGTGGTATATATATGTATTATATATATATACACACACATGTATATGTGTATATATATATGAATATTACTCAGCCATAAAAAAAGGAATGCAATCTTGCCCTATGCAACAACATGAATGGACCTAGAGAGTATATAATGCTAAATGAAATGAGTCAGTCAGAAAAAGATAAATACTTAAAGATTTCACTCATATGTGGAATTTAAGAAACAAAACAAATGAAAAAAAAAAAAAGACAAACAATAAAACAGACTCTTAAATACCGAACACAAACTGATCGTTACCAGAAGGGAGGTGGGGGTGGGTGGGTGAAATGGTGAAGGGGATTAAGTGTACACTTACCATGGTGACCACTGAGTAATGTATACATATAATTGCTGAATCACTATACTGTAAACCTAAAATTAATGTAACACTAGATGAATTATATAGTTGAACTATATATAGATATATTTCATATATAGATGAATACTATAGTGGAATTAAAAAATACACTCAAGAATTTGTTAAATCATGTAAGTGCTTACACATCTACCAAACCTTACATATCCAAAAAACCTACCCAGGAAACTGTGGAATCATTGTCCATATTCTTTCAATGTTAAAATTTAAAAAATGTAAACCTGATACTCATTTTCATTTTCTTGTATCCTCTCAGCTAACTTTTGAGTCTAATGAGATCTTATTAACAACTAAACATCTATAATTTGGGCAATTTCCAAATGTAATAGCAGACCACTAAATTTGGCCTTTTAGTTAGCCTGATATTCTTGTACAAATGGGTATCTTAATGTAATTTACTAAAATTATACAAATATTTAACTTACATTTATAATTATACACATTTATATTATAATTTATAATATAATTAAAATATAGTTAGCCTGATATTCTTGTACAAATAGGTATCTTAATGTAATTTAATAAAATTATACATTTAATTTATATTTACAATTATACAAATTTATATAATTTATAATATATAGTAATTAATATATATTATAAATTATAATAATTTAAAATTATACACATATTTAAATACATACTTATAGCCTTCCTAGAAAACACTTTGCTCCTAAAATTAATCATCAAAAAGTAATTGTTTTTCAGATGACAGTAATGAATGCTGATATTTTTATTTTTAAAAAGTGGCAAGTTATGCTGTTGAAAACAATGTATAAAAACCTGAATTTCCAGAAAGAATTTTTTTTATATAGAAAGATAAGCTTTAAGGATGAACATCTGTCACAGAACTTCAAGAATATCTACATTTTATAATTATATTTTAATGACAACTTTTCTGAAAATTTATTATGTAAAACATTTAGCAAAACTTTTAGTTTTAAATATTCACAACTTGAGGGTGCCTGTGTGACTTAGTGGGTTAAAGCCTCTGCTCAGGTCATGATCCCAGGGCCCTGGGATCAAGCCCCGCATTGGGCTTTCTACTCAGCAGAGAGCCTGCTTCCCCCGCCCCCCCCGCCTGCCTCTCTGCTTGCTTGTGATCTCTGTCTGTCAAATAAATAAATAAAATATTTTAAAAAAATATTCACAACTTGAAAAAAACTTGTAAAAATGCAGTATCTGTTCTATAGAAGAATAAGCTATATAGGTGAGAGGAATGCAGAAGCATGAGTTAAAATGTGTGTGTGGGAGTGGGGGAGAGCTTGACACAATCTAAATGTCCAAGAGGAACAGCTGAAGGAATGATGGTGTAAGCATATGGAGTGGTATTTTATAAAGCTATGAATAGGGGTGCCTGGGTGGCTCAGTGGGTTAAGTCTCTGCCTTCGGCTCAGGTCATGATCCCAGGGTCCTGGGATCGAGTCCACGTCTGGCTCTCTGCTTGGCAGGGAGTCTGTTTCCTCCTCTCTGCCTGCCCCTCTGCCTATTTGTGATCTCTGTCTGTCAAGTAAATAAATAAAATCTTTAAAAAAAAAATTTTAAAAAAGGGCTATGAATACTTTGTAACTTCTACAATTAATAAAATTGTGATCCCACTATTTATGGGTCAGCCAATGAAAATTATGATCCTTATTTTTATAGATACAGCCAACTGAAATTAATTCCTCTTCCCTCTCCTCTCTTTTTTCTTAGGTTCTTTCTGTTTTATATGTACCATTTTGGAACTCTGAGTTCAGTTGAGACCTGCATCTACACTGCTGAGGAGGGCACAATGACTGTTCAACTTAGGACCACGGGACTACTCACTGTGTATCTGTCCTCATAAATAAAAACAAAAACCACTTAATTACATTTCAAAGACAAATGCTTGAAACCACTAGGAGTGAAATACAAATATATGTATAATCACTTAAGTAAGGATTTCAAAAAAGGTTAAACATACTTGTTCTGAAGAAAAGCAAGCTTTTTAAATACATGCAAAATGTGAGGAAAGCACACATTACCCTCTAGTCCTCTCTGCACTGGAGTGCCACTGATGCACCAGCGATTAATCCCACTCAAGCGCTGAGCCATTTCTGCTGCCTAACAAGAGAGAAATATGAAAGAAAAAGAAAAATAAAGGACAGGGCAAATTAGGAATATGTTTACTCCTGAAAACAGCCCACGAAAAGCCATGCTTCAGGTCAGACATATCCACTCTTATTCAACAGTTATCACACACAAATTTGAATGTCAAAAATCATTGGGTCATCTTCTAGCACAGTGGCTCTCATTAGTAGCAGGCTCCCATGTGCCCTCTCAAAAGAGGAAGGGTAGTTCAAGTTCATGTAAAATGAAAAAGTTCCCTGAATGACTGATATATCCCCTAAACCGCCCCATCCCTCATATGTGAACTAATATATTAATAGATGAGATTCACAAATTGAATTTAGGTTACAAACTGGCCAAAGAAGATGTAATAAGGATATATGATGAACAAAGGCTGAATCAATACTCCATCTAAAGTAGCATGATCTGCTCTGATATGCTCTCTCCGATAAAAAAACTGCTGAACTTTGGCCCAAACCTATCAGAGCCTACATGATGAGATTTCCACTTAGCAGAAATGGCTTATAAAAGTCCCCAAACAGGTTTAATTTCATCTGCACCATACAAAAACTGCCATCTTATTCAAATACGCATAGGCATTGTAAACAGAGCAATAATTCACATGGTACCAAAATAATTCCTAAGGGCTATGTAGTTCATGGCACAAAAGAAAAGCAAATGTATTGTGTGTAACAGCAAACTTTTGGCCAATATCAATACTGTGGGTCAATTACACTTAAATTATTAAATTTTTTAAGGAGAGCTTCCCCAATCTCTTTCCCCTTTTCTCTTCCCCAGTGCTCAAAAGATTTTGCAGAAATTCTCACTTTTACAGCAGGGCATTCAACCATCTGGGCTTCATCAAGGCAGATCCTCCACCACTCCACAGCTACAAGGGGGCTGGGAATGGCCATATAGCGCTTCTGGTTCCGCAGGCGACGCCCATCCTCACTGTTGCTGTGTGGGATATCTACATAGTTTAGTTCTGAACGAAGGACATCGTAGGTAATGATAACTATATCCTGTTCAGCCAAAAAATGAGGTTGTAAAAAACCGTCTTTCTTCACTCCTTGGTATACCTAGGCAATAATCAGCACAGACAAAATTATTGCACAAAGGTTTATCAAAAGATAACTAAAATATTCATTCTTTAAATCCTTACCAAGTCCTTTCTATTTGTTTAGAACCAAACATGCTGTGAGATACATTCCACACAGCCTAGACAAAAATACATTTTAGGGCGAAAGACCAATGACATAAGCAATGTGAAAGGAAATATAACAGAAGTAAAAATGGTAGCAAAGGAGAAAGACCAATGTTGGAACTGAGAAGGTAAATTCAGAGAGGAGTGAAAATTTGAGGTGGATCTTGAAGAACATTTAGTTCTCCCTGGTGGAGCAAGGGGAAAAGGCCGTCTAGGTAGGTAGGTAGGTAGGTAGGTACAAAAGCACAAAGATATGAAGTAGAACAGTAAGGGCTATGATTTAGTGAATGCCTTTTATGTTGCAGACACTAAGCTGAGCTTTATCTCTTAGCTTCAATAACAATCTTGTTAGTAATTATTATTCCCATCCCACACATAAGAAACATGAAGTTTCTTGCTCAAAACTGGCAGAGCCTAGATTTAAACCAACATTTATTTATCCCACAACACAGAGCTCATCAGTGGTAAAGATGGTATTTTACTTATTACTGTATTCTCTCTCCATGTCTATGATAGTAGCTCAAATATTGAAAATTTAAATAACATTTGTGTGGAAAGAAGGAAGGAAGAAGAAATGGAGAGAAGAATACTAACATAACTCAACAAAAATAGGTTTGGAGGGAATATACCTTAACATAGCAAAGGCCACATATGACAAACCCACAGCTAACATTGTACTCAATGGTGAAAAACTAAAAGCTTTCCATCTAGGATCAAGAATAAGAGAAGGATATCTGTTCTCACCACTTTTATTCAACATAGTATTGAAAGTCCTAGCTGCAGCAATCAGATTAGAAAAAGAAATAAAAGGTACCCAAACTGGTCCAAGTTGGTAAGAAAGAAGTATAACTGTCACTATTATCAGATGATGTAACAGAACATACAGAAAACCCTAAAGATTCCACCTAAAAACTATCAGAACCAATTAGTGAATTCAGTAAGGTTGCAGGATACAAAATTAATATACAGAAATCTATTCTACTAATTTATCTATTTTATACAGTAAAAAAAAAGTAAAAGAAAGAGAAATTAGGAAAATGGTCCCATTTACAATTATATCAAAAAGAAAAAAAATCTAATAATCAATTTAACCAAGGAGGTGAAAAACCTGTATCTGAAAACAGTAAGACATTGGCGACAGAAATTGAAGATGAAATAAACAAATGGAAAGATAAACCATGGCCGTGGATTGAAAAAAATTAATATTGTTAAAATGTCCATTGTACCCAAAGCAATCCACAGATTCAATGCAATCCCTATCAGACTACCAAAAGCATTTTTTTTCTGTTGGTATTCTGTATTTGTTCTGAACAACAAATAGAACAAATAATCCTAAAACTGGTATGAAACCACAAAAGGCCTTGAAGAGCCAAAGCAATCTGCAAAAGAACAGAGCTGGAGGTATCATAATCCCAGATTTCAAGATACACTACAAAGTTGAAGTGATCAAGAATAGGGTATTAGCACAAAAAGAGACACATAGATCAATGGAACAGGACAGACAGCCCAGAAGTAAACCCATGCTTACATGGTTAGTTAATCTACAACAAAAAAAGGCAAGAATATACGATGGAGAAAAGACAGTGTCTTCAATAAATGGTGCTGGGAAAACTGGACAGCTACATGCAAAAGAATAAAAATGAACCACTTTCTTTCACCACATAAAAATTAATAAATGGAAATGGAAAAAAAATGGAATAAAAACCTAAATGTGAGACCTGAAACCATAAAACTCCTAGAAGTAAATATAGGCAGTCACCTCTTAGATGTTGGCCTTGGCCACGTATTTATGGATACATCTCAGGCAAGGGAAACAGAAACGTAAACTACTGGACTGCAGCAAAATAAAAACCTTTTGCACGGCAAAGGACACCATCAAAACAAAAAGGCAACCAGTGAATGTAAAAGATATTTGCAAGTGATATATCCATTAAGGAGTTAATATCTAAAATATACAAGAACTTATGTAGCTAAATGCCAAAAAAAAAAAAAAAAATCTGATTTAAAAAATAGGAATAGGATCTGAACAGACATTTCTCCAAAGAAGACATACGCATGGCCAACAGACACATAAAAAGATGCTCAACATCACTAAACAGAAATGCAAATCAAACCATAATGAGATTATCACCTCACTCCAGTCAGAATGACTAGTATCAAAAAAGGTAAGAGCTGACAGCTAACAGGAATGTAAATTGGTGCAACCATTATAGAAAACAGTATGGAAATGTACCCCCAAATTAAAACAGAAATACTATTTGATCCAGGAATTCCACCATTTACCCAAAGAAAATGAAAATGCTAATTCAAAGACATAGTCACCCCCATGTTTACTGCAGCGCTATTAACAGCCAAGTTATGGAAGCAACCAGTGTTTACTGACAGATGAATGGATAAAAAAGATGTGGTATACAGTGGAATATTAGTTATAAAAAAGAATGAGATCTTGCCTCCTGTGACAACATGGGCCTAGAGGAATTAGCCTCAAGGAAGGAAGTCAGACAAAAATAAATCCGATATTTCACTTGTATGTGGAACCCTAAAAAACCAAATGAACAAACAGATATAAAATAGTATAAATATAGAGAACAAACTGGTGGTTGACAGAGTGGAGGGAATTGAGGGGGTAGCTGAAAAAGGTGAAGAGAATTAAGAAGTACAGATTTCTAGTTATAAGATAAATCATAGGGATGAAAAGTACAGCATAGGTAATACAGTCAATAATACTGTATTAACATTGCATGGTGACAGATGGTAACCACATTTATCATGGTGAGCACAGTGGCATAATGTACAGATTTGTCAATTCACTGCTATATACCTGAAATTAATGTAACATTTTATGTCAACTATACTTTAATTAAAAAAAATACCAACATTAATAAACTATAATGTACTATGTACCAGCACTTTATTATATCATTTAACCTTCACAATAAGTCTGTGAGGGGGTACTATTTTCAGAACTTAGCAGAATTCCTAGTATATTACAGGTGCTCAATAAATATTTGTTGAATGAGTAAATTCTTATTTTACAGATGAGGTAATTGAGGATTCAGAGGAAGATTCTGGAGCTAAGGGGTGGAGATAAGACAAGTAGCTATTGTTACACAATGCTGCCTTTAGGCTGCATTTCTAAGAATAGATACGCATGTATGAAGTCTTTTTTCTTTACATGATGAACTTTTTCAAAAGCTTTCACATCTTTTCACTCAAAGTGCTTTAACTTCTGAACTTCTGATGTCAGACAAGAATACAGAATCTATTGTTTTGTTTCTTATTCTTAATTTCCTCCTCAAGTTCTGATTTCATATTATCTCATTAATTTTTGGGATAAACAACAAAGTGACAAAGATGATAAAAATTATCACGAGGAAGCAAAAACACATTTTCCTATCACTTTCAAGAACCCAAACTGCCTTACCAAGACTCGAAGAGATGATGACCTCACATGCCTGTTGATTTCATCCACCCACTGATGACAGATGGAACTGGGCGAGATGATCAAAGTTGCTCTTGTTGATACTGGCTCCATCGCAACAAGGCAGTGGGGGCAGTAAAAAGGTTTAATCTTCAAATTCTTCTCTTCATAATTCACACATTTTGCATGTTGCCATAGGTGGCACTTCAGGCACTGAACACGAGGTTTACGGTCTACTTGGTCAAGTTCACCACATATGCACTCAAAGCGATAATCAGAGGAATTACAGGGACTTATCACAGTAGACTGTGGCATATCACCATCAGCAGGTGATTCAGCTTGGTCTCCTGCTGCATGTTCTTGCTTTCCTTCAAAGATACATGTACTTTTAGATGTGGTAACATCAGTAATTCCAGAGTCACTGGTAGCTGGACACTGATCTTGTGAACTGAGACTGATGTTAGGCTGACCTTTTCCCTTTTTTGTGGATGGAACAGTCTTTTTCCTGAATTTACTACGATTTTTCCGAGCCTTATAGTAATAATAGTAAGGATCATCATCATCATCAGATGTGTTTGATGGTAAGTATTCAGAATCTGTGTCTTTGTTCCCTGATTTTCTGGATTCTTTCTGAATTTTCCTTGGACTCCCTACCGCCTATGAAAAATATTATTTAATTAATTTATTTCAACATAATTACATTTCTGAAATTAAATTCCCAACCTCACTTATGAGTTTTCCATAAAAATCCAACAGTCACTCTTTGCAACCATTTTCCCAAGGGTGAATCATTCCTGATTGGTGGCTTTCAATCTGCCCCCTGTAGTCTGCAGGTCTAAAAAGGAAGGCTCTACTACTGTCTAAGTAAAATATGAGGAGAACAAGAATTAGAAAGATAGGGAGCTACTAATATTTTGACATTAACCTCTTATAATTTATAGTCTGCTTAAATCAATAAAAGACTAATAGTTTATAATACATAAATATACAAACTAGGGCCATTAGAAACATATGAAATACTAAAATACAGCATTTAAAGAAAATGAAAGTTAATCAATTAGTTACTGCAATTAGCAAATAAATTCCTTCTTTGTCCTTTCCACCTGTGTCCTTTTCTGAAATTATTCACTGGATACCAATTTTGTGCCAGGCATAGTGTTAGATGCTGGGGACAGAAATATGAGTATTTAGCTCCGTGTCTCCAAGGGGGTCTGTTGGAAATGGAAGAACAATAAAAAGTGAAACAACAGTACAGGAATGTGTAAGAAGAGGGGTATATAACAGAGGAGCTATGACAGGGTGGTAGGTGCCAGCAACAGCTTCCTAGAAGTGATGTCAGAGCTGAGGTCAAACAGAGGAGTTGGGACACTTAAAATAAAATGAATGACATTAATGGAAGATTTCCCTTTTTTAGTAACAGAAGGATTACTAGATGCACAGATGTTCATTGCAGCCTTCTACCCTGGCTGGGGAAAATGCTGGGAGACTCCCTATTCCAAAAAATGAACTTTATAATCTGCCATTTCTTTCACAGTAGACAAGTTGATAGTCCCACACTTTGACTGGTCATTAATTTTTACCCAAATTATTTATTTATCTACTTTTTAAAAAGATTTTATTTATTTGAGAGAGAGCAAGAGAGACCACAGAGGGAAAGGGGTTGGGAGAAGCAGACTCCCCGGTAAGCAAGGAGCCTAATGCAGGTGCAGGCCTCGACCCTGGGACCCTGAGATTATGACCCGAGCCAAAGGCAGATGCTTAACCAACTGAGCCACCCTGGCACCCCTATTTATTTTTTTAAAGGTAGTCAGTTTATTTATTTATGGTAATCTCTATACCCAATTTGGGGCTTGCACTTATGACCCTGAGATCAAGAGCTGCATACTGTTCTAACAGAGCCAGTCAAGTGCCTCCTTTACCTGATTTATGTATGCATAGCTATGTAACTAATTTTTTTAAAAAGCAAATTTGAAATTAATAGCCCCCAAAATAGCAGTTTTTAAACAAAATATCAAAATTTCATATGATGATGCCATGGGAAAAATGAGAATTTATATAAGAAACTGAAAATGTATATGAAGAGCTAAGCACATGTAAGATATCTAATACTATAGAACAATGCCTGGGTGGCTCAGGTGGTTGGTTAAGCATCTGTCTTCAGCTCACATCATGATCCCAGGGTCCTGGGACTGAGCTCCATGTCAGGCTCCTTGCTCAGTGGGGAGTTTGCTTCTCCCTCTGCCTTCTGGTCCCTCTGCTTGTACACTCTCTCTCTGACAAATAAGTAAAATCCTAAAAAACAAAAGAAACTATAGAACAGATTTTTTTTGAACTGCTGACAACAGCATAATGAATATAGAGTTGTTTTACTTATTTATTTCTTCCTTTTTAAAAAATATATTTTTAAGAGTTATTTTAAACTTTATATATGCTTAACCTACTAATACAATTCACTCTGTAAATACTTATTGAGTATATTTGCTATGTGCCAAGCATTCTTCTCTGGGTTTAGTAAACAAAATAATGTTTCTACTCTGATGACATGTATATTCAGGAAGTAAAAAAGTAAGTCACAGCCATATGTGATTTTCTTGGTTTGTTTTTTACCCTCAGTCTCTAAGAGCCTCGGTACCAAGTGGGATCTGTCAATGCTTTCCATAAGGCAACACATATGGCAACTAAACAAATATTCTGTTACCTGTTTTTTTGTTTTATCACATATATCCTCTTCCTTGTAATTCTTCCCCAATGTAAAAGTTCCAGAAAAACCATGGCCTTTGATCTGTTTCACAAGACCTTCAAAAATTAAACATTTCAGCATCCGTTTCAGAAGACTCCTGTTCCGCTGAACATCGTATCTATATATAGAACTGACATACTTATAGATGGAAAGGATGGAAACTCCTTTCTTTCCATTCATTTCTTTCACAGCTGTCAGGATCATCACACGTGTAGCTACATGCAAAAGGATATGCTAACTCAGTCAAAATAATTAAAATTAAAAAAAATAGAATGCAATTAATCTTAATATGCATTAAGAACTTAAGAAAAAATAAAACAGATTTACTGAAGATATGTTGTCTGCATACCACCATTTTGAAGAATATGTAATGAAAACTTATCTCATTAACAAATTACTGTAATGGAAAGAACTTAAGGAAAAATTACTCATTATTTTGTTAATCTGACAAAGCAACCATCATTTAAAATTGTATTTTAAAAAACCTCTCACAATTACCTATGTATATGCTACCACGAGTAAGGGAGACACTCATCTACTAGCAGAATTTGAAGTAGCTATGCCTGAAAATAAACAAAGCTTGGTTTAAACTGTAAGATAAAGAAATTCAAAAATAAAAAACTGAACAAGAAATATCTAGACTAAAAAAGAACGAAGCAATCAAGTGAAAGACTAAATTTTTACTTTTGTTAAGATAACATGACTTGTAACTGACTCCATTTATACAAAGTATGAACAACTATGTAAACAATTATAACAATTATAATAATCATAACAATTACAAGATAGCTCCATATAAGGAATGCAAGAACTATAACAAAGATGACTGTAAAAACATTTTTTTTAAAAGAGATTTCATACTTACGTGGGCACTGAACTTTTTCTTTTGGTTCAAATTCCATATTCTGGCTTCCTGTGTTTTTTACTTTTCCTCCAGAATAATGTGATGGAATGAAATAATTCACCACTTTTCCCTGATATAAACAACATTCAGTAGTCACACAGTGTTTTCCTTTCAGTAACTGGAGTTGCTTATTAAAATTAACCCTCCTTCTATTAAGGAGATGCAATAGAGTTGTAAAAAATGATGAAAAGAAAAAGCTAAAATGCTATTCATACATACAAACTTTATTTTTTATCTCAGAAGTTTACTGCTAGCCATCACTTTTTAAAATTGTACATATTATCTTAAATTACCTAAATGTTTAATTACCTTAAATTACCTAAATTAACTTTTCAAGGCTTGTTTAAATATGGAATTAATATAGAAGTTACCGACAGTTAACTGTTATATATTCCAGTTACATATTCCAAATCTTTTTTTTTTATTTTCACAATGAAATAGGTATTTTATATTCTGTACTCAAATCTACAAGGTTAACTCTGCAAACCTGACCCTATCAGAAGATCACATTATCACTAAAGTTGTGAGCCCAGTGGGCCCTACAGGTAATCAATTATCCCCTTAACTAGTATGTTGATTTTAGATTTGGTTATTGGAAATTATGAGCTATGAGCTGCATCTGCCTTAGTGGAGTTGTCCCCCCCCCCCCCTCCATAAACTCTAAAATTTGTGCTTTTAAACAAAATTACACATTTTGGAACAAGAACTTGGAGTTTGATTCATTTAACAATCTAATTACTAATTATTAGATTCTATGATTTATAGATCTGTGGTTTGTGCAATTAAAAAAAAATCACTCAAAAATATTTAATGGTAATGTGGAGGCTTGCAGTACTGAAGTAACAGTCCTTCCCCTAAACGCTTCCCTGCCAACTAGAAGGAAGCTCAGTGAGTGACAGCACAACCCCTTCCTACCTGTCCAACCTCACTTAAAAAACCCTGCCAGGTCACAAACATCCTATTCTCTGTGCCCACTTGAAGTTAACTAATAACTTATAAAAATCATTGGCCTATGAGTAAACGGAGTGTTGGCTTAAGTGCCAAGCAAATGTTGGCCATATGATGCTTTTTGAGAACATATGTCCCCTGCTTTCTCAGCCCTATGGTATTCCTCCTACCTCGGGAAGAGTGAGAGCATCTTGTTTGACATCCTGTCGAGTATGTGTCAGAATCAGAGCCAAAACCTCCACTGTCTTTCCAAGACCCATCTCATCTGCTAAGATGCCACCAAGCAACTGTGGCCCAGCATTTGGGTAATCACGGATGATGCTAAAGGAAAAAACAAGAAAAACATATCACAGGAATGCAAGTAAAAATTATACTATTCCTAAAAAAACCTGGAAGAAATCCATAAAAGCCCAAGTTTTTAAAAACTACATTTTAGGGTGAAACAATTTGAAACCCTAGGTCCTGAATAAAGAACTGTGATAAAAAATGGCCAGAGCTGATAACTAAGTGTGCAGAGTGGTACTGGTAAATGCCTATCATGTTTTTCTCTTCTATAAATAACAGGAAGCATATCTGCATTCTTTTGTGTCTGTGAATAAAGTTAGGAGGACCATAACTGCAGATTCACCCAATATATTATTATATTTAGTGACTCCTAAGACTTTTATAATAGAAATTAACATATTTAATGAAAATGTAAAAATTGGTCCATAACATTAAGATTATAATTTCTTTAAACGTCAATAACTAAGCATCTTAAGTCTATTATATTGTATTCCATTTACTGAAAAATGACAGGCATTATTAATTTCTTGTTTGTCCTACCTATAAAAATGGTAAAAATATGAAGTCTAACAAAACTTTAACTTAGTATTTCTTCTTCAGGTTTTTGTCAAAGGTTCAAGTTACTGGTAGACATATGCTCCCAATCTCATACAGCTTTTCATAATATTTATTTCTAATACCAAGCTCATGAAGTTTGTCTTACCAGCCTGTATATGGATTATAGTAGAGTTTCAAACCTTCAGATGTAACAATCTCACGCCATAAGAAGTGCAGGGCATTTTCTAAAGAAAAATAGAACCGTAAGAGTAAGTTACTGTTTGTCTTCCCTTCTGCAGACAATCACATTAAAATACAAGTAAGTTAGCAGTCAGGATACCCTGGGAAGCCACATACACATGGGAAAAGGTTAGGATCTCACTCTTTTCTGAAGATCTTATTCTTGTGTTTATTCTCTTCTTTGCTTGGGACACCAATATTTTCTACATAAACAAGTGTTAAGATAGAAAAACAAAATACAGCAAATCACAGAGGTTTAATAGGAAAAGAAAACTAGTACGTGTAACCAGCTCCTACCTAATAAAGGAGAGTAGCTTATCCTTTATAAATCCTTCAGGAAGTTGCCTAAAGTTTTAAAATAACTCAATAGACATAGGCTAGTGGGCTAATACATTAACCTAAATCAGACCCAACCTTTTACATGATTTGAGTAGGAGGAAAGGCTTATTGCTTAAGTGGGGAAAAAGTATCCTAAAACACTGAAGTACTGTGTGTATTTCAATCAAAATCTTTCACTATCCTTTCCCTTAAAAATTTAAGTTGTTTAAATCAACTGACAAATTAGGAATTACATCTCTACCCACCAGTGAAAAGGCAAGTAATTTTTTGTTGTCTTCTTTACGGATTGATAGATGAAATAGGAATACAGATGTACAGGGTTTATAAAATGAAAACATTAAAAGATAAAAACTTCAATTTATGGGAGCCACAGGGAATATAAATATTAAATGATACATGGGATTTAATCAAGAAAATCTGTTCTATGGAGAAAAAAGAATGGATTACTGGTACATGCAGCATGGTTAAATCTCAAAAATATTATGTTGAAAGAGGCCAACTTCCCTTCAGCCTCAAGTGTCCATACTTTGCCATTCTGTTTATCATTTCAAAAAGAGGGAAACCTAATTTATGGTGGCAGCAGTTGCCTCCTAAGGGGCTGAAGTAGAACTGACTGGGCCATGAGGGAACTTTCTGGGGTGATGGAAATATTTCATGTCAGCATGCACAAAAGATATAAAAGAAATAAGTAAAATCAATTTTAACAATTTTATTTAGCATAATACAACCAATATCTTATCATTTCAATATGTAATCAATATAAAAATTATTAATGAGATATTTGGCATCCTTTTTTTGTCCTACCTGAAATCTGGCATATATTTTAAACTTACAACACGTAATTTGGAAGCCACTTCAAGTTTCAAGAGCCATGGGTGGCTAGTGCCTTCTGAGAAAATCTGGTTCTATGTCTTAATTGGGTCACTGGTGACACAGATACACAGACTTGTGCAAATTTATCAAACTGTGCCCTAAAGATCTGAGCATTTTATTAAGTTATAATTTGATAAAATTACTTAAAGAAACATTATTGCACTTTGGAGAAAAAAATAGTTCAGTCTGTGGGAGACTACATAGCTAACAGTTTCTTCAATGGATAAATTAAGAGAAAAGACAGAATGTGAGAAGACAAAAATCTATGGATTACACAAATTTAAGAGACAACAACTAATTCCAATGCATGAATGCTACTGGTTTCAGATTTGACTCAATTGTTAGAAAGAGAAATAAAGAAATAAAAAGGGGAGGAGAAAAGATGATAGAGAGGGGAGAGATTTGGCAATTTAAAGGAATTACTGGGTTTAAAAAGCTATTATAAGATTCATCTGTTGAAAGGAACCCTTTCCATTATAACATATATATATATATATATATATATATACACACACACATATACTTTGTATCTGTTTAAAGGAATCCTTTCTTTAATAAACTGAAATATTATTAGATTAAATGATATGCTATGTGAAATTATTATTTCAAAATAATTTCTAATAAGGGATGAGGGGGAGTGGGAAGAAATAATGTTGGCTATAAACAGATATTTAAAAATAAAAAATTTTTTAAAAAAGAATTTTGTTGGATAAAAATGTACAAACTGGAACCTACAGGAGAAATAAGTAAGAGCTATCCACCATTAAAATAAATCTATACGGAGTGAAATAGTTAATATTTCACTTCCTAGAATCACAAAAATCCCACCTCATGCATATCTCTTTAAAGATAATGATAAAGAAGTGGCATAAGTGATGCCCATAAATTTACTTTTATGAAATCTCTTAATAGATAACATTCTTTTTTATTATTTATTTTATGGAGCAAAGAAAATAAATGCAAAGCTAGGAGAATCAGTCACACATTAGAATCCCACTTTTGTAAATTTGCTTTCTGTTGCTAAGATTCATCATCATTGTGAAGCCTCTAGCAGATGATTAGGAAGATTCCCATCTGGGGGAGGCGAACCATAAGAGGCTATGGAATCTGAGGAACTGAGGGTTTTGGAGGGGACAGGAGTGGGAGGTTGGGTGAGCCTGGTGGTAGGTACTGTGGAGGGCCCGTATTGCATGGAGCACTGGGTGTGGTGCATAAACAATGAATTCTGGAACACTGAAAAGAAATTTAAAAAATAGATAAAAATTAAAAACAAAATGAAAAGAGATTCACATCTGATCAGGTTCCAAAAGCAATTCTTAGATGGAAAGGCATGTAAAAAATGAATTTTTAAAAATTCCAATCAAGACATCCCTTATTTGGGCAAGAAAAATTAGTTCAAACAGTTATAGAATTTCTCTAGATTCAATTTTAAAGAATTTCTTAGACTATCATTTTGTTCATAGTAAAACCTATTCTACTCTAATTTTTCAGTATGATTTGTTTAACAATGTCCCCCATCCTAATTATCTCTTATATAATCCCTCTGATCAATCTGCCTTTCTTTAAGTATCTTATACTTGCCACTAGTAGGAGGGCTTCTGAAACGCTCTTGTCGTAGCATCCAATTGACAGCCTCTCTCTGGTATGGTCTCAACACAGGAATCAATGCAGGATGCTGGACATCCACTTGGATGGACTGTGCTTCTTGCTGATGTATTTGCTTCACAAACTGATAGAGCTCATCAATATCCTGTCCTTCTGGCTCACTCTCTGAATCATCCTCATCCTCTTCCAACACATCTGTACATCCAACAACAAATGTACTCAAAACAACCCAATCCACCTTTTATAACTATAAGCAATTCTTATTCTAAAAACATGCTACGTACTTTTCCATCTCTGGGGCCTTGCTCAGTGTGTTCTGGGGCTGGAAGAACCCTAACCTTAATTCTTCGCTGATCAAAAAATCTACCTTTCAAGATAGTTCAGCTTTTTCCATGGCATTTTCTTTTGTTTTTCCTGGTTAGAATTAATGTTCTCCTCTGTGTTCGTGTAATGCTCTTCTACTTTGGATACAGTGATACGCTGCAATCTGTCTAGCAGAGCAATCATTTATGTGTATTCTTCCCTTGTGCACTGAAATGTTATGCAAAAGCTGTCTTTTGTTTTTATAGTTCCCCAGAGCACCTCACACATGCTTTGGCCATCGCAGATATTTAAAAAACATAAACATTTGAATATAAAGATCTTTTGCAGTTTATAAAGGGTAATTTACTTTACTTTTACATTTTAACATAAAATTCCTATGCAGACAAAATTTTTCTATGTCTAGTAAGACAAGGGTTCCCATTTTATTTCTTATGCTAAAAAAGGATAGGCATTTGGTAGTAGCAGGAGCCCACTAGGAGATCAGCGCTTAAGCCATTAGTACAAATTTGTAAAAAATATGATACATTTGTTGGGCACAAGTGCCCTGTGGAAAAGACTGGTGCCTACTATACCATGAAAAAAATTTCAAAATCTTGAATGAATGTACAAACCCACTTTAGCTTATGATTTATTTCTCAAAATAGTTAGTTCTCAAAAATTTAGTTACCAAAAAGGCCTATCCACTTTAATGGAACATACCTCACATGTCATAGGATGAAGACTATATCAAAAAATAAATAATTTACTTTTTTCAATAAAAAAATATGCCATGTGAGATTTTAAAAATTTTACAATTAATGTCTAGTTACTTGTGTGGTTATTTCAGACTTTTACTATATTTGTGTTATCTAGTACTGATAACTAAATTGAAGTTTTCCTCTGAAATCCTGACATTTTCCTCTGAAACGCCCAACTTGTATTATTTTTAAAAGACAGAATAATTCTTTGCAACATTTTAAAAACTCTAGATGTATTTAAAAGTATCCCTTCCAATTCTGAAACTAGAGATTTTCCTCTTTTTAAGTCTTCAACATGCAAATGATTTAATTTTATTAGTATTTTTTTAATTAAGGAGGGCAACATGAGGCTTACACTCATGAACTTGATATCAAGAGTCACATGCTCTACAGAATGAGGTAGCTGGGCACCCCCACTTTTATTATTAGTATTATGAAGCTTTGCAAAGAATGCACTCAAGAAACAATTCAACAGTCAAGCTTAGAAACTGACCTCCCAAATATTCCAGTATGAAATGTTCTGTAATTTGCACCTGAAATAATGCTGACCCACCATGAGCAGGGCTTGGAGAATATGAGCTGTTTTTCCAGTAGTGTTGATGGGCTGCACCAAGCCATCCACACTCTCCCCTTGGAAACCAATGGCAGACAACTCTGAAGCTGCAGTCCTGACCAAGGATACAACATCTTGCCAAGAAACAGGAGGAAAGTTAACTGGTCTTTAAGGAAAGCAGGCTCTTGAGATTATTTGTCAGACTGCAAAGGAGAGGTGGAATAAGGGCAGCCAAGAATCTCTGGCCATGACAAAATAAAAGCAAAAGAATAATGCAAAAATTCCAATCAGCTCAGATCCCTTTAGATTCTACTAACTGCAAACACTTCTTGAGTACTTACTATAGCTAAGCACAGTATTTAGCAAAGAAAGACACAAATTAGTGGGGGCATTTCAGATACATATAATTTTGTCATATCATGATTTTATAGAGATTGTTTAATTTTATTACGGTTTTATTGTTTTTCTGCTTGTTATATATACGATTTGGGAAAAACCCACAACTCATAAAAGTAACAGCCATTTTTAATTTACCTGGAATAACAAAATTGTGTAACTTTTCCATAACTCTTTTCATGAGTTGATTGAACTTCTTCATTCTTGAATTTGCATCACTCAAAAAGTCTAGTTTCGCTAGGCCACCTTCCAAAAGATAAATTCCAACCTACAAAAAATTAATCAACATAAACATAGCTTTAATTGTACTAATACATTCTTTATGAGGACATGAAAAAAATGTTTTCTAACCATTACTGTTTTTAAATGTATTCATAGTATTTGGCCCATAAACATTACATACATACCTACCAAATCTCCCTCACAAACTTTTACTTTCAACAACAAATTCATTTTTACTTTCAATACAGTGCCTACTAAGTGAGATGCACCATTCAAGTTGCTAGAAAACACTACTTTCTAAACTAGAACTGAACCTGGGAGAATGTGATGAGAATACTAATTCTACCTACCAAGTCAATGATTTCCAGACTTGATCAGTATCAGAATAATCAACGAAGCTGGTAAAAATGCAGATTTTCCCCAGAAGATTCTGACACACGTCGGGTTTGTTTTTTTTTTTTAAATTAACATATAATGTACTACTTGTTTCAGGTGTACAGGTCTGTCAATCATCAGTCTTACATAATTCATAGCACTCACCATAGCACATACCCTCCCCAGTGTCCATCACCCAGCCACACTCTCTCTCCCAACACCGCCCCCCCACCAAGATTAAGAGTCTCCTGTTTCCTGAGATTAAGAGTCTCTTATGGTTTGTCTCCCTCACGATCCCATCTCGCTTCATTTTCCCCTCCCTTCCCCCTAAAATCCCCTACCCTGCCTCTCCAATTCCTCATATCAGAAGAGATCATATGATAATTGTCTTTCTCTGATTGACTTATTTCACTTAGCATAATACCCTCCAGTTCCATCCACGTCATTGCAAATGGCAAGATTCTGGGGTTTTTGATGGCTACATAGTATTCCATTATATGTATATGCCACATCTTCTTTATCCATTCATCTGTTGACAGACATCTAGACTCTTTCCATCGTTTGGCTATTATGGACATTGCTGCTATGACATCCGGGTGCACATGCTCCTTCGGATCACTACATTTGTATTTTTAGGGTAAATACCCAGTAGTGCTATTGCTGGGTTGTAGGGTAGCTCTATTTTCAACTTTTTGAGGAACCTCCATGCTGTTTTCCAGAGTGGCTGCACCAATTTGCATTCCCACCAACAGTGTAGGAGGGTTCCCCTTTCTCCACATCCTCACCAACATCTGTCGTTTCCTGAGTGATTAATTTTAGCCATTCTGCCTGGTGTGGGATGGAATCTCACTGTAGTTTTGATTTGTATTTCTTAAGCAGAGTCAGGCTTGGGAATCCCTATTACTAGATTAAACACTAAAATGTACAGGAAAACAGATCTCGATTAAGGTATTATATCTTGATTCTGATAAAACAATGCAGTACGAAGTTCCGCAGTCAAAAGATTTGAAGCTGAATACTGGCATTGGTATTTAAGAGCTAAAACCCAGGCAAAGTAACTGATTTATTTTGACCCAAATGCTGTTATTTGCAAACTGGAGAGAAGCGTATATGAGATAGCCTATATAACACAATTTTAAAACTTCCTAATGGTAGATACTCAACAAATGCATCTTCTTTCATTTCCCTATGTTATCCTGGACCTGATTCCGTAATCACGGAGAGGCTCATGTTCTTTTACTAAAGAACAAGAATCCAACTCAGCATTATATAGGAATGAGTAACAAAGAATTTATTTCATTATTATTTGTACTCTTCCTATGTCCACCTACAGTTAGCTTACCATAACATCACTAAATGTTTAAATATTTCTAAAAATTGGTATAAGAAAACAAAATAGATCAAGACTTGATCTATGGAGAAGGTGGACAGAACAGATACACAAACCGTGAATTCTTACGTACTTGCTATCACTGAGCCATCATTTTGGCATGCATGATCAACAAGGAGAGGGAATAAGTTGTTGCATAGTTTCATCTTCCAGGGAAGAATCAGTTACAATCAAATGCTTCTAAATTTTCTCCTTTCCTTTTGTCAGTGCAGAAAGTATACTAATAGAATTGCTTTTTAATGTGAGTAAGACACACAAGACACAGTTTTCAATTGAACAAAAGTGAATTTAACATTTTAGAATTTCTTTTCAAGTTTTGGCATAAAGGCCTATTAACCTGCTTCACAGTTTATAAAGGACAGCTACTTATAGTAGCTCACATGATTCTCAACATGACCGTATGAGGTAAAATGAATGATTATTTACATTTTACATAGAAAGATGATGAAATTAGAGCATTTAAGTGATTCACATAAAGTTACTTAGTAAATAGCTGAGCCTGAAATGAATTATAAATTTACTCTTTCATTTGTTAAAAATCTGTTCAGTATCAGGGCTATACTAGGCACTGAAGATAAATGACTTCATAGTTTGCTGAAGGAGAAAAATCTAAAATGTAAGTACACTACAAGTGGCCAAGGCAAAAGTAAATGTGTATAGAGTATTATGGGGGAAGAGCATGAACACTACCCATGAATTTTAAGAAAATATCTCCCTAGAGAAGTAAACTCTGAGCTGAATATTAGAGAATGCCCAGAAGTTATTAGGGAAAAGGAAGGGAACAATCCAGGCAGAGAACCGTGAAAACAAAAGCAAAGATGCAGAAATATGGCCAGAAAATATGCAGGAAATAAATCATTTTATAATTTCTGGAACAAAATAAAAAGCAGAGTGATAAAAATGAGGCTGAAAAAGTAGACAAGGGGCTATGAAAGAAAGGAGTTACTTGATTCTGCAGTGAAGAATAGAATTCCATTTCATTCACATTATACCAATTCAGAGACAAAGTAGATGGAGTTCAAAAAGACAAGCAAGGGCAATGGTTAAAGGACTGCTACAAGAAGACGAAGAGATGAAAACACATTGAGAGTAGAGCTGGAAGGGACGAATACGGGATATCTTGAAAAAGGACAGCCTAGAAATGATCACCTACAGCATACATTTCTTACAGTTATTGAAAGCCCAAAATAAAGTACACTCTGAAACTTAATAATGATAGGCTTATTTCTGGCTTTTTAGGCCATCCTTCTGAGTTAACTTCAAAATGGGAATGCCAAACGCTGAAGAACCTTAAAAGACACCACAGAATTTGAGTACCTTGATCATGTGATTTCCTTCTGGTTTTTGGTAAAGTTTTATTCTTCTTTTCTTTTGTAGCCACCCCAAATCTTCTAACATTTCACCACTGAAGGATGATTCCACTCTAATACCCTTGTCACAAATACTAATTGGCTCACTGAGTCCTTTTTCTTGTTTCTCTACATCTTCACATTCTGAATTAACATAGATCAGGAAATGATTGCTGGACTCTGAACTCATCAGTGTAAAACTCCTTTCAGAAAAATGTTCAATTAAACTCTGTTCAGGAAGTAGCTGAAGAGTTAATTCTCCCAGAAATGCCTTCCAAGAATTGTCGAAGTGATAGGGAGAAATCACGATATTCAGCTTTGCAGATAAAGGAGACAAAATGCCGCCAGTTTCTTCTTTATCCTTTGATTTTGAGATGCTCACTGCCTCGGAACACCTCTTCTTATCTTGGTGAGCCACTTCTTCCTTTAGACTATCATCTAGGATGATACAGTGAGCAGAAGAGAAATCTGAACCTGATGAGGGGTGCTCATCATCAGTTAGCGTGAGAGGTTCATTCCTTCTGTCTTCATGCATATTCCAATGAAGCTGCTGCTGCTTTTCCTCATCAACTCTCACTGGAGGAGCACGTTTCCGCCTGCTACTCATTTTCAAGTATTTTTTGGTTGGTAAATATGAACTCTAGAAGACAAATGCAACAAGTAAGCATTCCAAGAGAAGATTTAAGTATCAAAGTGTGCCCTGATGAACAACTCACCATAAACTAATGGCCCCCACCCAACATAACATTGAAATCTTAGAGAGATATATAAAGCAATGGTTAATTTTTTTTAAATAAGTCAAATACAGCTAAGAAATACACTGACCATAATCTCATGTATCAAAGAAATTCTAATGGTTTTACTGATCCTTTAATGGATAAATTTAATAAAGACAATATGTTATATAAAATAAAACACATTCTAAAAATACATATAATAAGCAGCATGACAGTAAGGTAAATCTCCCAAATAGCCTGGAAATGTGTATTTGAAGAATTTAGTAACATTTAAACTCATATCATCACAACAAAAGTTCAATTTGGTTTTATAGTCCTAAGGGGTTAACAAAACTTCACTTAACCCTTAACACAGTTAAAAAATTCCTAAAAATATATTTTCTCTTTCAAAAGAAGAAGCTGAAAATACAGAACATATTTCTTTTTTGTGGGTTAGCAGAAACAAGAATAGCTGGGCAAGAAATAAGGTGATGATGGCAACCAGGGGAAATGGAGCAGAGACAATAAAAGAAAAAAGAAAAGAAAAAATGTAGGAAAAAAAAAAGATAGCTTTGTCATCTGAGAAGAGAAAACTGGTCTGACAGCAACTTGTATTAGGCTCAATGACTAGGAAGCCCCATTCAGGGGGCTTGATCTCATGCCCTGAGCCAAAGCCAAGAGTTGAATGTTTTAACTGACTGATCCACCCAGGCACCTGGTCAATTAAATTTTGAAAGAAATTCAAAGGCAGTCAATGGGCAAAAATATCCTTTTCAATAAACAGAGAGCTACATGCAAAAAAACGAACCTGGAGCTTTACCTCACACCACATATAAAAATTAACTTGAAATAGATCATAAACTGAAATACAAAAGCTAAAACTATAAAACTTCTAGAAGAAAATGGGATAAAATATAAGTGACATTAAATTAGGCAAAACAAATTAAAATAGGGCACAAAAAGCGGAGAATATAAAAAACTGATTAAGTGAGTTTCAACAAAATTACAGATTTTGGAACTTCAAAAGGAGAGGGGAAGCCAGATGGGATGTAATATTAGTAAAACAAGTATCTGATGAAGGATTTGTATGTGGAATAAGAAAAAAAACTTTCATAAATCTGTAGTAAGACAACCTTATGAAAAAATGGAAATTTGGAAATAATTCTGAACACCTAAGATGATCTGTGAGTACCAAATAAGCACACGAAAATATCTTCACCACATCAGTCATTAAAGTAATGCAAATTTAACCTACATTCCACAATAAGAAACTGTGTATGCATTAGAATGGTTAAAATTTAAAAGACAGAAGAGGAAGAATAACCAAAACTGAATTTTCAAACATCAGGGAAAGTTTGTCAATTTCTTACAAAATTAAATACAAACTTTCTGTGCAGCCTAGTAATCTTACCTCTAGATATTTATGGAAGAGAAATAAAACCAAAGAAGACCGACAAAAAAGATTTATTTATTTATTTAAAGATTTTATTTATTTGTTTATTTATTTATCAGAGAGAGAGAGAGAGAGAGCGCACACGCGAGAAAGAGAGAGCGCGCACAAGCAGGAGGAGAAGCAGGTTCCCCTCTGAGCAATGAGGCCAACACAGGACTCTATCCCAAGACCCTCGGAACAAGACTCAAGGTGAAGGCAGCTGCCCAACCAACTGAGCCACCCAGACATCCTGACATAAAAGATTTAAACTTGAATGTTAATAGCAGTTTTAACAAAAGCTAAAAACTGGAAAACCCAAGCATCCATTACCTGGTAAATGGATAAACGGGTGGGATACTTCTCAGTGATAAACTACTGATAGAACATATGATGACACAGATGAACTTTTAAAGCATTATGCTAAGTGAAGGAAGCCAGATGTGTAAGGCCATATGATTCTCTTTACATGAAATTCTAAAACAGGCAAGAACTTACTGATAGAAAACTGATGAGTGGTTACTAGAGGTGAAGAAGTGAGAAGAAGCAGACTTATATAGCAAGGAGCAGGAGGGAAAGATTTGGACTGACAGAAATGTTCAACTGGTGTTTACGTGATTGTATATACTTGTCAAACCTCATCAAATTGTACACTTAAATTGTTAGATTTTATTGTACATAAATTATACCTTAATAAAGCTGATTTTCAAAGTACAAACAAAAAGTAGACACAGAAAAGATTTAAAATTATTAAGAGAATGGGGCACCTGGGTGGCTCAGTCAGTTAAATGTTTGCCTTCAGCTCAGGTCATGATCCCAGGGTCCTAGGACGGAGGAGTCCATGTTGGGCTCCCTGCTCTTTGGGGAGTTTGTTCCTCTCTCTGCCCCTATCCCCCCATCCCCTGCTTGTGTTTTCTCTCTCAAATAAATAAAACCTTTAAAAAAAATAAAATTATAAGAGAATATTAGGAACAGCTTTATTCTAATAAACTTGAAAAATCTAAATAAAATGAGTAATTTACTGACAAAACATAAAAGAATAAAATTTATTTTCTTAGCAGTCATGCTACATGTAGTTTTTAATTTAAGTAAGATTAAATATCATAAACTCAGCTCCTCAGTCTCACTGGCTACACTTTAAGGGCTGAGCAGCCATATGTGATTAGTGGCTACTATACTATACAGTGCAAATACAAAACATTCTCAAAATTGCAAAAAGGCTATCAAGTAGTGCAGGTCTAAGTCAATTATGAGAATTCCGCTTCCTTAGCCGGTGCCTCCTTTATGAATGCACAGGTAATAAAGTATAAACACTCTCTTACTATGGTTAACTATAAGCATCTTACCTCCTATATTACCTTGGAAGAATAATACAGGAGGCCTCTCATACTCTATGTGTTTATCTTTGTCCAGTTCTCAACAGAATTATAACCTAGAATACTGGAATTTGGTCATTCTGCTGGGACTTTGAAAAGCTCAGCTATATCAGCTTATTAGTTAACTATGGCCACATATAGGCTGTATAACATACCACTCCAAAGCTCAATGTCCTGAGATAGCAATCATCAAGAATATGGATATGAGGTAGGAATCACATAATCTACTACAACAAACAAAATATTAATATTAATAACATGACAATTATGGAACTGTTCACTCTAAAAGCCCCAAAAGCAACTGGCTAGAGAGTCTCACATCTGCAAAGCAATGTGATTTATAGGAGAAACGATTCTAATGCTAGCTTTGGCATTTACTAACTGTGTGGCATAGAAATAGTTATCTTTAAAAAAAAAAAAAAAGAAATAGTTATCTAACCTCTCTGTGCCAGTTTTCTCATTTCTAAAATGCAGATGATAGGATTATGCTTAGAAATAATGTAAGTGCAACAGTACAGTTAACAGAGATTTAGCATATATTCAGTGAGTGGTAGCTGCTATCACCATCATCTTCAGAACTATGTATTATATTTATAATAACTAAACTTTAAAGTGGCAGGATGGAGGACCATATATCTGTGTGTCTCAAACTCGACTGCACATTAGAATCACCTGGGGGAATTTTTAAAAATCCTGATGCCCAGGTACTATCCTAGCAATTAAACCAGAACTGAGCACACATTCATGAATTAAAAAAAAAAAAAAAAAAAACTCGTTCCAACTGACTCTTTTCTTAAGGGATTTCTATCCAGGGATAACTTCTTGAACCAAGAAGATATTATTTGATCAAAACTACTTATAACCATAATGTTAACTTGCAGCTATTAAGTCATGTATTAGTAAAATTCTATACATTTCTAATAACATTCCAAACCCTTCTGGTGTTCTTCATACCACGAGTCCCACTTTTGACAACTCTACTTCTTATTCCTCCCTCTTAAATATCAGAGTTCGGTGAAACACTAGTTGCAGTTTTTAAAAATGGACCACACTTTAATTGTCCTACATTTAAATGTACAAAGCCTTTTCCTTGAAATGCCCTTTCGCACTTTTCTACCTGTTGCTGTCCCAATCTTCCCCAGAAAACCTTCCATGACCAGGTGTACTGCATTAAGGGCCCTTCCTCCTCTATCCTAAATGCTATACTGTTCTAACTGTACGACTTTGAAAGCCATGAAAGCTGGGCAGCAACTGTATCCTACTCATCACTGTACCCCCAATGGCAGGTCAGTGCCAAGATGGAAATGACATACAAAAAAAAGGTGAAACAAATATCTCTAACTTCCTGAATACCTAATAACCTCCCTCTCTTTAAGATGTTTCTTTTTAGATAAGTCTCTTAACCATATTCTAGAAAATTACAGGTAATGTGAAATTATTCTTTACTATTTCTGGCACTGAATGAGACAGAGAGCTGGCTGACCCATATCTTCAAGAGAAAATAAAGATGGGTTATTAGCAAAATAAACACAAATTGTTGTTACTAAAACAATATAACAAATGATTACCAATTAAACTTAGATTCAGATTTTTTTCCTTCTAAATTATTACCTCTTCATTAAAAGACACACACAAATCCTGACTTACAACAAATCCATGGTAGGCCTGGATCTAGAATTTAGGAACATTAAGAATATTCATCTGCCACACTGCTGCCCAAGGTGAGCCTTGCGCAAACAAAGCCCAATCATTCCGGATTAGTGAAAAGCTCCTAATGATCTAGCATTAACACAATCTTTCCATGGTAGTAATTTCAGGAAGATGAGAGTATTTTCATCTACTGAACCAAAATATGTTAGTCACATAAACTTTAAAAAATGCCCGCGGAAAAAGCTTTTTCACCAGCACATTCCATTTCCCCAAATCTTTGTAGGCTGAACTCTTAATAAAAGGTTTGTTTTAATAATTCTGCAAATGCAGTTCTTAGGCTTGGACAAAGAAGACATATAGATATAGTAGCATCTTTCAAAAGTAAGCTTCTATTCTCAACTGCTAGTTCACTGGCTAACTTGACCTGGGAAGCTCTAGGAAGCACAAGGTATCCAGTACAGGCACGCTTTTCTCACTGATGCTCAACAATACTGTTTCAAGCATGGTTTCTGATCATAAACCAATGAGTCTTTCTGGTAACAGTACAAATATTATGGATCATTTCTATTCATGGGAGTTTAAACAGTGTTGCTACCAACATCCAAGAAAATAATTTTAAAGAGCTATAGTGACTTTAAAATTATTGAATTTCATTCAGTTAAAGCGTTAAGGTACTTTAAATACAAGTAGGAAAATATCAAACACCTAGTTTTCCTTCCCCCTGGGTCACGTAAAGTCACTTAGAAAAAAGGCACGAGCTTAATGGCCATTAATTCATAGTACTAAATCTGAAAGTGACAGTCAATCATCAAAATAACACATCATTGTTCATAAACTAGCAACGATCACGGAGTCAAAATGGACCACGTACAAGGACGGTTTTGAGAGCGAAAAGTAATTGACTCCAAAGGTAACTGAGAGCTTGCAGACTAACTTGGAAGCCTCGCCTCCCTTTTACCACATTACAGCCCCGCGCACCCAGAAGCGAGGCAGCTGCCCAGATCCAGCCTCCAGGGGCGTGTGTGACGAGTGGTGATACCCAGTCGGTTTTCTTCCGAAACTCAGCAGCGGTTCACGGAGTCCGAGCGGGGCTGTCAGCGCCAGATCGCTCCCAGCAGGCCGGGCAAACAAGCTACCCGCGAGGCCGGGGAGCGCGACGGCAGTCCCTGGGACGCAGGCCCCAGCCCCCGAGGAGAAGCACAGCCTCCTTTCCCACCGCCCTTTCTTCTCCCCGGGGAGCCGTGGCAGTTCGGCGGCCCCCAAGTCTGGGATGGGAATGGGTCGGGGAAACTCGTGCTGCGTTTCCCCCTCAGCCCTTTGGCTTCCTGGGCTCCAGAACAACCACGTCTTCCCTTCTCGGGACCTCAATATCCGTCTGCAGGCGTCTTCAGTCCCCGACCTCTGACCCCTGACCCTCCATCACCCAAGCGCCTACCTAGGCAGGTTCGCCAAGCTTCTTGAGCCTTTATGTCCCAAGCTCCGGGGCTCTTCTAAAGTCCCCGCAGGTCCCGGGCGCGCATTCGCCACCCACCGAACACCCGCCTCAAATGGGCACGCGCGCTTTACGCTGGTTTGTGTTGGGGTTCCCGGGGGGCCCAGAAACCACAGCTCCCAGCCGCCGGGTGCGCGCTGGAGCGTGGGGTCAAGATGAACGCGCACGTCGGAGCGCCCCGCCCCTTTTCTCCGGGAATAGCTTCAGGAGTCTCTTCTGCGCAAGTCCACATGGTTAAAGTCTATTGGAGGATACAGTTGGAATCTCGCGATAGCGCTGCTCCGCGACATTAGTAGTACAGGATTGGCTGGAACTTTTAAGGAGGAGGCGGGAGTCTAAGCAGATATGAGGTGTGGGCGGGGCTCCCCGGAAGGGGCGGAACTCCGTTTGAAGCGAGTCATGGGGGGAGGTTGGTGGCGTTGGTAAACAGGCAGACTATAGATAGAGTTCTAAGACGCGCTTTGTTCATTACTTCTAGAAAGCTGCAGCTACCTGGGTACGGATGAAGCTTATCTCTCTCAGAACAGTTATCTTAAAAGACTTTTCAGGGAAATGTGAGCAAACGGTTTAAGAGAAGAGGAGACAAAAACTACGTATATTGTGCTGGGACTGGCCTTTCAATATCTGACCCCCACCCCTAACCCCAAGCTGAGAGGTAGCCTCTTTCTCATGAATGGAAACTTATGTTTAGTTAATTTTGGGGTAACTCTGAGAGGCTTCAGGGCCAAAAACTTGTAAAATGACCCCCAGGAAACATCAGTCACTCGATACAATGAGTACCTGCTACGGACTCACCATTATGCTGAAAAGGGGTGTCTTGGCTTGGGTAAGCTCAGAAGCACAAAACTAAGTTCTTGCCTCAGGGAACATCCGTTGTAATTGCAGAGAGAGTTCAGAGGGGTCCATATCCTAACTAATACAGAACCTCCTCACAGACCTCTAAGCCCGAAAGAAGCCATTTACATAAACCAAACCCTGTAAAGTTTGGTGGAAATCAGTTATCCCAGGCTTCATGAGTATTACTTTAAATAAAAAGTTAATACTGATGCTAGGAGCAGTGGGCAAGCATACTCCTCAAAGGGAGAACGATCATGTTACTAAGTACAAAGTGATGGGCCCTGTCTTTGGAAGTGCAATTTGTGAAGCATTTAAATGTATATTGAGCTGTAAAAGGTTATCTTTGATAGTTTCATGTAACTTCTTACCATGCGAACAGGAAATTGAGCTCAGAGTTTGAGTGAGTTTAGCTGAATGCCAGGCAAAAATTTTAAAAAATAAATAACAGCATTGTTTCATCAGCCACCTTAATTGGGGTAATTAATCTCTATAGACATACTTACTATTAGCCTGTGCAAAATAGTAAACTTCGGATTCAGTTGTAAGTGTGCAGAGATGCATTTTCAACTATCTATATACTATGACTCAGTAGTTACAGTTAAACAAAATTCTTCCTCCTGAATGTTCCAATGGTGGGTTCAATCCTTTATTTGCAGAGTGAATGCTGTGTATATTTTTTGAAAAAATTTTCTGTGGAGTAACGTGTTTCAATATTAGAATAACCAGAGCTAATTTTAGAAAACATGGTTCATTTTTGCACTTTAGCTCTCTGGGAGCTCCCAGGTGTGAAACATCTGTTCGCCCCTGACAAAACGGAGGTCATCCACCTATTAGATCCTAATGATCTAATACTATCTCACAAATATAACCAAGATATAAACGAATGAGTGAACACTCAGTGTTCATAGACTTCAGCTGCTGCTTCTTAAAACTATAAATGTGATGAGAATCAGATGGCTTGTTTCCTGAGTGGTCTTACTAGGCCAAAGCTATACATCCAGTTCCTTTTGGTAAAAGTAGCTTTATATAGCCGTACCCTAACTCAAGTTTTCTTTTTGGAAATGAACAAGTTGTTCTTGAGGAGGACTGGTTGAGAGAGAATAGGTGAATTAATGCAAATTTAACTCCCTTTTTGGGTAGAAACAGGATAACTGATGATATATGAGCAGAACTTTATATTTTGCAAAGCTCTTTCATGTTTATTTTTTTATTTGATTCTTAAAATGATAATATGAGATATTTAAAATTCTCATTTTACGGAAGAGGACTCTGAGAGTCAGAGAAATTTGGTGATTTGCCACTATTTAGCTCTGAGAGACAAGAGGACATAGAACTCCTCTTGACTACACTGTCTAGGCTGTTTCCTCTTACTACTAAGTCATATAGTTGTCTATCAAATAAGAATAAGCAATTTATCACCAAATTTCCTATGTTGGCATGGGAAAAATGAAGTCAAGAGGTTTGTGATTATTTGGTCACAGCAGGCTATGTATATCAATAATATAGATAAGTCAGGTCCAGGACTCTTTTTTCCTTAATAGATCATTAATACAAATGCTTGAGAAGTGTATTCTATATTCTGCTTGCTTTTACGTGCTCTCCATAAGTGGAGACAATGACCACTCAGTATGATTGAGGCTTGCCAAAGATAACCCTTTTTTGCCATATCCTCTACTACCAACCTGTCTTTGGGACTGCTTTTCCTCCTCCTGACATAATGAGAGTATTAGGGTAAAAGTCATTATTCCAGAGTGATTTGTAATGCCCAAAGCCATTGTTAAAATGTATGTAGTTTTAACAGAGAATGGAAGAAAGAAACACAGTCTTACAAAATTTGTGCTGGCTGGGGTGATCAGCTGTATATGAGGGAGTGATGCCAACTGGTATCAGAGGGACTGTGCACGTTTTGCTTTAGTATGAGTAGGATATGTCAAGGGGTAGGAGGTATGTGACCCGAACACAAATCTTCATGGTTAGAACTTCACGGCTTTTCCTCAGGCTAGGTGTGGATAAGTTTGCTTATTAATTTTCAATTTAATTTTTCCATGGTGATTTGCAGGTCAGATTTATTTCAAACTCCAAAGTTTGTTCTGTCTCTCCTGCTGCAAACTCAGCCTGAAAACTGAAAATTCAAGCTGTGTCCCTTCTGCCTCTTCTAATTTGTAAAGCCAAATTTGCAATCTGTACACAAAATGCTGCATTGGACATGAACTTATGACATAAGGAGAAGGTAATTCACCATGTCTTTCTAAGTGTTTTTTTTTTTTTGGTTGTTAATAAAGCAATACTTATAAACTAGGTAAAATCAAGGAGAAGGTTGAAGCTGAGTCTGTTGGGTAAGGAAAGATGTGAGAATGTATTCAGTGTTTCTCAATGATAATGACATAATCTGTATCATTGGTCCCTTCCTCAGCTTCTCCCACTCTCCACTCCCAGTTGTTACTTTTTTCTGTTTTTTTTTTTTTCAGCCAGTTTTGTCAATGTGGCCTGTGGGCATTATGCAACAGGAATATTGTGGCTAATTCTTGTGACTTACAAGCTGATACTTATGACAAGTAATATTTATTATACAGTTTTATAGAAAATACAGTAAAATGTTTCTTGAATATTTCAAGGGTTACCACGTGTCATTGTAAAGTACAAAAATAGCTATGAAACACTTTCAGAATGAACCTAAAATCTCAAGCTTGGCCATAGTACACAGTTAACATAAAATGATACTTATCAGAGAATAAAGAATCTTTCCAAAGTTCCATCCACTCGAAGGGTAGCACCATGCTCAAACGTTATCATTGGTGTATTGTTTAAGTCAATTCTTGAAACAATGGCTAAAATAGTCCGAGTGCCATCTCCTTTAAATTCTGTTAAATTTTCGAATGCCTCTTTGAGTCCTTAGATCAATGTAAATACTTAAAATCTTAAATACTGCACAGTCATAGCATGTAATGATCAATCATGTCTATGTGCCATAATAACCCTGTTTTGATTATGTGCTCCTGAAAATTATTTTTTTTTTATTTTTTAAAAGATTTTTATTTATTTATTTGACAGAGACCACAAGTAGGCAGAGAGGCAGGTAGAGAGAGAGAGGAAGGGAAACAGTCTCCCTGTTGAGCAGAGAGCCTGATGCGGGGCTCAATGTGGGACTCGATCCCAGGACTCTGGGATCATGACCTGAGCTGAAGGCAGAGGCTTTTACCCCCTGAGCCACCTGGGCTCCCCCTGAGAATTAATTTTTAAACCAAAAACGGAACTGTCCAATTATATCATTCGAGTGAAACCAATTTAAAGAGATGTTTAGGAGCCACTTGAGCAGATGATCTCCAACATATGACCTGATTCCTGCTTGGTTAATAAGCAAGCTCATGTAAATCAAATCCTTGGTTCCTATAGCCA
This sequence comes from Mustela putorius furo, assembly GCF_011764305.1. Lineage (NCBI taxonomy): Eukaryota > Metazoa > Chordata > Mammalia > Carnivora > Mustelidae > Mustela > Mustela putorius. The sequence goes on along the minus strand of NW_025422015.1, from coordinate 9,466,568 downwards.
TGATGTTATAAACTAGGACTCCAATCCCAGAAACCTATATCATACCTTAGAAATACCAAAATTACTTTTACAAAACTTAACTCTCAATGAGTTACAGATCTAAATGTAAAATGCAAAACTATAAAACCCCTAGAAAATAATGTAAGAAAGAACCTAGATGACCGTGGATATGGTAATGACTTTTTAGATACTATACCAAAGGCATGTACTTGAAACAAATGATTGATAAGCTGGACTTCATTAAAATTAAAATCTTTGGCTCTGCACAATATAATAGCAAGAGAATTAGAAGACAAGCCAACCCCTGAACGCGCCTGATCTCGTCTGATCTTGGAAGCTAAGCAGGGTCGGGCCTGGTTAGTACTTGGATGGGAGAAAACAAGCCAACATCTGGGAAACATATTTGCAGAAGACCCATCTGATAAAGGACTGTAACAATAATGATTAAAGAATACTCAAGATAAAAGAGATGTAAGATGATATAAAAATGGTGGGGAAATAAAACTGTAGAGCTGTACAGTATGATTAAATTTAAACTGTTATCAACTTAATATATACTCTGATAACTATAAGTTGTTATATGTAAGCCTCATGGTAACCACAAAGCAAAAACCTACAGTAGGTACACAAGAGAGAAGGAGATCACTAAAGAAAGTCATCAGATCCCGAAGGAGGAAAGCTTCCAACAAAATGACCATAAGTACATAGATATCAATAATTAATTTAATGAAAATGAAATAAATTCTCTAATCAAAAGACGTAAAGTAGCTGAATGGATAAAAACACAAGACTTATTTGTATGCTGCCTACAGTAGCTTCATTTCAGATATAAGGACACTTGCAGACTAAAAGTGAAGGGGTAGAAAAGAGATTATTTGCAAATGGAAACCAAGAAAATTGGGATAGCTATACTTAATAGCAGACAAAACAGAATTTAAAACAAAAACAGTAGTAAGAGATAAAGAAGGGCATTGCATGATGGTTAAAGAGGTCAGTCCAATAAGAGGATATAACATAAATATTTATGCACCCAACATAGGAGCATTTAAATACAGAAAGCAAATATTAACAGACCTAAAGGGAGAAATAGCAATAAAATAATAGCAGGGAACTTTAATATCTCACATCAATGAATAGTTCATTTAGACAGAAAATCAGTAAGAAAATATTGGCCTTAAATGACCCATTATACCAGATGAACTTAAAAGATACATGCAGGAACATTCCATCCGTAAGCAGCAAGATACACATTCTTCTCAAGTGCTCATGGAACATTCTCCAGAATAGATAATATATTAGGCCACAAAAGAAGTCTTAATAAATTTAAGAAGATTGGAATAATAACAAGCATCTTTTTTTTTTAAAGGAGTTTATTTAATACAGCAAGAGAGAGGGAGTGTGTGAACACAAGCAGGGGGAGTAGCAGATAAAGAGGGAGAAGCAGGCTCTCTTCTCAGTAGCCTAACATGGGGCTTGATCCTGGGACACTGAGATCATGACCTGAGCTGAAGACAGATGCTTAACCAAAAGCCACCCAGGCACCCCTCAAGTGTCTTTTTTGACCACAACAGTATAAGGGAAGAAATCTGAAAAATTAAAAAATATGTGGAGGTTAAACAACATGTACTGACAGCCAATGGTTCAAAAAAGAAATCAAAAGAGAAACAAAAAATATCTTGAGACAAATGACAATGAAAATACAGTAAACCAAAATTTATGGGTTGCAGCCAAAGCAGTACTAGGAGGGAAGTTCATAACAATAAGTGCCTATATTAAGAAACAAGAAAAATGTCAAATAACCTAATAATAGCATGTACTACTACTACTAATATAACAAACATATATGTTCTCAATAGATGCAGAAAAAGCATTTGGTGAAGTTGAACGTCCATATATGATTAAAGTTTTCAAGGAAATAAATATAGAAGAAACTTACATCGACACAAAAAAGGCCATCTGCAAGAAAACAAAAACAATGCACAGTTAATGCCATGTTTAATGGGGAAAAAAACCTAACAGATTTCCTCTGAGGACCTAGAACAAAGCAAGAATGCCCACTTACCATTTCTATTTAACATAGTATTGGAAATTCTAGCCAGAACAGTGGGACAAGAAAAGAGAAATAAAAGGCATTCAAATTGGAAAGGAAGAAGTAAAATAATATTGGTTTGCAGATGACATGATCATATATGTAGAAAACCCTAAAGATTCAACAAGAAAAAGTGTTGGAACTAATAAATTCATTTAGTAAAGTTGAGGTTCATAAAATCACATCAAAAATCAGTCACATTTCTATACACAAAACAAAAAACCACCCAAAAAGGAAATTAAGGAAACAATCCCATTCACAATAGCAACACAAAGAATAAAATACTTAGTGTAAACTTAACCAAAGAGGGAAAAGCCTTGTGCCCTGAAAAGTATGAAACACTGATGAAGGAAATTAAAGAAGGCACAAATAAATGCAAAGATATTGTATGCTTATGTATTGAATATTATTAAAGTGTCCACTCTATTCAAAGCCATCTATAGATTCAACGTAATCCATATCAAAATCCCAATGGCATTCTTCACCGAAATAGTAAAAACAATCCTAAATTAATATGGGACCACAAATGACCCTGAATAGCCAAAGCAATCCTGAACAAGAAAAACAAAACTGGCAGCATCATACTTCCTGATTACAAAATATATTACAAAGTTATATCAAAACAATGTTACTAGCATAAAAAAGACATATACACCAATGTAACAGAATAGAGAGCCTAGAAATAAATCCATACACCTGTGGTCAACTGATCTTTGATAAGGGCGTTAAGAACACATAATGAGGAAAAGATACTTTCTCCAATAAATGGTTTTGGGAAGACTAGATGTCCTCATGGAAAAGAATGAAATTGGACCCTTCTTTCATACCATAAAAAAATCAACTAGAAATGGATTAAAGAACTAAAAGACCTGAAAGTGAAAGATTACTGAATAAAAACATAGAGAAAATTTTTGTTAACATTGGTCTGGGCAATGACTTTTTGAATATAAGACCAAAAGCGCAGGTAACAAAAGTAAAATAGACAAGTGGGATTGCATCAAACTAAAAAGTTTCTGCACAGCAAAGGAAATAATCAAGAGTGCAAAAGAAACCTACAAAATAGGAGACAATATTTACAAACCATATATCTGATAAGAGATTAATATCCAAAATATATAAAGAACTCAACAGCAAAAAACCCAAATAACCCAATTGAAGATGGGCTAAGAACTTGAATAGCTCTTTCTCAAGAGGACATACAAACGGCCAACAGGCATATGAAAAAATCAGCATCACTAATCATCACGTTAATGCAAATCAAACCCACAATGAAATATTATCTTATACATGTTAGAATGGTTATTATCAAAAAGATAATAGATAACAAGTGTTGGCAATGATATGGAGAAAAATGAACCTTGGTACACTTGCTGGGAATGTAAATTAGTATAAACGTTACAGAAAATGGTATGGTGTTGGCTCAAAAAATTCAAAACAGAACCACCGTATGATTCAGAAATACCATTTCTAGATATATATCCCAAAGAAATGAAAGCAGTATCACAAAGAGAAATCTGCATCCCTACATTCATTGCAAAATTATGCACAATATCTGATATATATGAACAATGTAAGTCTATGTGTATACACAGCCTTAAAATAGAAGAAAATCTTGCCATTTGTATGAACCTGAAAGGTATTATGGCAAATGAAATAAGCCGGACGCAGACAAATACTGCATGATCTTACTCACATATGGAATCTAAGACATTTGAACTCATAAAAGCAGAGATTAGAAAGATGTTTGCCAGGGACTGAGAGATGGGGCATATGGGGAGATGTTCAAGAGCTTAAAGATTCAGTTATGCAGGATGAGTAAGTTCTGGATAGCTAATGTACAGCATGGTGATTATAATAATGTGTTATATACTTGAAGTTTGCTTAGAGAATTGATCTTAACTGTTCTCACTACCAAAAATATAGTAACTGTGTAACTACATTAACTTGATTGTAGTAATAATTTCACAATGTATATATATATTAAACCATCAGGTTGTATACCTTAAGTATATATATTTATTTGTCAATACCTCACTAAAGTTGAAGAAAAAGAATGATCATTGAGAAATTTTAATAATTTGAACTGATCTCATAAAAAAATGATTTGTTTGTAGTCAAATAGATATTACATATTTCATTGTATTTTAATCCTTTGAAATATGATTACCTATGTAGACAAAATTTTTAGCCAAACAGTATGACAATAGGTATAATGCATTGCCTGGCCCTGATATTTTGAACAAAGGGCTGTTTTCTATATTTTGCTTGACAAAGGGGTTGGGAGGTAATTTTTTTCCCTGTTTTTTTTTTTTAAACCAAAAACCTATGAAGAGTCCTATTTCTTTAATGCCTATTTTCTCCTATGCAGAATATTTCTTCAGTTTCTTTCCAAATGAGTGTGATATGTTAAAATCAAACTGAAAAGTGGAAGTTTTCTATCATTAAGGAGAGTAATTCATAATGGATGTGTTGGCAGAAATAAAATATTTAATCAGGTATTTAAAATAAATTTAAATCATCAGTGTTTATTGCCCTGATTACAAAAGAGGCATCTATGTAAAATAGAATATTTATGAATGTGTGTTTTCAATCATTTTGAATATAGTTATTCATTTAGAAAACTCTTCAGGTTTATCGAAGTTCTTCTACTCTAAAGGACCAGTTTTACTTAGTAATTTTTTTCGTTATCCTCATCTTTTCATGCTGCATACTTAAAGGAGATATAATAGAATATTTCTCTAGTGACTTCTGGCTGTGCAATCATTAGAAAATTAAAAATATTGAAATGAATAATGGGAAAATATGTTTGTAGATGTAAATAAACCTTGCTTCTAGATTCTCTATACCCTATGCTTAATTTTCTACCTAGAAATAAATAAAACTACATGGAAGGAACATAAAATGTTCTTTGTTATTATTTCTTATGGGCCCCATTGCTGTTTCAGAGTGTTTTTTAAAAGCACTAAAATTACTTGTGGCAGTTATCACAATGTCAATCTCTACAGATTTTCTAACTTAGTCTGAACTCCTTATAATTTAATATCCTTCCATTTCTTAGAGAAACATGAGTGCCTTGCTGCCGTGGGAACAAGTCATAGGAAAATTGTCATCAACCACACTTTGAAGGAGAATGCTGTGGCTTTGTAGAGATCTTGCTTGAAAATTATGGGAACCTTTGCTAGTTTGGATGTGGTTTCAAATAATCCACAGTAGAGGTCAGAATAGAGGCCAATCTCTGTACAGTGTTGACGTCTCTGTCACCTTACTGCTAATATAATGTGGAGGAAATTTTATGAAGTCCATGAGCTAGATATATCCTGGGCAGACACAGTAGAAAAATAGTAATGTGAGAATAACTTAAAGAATATGGAAATCACCACCCCACACACAACTCCTCCATGTATAAAATATCTCACATCTGCCTTGGTTCTTGAAAGCATATAATTCAATATTTATTTCTTTGGGTAATGATACCACATATGGAGCAATCCTTTTTTTTTTTTTTTAAACCACTTTCTATATGATCAATTCTGCTTAGTGAAAGTGTTACAAAACTGTGTTTCAAACAGTACAAAGTTTTGGGAATATAAAAATAAATGAAGTAGAATCCTTGCCAATTTTCTCACTGTCTAGTAAGAAAAGATAGACATATGTTAAATATAGTGTGATGAACTTTTTTATATGCTATGATAGAGTGCAGATTAGTGTGAGGGCACAGATGCGTGAATGACAAACTCTATTTGTTGGGATGATTAGAAATTGCTTCATAGAGGAAAGGATAATTTAGTGTTGAAGAATTAATGAATATGTTCCAGGTAGACAAGGAGATAAGATATCCTCAAGTAAAAAGAGCTCCTTAAATATGAAGTCCTAGAAATATAAAGCAGATTAGGTTATCCGATGAAATTGCATTCTGTTGGACATAGATGGAGTGAAAAATGAAAGTGAAGAAGTGGTGAGGGAAGAGCAAGAAGATAAGTAAAAGGGGAGGATTTTCCTTTAGAAACTGTTCCTTTGAGAACATTTTATTACCTGGATAAAGCATATGGAATTTATTCCATTGTCAACATGGGGGCATATAATGATTTCAGATGGGGAAGTGATATGGTTAGATTTATGTATTAGGCGATTTTAGTTATGCTTTTGAGAATGGAATGGATGAGAGACTTGAGGTAGAGAGACCATTACAATAGCACTGCAGCTGGTAAGCTCAGATATGGTCAGGCCTTGGACTAAGGCAGGATGAGGAGGAATGGAGAGGAGGGGAGCATCTATGAGTTGAGTAGTGTCCCTTATAAAGATAAAGAGCACATCCGCAGGTACAGTTTGGATAGAAAGATGATGTCAGTTTCAGTTTTTTGAGTTTCAGATGCCTGTGGGTAGATATGCCTATAAGGAACATGATTTAAGTGATTAAATGAATGACTACATTGGAATGGGGTTAGAGCAGAAGTCTGGCCTAGAAACAGAAATGAGCACAGGCGGCAGAAGAAATCAAGGGAAAGGATAGAATCACTCCAAGACAGCTTAAAAAAAAAAAAAAAAAAGCAGGAAGAGACAAAAACAAGATTAGAACCGTGGTTTAAAGAGAAATGTAGCATGAAGAGCTGCAAAGGGGATGGAGAATTTGTGAGCTGCCTGGTCAGATGGGTAACCAGAAAGCATAAAGTGACAGAAACCAAGTGAAGACAGAGTTTTCCTGTTGGGGGAAGAGTTAGCAGCACTGAAACACTGGAGAGGGCTTAAGAATGCAGAGAACTAAAAAGATTGTGCGGATCTTTTAAGGGGTCATTGAGGAGTTTAAGTAGTGGCGAAAAGGGAACTTGCTTAGAGTGGGCTCAAGAGTGAATAAAGTGAACAGAAATGGTCATTCAGTATAGAGTTTACTTTTAGGAGTTTTTTTTTTTTTTTTTTTTTAAAAAGATTTTATTTATTTAACAGACAGAGACCACAAGTAGGCAGAGAGGCAGGCAGGCAGAGAGGAAGGGAAGCAGGCTCCCTATCAAGCAGAGATGCAGAGATGCCCAATGCAGGGGTCAATCCCAGGACCCTGAGATCATGACCTGAGCCGGAGGCAGAGGCTTAACCCACTGAGCCACCCAGGCGCCCATAAGAGTTGGTTTTAAGTGAAGAGAGAGAGATACTAAGAGATGGAGGGTCAGTGGAGGAATTTTTATTTATTCTTTATGATTATTTTTAACTGATTCATTGAGGTATAACTGACATATATGCATTGTGTATGCTCAAGGTATGCAACTTATAATGATTATTTTCTTGTGTTTGGTATCCTTTCCTGCCTTCAGTGCCATTGTCTTCTCAAATAGGTATTCATTCTGCACCACTCATTCTGTTCCTCCAGCAAATCTACCCCAAACAACCACTGAACTAGGATCAAGGAAACTTGGATTACAATCTCATGTCTCATTCCGAAAGGTTTTATGAACCTATACAAGTCACATATTTTCTTTGTCCCTCAGGTTACTTCGTTTTGTTTTTTTTTTTTAAAGATTGATTGATTGATTTGAGAAAGAAAGAAGACAGTGAGTGAGGGGAGGAGCAGAGAAAGAAGGAGAAGGAGGTGAAAGAATCCCAAAAGGATTCTGAGTGTGGAGCCAGATCCCAAGACCCTGAGATCATGATGTGAGCTGAAACCAAGAGTTGGACACTTAACCAACCGAGTCACCCATGTACCCCTCAGGTTACTTATTTTTAAACTATAGCCTCTGAGAAGGCCCTTTCCAGCTGTGTCTTTCTATGTTTCTTTGATAACTCTTGCATACAAAGGTGTAACACATTTGTTGACTGATAACAACTTAAATGGCATCTGTCTTTGGGGTCATTTGTGTTGTAATAGTTCTTATTATGTAGGATGGTTTTATTGACTCCTGTGCCCAGTGCATCCAAAGAGTTATGTGAACATAGTTATTAGAGGTTAATGGTGCTCTTTTTGGGGTACTTCAGCTAGACACCAAAGAAAATACAGATACCTCTTCTCACCTCTCCCTCTTCCTCAGTTTTCTGTGCAAGCCACATACCTAAGAAACAGTAGCAGAACAGGCCTCCCAAAACCACATTATCAGTGACCATACAGGCTTTCAATAACCCCAGGTAAAGTAGAATTGGGACACACATCTTAGATTCAAATCCTAAGCAGCAACCCTATTCTATTTGGCTCCATTACTCACCTGGTTCATGGATACTCAAGTATGGAAGAATCAGCACAGAGAGAAGTCCAGAGAAATGAAAGGAGAGAGGAATGTGAAAAGCAGATATCCCTTCTCCAATCTAAGCCCCTAGAGTCACAGACCTAACTTGGATGAGGTTGGTGTGTAAGAAGGTCTTCAAATCAGATATGTAATAAAATTTTTAAAATGAAGAGGACTAAGTCTACAAAATTGAAATGGATTGTTCTAATAACTAACATAGCTAAAAAATTATATTATCTAGATATGATGGTGAGGAAGTATTTCCTCAGAAGGTAAAGGAAGCCCAATGGGAGAGATTTGGTATAGTATTTTTGCAAAAAAACAAAACAACTATGTCATGTTTGTAACAAAATACACCAGTCTCATAGATAGGTTTTTGACTGTCAAGTACATAGTTGTCATGTCTGCACTGTAGTGTGTATGTGTGTGTGTGTCTTTATGTAAGTATATACATATGAATTAATATATTTTTAACTATGACCTCAAAATAGAAAATAGAAAACTTATGTGAAAGGATAGCAAATTATTTAAATCAAGTAAAGGTCAATAGTAAAACAAGGCACCGGTGAATTTAACTGGGGAGAACTGATGTAGATGTAGTTAGTAGAAATTGATGTAGTTAGTATTTAGACCATGTCTGTCTAAATACGCTAGACATTACTCACAAAGTAAGCATTATTCTTATGGAGCATATGCTATGAGTCAGTCACAGATTTAACTTTGTTTTCTAGAAGCCAGTACAAAGCAGAAGTGTATTTCTATAGTGATTCAAGGAGATATAATATAAAAATTAAATAGTTTCTTGAAAATATGGCCATCACTAATACTGAAACCACAAAGAGGTGTCTCCTGAGTGTCTCAAAAGAACACTGTGTACTATGGCAACAATATCCTTAACATCATCCTTGCTGAAGAGCCAACGACAAATTTCCTGAGGTTGTATAAAAAATGAAAATTTGGATGAAATAAAGTAACAGTAGCCATTCTGATTACAAAAATAAGTGTCTCACCTATGATAAACATTACACTAGTCTTTACAAGGTACCCTTGGGATTTTTCTCATGGCACCTAACCTTGTATTTGAATGTAAGGGTTATCTGAGTTTAATGAAATCTCATAAGCCAGTTCTTCCATTTTAGTTCCTTCTTTTGAAGAGGAATGATGTATGTTGTTACTATAACATGTAATTTTGAAAGGAATGAAGATCAACTGGATTTTATTCCCTTAAATACCCACCTGTTTGCTGTTTCTGGTTCTTCAATATCAACATATTATAACTAAAAACATGTGTTTTGATAGTTATTGATCCCTGCAGAAGAGTTTGGAATATATATGTAAGTGTGTATGAAGGTATGAGTGTGTGTGTGCGTGTGCATGCATGCCTTTAACAAATATTTGCTGAATGAATAAATGAATGGATGAATATATTCCTTAGTTATTTATTGGACTGATTCCTGGAGTTTCTGATATTATACTTTATTATGTCTGAGACAAATTTTGAACACTTCCTATTGAAACAGACATTCAGCAAGGTTATCAGTATGCTTTAAAACATGGATGATACAATTTTTAATAATTTAGATACAGGATGACTATGTGAGTGTATAGTAACACTTTTATTTTTAAGCTTCAAAGTGAAATCAATAATTACGATAAAGACCTGACCCAAAATTAAGATCTGAAAATACTTAGTAACTAGTTATTAAGAACAACGTATATCCCCAAGCTGTTTTCTTTAGTAGACTGTTTCTATGTTGAAATCTGTAATTGGCAAAAACAAAGCAGAACAAAATTACATGGATAAGAGAAAAAAGCCAACTGCAACTCCTTTGTACCTTAGAGATATTCACTGTCTTTTTGTTCCATACCTTAGAGCAGCCTAGTAGCATGTTGTGAAACTTCTGATTTGGAACTCCTAAAAAACAAACAAATGAAAAACAGACAAAACAATCATGATGATTTAGGTATAAACTTTCTGGGAAGCGGTAGATAGTACAAATAACCCTACCCAGTCTTATCAATGCTTAAGTTGGTTTAATCCCCAAGTATATGTCTTCTTTTTCTTCCAAGCTAATCTTATTTTTCAGCTCTGTAATGCTTTATTTCCACATTACAATTTTCTTTTAACAGAGTTGATTTCCTGACAAGTTCTCCCCCCCCTTGAAGCTTTAAACTGTAGAAATAATTATAATAAATAGTTATATGTGCTTAATCATTTCATCCTTATTAAGGATTTGAAACTAAATTCTAGTCTCTAATCTTTCATATCATTCTAAATCATCCTGCGTGGCCCCAGGTACCAAATAAAGTTACTCCTGCACTTTTTAAAAAAGTTGCTCAATTGATCTTATTGATTGATTGGTATTGATTGATCTTATTCTTCTTTTGCAGATAGACACTAGAAATTAATTAATTTTTGAAATATACTTGACATATAATGTTATTTCAGTTTCTGGCATACAGCATAGTGATTTGACAATTCAATATATAACTCAGTGCTTACCATGATAAGTGCAGTCACCATACAACATTGTTACAGTATTATTGACTATACCTCCTATGCTGTAATTCCTGGACATTTTAACATTCCTCATGTTGCTCCATCTGCCTCTCCAACTATCTTCTTTTTCATCACCTTAACTTAAATTGTTGGCCAATAATAGAGAAAAACATGTGGATTGGTGATTCGGATTTCAAAAATTTTACCCTAGGCTGAATTCCCATTATGTCTTTAAATTCCTCTATACTTATATCAGTGGGATTTCACCTTCACTTATACTCTACTTTCCCAGTTCTTTCCAGACATTTTGCTAAAGACTAAGGATGTAATCAGACATAGTGATTGACCTCAAAGAATTTTAAGACCAGTTCTGGATATTAGTGATCAGATTTAGCTATAGCCCCATATATTTGCCATCCTTCAGTTCTGAATAGCATCTCATACTTGATGTGTCTCAGTGTGAATCTTTTTTTGTGTTTATCTTTCTTGGAAATTATTCAACTTGGATATGTATAGGCTTGTGTCTTTTACCAACTTTAGGGCAATTCTGATCATTGTTTCTTCAAAAGTTTTCTCTGTCCCTTTCTCTGTCTGACCCCTTCTGGGACTCCTGTTGTTCCATATGACTGTAGACTTGATGGAGTCTTGGTGGTGTTCCACAGATCTCTAAGGCTCTGTTAATTTCCTTCCTTTCCCTTTCCTTTCCTTTCCTTTCCTTCTATGCCCCTCAGGCTGAATCATTTCTGCCCTATCTCAGTCTGACAATCATGACCTAATTTCAGGTTTGCTGATTCTTTTTTCTGCTTGCTCAAATCTGTTATGAAACTTCTTGTGAATTTTTGTTTTTGTAATTAAAAAAATATTTATTTATTAGATAGAGAAAGAAGAGAGAGTGGGTGAGAGTAAGAGCATAAGTTGGGGTGGTATGGAAGGAGGGGAAGCAGAGGGAGAGGGAGAAGCAGACTCCCCACTGAGCAGGGAACCTGATGTGAGGCATGATCCCAGGACCCTGGGATCATGACCTGAGCTGAAGACAGATGCTTAACTAACTGAACCACCCAGGCTCCCCGGTTATTGTACTTTTTAGCTCTAGAATTTCTTTGGTTCCTTTTTATAAAATTTCTATCTCCATTAATATTCTGTATTTGTTGAGACATTGTTAAGGTTTCTTTTATCTTTTTTCAACTGTCCCTTAGTTCTTTAAACATTTTTAAGACTAGTTGACTTGAAGTTTTGCTTTGTAAGCCCAAAGTCTATACTTCCCTGGGACATGATCAGTTAATTCTCATTGTGATTACATCACACTTTTTTTTTCATTCTTTTTAATTTTTGTTGCAAATTGGATATTTAAAATATTATAATGTGATACCTCTGGGAACCAAGTACTTCCCCCTCCTTAAAGTTTACTTTTATAATTTGCTGTAGGTTGTAATTGTTCATTTGTTTAATGAATTTTCTACACTATTTTTGTAACATCTGTATTCTTGCCTCTTTGGAATCTCTGAACTGTTTAACATGCATTTAGCTACAGTGTTGACAAAAAAGAACAAAACAAAAAAGAAAGGAAGAAAGGACGGAAGAAGGAAAAACTAAAAGAAAGAAAGAGTAACAAAAAAAGAAAGAGAGATAAAGGAAGAAAGGAAGGAAGAAAGAAAAAAGAAAAGGAAAGGGAAGGAAAAAAGAAAAGAAGAGAGGAGAGGAAAACAACAAAGTAAGTCTTGAGGTCCTTGCAGGTTTGTTTTCTGTTAGGAGGCACTCTTTCAAGTCAGCAAGGTTGTTTATAACTTAGCCTTAGAATTTTCTTCCTGCTTGTGCTAATCCTAAAGATTAGCCAGAGGTGAAAATCTAGACTTCTTAGGTTTAACTCTAAGCATGGGTCCTGTCCTGGTCATGCATGCAACTTTCTAGATTACCCTATTTGCAGGGATGTTTTTCAAAGAATCCTCCACCTTTTTTTTTTTTTTTTTTTTTTTTTTTTAAAAGAAATACCTTTGCTCTTCCTGCCAGGCTTTCAGTACATGTATTGTTAACCTCAACTCTAACCTCTGGCTTTTTGGTGGCAGTGGGCTGCTCATTCGTCTTACACTTGTCTTAACCTCTGAATAGTGTTTTTCAGTCCTCTGAGCAGATGCTTTTTCACTCTAGAGAGTTCTGAGTTAAGTGAAACAAAGTCAAGCACCTTGCATCACCTCTTCCATGAGACCCCAGATAGGTTAAAACAGACAAACATAATTCTTTGAGAATTAGGTCTTCTCTATTCTTTCACAAACCAGGGACCAAATTTCCATAGTGGGAATATAGGCTATCTTCAGTATCACTGTCAAGCTGGGGAAGGGAACAGGGCAAGAGCAAGTGTAAATGCCATAGAGCTTTCCTACCATTCTAAAGTCCCCTTTTTTCTTGATTCAGTGTTTAGTAGATTGCTATAAACCTTTGATTAATTTTCAGAGTTCTGACAAGATTGGTTTTGACAATTTTTGCTTTTTCTTTATGTTTCTATGGAGGGCTAAACCTTGGAGTTACTTATTCCACTATTTTTGCTGACATCATTTCTACAAATGGGTTTATATTTTTAAATGCTTTAAAAAATCAAAAGAATGCTATTTCATGGCCTGTGAAAATAATATGAAATTCAAAATTCTGTGCCCTTACATATTTATTGGAACATATCCATACTCATTCATTTAACTGTTGTCTTTGTTTTCATTATATAACAGTACAGTTGAGTAGTTGGGGCAAAGACATTTCTGCAGCCTAAAATACTTCCAGTGTCTCTTTACAACAAAAACTTGCCTGCTAACCCTGTTTTAAAGTACCTCAGCCTCTAGTTTTGTATCTCTTCTAACCCCCAAGCTGTTGTTATAGAAATCTCATCCAAAATTGTTTTGATTTGTCCAAAATCTTAGTTTGGCTTACAAGGTGCTTATCAATCTGATTTCAAGTTGCTGTTTAAACCTTATCTCCATCCCTTCTCAATGTTCATCCTAATTATTTTACACTCCTTACTCTTTCCCTTAGATGGCATGCTCTTTCATGATGTTTATTCATTGTCATATTCCATTATTTCTTGGGACAGTCTTTCAAACTTTTTTCATTTGTGAAAATTTGACTGCTTCTCAAATGGGTTGAATAATGACTCCCAAGGAAATATGCTCATCTGGAATCCATTAAGGTGCTCTTATTTGGGAAAAAAAAAAATCATTGTAATCAGGAGGAAGATCTTGAGGTTAAGATCTGGATTAGCATAGGCCCTCATCCAACGACAAGTTTCCTTAAAGGAAGAGAGAAGGGGAAGACACCCAGAAGAGAAGGTGATATGAAGAGTTGGAGTGATTACATCTACAAGCTGGCAGCCATCAGAAACTAGGACTGTGGCATAGAATGTGGTCTCCCGCAAAGCCTCTTGAAGGAATGGAGCCTACCAACACCAGGATTTCAGACTTCTGGCCTCTAAAACTACGAGAAGACAAATTTCTGTCATTTCCAGCCAAAGTTTGAAGTTATTTGTTAAGGCAGCATGCTCATCCTTCAAAGACCTGGATCACTTTCTGTGGGGTCACAGTGTTGCCCTTGACCTGGAAAAAATTATTTTCTCATTTCTCTCTTGTATTATAACATGTACCATGTTACACTTCAATTTATGAGTTTAAATATTTATCTCCTCTATCAGCTATGTACTTGCCCTTCATTCTTAACATGTTATCTGGCCTATAGTAGTAATCAGTGTTTATTGAATGACTGAATCATAGTAGAATATTAAGAGACATAGCAAACATTTCTTGAGTCAGATTATTAACATTTTACTTTTGGTTTGACACATAAAACCTTGGTCAAATGTCACTTTGGCTCTTGGCTTGCTCTTTGATGTACTATCAAATCAAAAGAATGCTATTTCATGAGAGTGGGATTAAGGCTTTCCTAGTTCTAAAATTTTAAGATGCATGGTTTCTTTTGGGTGATTTCTTTCATGTCACTGTTTCTGTAATAGAATCTGGAGAATCATATCTTTAGATTTTTCAAGGCAAACTACTACACTAGTAACACTGAGGATTTTTAAAAGTACTTCAAAGGTTTACGTCCCTTCTTTTATTTGTGGAACAAAATTGGAAGTAATGTGATAGGGATATGCAAAAGATTTTCTGTTGATACTTTCATAGTATATAAATGTTGCTTTAAGAGTTGAATTTTTGTGCTTTGATAATGAATCTAGCTTCAAAACTAAATTTTTTCAAAAAATATTTTATGATAGTAATTATTGATCATATAAGATGTATATATTGGAACTTTAAAATAGATGCATATAAAATACATGAAATTTATTATATAAATGACAAACAACTATAATATGCATAACTAGTTTATTGTTTATAATAAAATCTGAAATGGATTTTCTTTTTATGTATAATTCAAATTATATATTTTTCCTTCTATTATCTATTTTCAGTATTTTTGTTGTGGTAAAATGCTAAGACATCAGTCAGTTAATGATATATGCACTTGTGTATCCACATGTTAGGAAAGCAAGTTAAAAGCCAACCAAACATATTATTTGTACATTATTTGCATCATTGAAGATGCACCTTTATATAGGCCCTTTTTCACAATGCTATTAGAACTTTGACTCATCAGATCACTTACAAGGTAATTATTACAAGGTAATTATCCCCACAGAGATAAGAAAATAGAGTTGTCAGTATAGTCATAGAATCAAGGCTAAAAGTGAAAGCATTAGCTGAATTTGAGTCAGAAGTTGAGAACCCAAATTCATAGTGAAGCCAAGTGTTTTGTTTTGTTTTAAAGGAATTAGGAACTAACAGGGTTTTGGAGGGGTGGGGGGTGGGAGGTTGGGTGAGCCCGGTGGTTGGTGTCATGGAGGGCATGTATTAGATGGAGCACTGGGTGTGGTACATAAACAATGAATTCTGGAACACTGAAAAGAAGTTAAAAAATAAATAAAAAATAAAAAAAAAGAAAAGGAATTTGGAATCTTTATAATAAAAGCTCTTTGATTTGGGGAGCACTTAAAAACCACTCCACTCACTGAAGCTGGTGGAAAACTTAGAAATCTCTTACATTCCACATTTAGGTCTTTTCTTCCATGCTGTTCTCATAGTTTTCTAACTATTTTTCAATACAGCATGTTTTTATTGAGAATCTCATATGTGCATGGATCTGTACCATAGGTTACAAGAATACAATTTAATTGATACTTACACTCAAGAATCATGTAGTCTTTTTTTCTTGATCATGTAAGACATGTACGATACAGATCCTTTCTTGTGGTAAATCTCAGTGACACAATCTAAAAGACACAAGAAAAGGCAGCAATCAGTGCAGAGCAGTGTTTTGTGAAAGCCTCCCAACAGGAGATGAAACAAGAGCTGGGCCTTCTGGGATGGATGATTTTGGCATGGCAGGGAGAAGACAAGCACAAGATCAAGAGGCAAGAATAAGAATAGCATTCATGAGGACGGTGGAGAGATACGTGAGTATCGATAAGTGAATATTAACTATAGCCTGTGAGTCAGGCTAGAGAGATTGCAAGTAATTTATCCTAGAAATACAGTGTTGTAGCTCTTAAAGTCTCATGGAAGATTGAGCTCTTTAGTAACCGAAAGAACTTCATGGTTCTTTGAAGTAGAAAATACCTTATGAAATCCAATCCCCAGATTGGGAATAAATTATTAAGCCTATTTAGATTTTTCACATGTAGTACATATATCACAAATCTCCCTGTACAGGTCCTAAGATATCTCATATTGAATTGGGAGTGGTAAAGTCATTTTTGACATGGCAGTCAATGCCAAGTTCATTTTATCTCACTCTTCTACAATGTTTAAATTATTTATTTGCTTAATTAATTACGATGATTACTTATTTGTTAATCATTAACTATATTGGCATTTATATTTTCTTATTTCTTTGTGGGAATGTCAATTTATTTTTTTCTTTCAAAGTAAGTTCACTTTAGAATTTAACCTAATCCCAGTCAAAATTTTGTTTTGTTTTGTTTTTTGGTTACATGCATGTACTATTTTTTAAAAAATGTATTTATTTTTATTTAAGTTAAATTAATATATAATGTATTATTGGTTTCAGAGGTAGAGGGCAGTGATTTATCAGTCTTATATAATACTCAGTGCTCATTACATCATGTATTCTCCTAATGTCCTTCACCCAATTACCCCATCCCCCTCACTCCTCTGCAACTCTCAGTTTGTTTCCTATGCTTAAGAGTCTCTGCTAGTTTGTCTTCCTCTCTGATTTTGTCTTGTTTTATTTTTTCCTCTCTTATACTATGATCTTCTGTTTTGTTTCTTAAATTCCACAGGTCAGTGAGATCATATGATAATTGTCTTTCTCTGATTGACTTATTTCGCTTAGCATAATACCCTCTAGTTCCATCCATGTTGTTGCGAATAGCAAGATTTCGAGGTTTTTTGATGACTGAATATTATTTCATTGTATATATATATATATATATATATATATATATATATATATATACACACATCTTCTTTATCCATTCAGCTGTCTATGGACATCTTTCTTTCCATAGTTTGACTATTGTAGACATTACTGCTATAAACATTCACGTGCACGTGTCCCTTTGGATCACTGCATTTGTAACTTTGGGGTAAATACCCAATAGTGCAATTACTGAGTCCTAAGGTATCTCTATTTTCAACCTTTTGGGGAACATCCATACTGTTTTCCAGAGTGGCTACACCAGCTTGCATTCCCACCAATAGTGTAAGGGGTTTCCCCTTTCTCCACATCCTTACCAACATCTGTGGTTTCCTGAGTGGTTAATTTTAGCCAGTCAGAATGATGTGGGGTGGTATCTCATTGTGGTTTTGATTTGTATTTCCTGATATTGAGTGATTTTGAATATTTTTTCATGTGTCTGTTGACCATTTGGTTGTTTCTTTGGAGAAATGTCTGTTCATGTCTTCTGCCCATTCCTTGATTGGATTATTTGTTCTTTGGGTGTTGAGTTTGTTAAGTTCTTTATACATTTTGGTTACTAATCCTTTATCTGAGACATTTGCAAATATCTTTTCTGTTGGTTGTCATTTGGTTTTACTGACTGTTTCCTTTGCTATGCAAAGGTTTTTTTTTATCTTGATGAAATCCCAATAGTTTATTTTGGCCTTTGTTTCCCTTGCTTTTGGAGACACATCTAGCAGGAAGTTGCTGTGGATGAGGTCACAGAGGTTGCTGCCTGTGTTCTGCTATAGGATTTTAATGGATTCCTACCTCACATTAAGGTCTTTCATCCACTTTGAGTATATTTTTGCGTGTGGTGTAAGGAAATTGTCCAGTTTTATTCTTCTGTATTTGGCTGTCCAATTTTCCCAACACCATTTTTTGAAGAGACTGTCTTTTTTCCATTCAATATTTTTTCTTGCTTTGTTGAAGATTAGTTGATCATAGAGTTGACTGTTCATTTCTGGGTTCTCTATTCTGTTCCATTGATCTGTGTCTGTTTTTATGTCAGTACCATACTGTCTTGATGATTACAGCTTTGTAATAGAGCTTGAGGTCTGGAATTGTGATGCCACCAGCTTTGGTTTTCTTTTTCAACATTCCTTTGGCTGTTTGGGGTCTTTTCTGGTTCCAGACGCATTTTAGGATTGTTCCAACTCTGAAAAAAGTTGATGGTATTTTCATTGGGATTGCATTGAATATATAGATTGCTCTAGGTAGCACAGACATTTTAACAATATTTGTTCTTTCAATCCATGAGGATGGGACATTTTTCCATTTCTCTGTGTCTTCCT
The DNA here is from genome assembly GCF_011764305.1 of Mustela putorius furo. Classification (NCBI taxonomy): domain Eukaryota; kingdom Metazoa; phylum Chordata; class Mammalia; order Carnivora; family Mustelidae; genus Mustela; species Mustela putorius. The sequence continues at coordinate 9,447,989 of NW_025422015.1, read as the reverse complement.
CAGTTTCATTTTTCAGAGTACAGATCCATTCCCTCCATTCTTAGGTTTATTCCTAGGTGTTTTATGATTTTGGGTACAATTGTAAACGGGATTGACTCTTTAATTTCTCTTTCTTCCATCTCAGTGTTAGTGTATAGAAACACAACTGATTTCTGTGCATTGATTTTTATATCCTGTGACTGCTGAATTCCTGTATGAGTTCTAGTAATTTTGGGGTAGAGACTTTTAGGTTTTCTACATAGAATATCATGTCATCTGCAAAGAGTGAGAGTTTAATTTCTTTGCTGATTCAGATGCCTTTTATTTCTTTTTATTGTCTGATTGCTGAGGCTAGGACTTCCAGTACTGTGTTGCCAGTCACAATTAAAAATGTGAATATTCTATGACATTTGAGGTCCAAATTCCACCCTGACCTCCTCAAACCCTTCTAATACACATTTTAGAATTTTGAAACCATGATCAATAAGCTTCTTCCATCCTTAACCTTTTGAGAGCAGCAGAATACAGCAGTTAAGAGCATAGACTAAAGAACCAGAGAGCCTTAACTTAAGTTGAAACCTAGCTGCGACACTTATTAATTAGCTGCATGATGTGGGCAAATTACTTTGTTTCCCTGTACTTAAAAGCTAATCAAAAGCCTTTGTGTTCATCTATGTATTGCAGGGTACTTTGGCTTGGCTTTTCTCTTAGGTAGCTTTAACATAAGAATACTTCTGTCATTCCTTCTGGACCCATCACTCATAAGATTATCCTCCAATTTCTTACATGGAAGACATAAAGCTGGATGCCAATTTTCAGACAGATGAATAGGGGTGGAGCGCAGGGGAGTGGGTCTCATCATTCCAATCTGTATTTCCCTTCTGCTCTCCTCTGTAAAATGAGGGAGGAGGGGCAATTAACTAGCTATGTAGAATAAGTGAGGTGGTCTGAGGCTCTTTCTGCATCTTAAATTTTAACCAGTTCTCATTTTTTAGCCTCACCCTCATTTCTACTTGTAGAGGTAGCTGGTGCCTCCAATTTCTAGATATGGGTTCTGTGGTATAACTGCAGATTGCCTATGGCTTTTCTTACTGCCAATTTAAAATTTAACTTGCTTGAATCTTTTCAATCAGTTGCTTTTTAAGCTTACTTCCCTACCCCTCTCCACCACATTTTCTCATTTCCTATTCTCATTACCTTATAGATTTATGACTTAAAAATAGTCTTATTGTCATTTTAATGAGGTTTATTGAGGGAACAAAAGTAAATAAATGTGTACAATTTACCTTCTTTACCAGATCTAAAGAATATAGTTTTAAAAATTTTTACTTCTTTATTTGAGAGGGAGGGAGAGAGAGAGAGAGAGAGAGAGAGAATGCAAGTGGGGAAGGGAAAGGTATAAGCAGACTCCCCACCAAGTGCAGAGTCCAGTGCAGGGTTGAATCTCACCACCTTGAGATCATGGCATGAGCAGAAATCAAGAGTCAGAGTCAGATGTTCAACTGACCAAACCATCCAGGTGCCCCTAAAGAATATTTTTAATTAGATAATTTTCTCTTATCAGTATGTAGGAAAGAAGTTGGGTTTGGTATAACATATTTGCAGAACTCTCTTAATTCTTAAAAAATGTGTCTGTAAATTCTCTTGGGTTATTCTATATCTAATTAACTATACTTATCACTTCAAGTCTGTTTTCTACTCTTAGCAACTTGACCAAATTGCTCTTGCTAGGGCTACCAGTTTCCTCCATGTTGCTAAATTCAGGGGGTACTTTCCTGTTCTAATCATAATTTGTGTGTTTCAGCAGCAGCACAAATTACCCATTCCTCCTTGAGGGCCTCTTCTTTCTTAGCTTCTATAACATCTTCTCCTCCCAGTTTTTCTTATACTTCTCTGGATGCTCGTCGCCTCTTATTGGTTTTCCTCCTTCAGCCACTTGGAATTTCTTAGAGCTTATACGGGGGCTCTTTTCTGCTCCTTTGTTTTCATCACCATCACTACCAAAAAGTATTGCTATTATCATTATTATTATATAACTAGCTTTCATAACTCCCATAACTCTTTTAGAAACCAGATTTTTATGCCATGGGATTGAAAAATCAAGACTCTACAAATTTCCTAATTGTTTAAGCAATTGACAAATTCACGACATATCATGACTTACAGGGTAGGAAAAATGAGATTTAAGGAGGAAAAATAATTGGTATGGTTTGCTGGGGCCAGCTACCAGAATCAGTATGATAGTCCCAACTGTATTAATGATACAGCACACAGTGTATTGTAAATGCTTCCATGGTGAACTGGATTGACTGGTTTGGTTATGTGAAGAACTTATATATTAGTATAAGTTCAATATATCTGAATGGTTTAAATGAATTTATTCAAGTATCGGGAAATAACTTTATTATTTATTTATTTATTTATTTACTCCTGCATTCTAAATATTTTTTTTTTACTTTTACTTTTTTATTTTTTATAAACATATATTTTTATCCCCAGGGGTTTTTAAACCTACAAAGGAACTCTTTTCATGAAAATTCTGAGCTTTAGTGAATTATTCATACCCAAAGAATATACCTGTTCCAAGTAGATGTGCAGTTATGTACATAGTCTAGCTATAAGACCTTTGTTATATACATCTCTATCTCTATATCTGCCACCTATTTCCCACCTATAGTTTGAATTCTCATTTTCTTACTTATGTATTTTGAGGAACAGAGGTTTTTAATTTTGGTGAAGTCTAATTTCTCAATTTTTTGAATTTATGGTCACTGCATTTTGTTTCTAAGACATCTTTTCATTCCTCAAATGTACAAAGATATTCTTCTCTAATTTCCTCTAAAAACCTTATAGTCCAGCAGCTTTTATACTGTTCTCCTTGCTTCTCACATTGTTGAAGTTCTTAATTTCAATTTTATCAGGGTCATTTTTCTGAATCTTAAGTATAATGATGTAGCTTATCTTTCTTCACCTAATTTCAATGTCATTAGGCCTATTTGCTACCACATCACCAAATTCTTTAACATGGCTTATGAAGTACTTCATCGTATCTTTCTTTATCAAAGGAACACCTTACTTCTGCTCCCATCCTCCATTACTTCGCATTCGCATGCGCATTGCCAAACGATTTATGGTTCCCCCAAACACCACACTCTTCTTTGTTTCTGGACTATTGCTGTTTCGCTGCCTGGATTATATTTTTGCCTATTCATTCCTTTCTTCACCTAGGTAACTCCAGTTGTCTCTCAATCTTTATTTTATATTATATATATATATTTTTTATTTTTTATTTTTTTTTAATTTTATTTGAATTTTTTATTTTTTATAAACATATATTTTTATCCCCAGGGGTACAGGTCTGTGAATCACCAGGTTTACACACTTCACAGCACTCACCAAATCACATACCCTCCCCAATGTCCATAATCCCACCCCCTTCTCCCAAACCCCCTCCCCCCGGCAACCCTCAGTTTGTTTTGTGAGATTAAGAGTCACTTATGGTTTGTCTCCCTCCCAATCCCATCTTGTTTTATTTATTCTTCTTCTACCCACTTAAGCCTCCATGTTGCATCCATATCACTCGGCATCAGGGAAATACAAATCAAAACCACAATGAGATATCACCTCACACCAGTCAGAATGGCTAAAATCAACAAGTCAGGAAATGACAGATGCTGGCGAGGATGCGGAGAAAGGGGAACCCTCCTACACTGTTGGTGGGAATGCAAGCTGGTGCAACCTCTCTGGAAAACAGCATGGAGGTTCCTCAAAATGTTGAAAATAGAACTGCCCTATGACCCAGCAATTGCACTATTGGGTATTTACCCTAAAGATACAAATGTAGTGATCCAAAGGGGCACATGCACCCGAATGTTTATTTTATATTATTTTTTAAAAAAAATTTTATTAATTTCTTTGTCAGGGGGAGAGAGAGAGAGCACGCACAAGCAGGGAGTGGCAGGCAGAGGGACAGACAGGCTCCCCACAGAGCAAGGAGCCTGATGCAATGTGGGGCTGGATCCCAGGACCCTGGATCGTCACCTGAGCCAAAGACAGACACTTAACCACTTAACCACTTAACCGACCAAGCCACCAGGCATCCCTCTCAATCTTTATTTTAATATTCCTTTCCCTGGGAGGCCTCTCCTGATCTTTGAATACTGGTGCCCTTCTCACATGGTCCCATAGTGCTTTACTTTAGGATTTCCATGCTATTCTCCCCCAGGCCCCCACTATTCTGTACTGGTTATTTACCAGCTGTGTTTCTCACCGCAAGTTCCTGGAAGGCCAGAGATGTATCTTGTTTTTCTGTGGTGTCTGCAGTATTCAAAAGAGTTCTTATTACATAAAAGGAGTAATGGAATATCTTAGATGGTAGATGAGGCAAGTGCAGATAGCAGCTATAACCCAATAAACTTGGTTCTTTGAACCCACCATCATTTATAGAAGATATTTGGTAACCCTTTAATTTGCTTTCCATCCTAGTGTAGCATCTTAATACATTAACACATATTTATTGCAGAAATTTTAGGAAAGAATACAGAAAAAAATGAAATCATCTATTATGCTACATTCTGTAGCTAATAACTGTTAATATTTTAATGTAATTTCCTTCCAGTCTTTCTTAGTTGTATATGTCTCTTGCATGCTATTTAAAAATAAAACTTAAATCTAATAATGTATAGTTTTAAATTTTAATCACTATTTCCTAAATAACCACCAATAAATCCATACACAATATGTGACCAAAAATAATGATGATTACAAAATATAGGCTTATATTTTTATATCCAAATGATTGTTACTCCCTTCAGAAAGCCAGTGATTTTGTAGTTGTTTAAACATTTTTGGCCCCACTCTTCAGAATTGTTTTTAGGACCAAAGAAATATAATTTCCTCAGAATCACACTTCATTTTTTAATCAAAACTTATCTATTTATTCAACAAATAGTTGTTGAGGTATAGCAACTCTTTAAGGTTCCAGAGAGTCAATTGTGAGAAGACATAGTTCTCTCTCTTCAAGGAATTTGTTTACTTTTTACTATTTAAGAATTTTGGGGCACCTGGGTGGCTCAGTGGGTTAAGCCGCTGCCTTCGGCTCAGGTCATGATCTCAGGGTCCTAGGATCGAGTCCCACATTGGGCTCTCTGCTCAGCAGGGAGCCTGTTTCCTCCTCTCTCTCTCTCTGCCTGCCTCTCTGCCTACTTGTGATCTCTCTCTGTCAAATAAATAAATAAAATCTTAAAAAAAAAAAAAAAGAATTTTGGTACCACTTGTTCATGTCCAGAAAATTAAATCCACACTCAAAGGATTATTATTTGTTACAATAAATGATATTAAAATAATACATTACTATTTATTAGGTATCTTTCATCACTGTTTCAAAAATATTTTTATTCATCATTATATAGTTGGAATAAATCACTATTTTGAAAGTGATAACAACAATTGTGAATGAAGCTAGGTAAAATACAAATCTAAGACAATTAGTAATATTCTTTTACAGTGTTCTCTCACATAAAAGTGCCAACGAAGCACTTCTTTTCATATTTCCTTCAGAACTGGAAGCTTGCATGGATAAGTTGAATTTGAAACAAGTTTTTGAAGAAGGACAAATATATGGAAAAGAAATGAAAGGGTTTTTTTTTTTTTTTTTGACGGAGTAAGAGGTATAAGCTTAGGTATGAAAAATGCAAGACTTATTCGATTAGAAAAATATAAGTAGGAGAATGGGATAGAATTTCATCAGTAGCTTTCAATTAAGAGTCATATCAGAGTTATCTAGGAAACTTTAAAAAACATGCCTTCACTGTTCTGATAACTCCTCCAGCCCATTTGAGACCGCTTTCTCTGGTCACCTGCTCACCTCCAACTTTGCCCACTTTAGGTAGGTGAAGGAGTGGATACAAATAGTTACCATGTTTTGCTTGAATGAACCCCCTCCTCAGTCCTTGGGCTTTGGTTGCCAAGTTGAGGAATTTAGACATTATTCCATTAGTAATTATAAAATATTATAGGTTTTGAACCATGCAGTTGAAAGGAAAAAGGCTGTGTTTTAGGTAGATCAATATTTTGGTGGTGTGCTAGCGGTATAAAAACCACATTGTAGATTTTCTGTTCTGTCAGGCAGGAATACAATATGTTGTTTTTTAAACAGGAATAATAATTTAATTTCTTGTGTAGGTGAAACTATAGTAATAAAAGCCTTTTCTAATGAGGGCTTTTATTGGATATGAAAATTTAGATACTTTTCCTTCTTAATTGTTCAGAAGTTGACTGTGGGACTGTGCAAGTAGGTTACTGCTGTTATTAGAACTGTTATAAAAGATGGCTATTTTAAGCAAATAGAACAATCACCTGTAATGCTTATGCCCTCAACTGGATGAAAGGCCCAAAGGAAAGGAATTCAAATTCATTTTCTTTATCACTCAAGCATTTTCTGAGAGGAAAGCATCAGTTTAAAGCCTAAGCAAAAATGATAATAAGTAACACTTAGTCCATGTAGTTGGTTTTCATGAACTAATGAATTTGGAATAAATGTAGTATGATATGTTACTATCCCTGATTTTTTCACTAAGCTTAGGCAAAGAACAGATTCTTGGTTCCTCAGTTTCCCCTTCTATTAGACTAAAGATAATATGCCTGTTTTACACATCTCATCTGTTCCAATAGTTATTTTCAAATCACTAGCCACAACATTAGATAAAGGTGATTTCCATTTATGTGTTATCTTCTTTTTACCCTTACAAAGTTTTTAAGTTTTCATTTGTTATTGATGCAAATGCAGTACAATAATGAAAATTGTTTCTTCACATTTGGAACAAATACTTCCAGTGAAACAAGGTTGTACTATAAATATGTCTCAAATTATTTAATGCCAATTAGGTTAGTTATTTGCACCTGACAAATAGTTGCAAAGTGATTACTCTTCTAACATTATAAGAATAGCTTAGAAATATCCATGAACTCTTTGCTTTGATATTTTTGAAGAAAGGCTTAAAAAAAGATATTTTTAGTGTCCAAGAAGAGTGTATGCATTCATTTACTCAACAAAATTTTAGCCCCTATTATGAACCAGACATTATTTTAGACAATAGGATATAGCACAGTATAAAGCAGATAATAATCATACACCTTATTATGTTTTCAGAATAATTGTGTTTTCCTTATTCTCTTCAATTGCATTTTAATACTTTAAAAATAAATGCTTGGAAACTTGCAATGGATCAATATGTGGCAAAATGCATGTTTTCTAGTCTATCTGCATGAGTCCACAGGGCTATTGATGATTTCTATTTATTCATGAAACTGATGCTTTTGGTCCTATGTCTGCATATATAGTTATAGCCTAATTAATCAGAACAATAAAACAATTGAATGTATATTAAATTTGACTTATTTTAGTTCTTTTAAAATACTTTATTTACTTTGTTAATCACATTTTATAACAATATTTTGAGTTTCTAAAACAAAGAGGCTTTATTTTATGATTTTTATTGCCTTTGCTTCAGAGCACAAAGTTCTATGAAGATATAGCAATTTCCCTCTTGACTTAAGCAATGTACAAACAAAATTGGATAAAGAAACTGAAAAATCTCACTGAGGCTTGAGTTATCTTGTGAACCCATGAATTAAATGTAAGAATATAAGAAATGTCACACTAGATTAAATTAAGTGTCAATGGAACGTGTTATTTTATGGAAAAGCATGGTATTCACTCTCCACAACATTGATCTTCTTGAACATAATTCTATTTCCTTAGTAATACATTGTATTTCAATTTTCTACAAATCAATTTTCTACAAAGACCTTCTTTGATCCCATTTCTATTTTGTTGGTACTGCCTCTTCAGTGATGAGTCTCTTACCTCTTGTGTATTTTTCACCTCCATATTCCAATGACTGAGTAAACTACTTTTCAAAACACCCACTAGAGTACACTATAATTTGGAGTATGTGATTAGCTTATTTATCTCTTTATTTAAAAAAAATCTTATTCTTGCTCCTTTGAAGTCCTTTATGATTGTAGAGCAATGAAAATTATGCCTACATTCCTAAGGAGAGTGAACACAGTTTTGTTTATGGATAATGTTGTTTTATTATCATATAAGAACAATGAGAATTTTGTTGTCTTTAGTGTTACAGCAGCACATTAAATCATTGTCTGGAGATAGTATGTTGGGTGTTGTTTTGATCAATCTTCATTGCATTTTGTATGAAATAGATTTACCAACCCAAAATACTCCTAACACTTTCTAATACTGAATGTAATATCTGCACTACTAGGACAGAATAAATATTCATACTGACAGCATTTCTGGACTCATGTACCTTTAACATTCTTTAAACTCTTATAGATTAGCATATATGCCTGTATTAGTGTATTCATCTATATTTATTAATTTATATGTAATTTATCCTCTTAGTAATTTTTTTTTTACTCCTACTAATAGAACCTAACCTTAGATGTCTGTCAGTGTATGACACCCTCCCTGCCTTTGTGAAGTCTTAATTTTCAGAAAGAGAAAGCAAATTTGGCTAATCTTGTCTTCTTCTTCCTCAATGCCTTCTTCTTGCCTTATTTCTGTCCTTGTGCTTTCTAATGTTGGTCTTAAAAATTATCAATAAATTTAATTGACAATGTCAAATCAAGACATTTGAAGCTAAAAATTTTCCTAACACCTGCACTACTTAATTTATACACATATATAAACCTTCTATGTTAAAATCCCCAAGTTCTTCCTCTTTAAAATGATTTGTTTCAGCCAGTATAAATATATAGTTTTTACTTGGACTGCATTGAGAGCAAATAAGTCTGAATATTAATTGTTCCCTCAGTAGCAGATTTTTTTTCCAAACTATGTAAATGTAATATATTAAAAATACCCAGCTTTGACGAGTACATATTGAAGCTAAATGTGGACTTCAGAGACATTTCTTTCTCTAATACTGTAAAACATATTTAATGGTCTATATATGCACAGAAATCTTTGTACATTCACTGTATCTATGAAATATTCCAGGGAGATCATATTTAAGACTTCTTTTACTAGAATAGCATTATCTAAAATGGAACTTACATGGCTATTAGAGGAAATGAGATAATATGATGTACTGTGAACACCTTCGGTTTGCTCTTCTTAGAGCAGACATCTTCCTAAGGGTACAGGCAGAGCATCATTTTACCCTATATGTGAAGAGAGAAACTGACTTCTTCCTATCTTCCTTGAGTAAACATATTATTACTTCCAGAACTGAGGACTTTTAGGTCTAAATGCTATTATCTGGTTCATTGTATTATTTGTGGAAAAAGAAAAAAAGATCCTATCCTCTTTATGTTGTCTAATTAAAGTCCAGAAAAATCTGACACTTGGGGAAAAAAGCAGAACCCGAAGGGAAAGAGGATCTGTTCTTGATAGGAGGTATTGTTTCCTTTCTTAAGTTGCATTGAACACACTAAAAGAGTATTTAAAATTGCACATGTGATTTGGCCCTTCCAGCTGGTGTGGCTCCAGTCCACAGAATAATGATGACACGAGCAAGGTGATTATAAAGGGACCCACATAAGCTGATCTCTCTTCTCTGCAGATGACACAAATAGAAAGCTTTGAGCAAGAGTGGAAAGGCACACTGCCACTTGCCTTTCCCCTCTGAAGAAGCGGGGACACATTCTGCTCAGCCAACATGTTCCCAGAGGAATGTGATTTAACTTCCACTTTTCACACAGTAAGAAGCAACACTGGAGACCTGTCGGGAGGATGATAGCAGCCTGGGAGAAATTTGGATAAGTGTTTTTCACTCCAGTGTTTTCATGTGACTTGACTCTCATCTCAATTTAGTTACATCTTGACCTGGAAAATGCAGCCAATGTTTGCCTTTCTTCCTTTGGCTTACCTTGATTCATGATATGCATATCCCTCCTTTCCCCACTCCCACCCTATTCATCTTTTCCCCTGAAGCCTACTAATAGACTTTCTCTAGATGTCTACACATGCATTAACTCTGTTTCCCTCAGTATAGGCTTTACTTCCAGGGAGAGAAAATGTATTTCTCCTTGAAATATATACAAAGAATATTCACCTAAAGCAGCCTGAGAGATTCCCTACTCCTTTTGCTATTGATCTGACTATTCATATATCTGGCAGTTTCCTTAGGGACCCTCTGGTAGTAGAAAACTTAATACTTCTCACTTCTCCCTAAGCTTTCCCCCCTCCTTTCTCCATCAAACGACTGATTTTTATGCATGAGATAATAGACAAGCCTTGGGTGACCTGTTTTTTTCCCCCCTCCCCCTCCCTCTTTTTTCCTTGCGGTAAAATAGTGCTGAAGAAAGAGGGCACTAGTGTACAGCCCAGATCGCATCCTTGCACCGTCTGGATTAGAGCTGAGTCGTCTGCGAACCGAGCGTGGCCCGAGCGGTGTTCTGGCCCGAGGACCATAGCGCTGTCTACCCGGACTCAGGTACGTCTCAAGTCCAATTCTCCAAGCAGACCCAGGTGAGCAGACACCTCCGGGCGGTGAAACCCACCCACAGTGGCAGACACAGTCTCAATCTATGGGATTTCCTCCTGGTCCTAGGGGCATCTCCGCTTATTTCTTTTAGTCCAGCATCCCTGTGAAGCGTCGGGACCCGTGGATGCCTGGGTTGTCTTCCTCCTTTTGCCTGGCTCACCTCCTGTGCTCTTGCTCCCCGCCCGTTCCCCTAGCTCCTTTCTCCTCCGACTCTCACCTTGAGAAAGGGAGCTGGGGAGGAACGAGAGGGAGCCAACTTCAGCCCCACAGGCGGCTGAGATTTGGCGCCTCTGCCCCCGAAGCGGACGGGTTTGAATATACCTGCCGAAACACTGGCTCCAAGAAGAGAGTGAGAATGGCGGGGGTGGGATGAGGGGGGAGTCCAGGGGAGGTGTGTGTGTGTGTGTGTGTGTGTGTGTGTGTGTGTGTAAAGAACGCTGGGAGGAGGGTTGAAAGAGCGAAGTCGGGGGTTGGGAGGGGATCAAAGAATTGCAACTCGCTGGTCAAGGCGTCCCCTCCAGGCGCTGCGGGGGAATGTCTCTGCAGCAGGTCTGAGCACTGTCCAGGGTTCTGAAGGCGGCGGAGCTTGAGCTACGGCTGCAAGAGCTCTTCAGAATCTCCCCTTCCTTCCCTTTGTAGAAATGTGCAAAGCCAAAGGTCCCGATTTAGGCGAGTGCAGGGGCCCCCTCCACCCCCTCCCTCCATCCTCCATCTCGGGAGACAAGTTACCTTACCTGCACCCTTTCTCCCTGAACACCTACAGTAAGCCTGACTTCTTGGGTGTGTGTGGGGTTGGGGGGGGGGTGTGGGGGTGTGGGAGACATACTAAACTCCGACATGCCGAGACTTTACCAGGCGTTGCCTTAGTAACTAATATGGTTTTCCTCAACCTGACAAATCATATTTACTACTCGGGTTGTATGTTGAGGTCTCTTCAACCCCTCGAAGTTAAAGTAAAAGTACATTCCTTTTTTGCGTTCATCATGAAGTAATCATTCCACCTTCATAATGAGTTTCCAGATTTCTTCTGGGAAAAGTTGATCTTTCCCAATCCGGAAAGTTCTTTTGGGTTAAAAGATTTAGCTCCGCCTCTCCTTTATTCCCTTCCCCGTCAAGTCTGTAAGTGTAATGGTATTTGGCGACCTGGAAAAGGCTTGAAGCTGAAGGAGGAAGAGGGTCGGTGGGGCTTTGGGCCTCCAGGGACCGATGAGGGCACTGCGGACAGGACGCACCACCTTCTGCCTTGGCCATAGCTGCCTGCGTCCAGCCGATATCATGAGGTGCTGGAATGAAATGGACCGGACAACTATTAACATCACTGACCCGGAGTTTTGAAACAGGTCCTGTGATAACGGAGCTTTGATTTTCTTCCTTTTTTGTCCGCAGCTTCTAGCCTAGGGCTTGCCACCGCGACGTCCATTGTACTCTTGAGCAGTTTACTTTGATGCGCCGGTGAAGAAGGGAGCTCGAATTCCGCTAGAAACGCCTCCAGGACAAGGAGGTGGTCCTGGAGGACCAGGAGGAGGAGGAGGAGGGGAAGGAGGCGGGTTGCGCCGGCGGCGGCGGCGAAAGTGTTGGACCAGCGGTGTTGGCAAGAAGGACCGAGCTGGGGGAGGCAGGCGTCGGGCATCTGTCTACGTTGGGAGCCCGCAGAACCGGCTGGCAGGACGAGCGTGGGAAAGCGGCTGGCCGGCTGTGGACCGCGTCCTCAGCACAATGATCCGGCTCCTCTTAGTTTTTTTCCCAGCGATCTTTTTGGAGATGTCCCTTTTCCCCAGGGGACCCAGCAGGAAAGTGTTGCTGGCGGGAGCTTCGTCTCAGCGCTCGGTGGCCAGAATGGACGGAGATGTCATCATCGGAGCCCTCTTTTCAGTCCACCACCAGCCGCCGGCGGAGAAGGTGCCCGAGAGGAAATGTGGAGAGATCAGGGAGCAGTATGGCATCCAGAGAGTGGAGGCCATGTTCCATACACTGGATAAGATTAACGCGGACCCGGTCCTCCTGCCCAATATCACTCTAGGCAGTGAGATCCGGGACTCCTGCTGGCACTCTTCCGTGGCTTTGGAGCAGAGCATTGAGTTCATCAGGGACTCTTTGATTTCCATTCGAGATGAAAAGGATGGGCTCAACCGGTGCCTGCCTGATGGCCAGTCCCTCCCCTTAGGCAGGACTAAAAAGCCTATTGCGGGGGTGATCGGGCCAGGCTCCAGCTCCGTAGCCATTCAAGTGCAAAACCTGCTCCAGCTCTTCGACATCCCCCAGATTGCGTATTCTGCCACGAGCATCGACCTGAGTGACAAAACTTTGTACAAATACTTCCTGAGGGTTGTCCCTTCTGACACTTTGCAAGCAAGGGCAATGCTTGATATAGTCAAACGTTACAATTGGACCTATGTCTCTGCAGTCCACACAGAAGGTAGGCATTGTATCTGGGAAAGAAAGGTACAGAGAAAGCGAGAACATTGCATGATGTGCGATCGTGATCATAGTATTGTCCCTGTTTTTTAACAGCACTGTGGGGAACAGATTTTACCCTTGTCATACACGCCCACCAAGGCATTGCCTTTTATCCTCATTCTGTAATTATAGTGTAGGAAAACTGTGTGTCCCATGGTGTTCTGGGGATAGTAGGAGCCTATCAGATACAAACTCTCCATGAACAGTTTCCAACAGTAGTTTTTGGACTTAGATGTTTGTCCTCACATTCTAAGTTTGTGTTTGAAAGGCTTGTTTGCCCAAGGTGGTATACTACCCTTAAGTGACTGGCTATGATTTTCCAAGCTTAGTAGACTAATCGAATATGAGCAGTTAAGAAAACAAACAAATACCCAAACCCAAAACAAAACAAAAACCTTGTTGTACCCTAAATTGGGCTTGAAAGCTTGATCTTATCTTGAATAGCTGAAGGTTCTTCTTTGTCTTAGTGTGTCGCTCCTTTCATGTCCAAAGTTTACCTGTGAATGTTGGATTAATGCAGTCATCTGTCTCCCTCAGTAAATCAGAAACTTACTTCAAATTCTGGAGTGTCTTAGATACAATGGAGAAGTAAATAATTTAAATCATTTATTTATTTTCTTTCTATTACATTTGTTAAAATTGTCCAGATGCCCTCAGTTCTCCCATGAATGTTCTTGTTTTTGAGAGATAGTACTGGTGACTTCTTCGGTTTGAGTTTTGGTTTCTAATTTTTTTCTTCTTACACAATGACTTTGCTCATTAGAATTTAGTTAGATCAATTACTAATAAAAGGATAGAAGCTATTAAAATGGCCTTTTAAAATGAAATAGACTTACTTGAGGTTAAAACTTTGATTTTTATAGACTCTCACTTACATGAATTCTCAAAGTATTTCTCATAAAGATTTCCTTTATTCTCCTCCTCTTAGCCTGTACAGATTTGGGGATAAAATGAGACTTGGAGTCTTCTATTCTTAACTCACTGACTATGTTTATAAAGAAACTGATTAAACATTAATGCCTAGGACAATTCACGTATATATGCTGGCATATGGAAGAGAATCTTGAGGATATTGCTGCATTCATATTTCTTCATATCAAATTACTAAAAGGAAGACCAGGAAAGAAAGGCATGACTTCATATTCCTTTAAGAGTTTTACAATATTCAGTTACTGGTGTGAATCTTATTTTAGAAATTAAGAAGGATTCTTACTGAATTGGTTATATGGTGATTGTTAATGAATACCAGTGCTTTAATTTATAAAGGGATCAGAGTTTTCAAGACAAAACAAAAGTAATGTAGAGTTATACATTATAATTTTGGAGAATGCTTTTGGGGAAAAAAACTTTCTGCTGCAATATTGTGACTTCTAACAACTGACTCACTTTTCTGAATCTTGATTTTTAATAGAGAATTGCATACCTCTTTTTCAACAAAATCTCATACAACATTTTCAAGACATAATTTTAATTTCAAACGTTAATCTCTCACACATTAATGTCTAATGTTAATTTCCTGTATTTTAATGTTTAACATAGTTTCCTCTAGTGTTTAGAAGGAACAACTTGAAAGCACAAATTAAAGATGTGTTAATTACCAGCATTAGATCTCTCTTAAAGGAAATGGCAAAATAGAGATGACATGTGACTTACTTAAATATTAAATTATTCTCCCTCCGTTGAGCTAGGTCATGGTTTATAGAGATAAGAAGTATAAATTCCTTCTTCAAGCAGTAGTACTTCATCACTTTTATACACTAGTTTTTTTCCATATTTTAATATAATACCATTTAATTTTGGGGAAGAGAAGAATAGAGAAAAGACAATCTTCAATTTGTTTTCCAGTTGTATCACTTTGCTAAAAATAATTGCTAATAGTGGGTTGCTTTCTGACAAATAGAATTATGTTTTTGGAAAATTAATTGGACTATCTTGCCAATTTTGTTCAGGAAGGGCTCGTATTATAATTTCATCCTTATATTAGTTCAGATTACTCTGTTTTCTTTCTATGTTCTGAATGATGTGTGTGGCAGAGATTATGTCTCGATACTATTATAGTAGTTGATCCCAGACTACAATGTGTTCCTAGAACAGCATCAGAGCTAACTTTTGTATCTATTACCAAGAGTTTATGTCATTCACCTTGCCTATTTTGTACAATCTTATATCTTCTAAAGGAGAATTTGTTTCTTTTCTTATTAGACATAATGTCTGTGGGAACTAAATTGATTTTATTTTCCTTTATCTGCAAAGAAAGATAACAATCTCTTTTGCTTAAGTTCCAGCTGAAAATTCATTTTTCCTGAGGTTCTGCCCTCCTGTTTCTCAGGGACTCATGATGTACTGGCCTGCAGGCATTTACTTGCATCATTTAGTAATTTTCCTGCCTTCAGACTGATAGGGTCACCTACTGGTGACAGTTCCTTGTCAAAAAGCAGCTAAGACCACATATCAGTGTTGTCTCTGCCATCTGGGCACTACTCAGGAAGGAGGCCAGTTTGGATATTAGCAATTTGGAACTTAGAAATTCTGGAAACTCCAGTGACCTTCACCTCTCCTTTTGAAATTAGCCTTCTCTAGTTAATTTATCTTATATATTTTTTTAAATTAGAAGTTAGGCTAGTACAGTTACCATCAAAGGTACTAAGTGATGAGGCTAACATGTCTTCATTTTCATGGTTGATTTTGATGGACTTTACAATCATGGTTGGGACATCCTATTATTTGAATTATTTGTTTTTATATCTCTTTATTATTTTATTTTATTTTGAAGTTAAGCTTGGAGATATTTTCTGTTTGTTTGTTTGTTTAAACTAGCTAGAATTCAGTTGTTATATTCTTTTACAAGCTTTTCAATCATCTACCACATCATCTGTGCCACACTTATCCTTTGGGCCATAACAACAGTCAGTTTACCGGACATAAAACAGAATTGGTGTATATGTAGTTACCTGCAGTAGGCGCTCCAGGAAATTTCAAGGATTGGTTCTTGAGGAGAATATTGAGGTAGAATCTGTTGAAGAATGGACGCTGAAGCAATAGAGACTTATTCACAAACAGAAATTGAGTGCATTTTGGAGGAAGCTATTCACCTGGAGTATGTGTCTTTAAATATGCTAAGCATAAAATACAAAAATAGCCTACTTCTGTGAAGACTATCTTGGGCAGGGACACTGTATTTCATCCTTGTGATGAAATGCAGATTCCCCATCAAGAATCAAATGTATCATTTCAAAAAGTTATAGAAAGCAGTACTTTAAAATAATTCTAGTTGACTACATTAAAAACATTGAACAAGTCCAATAAAGAATATTCCTTGAGTTTGTAGCTTCAAAAATTTTTTTTTATTGGATACATTTTCATTTGTTTTAAGCCATTCTCTATCAGTATTTTGTCCTATAGTGTCAGATGAATATTGTTATGACAAAGGGCTTAATTATGGTCCTATAGAGTGCCCTTCACTATTTTTTTTTGTTTGCAGTTACATTTTCATTGTGGTGCACCTTTTTTTAATGCTTGCTTACATTTTATATGAAATTGGTCTTGTTGGGGGATTCTTTTCAAAATCTCATCTTTTGCTTTTTAGAAGCCTTTTTCTTTTTGATATAAAATTTACTTTAAAAGTCTAATGACATCAGAGGAAAACCCTTCAAAGTCAGTGAACTATCACTTTAGCTAATGAAGGTAGATATAAGAATTTTATTTCTACTAAATATCATATTTTCTACCTATACACCAGCAACTTTCTTTAGATCTTTCTTATCTTGATTCCAACCTATTTCACAATAAGTTACCTTAATAAATTGCTCTATCTTATCACAAAATATGAAATGAAAGTATCTTCAAAGGTTATTTAGGTCAACCAGTCAAAGAGGATTAAAACACCACTATCTTTATCAAATACTAGTTTCTATATGCTCTGAGTTTCTTATTTGTGGTTAGGATTTCTCACCAGAGTGGGAGAATTTAGGATTTAAAGTGAGAAGCAAAATTTCACCTATTAGCTTTCTATATAATGACCTGATTCCCTGAAATTTCCACTAATTCTCCATCAACCACTGGGAGTCATCCAAAACAATTTAAATTCCTCTTCCATGTGATATTTGTCATCAATAAATCCTCTCTTCTTTATGTTATACCACACCAGTTCTCTTACTTATTTATTCTAGTTTTTAATTCCTTCATCATCACAGATAACTCAAGCAGACCTTAGAAAAGTTATTATCCAGAAGTCTTTTAAAACATATTTACTGCTGCTGGGCCATATCGCTTTCTCTTGATGCTTGGACAATCATTAATATTGATATTTTTTTTCCCTGAGAGTAGGACATTTTAATTTCTTTTTAAATGTAAAATTATTAGCTTAAATCTGCCTTGTCAATAAGTTCTGGGATTTGATTATTTAATTCATCTCTGCATCACTTTAGGACCAGGTTTGTGTCCTCCAGATTCAATTATATAATTGAAACTAAGTAAGAGAGGGTCGTATTGTCCATCACCAGCAAACTACTTCCTGGCTAACTCTGGTGGTCACTTGGCCTTTATAAATTTTCTTGACAGTATGTTTTTCCACTATATACTCTACCAGTTTATAGATAAATAAATCAGTATAAGTAATTTTTTTCAAAGATTTTGTTTATTATTTGACAGAGATCACAAGTAGACAGAGAGGCAAGCAGAGAGAGAGGAAAGGAAGCAGGCTCCCCACCGAGCAGAGAGCCCGATGCGGAGCTCCATCCGAGGACCCTGGGATTATGACCTGAGCCGAAGGCAGAGGCAGAGGCTTTAGCCCACTGAGCCATCCAGGCACCACCCAATATAAGTAATTTTAAATGAAAAGCCATTATATATTCAACTCTAATTGAAGAATTACTATACCAAAAAGTGCATATTACAGATTTGAAGACTTGGTCGCAGTTACTAAGTACTTTACACTATGAAGGTGGTACAGTTGGAACACATGTAAAATAAACAAAAGATAAGTATAGATATTTAGAAACATGAATTTATATATGTTTAGGGAACATTGAAAGAATATATTGGTAAGTTTAATTAGCTAGAAAAAATCCAGAGAAAATAATATTGATTAATATGTGGGTTTTTTTTTAAATATGACATTTGTAAAAGTTAGAAGCAGTAGTAAGAATAAGGGGTAAAGTAGGTGGGTTAGCTTCATTGGAGTGGAGAGTATGGTCCAAGAACTGAGAATAAAAATAGCAACTCAAATGTGGATTCTTATATTCTGTGACTCTGTGACTGTTTATGATATGAAGGACAAAAAGTGGAGAATCTTGAAGCATATGCCAAAGAGTTTTGGTTTCAAGAAAGATATGCCCAAGTAGAGTTTGATGTGATTCAAAGATATTAAGTGAATTTTACTGAAATATATAGGGGAGATCTACTAAAGGAAATGGGTAAACTAACCATGAAAATGTTAGTTATTGTAGAATTCTTTTTTTTTTGTAAATATTTAATTTATTTATTTGACAGGAAAGAGACAGTGAGAGAGGGAATACAAGCATGGGGCGTGGGGAGGGAGAAGCAGACTCCCCACAGAGAAAGGAGATTGATGCAGGCTCTATCCCAGGACCCTGGGACCATGACCCAAGCCGAAGGCAGATGCCAAAGGACCAAGTCACCCAGGTACCCCTGAATATTGTGGAATTCTGTGTATTAGGCTGTTGAAAATTTGGGAACAATAAAAGGTAATCCTTTGTCAGGGACAAAGAAGAGTCTGAACTATCTTTAGTTTTGCAATTCTGGAGGACCAGGAGAATTTTAATGTAATTTACAGGCATGACATGACCATGTTGCAAAACCATGATTCTTTAGGTTTAACAGCATGGGCTAAGATTTAGTATATTTAATTCAATGTGCACTTTGGCTAAGGTCACATACATTACTAGCAAACTTGGGTGTGTGTGCAAAAGAAAAGCCAGGGATGGTTATAAGGTTTGTATTTGTTATTTAAAAAAAAAAAAAGTTCACATCCAAATAAAACCTTTTACATCCAGAGCCTTGATTCTCCAGCTGACTTACCTGGGTACTTGAGGTTGGTTTCTTTAAACTCCAACTTTTTACATTTTAAAAATTGAATTATAGTTGAAATAAAATATTATGTTAGTTTCAGGTATGCAACATAGTTATTTGATGTTTTCATACATTATGAAGTGATCATCTCCATATGTCTAGTATCCTATACTATACATTTTAAACATTTTACAAGGTGATCTTTGCAAACTATACTATACAGTTTTCTGATATTTTTTAAAGTGTGCTAGGTTTAATAGACACTTTCCTTAAATATACAAAGTAGTCATTATGATTACCAATTGTTACATGTGCTAAGATACAGTGGTAATCTTGAAGCCTGTTGAAAAACATAAAGCCACTTATTCCTACTGAAAATGGCCCCAGATTGCCATACTTTTGAGTTTCTATATATGCTATTTTTTTCCTATATTAACTAGACTCATTAGGCCATTTTGTGAGTTTTTTAATCAGTAGTTAGTAAACAGCTACTATGTGCAAAGGATTAAGGTGAAATACAAAGATAAAAGAAAGACATCTTCATTATTTTGAGAAAAATTGAACTCTTCTTGATTCTTCTGCCATGCCATCAATCACCCTATGACTTCATTAGCTTTGAAACAAATTTTTCAAGTACCTGAGCTGCAGAGGGTAGAAGGTGATGGCAACCCCTATTTTATGTTTCTATCATGTGGCTTGGCAGTTGCCATTCCTCTTCAGGCAGTAAAATTTTTCTCTGTAGTGCTCTACGGTGTTAATATATAGTGACCGTTTTATGGATTTTTAAATAACTTTCCAGGCAGTGGCTAGAGTGTTATCATCATGAAAAAATTTGTCAGAAGCTGTATTTTCAACATGCTCCATAGTAAGACCAGAGAGGGCTGAAAAACCACAATGCAGGATAGGATACTTGAGTAAGCACATACAACCCCTGAAAAAACAACTCATAGGTCATGCATTCTGATATTAGGTTGGAAACAACATCTCAGTAGAAGATTTTCAGAGAAGCTTTGGTTGAAAACCAGAATCAGGCTGAGATATAAAATGAAAATGATATGGTTGTCTTATCCATCAAAGAGCTATCATTGAAGTTTTAATATAGAAATATTTATGTAATTTATGTGTTCAAATTTTATTTATTTTTTATTCATTCATTCATTCATTCATTATTTATTTATTTATTTATTTATTCTATTTATTTTTCATGTCTAGCTGCTCTCTATGAATGTCCTTATAACATTTAAGATCTGAATTTACACAATGGAATACTATGCAAACATCAAAGGAAATGAAATCTTGCTATTTGCAACAATGTGAATGGAACTAAAGGGTATCATGCTGAATGAAATAAGTCAATCGGGGAAAGACAGTTATCACATGATCTCCCTGATATGAGGCAGAATGGGGGTTTGGGGTAGGGAAGGAAAAAATGAAACAAGATGGGATCGGGAGGGAGACAAATCATAAGAGACTCTTAATCTCACAAAACAAACTGAGGGGTGCTGGGGGAAGGGAGGTATGGAGAAGGTGGTTGGGTTATGGACATTGGGGACTGTATATGATATGGTGAGTGCTGTGAAGTGTGTAAGCCTGACGATTCACAGACCTGTACCCCTGGGCAAATAATACATTATATGTTAATAAAAATACTTAAAAAAATCTGAATTTACAGGAAAAATTATAATTTTAACATCCTTCAATCTCATGGGAAGTTTTGCTTTCTTAGACTTGTGGTATTGTGGTATCAAGTATAGTGTTAATGTTTTTATGAAGAGAATTTATTGGTTTAGGTAGAAATTCTCATTTATCAATTTTAGAATTATCTATTTTGGTCACTTCATGGATAAGAAATTGAAAATTCAAGGTGATTATCTAAATGATTCTGATAAAACCCTGAATTGGCAACTGGAATACGAAATGATTTTGGGGAGAAATTCTTTGGTTACTAAGTAAACTTATTTTTGCATTCTAATGAAGACATGACAGTTTATGCATTGGCAAACACATTGAGTCTATTATATGTCAGACACTGGTGTTGGTACTAAGAATACATAAATTGAAGCGATTATAACTATTATTATTGCCATTCCTATTATTATTATTATCAAGGGTTCCATAGTTTGTCAGAAGAGACATACATGTGTAGGTAGTTATAGACTCAGGGGCTTAAAAAGTTAATCATTTGGAAAAAAAAATAAATGCACAGAAGACTATCGGAAACATTTCATTTTATGTTTTATGTCATTTATGTTCATTTCATTTTATTTGTAAAATACGAATGATAATCACTGCTGTATTACTTACCTCATAATACTGTTTCAGAGAACAAGTAGATGGTCTATACAACTAACTTGCAGTGCTTTTGTTAATATGCCATGAAAGAAACAGATTCTTAAGACATTAGCTCTTCTTACCTGATGAATATTGAGCAAATATGTAAAATCAGTTAATCAGATATACATTTTTGATTCAAAACCTGCTAAGATAAGACAAAAATTAAATTCACGGTTAAAAGTGTACCATGTGCTATAGATTTTAAGCATCTTTCTTTCTTGAGAAAACAAAGGTCCTGGAAAATAACATGACTTACCCAAGACCGTAATATTTGTGAGAAACAAAGCCAGAACTAATTCAACTTTGTGTTACTTAAAAAAATTTTTTAAATTAACATATAATGTATTATTTGCTCCAGGGGTAGAGGGCTGTGAATCATCAGGCATACACATTTCATAGCACTCACCATAGCACATACCCTCCCCAATGTCCATAACCCAGTTATCTTATAACTACGCCCCCACTCTCCAGCAACCCTCACTTTGTTTCCTGAGATTAAAAGTCTTTTATGGTTTGTCTCCCTCCTGGTCCTATCTTGTTTCATTTTTTCCCTTCCTACCCTCCACGATCCCCCCGCCCTGCCTTTGAAATTCCTCATATTAGGGTGATCATATGATAATGGTCTTTCTCTGATGGACTTATTTTGCTCAGCATAATCCCTCTATTTCCATCCACATTGTTGCAAATGGCAAGATTTTGTTTCTTTTGATGGCTGCATAGTATTCCATTGCATATGTATCCTACATCTTCTTTATCCATTCATCTGTTGATGGACATTTAGGTTCTTTCCATAGTTTGGCTATTGTGGACCTCGCTGCTATAAACATTTGGGTGCACATACCCCTTTGGATCACTACATTTGTATCTTCAGGGTAAATATGCAGTAGTGTGATTGCTGGATTGTAGGGTAGCTCTGTTTTCAACTTTTTGAGGAACCTCCATGCTGTTTTCCAGAGTGGCTGCACCAATTTGCATTCCCACCAACAGTGTAGGAGGGTCCCCTTTCTCCGCATCCTCTCCAACTTCTGTAGTTCCCTGACTTCTTAATTTTAGCCATTCTGACTGGTGTGATTTTGATTTGCATATTCCTGATGCCAATTGATGTTGAGTACTTTTTCATGTGTCTATTGGCCATTTGGATGTCTTCTTTGCCGAAATGTCTGTTCATGTCTTCTGCCGGCTTCTTGATTGGATTATTTGTACTTTGGGTGTTGAGTTTGATAAGTTCCTTGTAGATTTTGGATACTAGTAGCCTTTTATCTGATATGTCATTTGTGAATATCTTCTCCCATTCTGTCAGTTGTCTTTTGGTTTTGTTGAATGTTTCCTTTGCTGTGCAGAAGCTTTTGCTCTTGATGAAGTCCCAATAGTTCATTTTTGCCCTTGCTTCCCTTTCCTTTGGAGATGTTTCTAAGAAGAAGTTGCTGCAGCTGAGGTTGAAAAGGTTGCTGTATGTGTTCTCCTCAAGGATTTTGATGGATTCCTGTCTCACATTTAGGTCTTTCATCCATTTGAGTCTATTTTTGTGTGTGGTATAAGGAAGTGGTCCAGTTTCATTCTTCTGCATGTGGCTGTCCAATTTTCCCAACACCATTTTTTGAAGAGACTATCTTTATTCCATTGCACATTCTTTCCTGCTTTTTTGAAGATTACTTGACCATAGAGTTGAGGGTCTATTTCTGGGCTCTCAATTCTGTTCCATTGATCTCTGTGTCTGTTTTTGTGGCAGTTCCATACTGTCTTGATGATTAAAGCTTTGTATAGAGCTTGAAGTCTGGAATTGTGATGCCACCAACTTTGATTTTCTTTTTCAACATTCCTTTTGCTATTTGGGGTCTTTTCTGTTTCCATACAAATTTTAGGATTATTTGTTCAATTTCTTTGAAAAAAATAGATGGTATTTTGATAGAGATTGTGTCAAATGTGTAGATTGCTTTAGGTAGCATGCACATTTTCACAATATTTGTTCTTCTAATCCATGAGCATGGAACATTTTCCCCTTTCCTTTTGTCTTCCTCAATTTCTTTCATGAGTACTTTAGTTTTCTGAGTACAGATTCTTTGCCTCTTTGGTTAGGTTTATTCCTAGGTATCTTATGCTTTTGGGTGCAATTGTAAATGGGATTGACTCTTTAATTTCTCTTTCTTTTGTCTTGCTGTCGATGTATAGAAATGCAACTGATTTCTGTGCCTTGATTTATATCCTGACACTTTACTTAATTCCTGTACAAGTTCTAGCAGATTTGGAATGGAGTCTTTTGGGTTTTCCACATAAAGTATCATATCATCTGCAAAGAGTGATAGTATGACTTCTTCTTTGCTGATTTGTATGCCTTTAATTTCTTTTTCTTTTTGTCTGATTGCTGAGGCTAGGACTTCTAGTACTATGTTGAATAGCAGTGGTGATAGTGGACATCCCCACCGTGTTCCTGATCTTAGCAGAAAAGCTTTCAGGTTTTCCCCATTGAGAATGATATTTGATGTGGGTTTTTCATTGATGGCTTTGATGATATTGAGGTATGCACCCTCTATGCCTACACTGTGAAGACTTTTGATCAAGAAAGGATGTGTATTTTGTCAAATGCTTTTTTCAGCATCTACTTAGAGTATCATATGGTTCTTGTTCTTTCTTTTATTAATGCATTTGTGGATGTTGAACCAACCTCGTAGCCCAGCAATAAATCCCACTTGGTCGTGGTGAATAATCCTTTTAATGTACTGTTGGATCCTGTTGGCTAGTATTTTGGTGAGAATTTTTGCACCATGTTCATCAAGGATATTAGTCTATAATTCTCCTGTTTGATGGGGTCTTTCCATAGTTTTGCTATGGGATCAAGGTAATACTGGCCTCATAAAATGAGTTTGAAAGTTTTCCTTCCATTTCTATTTTTTGGAACAGTTTCAGGAAAATAGGTATTAATTCTTTTTAAATGTTTGGTAGAATTCCCCTGGGAAGCAATCTGGCCCTGAGCTCTTGTTTTTTGGGAAATTTTTGGTGGCTGCTTCAATGTCCTTACGGGTCATGGGTCTGTTCAGGTTTTCTATTTCTTCCTGGTTCAGTTGTGGTAGTTTATATGTCTCTAGGAATGCATCCATTTCTTCTATATTGTCAAATTTTCTGGTGTATAGTTGCTCATAATATGTTCTTATAATTGTTTGTACTTCTTTGGTGTTGGTTGTGATCTCTCCTCTTTCATTCATGATTTTATTAATGTGGGTCCTTTCTCCTTTCTTTTTCATAAGTCTGGCCAGGGATTTACAAATTTTATTAATTCTTTCAAGGAAGCAGCTCCTAGTTTCATTGATTTGTTCCACTGTTCTTTTGGTTTCTATTTCATTGATTTCTGCTCTGATCTTTATCATTTCTCTTCTTCTGGGTTTAGGCTCTCTTTGCTGTTCTTTCTCTAGCTCCTTTAGGTGTAGGGTTAGATTGTATACTTGAGACTTTTCTTGTTTCTTGAGAAAGGCTTGTATTGCTATATACTTTCCTCTCAGGACTGCCTTTGCTGTGTCCCAAAGATTTTGTTTTCATTTTCATGAATTTTAAAAGATTCTTCTTTAATATCCTGGTTGACCCATTCATTCCTTAGTACGGCGCTCTTTAACCTCCATATATTTGAGTTCTTTCCAACTTTCCTCTTTGTATTGAGTTCTAGTTTCAGAGCGCTGTGGTCTGAAAATATGTAGGGAATGATCCCAATCTCTTGGTGCTGGTTGAGACCTGATTTGTGACCCAGAATATGATCTATTCTGGAGAATGTTCCATGTGCACTGGAGAAGAATGTTATTCTGTTATTTTGGGATGGAATGTTCTAAATATATCTGTGACATCCATCTGGTCCAGTGTGTCATTTAAAGCCTTTATTTCCTTGTTCATCTTTTGCCTAGATGATCTGTCCATTCAAATCAGGAGGGTGTTCAAGTCCCCTACTATTACTGTATTTTTTCAATGTGTTTCTTTGATTTTTGTCATTAATTGGTTTATATAGTTGGCTGTTCCCATGTTAGAGACATAGATATTTAAAATTGTTAGATCTTCTTGTTGCACAGACCCTTTAAGTATGATATAGTGTCCTTCCTCATCTCTTATTATAGTCTTTGGCTTAAAATCTAATTGATCTGATATAAGGATTGCCACCGCAGCTTTCTTCTGATGTCCATTAGCATAGTAAATTGTTTTCCACCTCCTCATTTTAAATCTGGAAGTGTCTTTGGGTCTAAAATGAGTTTCTTGTAGACAGCATATTGATGGGTCTGTTTTTTTATCCACTCTGAAACCTTGTGTCTTTTGATTGGGGGCATTTAGCCCATTTACAATCAGGGTAACTATTGAAAGATATGAATTTAGTACCATTGTATTGCCTGTAAGATTACTGTTACTTTATATTGTCTCTTCCTTTTTGGTCTGTTCCTTTTAGGCTTTCTCTTTGATTAGAGGATTCCTTTCAATATTTCCTGTGGGGCTGGTATGGTGTTGGCAAATTCTTTTAATTGTTTTTGTCCTGGAAGCTTTTTATCTCTCCTTCTATTTTCAATGACAGACTAGCTGGACAAAGTATTCTTGGCTGCATATTTTTCTCATTCAGTGCTGTGAATATATCATGCTAGTTCTTTCTGGCCTGCCAGGTCTCTGTGGTTAGGTCTGTTGCCATTCTAATATTTCTAACATTGTATGTTACAGACCTCTTGCCTGAGCTGCTTTCAGGATTTTCTCTTTGTCAGTAAGACTTGTAAGTTTTGCTATTAGATGACGGGGTGTGGACCTATTTTTATTGATTTTGAGAGGGGTTCTCTGTGCCTCCTGGATTTTGATGCTTGTTCCCTTCACCAAATTGGGAACATTCTCTGCTATAATTTGCTCCAATATACCTTCTGTCCCTCTCTCTCTTTCTTCATCTGGGATCCCAATTATTCTAATATTGTTTTGTCTTATTGTATCACTTATCTCTTGAATTCTCCCCTTGTGGTCCAGTAGTTGTCTCTCTCTCTCGTTTACTCAGCTTCTTTATTCTCTATCCTTTGGCCTTCTATATCACTAATTCTCTCTTCTGCCTCATTTATCCTAGCAGTAAGAGCCTCCATTTTTTATTGTACCTCATTAATAGCTTTTTTGATTTCAACTTGGTTAGGTTTTAGTTCTTTTTTTTACTCCAGAAAGGGATTCTCTAAAATCTTCCGTGCTTTTTTGAGCCCAGCTAGCACTTGAGAATCATCAATCTGAACTCTAGTTCTGATGTATTACTAACGTCCATATTGATTAGGTCCCTAGGCATCTGTACTTCTTCCTGTTCTTTTTTTTGCAGTGATTTTTTTCTGCCTTGTCATTTTATCCAGGTAAGAATAGGTGAATGAAAGAAGAAAATACTAAGAGAGTAGCAAAGACCCCAGAAAAACATATACTAACCAAATCAGAAGAAACCAGAACCCAGGGGGAGAAAGAAAAGGTGGGGGGAAGAAATATATATGTATGTGTGTGTGTTTGTGTATGTATATGTATGTGTGTGTGTGTGTGTGTGTATAGGACTGGCAAATAGAACAGAGCCACACACTCGATTTTGGATGTATTTTGATCTGTTAGAAGAAACTACCTCCCAAAATTTTAAAGAAAAATTTATATATATTTAAAAATAAGGTAAACACGATGAAAGGATGGAATATGAGTGTAAAGATGAAAATTAAAAAAAAAATCCTAAAAAAGGAATTGATAAGATAAGAAGTTGGTTGAAAAAAGAAAAAAAGAGGAAAGAATATAATCAGGCTGGAGACTAGAACAAGGCTATGTGCTAGATTTAGGGTATATTTTGATATATTAGAAGAAATTGTATCCAAAATTTTAAAGAAAAAAACCACTATATATATACAAGAAATAAGGTTAAATACAAGGAAGGGATGAAATATAACAATGAAAATTTAAAAATATTTTTAAAAAGGTACTGATAAGATAAAATAGTTAAAAATGTTAAAATAGGAAAGAGGAAAAATAAAAAAAATAGAATAAGAAAAAAATAAAAATAAAAAAATTGAACTTTGAAAGACTAAAGGGTTATGGGAAAAAGCCATGAATTCTCTGTGTTGCTTTCCCCTAGCTCTGGAGTTCTGCAGTTCTCACTGATTGGTGAGCTTGGTCTTGGCTGGATGTTCTTGCTGATCTTCTGGGGGAGGGGCCAATTGCAATGATTCTCAGATTTCTTTGCCTGAAGTGGAATTGCATTGCCCTTCCCAGGGGCCGGGCTAAGTAACCTGCTTGGGTTCACTCTCCATAGCTTTTGTTCCCTGAACACTTTCCATACAGCTTTGGAGGGTGGGAATGAAAATGGTGGCCTCCCAATCTCTGGCACCATGGGAGCTGAGAGCTCAGGGCCCCACTCTTCAATGTACCATCAGAGAAATACAGTCTATCCCTTCCATTTCCCTAGTCTCCGGCTGAACTCCAAGCTCACCTAGCTTGTGATGGAGCATTTCTGTCTCTGGCCCAGGGCCTCGTTTGCAGTCTCCAAACCCAGCAGACTCCTGCAGCATGCTCTCATGCCACTCCTCCTGGAGGAGGAAGAAGGGGGTGTCTCCTCGGATCTGCCACTTTGGTGTCTGTGCTCAAACAGCAGTGGTCCAACTGTGCCTTGGATCACATTTTAAGGTAATCCTGAGCTGAGAGCCTACTGCTTGGCTCCATCTCTGTAGCCAGCTTCCCTGCTCTGATACCTGGGAGCTCTCCCACATGCAGACATCCCTGGTCTTTTTGTATCCCTGTGGGTCCTGAGACCACATTGTCCCCACAAGGGTTCCACCACTCACTTAGCTTCAGGAATGATGTTTCTTGGTGGAGCAGACTTCTAAATGTTCTGATTTTGTGCTCCAGTGCTCTCTCACTTGCTGGGAGCTGGCACCTGCCCCTGAGATCTATCTTCCTGTCACTTTGGATTCACTTTTCTGCACGTTCTAGCTTCTGGAAAGTGGTTGATTTTCTGTTCCTAGAGTTGATGCTCTTCTTCTCTTCTGTCTCCTATTGAGTTTATAGGTGTTCAGAATGGTTTGATAACTATCTAGCTGAACTCCTGGGACCTGATGGTATCTCGGTCTCCTACTGTTCTGCCATCTTGCTCTATTAGATACTTTTTTAAAACAAGATTCTATTGTTTGATTGATCGATTGTTTTTGAATCCCATGATCCATCTTCATGCATTCTTCTCTCCTGTGAGGTTTATATCATTTGGCCAAACTACATTCTTCCCAACATGAGTGCTATCATTTAGCAACTTCTGGGAGACTATTCTGTCACTGAAAACTCATTTTTTTTTTTTTGTAGATTTTATTTATTTATTTATTTGACAGACAGAGATCACAAGAAGACAGAGAGGAAGGCAGAGAGAGAGAAAGGGGGGGAAGCAGGCTCCCCGCTGAGTAGAGAGCCTGGTATGGGGCTCAATCCTAGGACCCTGGGATCATGACCTGAGCCAAAGGCAGAGGTTTTAACCCACTGAACCACCCAGGTGCCCCTGAAAACTCATTCTTACTGTTGATTGTCCCCCTTTCAATACTGACTCTTTCCATACTTATGATTAATTCTAATAATTAGAACTTATTCTAATTATTGTGTGTGTGACCCATTGATACCTACCTCTTTTTTCCGTGACATCAACTCTGTGTCCTTTCCCTTCACTTCAGCAACCCACCTACACTTGACATCACCAAGAACTCTTCTATCTCTGAACTCTTAAACATCAGAATGCCTCTGTACAGTAGAAGCCCCTTCTTTTCAGCTTCTCTTGCTCTCAACTCATCTGCTCTTCACATTTCTCTGGAAAGCTTAGATAAAGCCATTTTCTTACTTGATCTGCTTTCTTCCCTGGATCTATGAAACTCTACCTCCATATTTGTGCTTGTTACCATCTAGTAATAAAACTCCTTTCTTAGAGAAAATGAACTTCCAACTTAAGTGTCTATTCCATATGAAACTCTAGTTGAGGCTTGTCATTTTTTCCATCCCCTTTCATACAGAAAAATAAAGACAAGAAAGGAGCACCCTTTTTAATGGAAGAATTCCATCCCTGTGAGGGCCGTGGTCAAGAGTGAGAGATCACACTTACTCAGATGGCTCTCTATAGCAAGTGGTCAGGGGTTATGTATAGTGTATAAGGATGAGAAGATTTGGAAAGTTTGCCTAGATCTGGACTCCAGGGATTAGGAATAGGATGGGCCTAGTGGGTTCATGGAATTAACCATGCTTAGAAATGCCGTCAGGATAAAATGTACAAAAATAATCCCTTAAGTTTATTGTGCAGATGAGATAGAGCTAGATAAATGTAAGATATTATTGTTGCTGTCAGGTTATTCCAACCTTAGTTTAAGTGATGTAAAGTAATGTGAAGTAATTATAATAGTGTTCTAGAGTGAAGATGTGCAAATAAAGAGTAGTGGTATATCTTGCTGATTTGCTGACTTTGAGAAGCACATTCAGCTTCCTGTGTTCTTTCTTCTTAACAATTATATCCATAGCATGTGGCCATAGATGAGGGCTTTCTGTTACAGTTTGATAGATTATTCTATAGCTATTGCTCGATCCTTGGAGACAGTTCCCTCTGTTCTCTGCGATGCTCTGACACATTTACAATTTATATGTTATAAAGGGCTGAACAAAAATATCAATAAACAAATTGCTGACAGTATGTTGAAGAGGAGAAACTGTTTACAATAAAATTAAAAGGTAGTATGAGAATATTGAAACAGGGAAACAAACAATATCCCTTTTTCCTGGGTAAAAAAATATACTGTATTATTTTCACTTTTTGGTCGACAGGTATTACTCTGCGGGTAAAGAGAAAAATGTTCAGGTGACTGTCATAATTAAACAGATGTTTAGTGAGAACTTTCTCTGGGTCTCGCTCTGTTGTAGTCACTGATGGCTGGAGTTAAACTATAATTCCTCTATCAAGAATTTCATCATGTGGTGGTTACCATTTGGTTTGATAAATGCAACCATAGGAGTAGATGTGAATAGAGAAGTAACGGAGAAAAATGTCACTACCTTTTTCTGGGTGAGGGAAAGAAGTGAGAGTAACCTCATAGAAGATTCTCAAAGAAGGTAACGTTGAAATTCCTCTATTAGAGGAATAGGAAGATATGGGAGAGTGAATATGAGTAAAAGTATTGATGTTGGTGCACCTGGGTGGCTCAGTTGTTAAGTGTCTGCATTCGGCTCAGGTCGTGATCCCAGGGTCCTGGGATTGAGCCCTGCATCAGGCTCTCTGCTCATCGGGAAGCCTGCTTCTCCCTCTTCTACTCTCTCTGCTTCTGTTCCCTCTCTCTCTGTGCCTTTCTCTGTCAAATGAACAAATAAAATCTTTTTTTAAAAAAACTATTGATATGGACAACAAAGTAGGCTCAGGGAACTTAAACATATCACTAATTTGAGAATATATGTTCAGGGAAGAGGATTGGGGATAGATCAAGATGAAAAGGGAAGAAAGGCCTATGTCATGAAGGAGCAGGATTGCCATGCCAAGAAATTTAGATTCTATTTTGTAAACTTGGTGAAACAGTGAAGGATTTTAAACAGAGAGGAAACACAATCAGATTTATATTTTGGAAAGTGTACACTGAAAATTTTGGAGAGGACAGATTAAGACAACAAATCATATTAGAAATTGGGACACAATTTGGTAGGCCACTGACAGTTGGGAAAGTGGTGGAGAAAAACCCAATTTAATTAATCAATTTTTTCAAAAGGTGATAAGAGCTTTACTAAAGGAAATGTCAATGGGCATGGAAAGGAGAAGGGATTTGACAGCAGATTAATAGATTCGGATTTAATGACTGATAGGCTATGAGGGTCAAGGAGAAAGGGAAGTCAATAATAAATCCCAGGTTTCCATTTTGTACAACTCAGTAGAGAGAAAAGAGGAAATACAGATTGGGGGAACGTGAATTTTACAGTAGTTGAATTTGAGGTACCGATGGGACCATAAAGTTGAGAGATCCCATAGACAAAGATCTGGAGAGGGAGGTAGACTTGTGATTTGTTAGCAAAAGCTGTGGTTAAAACCAAAAGAGTGGATAAGATTACGAGGCAGATGGTATAGAGGCAAAAGAGGGACAAGCTGAGGGCAGAACTAGGAAGGCGAAAATGAGAAAGAGGATCCAGAAAAAGGATGGAGAAACTAGAAAACTAGAAAGAGAAAGAGGAAGAACCAGGAAAGAACTGGACATCATGGCAGCCAAGGAAGGAGAGATTTTCAGGAAGAGAACATTGACAAATATCACAGAGAGAAGGGAGAGTTATAGAAACAGTGCTCTGTACCACTAGCCTCCACTTCCTCCTAACTTCTGCCTCCCCAAGAATCTCTCTCTCTGTCTCTCTTTTAATTCTGAATACTTAAATGTGTATTTTCTACAAAAAGGGGTACTCTTGTACTTAACCAAAATACAACCATTAGAACCAGGAGATTATCAGTGACACATTACTACCATTTAACTCTCAGACCCCATTTGAGTTTTACTTAGTGTCCCAATAAAGTCTTTTGTAGCAGTAGGATCTGGAACAGAATTAGTTTTGTCTCTCAATCTCTTTCAATTTGGAGTAGTTTCTCAGTCTTTCCTTGATTTCATGATCTTGACAGTTTTGCAGACATCAAATCCAATTATTTTATAAAATGCCCCTCAATTTTGGTTCACTGATGTTTCCTCATGATTAGGTTTAAGTTACACATCTTTGCTAGGAATATTCCAGAAGTCATGCTGCATTCCTGTCACTGCACTGCTAAAAGATATATGATATAAATTTGTTCCACTACTGATGATGTTAATTTTGATCACTAGATTAGTAGTGTATCTCTCAGGCTTCTCTGCTGTGAAGTTACTCCTCTCTTCTTTGTAATTAATGAATATAACACAGGAAGTTGCTTTGAAACTCTGTAAGTATCCTTTTAACCATCAAGCTTTGGATTTATTCATTAATTTATTTATGTGAGTATGAAATTATGTATTCCTGTTTTATTCAGTGCATTTTCATCTATTATTATTTATTGTCTTTTTTTTAGTACTAAATTGTCAAGCTGGCTTTTGATGTGTACTATCATTCTCTGAGAACTCCCTTATTTCCTGGGACAAAAAGTTTTTTCAGGTTCACCTCTTACTTTTTCTTTTAATTTATTTGAGTATAGTTGAAACACAATGTTATATTAGTTTCGGGTGTACCACATAGAAATTCACCATCTCTATATGTTATGCTATGCTCACCACAAGTGGAACTATCATCTGTTACCACACAATAGTACTACAATACTGTTGACTCTATTCTCTGCACTGTACCTTTTATTCCCATGACTCATCCAAGGATCTCTTCATTTCTAAACCCACTGGAAGGGCAGAGGCCAGGAGGCAGTGGTGGCTGCAGGTATATAGCATGGTTCCTTGAGACTGAGAAGGGAACGTGAGAGAGGACAGAGATACACTTCTAAGTAAAAATATTTCCCAGGATGAGAAAGACTTAAGTAGTTTTAAGAGATGATGGAAGAGAATGATAGAAAAGGAAATTGAAGGATAATTGAAGAAGCAGAGTTGCTGAGGAGACAAGAAATCATGGCTGGGTCACACTGAATAGGAAAAGGTTTTCTTCTGGGTGGTGATAGAGTTAAGTCTGGGAAAGAGGAGAAAAGAAATAATGTTTGGTTGCCCTGGTTTTCTCAACTATTTATTGAGGGGGAAGGAGAAGGTAAGGGAGCAGTTCAAATACAAACAGGACAAATTATTAGAGGACCCAACTGAGATTGGAAAAACATGTATTTCTAGTATTATAAGTTCATATTGTTTTAATATTCTCTCCAGAAGTGTACAGTTCCCAGGAATAAGTGAGGAGTCCCAGGTCTCATAGCATTTCATTAATTTAGCCTCCAGCTGGCCCAATGTCCAAAACACTAGAATATTTCTGTAGTTAATTACACAGGATACCAGGAGTTCACCAGAGGTTATAGCCTAGAATTATCCTTTGTCCAGCTCATGTCACGAAGCCAGATGAAGGAACTGATATTTAAGAATATCATCTAAGAGATTATCAACCACTTTGCCTAAAGTTAACTTTCCAGAAGACTACATACCTGACTTTGTTTACTCTTTCTGAAGAATTGCTTTTCCTACGTTGCATTTTAGTACTTCCCTTTTCATTTCTTAAAGGTTAGAACAAACATTGGAAGTGTAAATAATTCCTTATAGTTTTCAGATATTTTTGTTGAAGATATTCCTTAGTATGTTGTTTAATGTCCCATGTATAAAGTCCATGGTTAACAATTCTTTTTAGATTTTAATACCATAATACCATTTATCTCTCTTGAAGAACTGACATGCTTCGCTTAATTGATATTTGAAGGTATTGTGTTTTGCATTTTTCTCTTTGCCTGTTAGGAAGCTCAAAGCTAAATTTGTTAGTCAATGAAGAAAATGTCTCAGTTACACGAGTAGGTTTTAGCTTCTTCTACCTTACTTCAATAGCATTATTTTATGCTTTTTAAAATTGTGAAGTGCCACCACTCCATTTTAAGAGTAAGGATATTAATATATGTGTAAGTGGAAGTGACCCCACTGTAGGTACAGATCCCTTCTGAAGTTTCTATATGTTATGAAGCAGTGAGTAATGACAAGCTGGGAGCTTCTTAACTGTGGACGAGGGAGAGTTTATGTTACACGCACAGATGAAGATGGAAGAAAAATTTGTTTCGTATTTAGTGTGACAGAAGAATCCTTTAGCATTGATGGTATACCCAAAGAGAATCAGACTCCTTTGGATTAGTGAAAAAGTCCTTCCTTGGCTCACAGATGCTTTGCCATGGCTGTCTTTTCCTTCTTTAGTAGATTCTAGGGTCTGCTATGTGGCTGTGCTGGGATATTTTGCCCTGCTTTGGTGGGGAGTATGTGTGGGTGAAGCATTCTTTTTTCCATGGTCAGTGCTGAGCAGGGCTGCTGTGCCTTTGCAAATTTCTAACCGCTTCCTTTCCTGTTCTCCCCTCTTCTTATCCTTATGGAAAAATAAACCTGTAAAGTGACTGTTTAGTGACAAATGGAGAGAGAGCTTGCTTTCTACCCACTTTCTAGCTTTTCCAGGTGTTCTTATCATGTGCCTTCCTGAGGATAATTGCTTGAGAAAGTAAGCTTGATGGAGGATAAGACACCTGGAAAAATCCTATGTCTCTTACTCCAATTAGTAAAGACTTGTTAAATCACAGAGAGTAGAGGGAGGCCTTGTGCATTGATACAAGTGATGGATGACCTACCCTTTGTTTTTGGCTAGAAATGCCAGATTGGAACAATGAAAAGGCCGATTTCTTCTTTTCTTCATTGTTGATATGTGCCAAAGGAAAGGCTAGTATGTAATATTCTTAGTTTGTCATTTTAAAAGTAAAATTTTACTTGAAAAGAAATATATTTTTTTAAAAAATGAAAAGATACTGAGTGAGTGATTATTTTTTAAAGTGCTTATATTCTCCCTTTCAGGAGATTCTTTCTGGCTCTTCTGGGTGCAGAGGAATACACTAGAGCAGTGCTTCTCGAACCTCAGTGTGCATACAGATCACCTGGGAACTCACTAAACTGTAGATTCTGATTCAGTAGTCCTGGATGAACCTGAGAGTGCATTTCTACTACTCTCATGTGGTTCGTGGACCACATTTTGGGTAGAACCTCGGGACAGGAAGCACCTTCTGATATATGTCTTGCTTATGTTAGTGCACTGTATATGCCTTCTCATGAATTTATTAGTTATTTCCTTCAGAATCATTTATACATGTCTCAAGGCAAAGTCCTATGCTCTTGAAAGGGGCAAAATGTGGTTTTCAAAATGTGTGGATTTACAAATGATAACTAAAGACATTTATGTATTCATTTCTTGCATTTAATGGTTTTAAAAAAATATGCTCCAGCCAGTTAGCTACCCTGAATACTTAATGAATGTGGCATTGGAGTTAATCAAATTTCTGGTTACATGTGTGCCTTCTGCTACTAGAATACTCTGCTCCAATAGCATATCCACCCTGATGGAAAGTAAATTTTTTGGATGATAGGAATCTTTGTTTTGTTTTGTTCACTGATGTATCACCAGCAATTAAAACAATGCCTTGCGCATAGTAGACATTCAATAAATATTAGCTTAATTGAATTATCTAAGGAGGGCTTTTGTTCCAGTGTCTATTTCTGCCTTAGTAAAATGGTTTGATGATTTAAGAGCTTGAGGTGCTTCCCATCACTTCTTATTGCCAGCACTGTAAATGTAAATGAAACAAGAGAGTAGACTAATTATTCAACTTCCAAAAACCAGCAACCTCAGAAGTATTTGTTTTTTGACTAAATTCTTTATAAATGATTTTTTATTTGCTTTTTTCTTATGATACTGGAATGAAACAAAGAAAATATCCAATTAATTGTATGTTTTGTGGGTAAACTCTTCTTAATATTCCTCTTCACCTTTACCTTTTTGATAAATGAGGAAAAATTACTATGTTTACTGTCAATTAGAACTCACAAATTATATATTTTTTCATCTTCTTTCTTTTTAAAGGATACTTTTTAAAAGTATTATTTTTTTTAAAGATTTTTTAAATTTATTTATCAGAGAGAGAGAGAGAGGGGGAGAGAGCAAGCACAGGCAGACAGAATGGTAGGCAGAGGCAGAGGAGAAGCAGGCTCCCTGCTGAGCAAGGAGCCTGATGTGGGACTCGATCCCAGGACGCTGGGATCATGACCTGAGCTGAAGGCAGCTGCTTAACCAACTGAGCCACCCAGGTGTCCCTAAAAGTATTATTTAAGAGAGAGAGAGACAGAGTGCACGAGTTGGGGCAGGGGGAGGGGCACTAGGAGAAGGGGAAGCAGACTGCTCAAAGTGACCCTAAGATCATGACCTGAGCTGAAACTAAGAGTCAGATGTTTAACTGACTGAACCAACTAGGCACTCCCCCGCACCCCGTTTAATGAATATTGATGTCCCATACCAATAGTCTCCTTAGAGTTTAATGCCCAGCATGCAACAGGAAGTTTTTACTGAGTGGGAGGAGCTGAGTTTGGCCTCATTTTCTCCATTAGCTACTATGGACAAGTCAACAAACCACTTCAAGTCTCTCTTCTCATCTGTAAAGAGTCTGTCATGCTCTTATCCCCGCCTCCTGTGAGGCCCATGTGAACTGATGTGGAATACTTTTGAAACTATAATGTTTTTTTTTTAAAGATTTTATTTATTTACTTTACAGACAAAGATCACAAGTAGGCAGAAAGTCAGGCAGTGAGAGAGGGGGAAGCAGGCTGAACACCCTGCTGAGTAGAGAGCCTGATGCAGGGCTTGATCCCAGGACCCTGATAAATGGGGACTTATTTTTAACTTTTCCCACCCACTCAATTTTCTTGTCCTTTTCCCCTCCTTGTAGTCCTTGTTGCAGATAGTGAAACCTTTGCAGAGAAGCCATCTTCTTTGTTCCTCTGGCAAAATGTCACTAATCATACTGTCCATTTATATTTCCATAGCAATATAAATATTTGGTCCTAAGAAGGTTGCAACTGAATGTATTGCAATCTTTTGCAGCTAGAGTTGGAGTCTACATGGACATGTGGCCTGCCTCTAAGTGAAGCAAGAGGCATATCACAAGCTGGCTTCTCAGCTGTGAAATGCCACTACTTAGGTCACATGCCTCAGTATAAAAAACTGCCAGGAGCAATGCCTTCTTTTTGGTGGAGAGGCGTGCCACATGTCACCCCAAAGCTGCCATCCCCTCTGGCATCATGCGCGGGGAACTTTGATTCATATGGGGAGGTTGTGTTCTCTGCCTTTTGCGGCATATTTCCTCCGTGGTATTTATCTGGGGTGAATTCATTCTTGTTCTCATTGAATTGGGGATCGTTGTCCGTATTCATGGGGGCCACTTCTTAATCTAGAAGAATAGCTGTAGCCTTGGGGATAACAGTTGAGTGAAAATGTGAGTTGTCTCACATGTGAAAAATGGCGTATGACACGTGTATTTCCACTCAATACCTAGCTGTGATGCCACCCTTGGTGATCTGCAACATCACACTTTCTTTCACTGGGTAATGACATGCAAGGATTCCTGGAAATCAGCCTTTGAGAGCACACATTCTGGATTCATTAAAGACCACGTCCCATCAGCTCTTAAGGACTACAAAAAAGACATATAATTTGTATCTTCACAAACAGGGGCAATGCTTCTTACTGCATGTACCTTATTTTAGATTTCCCGCTTTGTAAGATCTGACATGGGCTTATGCACAAAATAAGTGCCTGATTAATACACTTTGAATGAATAATCAAACGGCGGTTCTGATAAAAGGTAATCTAATAGGCATTTGTCCTGGCCGTGATATTGGAATACTTTCGCTTCCTATTTTTCTAAGAAGGAAATATTTAAAACCCAAAAACTCTCTATGTTTATAGAGATATAAGTTCCATCTGCCATAATAATGCCATCTTGGCTCAGATGTTGGACTTTAGACTTTACAATGTGTTTTCTCTTGCATTTTGAGAGGTTCAAGGAAAAAAAAACTATTAAAATATGTACTTCTCCAGTTTTTTCAAATGTAATTCCCTTTTTTTACCATCTGTTCTGTTTTTAACAGTTCATTTATTTATTTATTTATACTATGTTATGTTAGTCACCATACAGTACTTCATTCTTATTCTGGGTTGAATTGTGTCTTCTCAAAAACGTTTGAATCTTAATGTCCAGTTCCTCAGGATATGACCTTAACTGGTGATAGGTTGTTATAGAGGTAACCAAGTTAAAATGAGATCATTAGGTTGGGCACTAATGCCCAATATGACTGATATCCTTATAAAAAGGGGAAATTGGGGTATAAAGAGAGACCTGCAAACAGAGAAAATACCATGTGAAGATGAAGGTAGAGACTGAATGGCACATCTTTAAGCCATGAAATACCCAATTGCCAGCAAATCATTGGACTCTGGGAGAGAGGCCTCGAAAAGATGTTGCCTCCCCTCCCTCACATGGAACCAACCCTGCTGAATCTTGATCTTAGACTGCTAATCTCTCAAACTTTGAGACAATAAATTGTTTACAACATGTGGTTTGTGCGTTGTTACAGCAAGCATAGAAATGAATTACAGGTCTCAGGTTACTCTGTTGTGGAACCCTGTCTAAGCTCAGTTGCTTCCTGAATGTGCTGAAAAACAAATCAAAACAGAACACACTAGTGTTTATGGGGAAACTGTTGCTCATCTGCTTATGGACTATTAGTTGCTTAGCCTTAACTAACCTCCCTCCCCAATCTGGCCCACCACATTCTATTCATAAATGGTAATATAACTTAGGTGTCTGTTATTATTATTGAAAAACAGTAATGATACCAGCACCATTGGCTGAGCATTTATTATGTGCCAGGCACTCTGCTGAGTGTTTTGTGTACATTAGTTCATTTGGTCCTCCAAATAACCTTAAAAAGTAGGTGCTGTTATTATTCTGGAAAGATCAAAAATGTTTTTCTAAGTCCTACAGGTAAAAAAAGGCAGACACAGGGTCAGTCTCCTTCCAAAGCCCAAATGTCGGACTGCTATATTATTTGTATAAAGAGGTGCTACAATATTTCATAGGCTTATGACTTTGGGTCTAGATATTGTCAGCATTTGAATGGCTATTTAAATGAGTAAGGGAAATGTAAATGAAGGCAAAGACTGTACAACCTTAAGTCAGACAGTGTCTTAAAAAATGTCAGGTCCTCGAGCTAGATTGTGTCTAACGTACCTGCCCTAGTTAATCATGAGGACCACAGAGTTCAGCCCATCACTTCTTCAGAAAAGAATAAAATGAATTCATTCTGGGTCTTCTTTTTCAGTTCTTTTCATGTTCAGAAATGTGTGTCCACTCTAAAGCTTGCTCATGTTGATTGTAGAAGGACAGACAGAGGGGGATGTCAGAGTGTGAAGATATATATGTATATATACCACTATTAACCTTTTTAATATGGATTTTCCTAGATTATTCTGTGTAGTTTATTCTTCTCTTAAATTTATTTATATTTTTCAAGTGGGGCTTGAACTCCTGACTCTGAGGTTGAGACCTGAGCTGAGACCAGGGGTGGATGCTTAACTGACAGAGCTACTCAGGCGCTCCTCTGTGTGTGTGTGTGTGTGTGTGTGTGTGTTTTAACTAAATATGGTATATGCTTTCTGTGAAAAATGAGAAATACAAAACAGTATTATTAAGAAAATGATAATTATCCATAATTCCAACTCCAGGAAATAACCAGTGTTCGCATTTTATCATATAAGATGGCAACATATTGATTTGTTCTAAAGCATACTTGACATTTCTTTAAAAACCTTCAAATTTGATATTATTGGACATGCTGATATAAAAAAAAAAACAACAACACCGTAAACCATGCCTTCTTTTTACTGTTTCCAGAAGGTCAAACAAACATACCTATATTTCTAGAAATGAAAGATCTTTTTTCCAGTGGGCAAAGGGGAAGAAAAGGCTTCTCTCTGGAAATTCCTAGGACTTTAGTACTTGGGGAGTTTATTGCATTTTCTGATTTAACAATGGTCTAAACTAACTCATTCTCAAAAGCACAATGTACAAGCACTGCCAATTGATTTTATAATGGAGTGTTAGTCCATGTGGAAGCCAGCCTCTACTGTTTGGTCCCTACTGTTATGGGTACATGTTTATGAGATTCTTGGTTTGTTGTAGGAAGAAAGCATGTGTTAAGGACTGAATGACTCCAAGCACCTGAGAGGTGGTGATTCTCAGATCTGAGTAGGGGTTCATTGAATCTATGGCTTTGTAACAGCAGTATGACCATCCCTTCCTGGGAGAGATGGCTTTGGCTCACCAGTGGAGCCATCAACCTTTTAATTTTGGCTCCTCCTTTGTTAGTTGTTCAGGCAGATGTACAATAAGAAGTGTGGGTATAAAGGAGGAGATAGTGGTTAAGAGGGAGGCTTCTGGACTCAGACCTGGTTTCTTATCCTGTCAGTCAGAGTTGAGCTGTGGCACTTTAAGCAAGTCTCTGAACTTCTCAGTCTCACTTCTCAAATATGTAAACTAGGGATTGTATTTATACTCACTTCTCATGGGATTAAACAAGATAATGGCTGGCATATCACGAGAATTCAGTAAAACATACACATGCATGCACACACATGCACATACATATATAAAAGCTAATAGGGAAGTGTAATATGGTGTGTTCTCTTTCAGTTAGTTTCTCTTGGGAAGCACTTTTCCTACCTTTGTAAATATAATACCTTCCAGAGTTGGCAAAGTATTTATTGGTAGAGGGGAAGAAAGGAGCCCTCATATACTACTTTACATCTGGGGGATTTGGACTGTTTAATAAGTTCCTGTTAAAAGGTAGTACCTTTAGAAAGAATAGCACTTAACGCTATTTTTCAGTAATTATCTCAAAGTTACCATATCAGTTTAGGGTGTCCGTGACAGAGTGGCCCAGAGGGGAGAGCTGATCCGGCATAGACCAGTTGGAGGACATGAAAGGTTATTCTGATTTCATCATTTTTATTTGGTTCTAGCTAGGAACATATGTAGAGCATTGTTTCCTGAAAGTTTCTGATGATCATCTTTAATCATTATCACTACTATTTCCTAAGGAATCTTATATAATCTTGGTTTATATATAGTAATTGCTTCTACTCTCTACAGTCTGAACTCTAAAATGGATGGCATCATAAAGGAAATGGTGTTATACAAGGTGGAGGCTTTAAGTCACATCCGTAAGATCATCTGAAAATAAATAAATATTTGTGCTGGTTATAAGTTCTCGGGGTAGGATCTTTTTTTGGTGTGTGTGTGTGTGTGTGTGTGTGTGTGTGTGTGTGTGTGTTATTCAGGTAGCATCTATCTCAACTCCTTGCAAGTAGATTGTAAATGTTAGTTGAAATAAATTAACCTTGTAAAGTATGAATTGTTTCTCAGATTAGTGTGATTGAGGAAAAGATATTCTTTATTTGTCTTAGGGAAGGAGTTAGAGATTTGGGGGCATCTTTAATACCAAACATTCTAAAACATTACATTTATTTTATTACATTTTCCTTCCATATTTTTTTTTCTGGGCCATAAATTCAGTCCCTCTTCTCTTTGTATCTCAAGACTTTACTTTTTACTTAGGGCAATGATTCTCCTTTCTGGCTGTATATTGGACTCACTGGGGCAATTTTAAAACCTATAAATGCCTGATCTCACCTGCAGAGATTCTGCTGAAGTCTGGAAAGCAGATCTTGGTGTCCACACTCATGTATATGTGCAAGGCCCATCCAAGGGACAAAGGGTCTGGAGGCAGAAAGAGAAGGTGGCAGAAAGTGGGTCTGGCCCTGGAGATAAAAAGGCTGAGCCTGTCTTGGTATCATCCAGTTTCACTTGTCCTATCCTTTCCCACTTGGTAGCCCTGGGCCTGCTTGCCATCCTTGAGCACACAAAAAAAGGATGCCTCTTCACCGAGGCCT
The DNA here is from genome assembly GCF_011764305.1 of Mustela putorius furo. Lineage (NCBI taxonomy): Eukaryota > Metazoa > Chordata > Mammalia > Carnivora > Mustelidae > Mustela > Mustela putorius. The sequence goes on along the minus strand of NW_025422015.1, from coordinate 9,406,218 downwards.
TGGCATTAAGGCTCTCCTCTGGTGAGGATCCTTTTCCCTCAGATCTTTCAGTGGCGGGCCACTTCTTTTCACCCAGGGCTTACTTAGTTCAAATGTCATTTCCTCAGGGAGGCCTTCTCAATCTAACTTTATTACTTGTCTCCTGTCACTTTCCATACTCCTGCTCTGTTTTATTTGGTTTATGCCACTTATGAGAATCAGTAATTATCTAATTTCTGCAGTTGTTTACATATTTATTGTTAGTCTCACCTACTAACAGGATACTGCTGTATTTCCAGAGCCTAGAGCAGTGCTTGGCACCCATAAGGCTTACAATAGATATTTCTGAGTATCTGTTGTTTGTAGCAAGAATAGCAACCCTTTGTATAGACATTGCTAACTGCCTCTGGTATCTCTTCTCTTGGATTTAGTGAGTTTCAGCTCAGGACAATTCTCAGTCATTCATAGTTTGCCTTAATTTTTTTTTCATATTCCTGATTTAAAAAGTGATTTCTGGTGTATAGCAGTTGAGGAAATGAAGCTCGAAAACTTAAGCAATTTCTATTTGTCCTTTCAGTCTTTCATTCATTCACTAAAAAATATTTAGTGAGAATCTAGAATATAAGAATCAAGATTCAGGTTTTTCCAAGCATGTTTCCAGAAGTTGGATATTGTGCTATATGCTTGGTCATAATGTTTTTCAGTATGTATTTTCTGAATTTAATTCAACAAGGGCTTTAAAACAGATACACAAGTACTTTATATAAGGCTATACAAGACAGGTGCAATGTATAATCTATAGTATAGATTATAGGGTAGAATTAGAATTACCCTTTAGTAGAAGGGATTTCAGATCATCTATTTCAATGGCCTCATTTCATAGATGAAGGAGCTGAAATCCAGGGAGGATAATAGTTCATTTTTCTTGGATGCTCGTAGGATAAATAAAGAACTGACAGACTTCTGGTGCTCAAAGTCATGTGAGTACTTAGTGACACAACAGACATCAGAACCATGTTCTTGGTCCAGGGTTCTTTGTCTCCACCAGTGATCCTCAAATATATGTGATTAGAACTATCTGGAATATTGCTAGCTGCTGGGGATGGTGTTGTGGGCTTGCATTTTTAGCATTTGTCTCTCCCAGGTAATTCTATTGTATAGCCAGATCTGGGGACCACTATGTACACCATATTTTTATACATGAATTTGCCTCACCTGTAACTGCAAAGATGGGGAGGTTCTACATCATGTATGGAGAGTACCATTTATAAGACTTTCAAGAAAAACTCTTCTGATTTTTGCTTAGCTGCACAGTATTAGTCTTTGAGTTAAATCTCAATAAAGACTTGCTTCTGACATTTGATTAAATGTAACAGTTATTGAGTGTGAGGGATATAAAAATGAGTAAGACATACTTCTTAATATAGACTCTTTAAATCCTGCTTAAATAGAAGGAAATAAGTCAGAGAATCCTGGTATTCCCTTGAATTTTAAATCATTATGATTTGTCTGGCTGCTGGCAAAATGTCTTGTACCTTATAAGGTACACAGGGATGCTTAATTTGTTCTGATTTATTGTTAAATGAAAACAGCTTTTTACTTACTCAAGCTTTTTACTTTAGTATTGTGGAGTTACCTATCAAATTATAAGTACCTAAAGTGCTCTTTCATTATTTATATTCTATAAGTGATTGGAGGAAGAAACGAGAAGGAAATGCCATATTTTGTCCATCCCATGTTTTCAGATTGAGCAGTAATATAATAGATTTCATTATATCATAGGTGTAATAATTATATAGCAGGCACAATTTTTTTTTTATGTTGGTAAAATATCCATAGAAAACACTGCTTCTCCTAAACAGTTTTCACTTTCTATGCTTTGTCTTTTATCCTAAGGTATCTGTAGAGAATGTTGGGCCTGATATGTTTTATGTTAGAAGATACAGAAATTCATTTCTCATATTTATGGAAAGGAGAAGAGGAAAGAAAGATTCTAGAGACAGTCAGTCATGAGACTCAAAGAAACACTAGGAAATTCAGTGTACACTGAGGTGCCATATTTGTTTTTATGTTTGTTTTTTAATGATCTACCAGGAATGTTTCATAGTAAGTGGGCAAGGATTAAACTACTGGACAGTGGATTTATGGATATTATTTTTGCCAGATGCTTACTGGGACTGGGGAGTTGAAGGAGAAGGATATCTGAGTCATTTTTGGTGTCACTAACAGCCCTCTCCCTTGTCTGTTATGGCAGTGAAAATGTGTGGGAAAGTGTGGAAGGCAAATGACAAGACAGGGGTGATTGTGGTGGGTCGGTGACTGGGGCGAACTGAGCACAAGCTAAGTTGAGATGAGAAGGAACAGACTTGCTTGTCGTGGGTCTGGGCTATATCACCAATACCAGAATCTGCTTATCTTGTTTATGCTGCATCCCTGGAAACCAATAGAATGTTTGGCACATATCAGCCTTTGTTTAAAAACAAGTTAAATGAATCTATGTATGAATAACTGTTTGCACAACTATGCCAACTATTTTGAAGAAGTTGAGATTTAATAAATAGAAGTTGGAGGCTGAGGTGAGTGTCTTGGTTCTAGCATCATACCTTGCATGTAATTGGCACATAAGGAAGTATGTGGTTGGTTGGGCCTCCAGCATTCGTGTTGACATCAACATTAGAGATTTTAATAGTTTAAATGCATGAAAGTGAAGTGAGAGCACTGATTTTTCTTAATTTTTTTGGAAAGTGTGCTTCTGTTTTCATTTTTAGTTTTTCCAAAAATCAAGTTTCCTTAAACAGAGAACTCATTTCACTCAAAATTGCAGTTACTCTAAAATCATGACTCCCAGTCTCTAATATATTAACTTTCTTATTCTCTTCTCCATACCAACTTTTACATTGAAACTCTGAGTACAAACCTCACAGTCTATCATGGAGTGGTGTGTGTTCGTGTTTGTGGGAACAGAATTTCAGGGTTGGGTCGTGTGTTTATTTTCTGACAGTGTGTAGGCAGTATGTAGAACAATAAATAATTTCCCTTGGCAGCTGTAAAAATGGGTAATCTTTGGTTTTGCATTGGTAGATAAAATGAAGTAAAACTGATCACCAAAAAAATGGGAACGTTACTATAACGAAATAACTTAGGGAAATGGAAGTGGGATTGCCAGTGGTAAAAGAAATGCCCCTTTACCCTTGAAATAGTGAATTTTAGTGCTTTTTATTTATATACACATTCATTATATAAAAAAGGCAAAACAGTTGAATTTAGTCAATCATTAAATCAATTCAAAGAAGTTAGAGACTAACCGGTGAGAAAAACTTTCCGATGGATTCACTAGTTATTAACATATTTACTCTTTATAGGAATTCAGTCTCACCCAAAACCGTACAAAAAAATGGTTTCAGACAATAGGTTGCTGTATTTTGTCCCCACCAAACTAGCTTTTGTGTGTATAGTATAATCACTGCCAGGTTAGAACTCCTATTTCTCATCTTTGGGACATAGTGGAACAGTTGATACATTTGGCATATAATATCTTTCTATGAAATTAGTTACTTTTTAGCTTTTTTTTTTTTAAAGCATCTTGTGCTGCAGCAGGGACCACAAACCTTAATGTCTACAGAAGACAGGCATATGAGGATAAAAAAGTGAGGCTGACCCCGTGGGAACCTGAGGGACCAGGAGAGTGGGAGCCATGCCATCTTTAGCCAACTGGAGCTACAGAAGAATGTGGAGCTGC